>NC_138823.1:19221479-20421479 GCF_965183815.1 Platalea leucorodia
TGCAATATCAAGCCTTTCATAGTACTTTAGATACTTGTGGGGACTATACTATTAATATGTAAAATTACTCTGAATTACACAATGATAAAAGCAGTTTCATTAGGTGACCATTAGGAATGCTTTACAAGGATCTTTCATCAAGACAATATCAAGCAAAATGTTTCTCAATACTATGGGAAAAGAAAACAAAACACCAAGCCAAACATATAAAAATAATTTGTAAAAAAGATTTAAAGAAGATCCTCAAATTGTTACAAGGCAAAATAGTGAGTCAGGATATATCAATGCGTTTAACTTCTTTAGGCTTGTGCAGCTTACTGTATTCCATGTGCTGTGTTATTTTCTAAAATTATATTAAGTATTTTACTTTGACTTTCAGATATTGTATTTGGTATCACTAAAATCAGCTTCAAGCTTTCCACAAGCTATCCTTCAATAAAATCATATGCAAATAAATCCAACACATAAGGACACAGAATACAGGCCAGACCTCCAGACTGGGAACTTCCTTTTGCAAACAACGCCATTGAAAAGGGTCAAAAAGCCTCGTCAATCAAGACAATAAAGATTGGACTGACCCCAAAGAAATGCAGAAGTACCTCACATCATTCAGTGGCTGAAGAATGAAATAGTATGTGAAAATTACTGGGGACAAACTCCAACTGATGTGCATGGGGGAAAGAAATAATTCCTAAACTAACACAGAAAACAGTGGATCCTAGCTTGCCATTATTACTGCAAGTGAAATATTGGGGTTATGATAGCTAGTTCTGCAAAAACACCATTTTAGTCTATAACAGCAGTTAAAAAAAAGTAATAAATTTTTTATTCCTTTCCTAATATTGGAGAAAACATCAATTTTACTATATTAAGACTGTTTTTACAAACTGCATTCACGTCTCAAAAGTAATATGGTATAATGGAAAAAATGTCAAACAAGGGCAGCAAAGGTGTATTAGCTTCTATATTAGACACCAAGAAGTAAACTTCATTCTGGAAAAAAGATAAATGAGTAATATAAGAGAGGTCTACCAAAATCATCTGTGTCAGGGGGAGGTTGGGTAGGGAATGATTATTGTTTCTCTTTTCCAGCACAGAGAGCGGATACAAGAGGCATGAAACATAATAAGAAGCACACCCACAAGAAGCCAAAGAGGGTGAGATATCAGGACACTGGGATGAGGACCTTTCTGATGCAGGATATTGTAGAATTAGCTGTGGTCGAAGGAGAGGTTGAGCAACTTTCTGAGGATTACTAAATACACAGAAACCAGTTCTCAATCAAGAAAATCTCAACTCCCATGGATTCAAAACGGTGAGTTTTCAAGAAGATTTCCATATGTGCTCACTCTGTTCTTATATTCTTGTCTACATATTCATTTTTTGGCCATTGTCAAAAGCAAATGCAGTGCTAGCTGGACCTTTACCCAGTAAGACTGTACTTATATCTCATACTTTTATGATGAACTACTGAATATGATTGCTCTGTGTGGTGCTGCAGTGAAATGATTTTATGCAATTCTTGACTATCTAAACAGTGGAGGACTGCAGTGAGGTAGGGACAGCAGGGATTCTGCCCTTGACTCCAAGCACTGTTGGGCTCTTGCAGGAACACTATATATGATTTTTGTCAGTTCTTCAACAAAAATGTATTGCCAAAATTAAAAGTGGTCAGAAAAAGCTGTATGAAAACATTTATGGTGAGGGACTAAAGAAACTCAAGTGATCCAAGAAAAAGTCAAGGCAGTCTTCTGATCATTGTCAGCAGATGTACATATCGAAGGAAAGAGATTTTTGATGAGTACTAATCTGTTAGTGGATTATGTTCCTCGACTGAAGCACAGCACAGAGCACTAGGTAGCTGCCTTGTTAGCTACTGTTCTGATACATGGAATATGATCTGTACAGTGACTCTGCAACTACTATATTAAAAAGCTACAATGTAATCGAGGCAATTAGTTAATTTTATTTTTTTATAAATCTCTATTTAAATCATACATACTGTTGGGCAAATAATATATTTCCAGTCAAATAGATTTAGTCCGGCATTAAGAAAATCTTGATATGTGAAATTTTAATGAAATGTATTTATGTATTCCCATTGTAAAGAAACAGGAAAAGGCAAACTTCAAAACCATGAGAAGCACACAAGTGATTTCTCAGAATTCTGGTACAGGCTTTAACCATACGTTTGTACTTTCAAAGAACAACTTATGATTTAAAAAAAAAAAAAAAGGAATTACAGTGATATGTTTCTTTTCTTTCACTTTCTAGTCTGTTTCCAAATGTTGCATGTGGGTTGCTATAAACAAAGTATGGGGTATGTAACCCTCTGATTGCAAGATAATTAACTTTTACTTGTTAATGTTCTTATGATTGGGAAAAAGTGAAATTTAAAAAAAAAAAAATCAGCAATCAGTGAAAAAGATACCTACTAGCATGACTTGTAGGAAATCAAAATCTATCCAGTTCTTCTTACTAAAGGGAAAATATTGTATTTCTTCATTTCTGTGAAAGAAGCCACTGCATTTTGAATCCTAATATAGTTCAAACCTCCTATCTATACATGGAAACTGCTTATTTATAGATAGAAACATTACTAGAGAAACATATCTTTAGAAAGGAACAAACATTTTAAAAACTATATCGTAAAGTATGCTGATCCTTATACTAGGACACCGAGGAAATAAATGGTCAAACTAAACATTTATTTTTTGTTCCAAAACACTACCAAACTTTCCTTGCTCAAGAATGGTGTTTTTGATGAAAATAATAAATCTCTTTAGACGGGAGCCAAATTTCATGTTAAAAGTTATACAGCACAGTCTGGAGCTACCATTTAAATTAGTTGCCTAGCAGAATTGGCAGTGATGGCTTAAAAGATTTAATGTAAATATCCTGGAAACATGAGGCACGAATTAATGAAAACACCGCTTTGTCTGAGGTGTTCAATGACATAGCATGTCTTTCACATCATTTACAGCCTGTACCTGATGGTATCCTGGGAATGAAGAATGCATTTAGCTGTCAAAGATATAAACTGTAGAACTGTTCCCCTACTTGGAAAGGAAAATCTATACCCTGGGACAGACTATAAGAGGAACATACTGATGATGAAGTGCACTGTATTCATATTCAATCAACATTCAAAAATATTTCAGAATGAAAAGCACATTTATTTTAGCTGTAGAAATGAAAGGATAATGGGCTGAAGTGGAATGTCCTGCCCATCATTATTTCCATTTGGAAGAGGCAGAAGTATATGTATGACTTCCAGAGGCAATTCAAAGCTTAGATTTAGGGCATAATTGTGGTCCAGTGACCTTTTTATTTCAGCAAAACCTCTCATCCTTGATGATACAAACCAGCATCATAGCGTATGGTCTAAGAATAAATTTTTTTAAAGGCTGTCTTCAAATGTTATTTTACCTAGTGCTGTGAAGCTAGCATACTCTTTGGAAAATTTATGGAGGTGGAGGGAACTAGAAGGGTAAGATGGCTGTTTATTCATTTTTTCTTTACCCATTAAAGATGTGGATCTGTGGTTAATAGTAAGCATCCTAACTAGAAACCTTGCCATTTTGTATTAGAGTACATAAATACGTCACAAACACATTGATATTTGTTGACATTTTCACTTGTACTTTATTTTCTAAGTGTCATGGTTTAATCCTGGTAGTTAGCTCAGCCCCACACAGCCACTCGCTCACTCCCTTTAAGTGAGATGGGGGAGAGAATTGGAAGGGTAAAAGTGCAAAAACCTGTGGGTTGAAATAAAGACAGTTTAATAGGTAAAGCAAAAGTTGTGTGTGCAAGCAAAGGAATTAATTCACTACTTCCCATGGGTAGGCAGATGTTTAGCCATCTCAAGGAAAGCAGGGCTCCATAACACATATCAGCTACTTGGGAAGACAAATGCCATAACTCCAAATGTCCCTCTCCTTCCTTCTTCCCTCAGATTTATTGCTGAGCATGATGTCATACAGTATGGAATATCCCTTTGGTCAGTTGGGGTCCACTGTCCCAGCTGTGTCCCCACCCAACTTCTTGTGCACCCCCAGCCTACTCACTGGTGGGGTGGGGTGAGAAGCAGAAAAAGCCTTGACTCTGTGTAAGCACTGCTCAGCAATAACTGAAACATCCCTGTGATATCAACACTTTTCAGCACAAATCCAAAACGTAGCCCCATACAAGCTACTATAAAGAAAATTAACTCTACCCCAGCCAAAACCAGCACACTAAGCTATGCGTTTTTCCTTCCCTCCCACCCTCAGGTGTCCTTGGAGGAATTAGAAGCCTATATCCTACTAGCTCTAAGTAGCTTTACTACAAGGTTGAGATTAAAGAACCTGCTTTTCAATATGAGAGAGATTTGTGGTTTGTAGCATTTCCTATTGCACATTAGGCTCTCTAGTTATTAACTTCTTACTTCTACCAACTGTATCCACTAAATCTTTTGAAGTTTATATCTCTGTTAAGGCTTGACCTATATATCATTGAGAAAGACAAGATGCAGAACATTTATTATTCTTAAAGGCCATCTATATCTTTTGGTCTTTTGTCCCTTACAATAGCTTTTGATACTGCACTAGATAGATTAGAGACCAGACGACTATAGCATAAATTCAGGCTGTGGGCAGACAACTTCTAAAGAAATTATCTTTGCAATATGAATAGAGACCATCTATGCTTATCATAATAGTAAAAGGCTGATTCAGCTTCCCTGAAAGTTGATGTGAGTCTTTTCACTGACTCCCACAAGAACTGAGTTACATCTTCAACTATCATAGATCTTACTCATGAAGGCAGATTCTGTGGAAAGAAAAGATTACTCATGAGTAAGAATTTCAGGACTGAATTCGCTAAAACAGATAACAATCTTATAGATTACACCATTATCTAAATGCAGCAATCTGTAAAAATAGTGTCATGACAATGTTATTGCGAGCTGACATTAAAATTATCTACTTGAAATTTTATGCAGGAAGAAGAAATTTAGAGAAAGCATGAAGAAGCTTGTCTTGCATACCAGTACCAATACAAAAATAAACTGAGAGTGACTTAACCTGTCAGAAAGCTATTAGTCAGACTATCATGGAACAACTGTTCTCCAGTAAGTATTAGTGTTCAGGCTTTTACAGGAGTGATGGAGAAAAATAACTTAGGTTGTGCATGGGAGGATTTTTAAAAATATTTTTTATTTTATGGTTTGTTTTTGTTTTTTTTGTTGTGTTTTTTTTCTTTTTATTTTGGAACATGTAGCTCTTGGTGTCTGTGTTCACTGAAACTCAACTACTGTCAGGAACAGCACTTGTACCCAAGAATTTTCTAGTGAAACTGGTACAGAGAAAGCCCGGTGCAGGAAGTGGAAGGAGACAGGGACAGGGATTTTAACTTAGTGGGGAAAAAAAACAAACCCAAACTATTTTGTGTCTAAGATCACTAGGTGTTCAACTGTGGATAAACAGTTCTTAATACAGATTCTTCAGCCTAACTCTAGGTTTTTAATGAGCAATTCTTTCATCAATTATTTTGAATTCAGTATTAGACATGACGGGTACATACAATCAGTGTGGAAGAAAAGGAAGGTTTTCTTAAATTTAACTAGAAGATGGTCTGGGGCAGTGTTCCTCTTTGAGGAGAGGGCAAGGGCTGCCCACATGCAGCTGGTCCCAGACAGCTCCACAATGGACCCATGAAAAACACAGCTCAGCCCATCAGCCAAGCTGGTGGTGCCTCTGTGATAACATAATTTTAAAAGAGCAAAATGCCAGAGACCAGATAGGAGTGAGGGGGAAAAGTACATGAGAAATGATCCTGCAACACCAAGGTCAAAGAAGGAGAGGGAGGAGGTGTTCCACATGGTGGAGCAGTGGTTCCCCTGCAGCCCATGGTGAGGACCACATCGGAGCACCTATCGATGCTGTAGCCCACCGAGGTCCCCACACTGGAGGAGGTGGATGTTTCCTGAACGAATTGAAACCCATGGAGAACCCATGCTGGAGCAGATACTCCAGAAGGACTGCAGCCTGTGGAGGACCCACGTTGTAGCAAGTTTATCCTGAAGAAGGGACCATATGCTGGAGCAGAACAGCCTGAGGAAGGACAGAGTGCCAGAGAGGAACTGTTATGAAATGACTGTAACATCTATTCCCCATCCACCCGCTCCTGCTCGGGGAGGGGGAGGTAGTAGAGAGTTGGAAATGAAGGGGTGAAAATAAACCTGGGGGAAGGTGCTCTTATAATTTTGTCCTTGTTTTTCTCCTTCCAAATATGTTTTAATTGGCAATAAATTAAATTAATTTTCATGAGGTCTAGACTGTTTTGCCCTTGATGATAAAAATGTTAAGTGATCTCCATGTCTTTATCTCAATCCATAAACTTTTTCATCTTATTTTCTCCCTTTGTCCTGTTGCAGAAATGAAGTCTGGGTGGGTGTCTGACAGCCAGCCAAGGTCAACCCAGCAGCATAAGTCGTCACTCAGAAAAACTAGAATCTTCATTCTTGGAGATAATAACCACTTAGACAAGACCCTGAACAACCTAATCCAACTTTGAAGCTAGCTCTGCTTTGAGCAAGAGATTGAACAAGATGACCTCCAGAGTTTCCTTCAACTTAAATAATGTTGTGATCCTAATTACAGAGGGATTTATTTAGAATTCACATTTTCGTTACAGTGTAGAAAACTATTTGAACATAGTCACACCCTTTGATTCATGCAAAATCAGGTTTTCATGTCTCAGGAGAGGTAATCTATAGCTACTAACTATGAAATAAATCTGCTTTGATACAAGTACTAGAAATAAAATCTTGATGGAGTCCCAGTTTTTTATTTTTTTAACCCAGATTTGAGGATAGTAGTTCCTCTCTCACTTTTGTCCACCAGAAGAGAAAATATGAATATCATTTTTTTTTAGCTCTAATCGCATAATCAGATCAAGATTTTTATATTGCTAACCCCAGGTGTAGCACAGGACTAGGAATAAATCTCATCTAGTTATTCTTCAAAACCCACACAGACTGGGAAGGCAGAGTAAAGAATTTCCCAAATAATTTACTTAACTATAAAAATAAATATAAAACCATGACTGGTAGGGTAAGTTGTCCCTAAGAGTCTTTGGACAAAATGCAGTAAAACCTGACACATTACTTTTTAAACCATTTATATAGAAACTTCATTGGTGAATAGTCTGTGTAGGACTTGCAGATCTCTTTTTCAACCTCACAAGATCTTTTCTGCCCTAATGTTCCTTAGTTTACCTGTTGCTCTATTAAATACTCCATGTAGTTTTAAGCTCCAGCACAACATATTCAGTTAATTATCATTTAAATGCACACCTGTGGGGTATCAGCAATGGGTAGAAAACAAGCCTGAGTGACCTACAGCAACTAGCTCTTCACTAGAGGAAGATAGCTGAGGGCAGAATGGCGACCTGTGCCCTAAGAATTGTTTTAATTCCCAGATAAACGAACTGTGTTTTCTTCCAATTAAAACATACATGTAGACTATCTTATTTGTTCTCATATGTGTTCAAGATACATGTGAAAAAGATATTCTTGTACTCTACAAGGTCTTGCCTGTCTGAATGTAAAGTTACTTGACACAGGAGAATAAATTATTTATGTGTTTTTCACAGAAATCTGCTATTCGTAATGAGTGCTATTCAGTAGGGAATTGCTAAATGGATTACAAAGACAATAGGAAGTTTTCTGCCAACATCTTTATTAAAGGAAAGAGAATTCATATAGCTTAATCCAATTACTTAAACTACTCAAGGCATTGTGCAATGAACAAAGGAATATACCAAGAGATACAATATTAGTTCATTGTTTCTTCCTTTAATTAGGTTTTAGTAAATTTAGAGATTATAAAAATGGTTCTTAATTACAACTCTAAATACAGAGGTCCAGGATATAGATATCTAAAATAGGGCCTAGCTGCATAATAATAAATAGATTAATGAACAAGATCCTTAAAATAGCACCTCATCAGTTGGTTAACCCAAGGTGTCTAACATCTATAGGATTTAACATTCCTTTTTTTCTAAACGTTAGTTAATTTTTATGGGATATTATTAAGAAAGAGAAGCATGTATCAATGAAGAAAGCACTTCAAAATATGTTTCTATTAATTTTATATCTTGTACAAAATGCATCTTCCAGTTTTCCTCCATGTAAGTGTGTGACTAGACTTTTTGCCTTCAAAATCTAGAAAGTTATTGTAACAAGCAAATAACATATACTTATTATTTACTACAATAACAAAACAAAATGCAATTTACCAAGAAAACATTCAATTAGGATGTGGTGGGTTGACCTTGTTTGGTTACCAGGTGCTCACCAAGCCACTCTGTCACTACCCCTCCTCAGCAGGACAGGGGGAGAAAATATGACAAAAAGCTCGTGGGTTGATATAAGGACAGGGAGACAACTCAGCAATTACTGTCATGGGCAAAATGGATTCAGCTTGGGGAGATTAATTTAATTTATTGCCAATTAAAAAGATCAGGATAATAAGAAATAAGAACAAATCTAAAATCACCTTCCTCCCACCCCTCCCTTCTTCCCAGACTCAACTTCACTCCTGAATCTTCTAATTTCCTTCTCTCAAGCGGCACAGGGGCATGGGGAATGGGGGTTGTGGTCAGTTCATTACATGCTGTCTCTGCTGCTTTCCTATTCATGCTCTTCCCCTGCTCCAGCATGGGGGTCCCACCCATGGGAGACAGTCCTTCATGAACTGCTCCAATGTTGATCTGTCCCGGAGGCTGCAGTTCTTCAAGAACTGCTCCAGCATGAGTCCTTTCCACAGGGTGCAGTCCTTCAGGAATGTACTGTTCCAGCATGGGTCCCCCACAGGGTCACAAGTCCTGCCAGCAAATCTGCTCTAGTGTGGGCTCTTCATGGGCCACAGCTGCCTTCAGGGCACATCCACCTGCTGCGGTGTGGGGTCCTCCATGGGCTGCAGGGGGACAACTTGTGTCACCATGGTCTTTTCCACGGGCTGCAGGGGAACCTCTGCTCCAGTGCCTGGAGCACCTCCTTGCCCTCCTTCTTCACTGACCTTGGTGTCTGCAGAGTTGTTTCTCTCACATATTCTCAATCCTCTCTTCTGGTCACTGTTGCACAGCATTTTTTTCCCCCTTCTTAACTCTATTATCCCGAGGCGCTACCACCATCATTGATTGGCTCAGCGTTGGCCAGCGGCGGGTTCATCTTGGAGCTGGCTGGCATTGGCTCTGTTGGACATAGGGGAAGCTTCTAGCAGCTTCTCACAGAAGCCACCCCTCTACTTCCCTTGCTACCAAAACCTTGCCACATAAACCCAATGCATAAGAAAAAAAGATAAGTCAAACTTATTTCAAATCTTTGCTCAGCAGAAGAAGGTGTCAGGCTCACTCTGTCCTCAATATGCAGCCCCAGACCCCTTTATACTCACTAATTTCAGGTAATACAGTAATTAAGCTCCTCAGTAATTAGTAAATTTAGAACACAGAAAGTACTACTTAGCTATATGATATTTACATACAGAGTTCCTAAACTGAAATGCAGTGGAGGAGGAAATTATTAGCTGAAAGAACTGTGAGGTTTGAAAACTGAAATAATCTCTAACTGCACAAAATGTCACTCACACCAATCACATCTATTGACATTTGAAAGTAATTTCAAATTCAATGAAATCCCACAGAAATCCAAACATATTTGGTTTGGGGAATTTGAAGCATAGAAGAAATAAGCAATGCTAATACACTTAATGCAAACATACATATGTATGCATGTGTATGTACATTTCTTGGATTGTTCTTGATTTTAAAATCTTCTTTCATATCTCAGTAAAACACAAAAATGAGACACAGTCCACTATGTTAGCTAAAATCAAACAAAATATTTTCCCCCAAGAGCTCGTTCCTGACTTTTTTTGTACTTACAAATAGATTGCCATACCTGTTGTTTTCTGTGATGGACATTTGTTGGAGGCATGCGAGAAACAAAACAAAGGGTACTATTCAACCTCTGTAGATAATAAGACATGGCCCTGGGAGAAGGAACAGGATGGCAATATAAATCAGCCAGACTAGAAAATACCAAGATAAGTGCAAAGGGAACAAACCCACTGAGAAGACCAAGGAGAATCACTTAAACTACGAATGAACTATCCTAATTAGCATACTAAAAAACCCACCCTCGTGTAAGGGTAAGCCCCCTACCAACAAAGCCCCTTCCTCATGGGATATGCGCAGTAAAAAGGGAGGATACTGTAACTTTAAGTGGAGATGAGGCAATGCACCACAAGAACCAATGGGAACAAGAGTTACCAAGCCTAATTGTAAAAGTACTGGTAACTGTTGCTCGGAATCTATAAACATTAACTGTGCGTTAGCCAAGGTGTGCTAGCTTTGTGGAGTTACCACCTAGAACCCACCTCTGCGCAGACATGAGATAAACGAATATCTCAACTCTGTGTATTTTTCAGCTCTTTGCACACCGGGTGAAGAACACTGCTTCGGGACAACACTTTCACCTAGTGGGTGACATGCTTTGACTCGGAGATCTTGAATTCTGAAGAGGAAAGGCAAGAAGTTTCAACTATTGCCTAGTAGAAATGGAGCTACAGCTTCATTTGTCTTCTTTTTAACTTCACTCCCTGTCCACTAGTTAGTTCATAATGCAAAAAGTCATTCTCGGCATTTTATATATAAGTGTACCAGATAGATATGAGATTTGGCAGAAATGCCATTTCCCCTACTAACATGAAGTAACAGACATATCAAGACATATTAAGGATATCGAGTAGTCTGGGTTTTTTTCTTATTGCACAATTTTGCTTCACAGATGAGTAAAGTTCTGTCTGAAAAATCTGCACATCTTCAAACCTCAATCATTCAGTGATTCGGTGGATGTAGAAACTAATATTTTGACAAAGAACTAAATATATAACCTTTTTCCAAACAGTTTGAAAATCACATCATTACCTGAAAGATCAAATAAGTAAGATGGATTACAAAATGGCTTTAATACTGCTGTGCCTTTCATTTTACATGAAGTTAGCAGAGTAGTCAGACAATTTTTTCTTCTGTGTTTAGGAATCAACTGTAACTTCAAGGCTGTTTTAGGCTACTATAAATGAATATATTAAAGCAAACAATTTTGTACTTTCAGGCTTGCTGTGCTATCTCTTTTGTAACATTATTCTTTATGCACACAATCTTTTTTTCTTTAAATGGCAATTTATTTGTAAACATTCTAACTGAGCTGCCAGTTTGTATTTTACAAAACTGATCTTTACATGGTTATTATTACTGTTTAAAGAATAAAATTGGGTCTGGCTAGTATTTTTTCTGGCAAGGAGCTTCAAACATCCATTAGAAGAAACTGATTGAGTATGTATGTAAGAATATATAACACAAGACAAAACACTTTTTGTTAGAATAAACTATAGGACTTTAGTGGCATTGGTCTGTTGCAGGTCCCATTAATGGACCTGTGGCTTTTCTGCCATTTTTTTTTCAGTCCATCCTTATTTTAACAAAAAAGTGAAATCACTCAGCAATTTCTATGGCCAGAATAAAGATCATCTACATTTTGTGTAAGTTGTGACATTGAAGTCTTTAAAACAATAAATCATTGAGGAAGAAAATAGTTGTCCATAAGAATAGATACAACCAATGCAATAGCACATCTAATATCTGCTGCTAAAACCCAATAAATTATTAGCAAATGACAAAGGAGTAAAGGATTTTGCTGGATTCTTTAGTAAAGACATCAGCTTCAAGTTGATGTACAGAAATATTTCAGAAAAGGGTGTGAGTAAGCATATTTTCTGTAAAACAAAAGCTAGAAAGGCATGACAGCAGTGTTTTTAAAGTCTTAAGAATGCAAACTTATCACTCACAGTTTCAGTCAGAAATTGTTAAAGTCCTACACTCTCCTACAAAACATGATGAATGATGCTAAAGATGCAGGATAAATGGTTTGTAACAAATTAGTTTGGAGCTGAAGGATGAGGCTCAAAAAATGTGACTGATGAGATACCAAATATTCTAGGGCTTCTACTTGTAACTATGCATTGAAAAGTGCACAACAGGGGGAAAATATACCAAAGAAATAGCAGATACTGATTACTATCAAAAAGGGAAATGTTATAGAAAACAACACACATCTGAAGATCCTGAAGTTTTTTAGGTGCAATATCACATGATGGTAAACCCTTAGATGCTTTGAAATTTTATTTCCTTTAAAAATACAGTACCAGAAGCTCCAGGCAAACACAGAATAGCTGAATTTTCAAGTTTTGATGCTGCATGACTGTTTACTAATACTCATAATACCAAGAAGACTGTTCATACTGCTCAGACGGTGCTGTAGTAGTCTCTGTGATGACTGTAAATCATTCTTGTAGCATGTAGAAAGTCAGTTAAGAAGACAGTTTCTGAAGTAACATACATACATTTCACATCTGAGGAAAGAGTGCTAGGAAAAGCTCTTCTCTACCACCTTTCTTTTTTCCCTGTGCTGCTGCTATCTTGTGATGACTCTTAGAGCACATGTAGCCTTGCAGATGGGAAAGGGGCAACATTTCACTAGCCAAAATGCCTGTCTTGATAAACCTTTTCCAGCCATAACATGTTATCTTTACATTTTCTGGAATGTTTTTCATATACATATGTACATGCATATACACTCATATATCTGTGTATTCATCTCACATTGTCAAAACAGACGCAATTTAGATATTGTTTCGACCCTGTCTTAACAGTAGGAACCCAGAATGATTTCTTCTTGGAAAAAACAAATGGCTCTAGTAGTACTTAGACTGCATTGGTTTTATCTATCTGTAAATGGATTATGTGCTCTCAGGGTAAATACCTGCCTTAGCGATCACATAAATCACTTCTGTTGGAAAATTTTATTAAAACAGAATCAAGTATCAAGGATATTATTTTTAAAAATGTTTTATAAATAAAAGGTATTCCTGATTGTTATTTGTAAGTATCCGTGATACTCTCAATGAAAATAAATAAATACAACAAAGATATGTCATCATCTTTTGAATTTTTCTATGCCAAGATACAAAAAATGCATGTCTTTCTTCCTGACTCATGTTTATCCAACAAGTTTTCCTACAATGGGAGACTTGGATAGGTGTCAAATGAAGATGTATAAATATTTTCAACTAATTCAAAGTGAAATATTATAGCTTTTAGGACAGTTCAAAATTTAAATTTATAGATCTGCATCCAGCTGTTTCCCGTAAATCTTTTCCAATTTAGTAATAAATATTCATCCTTACACATTCTCTCCTGCTGTTTTTTTCTTAAAGCATTGGAATCCTGTTCACCACCTGTTTAATTTGCATCCAAGAACATCCTGGGATATTTGATAAAGCCAGAAGATTTCTGATTTTGTTACAATTTGCCCATCTTCCCATTTTTTCAGTAGTTCCTCAGCTGGAAGTAATATGCCTGAGAAGTCAAATTTGCCACCAGTAACAAAAGTTGCAAAGGAGTGAATGATGTTTTTAAAAAATGGCTTTGAACTTCTCTTCGGAAATCTTGGGTTTTTTGAGAGAAGCTTTCATGTCAGAAACCACTGAAGAAGATAAAATGAAAGGCATTTTTAGCTACTATAAAACATAATTTTTATTATTTTTATTTTGTTTTTTAAGCCAACAGAAAAACTAACTTTCCCATATTCTTGGGGTTTTTTGGATTATATGAGAATATGTTTATCTCTGCATGAGCTGTAAAATACAATAAATACTAAACCACAAGAAGCTTACAGGTGATCCAAAATGTCAATGTTGACTGTGAAGAGCTGAAAAAAAAAAAAAAATCACAATATTGAGTGACAAACAGAGTAAACTGAATAGCAATGCAAAGTTTTTCATAAAATACAACTTCTGTACCTACAGGAAAAGGCTCAATTTAGAATAGTCCCATTTAAGAAAGAAATCTTGGAAACATTACAGTTAGTTTTCAAAAAACATCAGTTTAATATACAGAAATGGCAAGCATAAAAAATTTAAATAATTGTTACCTTACAGTCTTGAGAATTAAAGAATGCTTGGAGAAGGACAAGAAAGTATACAATGTTTTCCATGTGAAGATAGAGTAATAGCCTAGGGTTTTATACTTTGGTAAACATAACAAGCAGAGGATAAGACAGAGGTTCGTGTGTTCAAGAAAAGAATAGGCAGTGTTGAACCATTTTTTCCTAATGCAAGAACTATGGGGCAGCTAGTGAAATCAGGAATCAGACTGGCACAAAAGGAGACATTTTCCACAAAACACAGAACTAAATTATGGAATTAATTTGGCACACAACATTCTGGAGATCAAAAGTACAAGTGTGTCCAAAATCAATCAAAAGTTTAAGTGAAAAAGGTTTATCTCTTGCTATTAAGCAGGATGGCCCAAGTTCTGCTATTGTTGAAACCTTCAAGAAAATGAGGAAAGATTTACATATTCTGCTACTGTATTTTTCCCTAAATATCTTCAAATGCAACTTGAAAGTGAAGCATAAGGCTTGAACAATCTTTGGCTTGACCCACAAAGCAAGTTCAAAACCATTCAATTCTTATTTTCATTTTTGCCCTTCAAAGATATGTCATGAAGATCTCTCAACACTTTTAGAAGCTGCATTTCAGCATCCCAGAGTACCTATCAAAATTTAAGAATGCTTAATAATAATTTCACTCCACTTTTTTTTTTTTTTTTACATTGAACATATTATCTTACTATTATATTTTTTAAATTAAAAAAGATAAGTAAACCCACAGCACTTCAATAAGATAAATTGAATTGAGCTTTGGGAGCAAATGAATGTTTGCTGCATTTTCTTTCTCAATGAAAGGTGAATAAAAATGCCTTAATTTATAGCTACATCCATAAATTTGGAATAACAGTGACTGAAAAGAGCTGAAAATTATAAAGGAATTTTTTTAGTTATAGTTGTTACTTGTTATTTGCTTACCCAGAAAGCATGACTAACTTTACAATTCACTTTCTCTCTCAAATCAATTGAATTTGAGACTTTTCATAAAAAAATACATCAGGTAACCAAAGGATTTGGTATTCTCCTTCACTCCTTAATGATATTTACTTGTCACAAACGATTATGGGTCACACTGTTCATGCTGAAACACAGAACAAAATGTTGATGAGGTTTTATGATGTAGGTTCACTCAGTGTGAAAGCAATAACTTCAGGAAAGGGCCATACTTACTATGGTGTTGAGGTTTCCAGAATATTATTCAATGCAAAAAAGTTAAATTGCAACTTGTCTTTGGCTTTCAACTCTATGCAATTTAAATGTAAGAAAAGGGAATAATAAACATGACAGTAGAGAGAAACTTTTCAATGTGATTTAGTTTACACATATTTATTTTATACCCCACTGCCTTGTCTTCTGCATGTAATGCATTAATATCTCAAAAGTAAGTCATAAATATGAGACCAAAAAGTGAAAAATCCAGGATAAGTCACTTTGTCTGGTATATAGAACCAACATAAGTGTATCCTGCAGTTAATACCTGTCTGGAGACTTTTAAAAATTGCTGAGATCTCCAGTATGCAAAATGAGCTTTTCACTTCACAAAAGTCAATATTTCAATTAACTGCAAAATGTCTTCCGGAGAAATCCACTGTGACCAATTACGTAGATTCAGTTAAAACTTAAATAAGTCTAATACCTATTTCTTGCTAGTAGGGGAACGATAAGACAGCATCACTGAATAAAGGGGAGAGTGTAAGATAGGAATGATATAGATGGTAAGTGAATTAATTGCAAGAAATAAACCTTTCCAGGGATACAAAAACTCTATTGAAGTAATGAATTTGTTTGCAGTTATAATTGTTACACTATTGCATTAGTATCCTAAAATGATATCAGAGAAAAGAAAAGGAAAAAAAAAGGTTTCATTTCTAACAAGTAAACTTTCTATGAAACCCTTTAGGAAAAGCAAATCAAGAACAGATGGTTTAAAACTTGATGAGAAAAAAAATTGCCAATTAAACTTTGTCAAATGAGTATGACCTATGTAAATGATAAGCTAAAACACCATGCTCATATATATATATATCCCTCTTTTTCCCATATATTGGTATATATCTAGGTTTGGTAAAATTTGTTACAGTTATATGATCAGAGGGGCATTATAGAAACTTACATGTATAGATCGGTAAAATATTTATAAGAACACATTTTCTTCTTAGTACTGAGCACAATAAGGATGTCACTCCTTCAGTAACCATAAAAACATCCAGTGTACCATTTCAGAAGGATTTGGCAAACCATGTATACAAATCCAACTGGAAAGTAATCTTCATATATGTGCCAAATGGCAGCAATATGAATCTTCTTTCACATCCTCTGGAGCAGAAACCATGTGAGGTTGTCTTTGCTTGTCCAGAAAACACATGTAAATCCATAGAAGAGAAAACCAAACTGTCAGGGCACCCTAAAACTCTTAAGATCTTGTTATTTAAATGTTACCAATTATGTACCTGTACAAAAAGATGGAGAACATATATTTCCAGCAATTGATTTAAGGTACTGGTGAAAAGTGAGAAATCCTTCCTTCGTAATCTATCATTGATAAGGTAGCAGAACTGGGCCTTTTTACATTAACACTGGGCAGGGGGTGGGAGGAAGTAGAAATGGGCCTAGGGGCTATTTTCTGGACTCTGGAGACTGCACTGCACTAAGGAAGCTTTCCTGCTTGTAACAGATTGAGCCTTCTGGCTAATGTTAGCTGTATTTGGCTCTACAAGTGGAAGACAATGAGGGCAAATGCACAAGCACTTTTAAAAAAACCCTTCATGTATCCTCAGTTCTGGGTATTTTTAGGTTGAACTAATATGCAAATTAAACTTATCTCCCACTTATAGCTAAATCCACCAATCCTTTCTCTGGAAAATCGTGCCCAGGAGAGCTGAGGCAGAACTGAGCTGATTTTCTTACACGACAGTTCAGTCACTGACAGGGAAAAGGACAGCAATCTCATATCACAACCTCTTTATGCTGTCACCAAAAAAAGTCATAGAAAGTCTGCAATAAGGCTGTGGATTTGGATATGAATCTGTGGGAAACCTTGAAATTCTCAAAGACTGATTAAATATTTTATAATCATTTACATAATGCTGTGGTCAGCCATGGCTTAGTGATAAAACCATAGCAACTCAGCAGTAACTCTTGGTAAACTAATTTTGTTTGCACATTCATTTATTTATTTGTTTCTGTCCTCAGTACTACACCAGCAGTAAAATGATTTAAATTATCTGGGAAAACCAATTTATTCCTAATAGCAGCTGTAAAATATCTTAATAAGTATTGCCAAGTATTTGAAAGTCTGACTCATTACTGCGAATAACTGTACGTGACCTATGTTTGCAACTTTTAATTAAAGTCTCTCCATATTAACATTATATTGCACCATATCTCTCCCAATATATTATTTTAATGACTTGTATGAATAATGTTATGTACATTTATTAGAGGTAAAGCTAGTAAAGACCAAAGAAATGTTCTAATCAAAACTGTTTTCCTCAGCTGACTTTCTCCTTTCTTTCAGGTCTAGGGTCAGCTTTGTTGACCTTAATACATGTCTCTTTTTCCTGTCATGTCTGAAAAGTTACATTCTATCATAAAATATCTGATCAACTTTCCATATTATGTCTTGAAACTTTGTTTAGTATTTCTTAGGACTATTTTGTACCAGATTTCTCTGTATTTTATCAGCTACATATTTTTACATACAAAAACTTAATGGTTTACCATATGTAGTAGTGGAAAGCTCAATAACCTTTTTCTCCAAGGGAAACATTTACTGGTATTATTTTCCAAAAGATTAATTTATAAAATTTGACTCAATAATATCCTGTTGAAAATTGATCAGTTACAAAACTAGTAACATATCTAATCCAAGTAATAATAGTTTAAGTTTGTAAAACTGGTAATAATTATAGTTAGAAAACTATTATACTTTTTTTTGTCTACAGGAAAAGCTCAGCAGTATGTAATTTCTTTATATTTAATAGCTTATTGCCTAGTTATTTACAGTGAAAGGAGATGTTCCTGACAATTTCATCCATCATGTGTGTGCATAGCACATTAATTTTGTGCACAATATACATCATACCAAATTCTGAGCTGGTAAAATTGGGATGCCTCTGCTGATATCAGCCAATATCACGCACATTATTCTGCACCCAGCTCTATAACTTAATGTTGTCTTGAAATGCTACTTTAGAAATAAATTAATGTATGCTTGCTTATTTTATTCAGTGTGCTTATAATAAATTGGACTTTTTTCTCTGTTAATGAACTGATTCCTTCTTGAAATAATTTTAGCTTTTTTTTAAATTTGAAAGGTACTTTCAAAATTAATTTGGGCTATCTGGATACATTTTTGATGGCAGATTAATTTGTTATTAATGATATAGAGAGTTGAAGTTTAAGAGTTTTTCTCATTAGGAACCTAAATTTTTAGGTATAAATTCCATGTCTTTGTCAGGCTAAGCAAATGCAACTCTAAGTTCAATTTTTAGAAGTTTTTCATACCCAGAATTTAAACAAGTTTTTTATTTATTTATTTTTTAAAATACAATTCTTCTCCTATCTCAAGAAGTAACATATCAGTACATACCACAGTAGTAGTATGTTGAATAGATAGAAAGTACTGTCTAATTAATGAAAGAGGATGTTTGGGATTTATCTGAATTGCCAAAAATACTGATCTACTTGGACAACTCTTCAAAAAAACCCAAACACATAAAATTGGACTGAATTTTTAAAAACAAACAAACAAACAAAAAACCCCACAAAAAAAATGAAAAACAACCCAAATCAAACCAAAATAAAACAAAGAAAAGGCCACCCTAAAATATTTTAACTTCCTTAGTATGAAGCCACCTCAAAAACTTTGTACACTGGACAATGATCTGAAACAGGCAAGATTTTCAGAAAGATGTAATTTGTCATCATAACAACTGCTACAGTAGAGAAAAAAGAACAAGCTCTTGAACACATAAAAGAATGGTCTGTTTGCCTGGAAGGAGTTGCCTGTTCCCAACTCCAACCGTATTTTCTGTTAGATGAACTGATATTATCTTTCTCACAAACATTGCTCACAAATATCCTTATCCCATCACAACTACAGCAATGTCATGACAAGAGCAAAGATCGTTATAAAAGAAAACACCCTAAGCCTTACAAAAGACTCAGGAATTGAGGGCATGCAGTGACAAATCTTTGCTATCAGATGCTTTCAACCTGTTTGAATGGTTCTGCTTCTGCTATTTAAATTTCTTCTACTAAGCATCTGTTGGTAGGAGTCAATTAACTTTCTGTCTCTTGTCTCATTTTATATTATGCCCAGTGTCCCCTCATCAGCTCTTACAATACTAATATTTTTTGTGCAACACCTGGATAACAGAAAAATAATAACAACATTAATATCTGTGACAACAATTTTCAACACTGGTGGCTTATACTGGATGTTGCAGTCTCTGGCTGCACAGGCTGCACTGGGGCCCAAGGGAAACATTTGATTAAGGGAAAGTTGCGAGCAGCGACCTTGCCTGGCAATCTTCGGAGTCTTTCAAATCAGGGTCACCAAGAAGCGAGGCAGCAGGTCTGTGATATGCTTTGTATTCTTTCATAGAGCAAACTTCTTTTATTTTTATATCCTTGGTTACCAGATCTATGCTAAATCAGGTATGATATAGTTTGAAGTTAATACAAAAATGAACTGAACAAGTACTTTAGCTGTTTATCCACTGCAACACCCTGGAGTCAGTGGACATATGTTGATCTAACCCAAAACCTTTTCTTCTAACCTGTTCATAGTCTCCTAAAACAAATACAAACAAAACCCCAAAGCTCTTCCCCCTGAGATGTGCTGAACAATTGCCCCTCACCCAGGGTACTAGCTGATGTAATTCACGGTTGGTGTCCTAAGAGGACTGCTGAAGAGGATGTTGAAAATTCCATAAATAAAAAATAAATGGCAAAAGAAGCAAGCGTGAAACCTTCTTTACTCAGATTATCTATACTGTAAAGAAACTCACAACAATCACCAGTTCTTTCTCAATGCTTTAAGCAGTGGTAACCACACAAATGGAGCTCAGAAAATAAAAAAAAAAATTATTTGATTCTCACATGCAGTGAGAATTCCAGTAGAGGAAGACAGGACAAAAAATATTGGCAGAAGGAACACACACAAATATGTAGACTTCTAACACATCTGGGTATTGCCCAAACTCAGAATAAGACTCAAACTTACGTACATTAATTGTGATTTAAAAAGGTTAAAGCATTATGTTTATTGTAACTTGCACCTTAACACACATGACTGTAAAAATGAGTTAAAATAAAATTTTAAAATAGGCTTTGAATTCTAGCCTAAGATGGCATCCTGATGAAGTTTAATAATACAGTAATGCATTTAAAAATAGTGTCTCTCAAGAAAAATGAAGACTCAGCAATTCAAGAAGAAAGAAGTGCCACGCTGAAAGAAATTGAACTTTCTTTTCAAGAGGAAAATGCTGTATATTAAACACAAGGGATTTAAAAGAACAATGTTGAGAATTGAAGGGAGGAGAGAATCCATTCTGCTTACTTCTGAACATAGATAAACTGTAAAACCCTGACAAATTCCTTCTTTCAGACTACTTTGTCACATTTGCAAAGGCAAAAAAAGATAAAGGAAGTGTAAAGGCAGAGGTAAGTTCACATCATCAAAAAAATTCAGGGGCTTCAACTGTGCAGTGGAAACTTCTGAGGCTAAAGAAATGGCACAGGAAATGTAAAAATGGGATTTCAGATCACCTGAGGTTCATGTACTGCCTGCAGCTAGATGAGCACAAACAAGATCCGCAGTTTGCCTCATTCCGAACTGGTATATATCACTTGGAGCTTACTTGTCTTCTAATTCTCCCTGGACCTCAATAAGCCTCATGGAGCAGTGTGAAGAGAGAAAGTGAATTTGGCAGTGTGAGAGATTTGAACAATGTGAAAGATTTGCGAGAAATTTAACACAAATGAGAAGAGTCGACAGAGCACAAGCATCAATTTACTGCTATGCTGGAGGTGATTTTAATCTCCATCCCTTCCATGAGCTCCAGAATGGGAGCCAGTGTCAAACAGGTTTCTGTCACATATTGGTATGGCCATCTTGGTAGCAAGGTGTTCATGTGTAAAAGGTTAAATTTAACTGGAGTGCTGTCTCCTTTCTTTGTAGTCAGAACGGATAGAGACTGACCCCGGTAAACTTGATTGGTTCAGGACCATCACCAACATATTACTTAAGACTAAGTTTTACACAGTCATGTGTAAAAATATGACTATGTTGGGAATGAATCCTTCAAGATCAAACCAAGTGATACAGGTAGTTCATGTCATCAGGGACTCAACAGCAGGGCTGTAATTCAAGCCCCAGGCTGAATGCTTGTACACAGATGTAAAATCACTGCATTTTCTACTTGTGTTTTATGGTACTAGATTAAGAAAACTCATGTTAATACCATCATAGATTTAGTGTCCTGGCACAGCTTCATGTGCAAGTACCTGCAAACATAAGAAGCAATTTGGAAATTTATTTGCCTTTTTGACAGCAGAAATGTAAATGATGGGTTGAGTGTGTGATTTGTATAAACTCTTACATCCAGAATAACATGGAGTGAAATAAGTTTCCTTTGCCATATTTCTTACCATGAAAAGTAAGACCTACAGATGATGCTTTATCTACAGAGTGATGAATGCTGTCTCCCACAGCATTCTCCTGGAGAAGCGGGCTGCTCGTGGCTTGGATGGGTGCACTCTGCTCTGGGTTAAAAACTGGCTGGACAGCCGAGCCCAGAGAGTGGTGGTGAATGGAGTCAAATCCAGTTGGCGGCCGGTCACAAGTGGTGTTCCCCAGGGCTCAGTGTTGGGGCTGGTCCTGTTCAACATCTTCATTGATAGTCTGGATGAGGGGATTGAGTGCACCCTCAGTAAGTTTGCAGATGACCCCAAGTTGGGTGGTAGTATTGGTCTGCTGGAGGATAGGAGGGCCCTGCAGAGGGACCTGGACAGGCTGGACCGATGGGCCGGGGGCAACTGTATGAGATGCAACAAGGCTAAGTGCCAGGTCCTGCACTTGGGTCACAACAACCCCATGCAACACTACAGGCTGGGGGAGGAGTGGCTGGAGAGCTGCCTGGCAGAAAAGGACCTGGGGGTGTTGGTTGACAGCCGGCTGAACATGACCAGCAGTGTGGTCAGGTGGCCAAGAGGGCCAATGGCATCCTGGCTTGTATCAAGAATAGTGTGGCCAGCAGGACCACGGAGGTGATAGTGCCCCTGTACTCGGCACTGGTGAGGCCGCAGCTTGAGTACTGTGTTCAGTTTTGGGCCCCTCATTACAAGAAGGACATCGAGGTGTTGGAGCATGTCCAGAGGAGGGCAACGAAGCTGGGGAAGGGTCTAGAGCACAAGTCTTAAGAAGAGTGGCTGAGGGAAGTGGGGTTGTTTAGTCTGGAGAAGAGGAGGCTGAGGGGAGACCTTATTGCTCTCTACAACTACCTGAAAGGAGGTTGTAGCGAGGTGGGGGTCGGTCTCTTCTCCCTAGTAACAAGTGATAGGACGAGAGGAAACAGCCTCAGGCTGCACCAGGGGAAGTTTAAGTTAGATATTAGGAAAAACTTCTTCACCGAAAGGGTGGTCAGGCATTGGAACAGGCTGCCCAGGGAAGTGATTGAGTCCCCATCCCTGGAGGTATTTAAAGGACGGGTAGTCGTGGTGCTTGAGGACATGGTATAGTGATGGACTTGGCAGTGCTAAGTTAACGGTTGAACTTGATGATCTTAAGGGTCTTTTCCAATCTTAATGATTCTATGATTCTATGATTCTATGATTCTATTTTGTCGTAAAGTCAATAACAACTTTTCAGAAAACACAGTTCCTAGCATAAATAACTGGAGAGAAAATGCATATGCTCTTCTTGTATTTTAAAGTGCTTGATAAGTTCAGTTGTATGTTCAGTTACTGTGCCTTAATACTCATGTGAGGGTACCTGGACTGTACATTGTTTTCCTAGTTCTTTCCATTTCTGTTCTGTACTTTGAACATTGCTGCAGCTGATCAGTCTATTGCCCTTGTAGGTCTAGTGGCTCTGTGTCATCATGTCAAACAGATGATTTATCCTTCCTCAGATGCTGAGGAAAAGTCCACATTTTTAGAGTTAAGGTCAATGTCTTTTACCTTATCTTTTTTGCAATGTCTGTTGCACCAAACTATGTTGTGTGCACTCAGAGAGATTTCCTTGTTCTCTGTGGGGAAGAACAGTTTCACAAAAAACTTGAGATAAAATATCAGTGTAAGAGGATTATAAGGCTTCCATTCAATGAAAATTAAAAAAAATGAGAAAAAAAATCCCACAATGCAGAGTTGTATTTTGCCAATAAGGAGAGCACAAGCAAATGGATTTTCAGAGTGCCTGGATACAAACACTAATATCATGAGGAAAGGATCAAAATTTTCTCACAACACTATCCTTGAACCTTGGTTTATAAGCAATGCCACCAAGTCAACAGAAGACAGCAGAAATTGGAGAGTAGGCACGACCATTTTTCAAGCGTAGTATATAGTATTTAGCAATAAAAATGTATACCCCACATACTTGTAATGTAACCTCAGCAGTGGTAACTTTCATTTGAAGAAACATGAAAGTAGGAAGTCTTATACATATAGAGAAGAAGAAATAAATAAATAAAATTAAAAAAAAAAAAAAAGAAATTGAAATGAGGCTGTGAGGTGGCATAGCATCTTTCCCTGTGATAGGTACCCTGGCCACATTGAACTTCTGGAAAACTACTGAGAGACTTTGGAAAAGGGTGGACCAAGTGTACAGGGAAGCGCAAAAGAAAAAAAGGCAAAAGGGAAAGATCTTTCTTGTCTGAAGAACATATTGTCTTCACTTGCAATGGTGAAAAACTTTCATTAACCTTTTTTTTATAATAATTTCTGTTCTTTGGCATAGCAAAACAATTTCATGGCTCCTGTTGTAGTCCGATGTATATCACTCTGCTAACAATTTCTGACTATGGGATCTTCCACAGGGAACTAAAAATAACTTTCATTTTTAACTAACTTTCTCAAGGTTACCAAGCAACACATCTTCAGCAAGAATTAAAAAAAAAAAAAAAAGCCAAATCAAAACATTTTTAATACATAATTTGAATGGATAATGTTGACCTTTTTACATTGTCAAGTGCACTGTTGGAAGTAATTCAGTGTTGTCTCCAGTCATTTTGAAGCTTCATATTTTCATACACTATCATTTGCAAAAAGGAATAATTGTTCTGTACAATTGTGATTTTTTTTTGAAATGCTTCTTTTTAAAATATTCTATATGATCACAATTTCTAAAGTGCAGTCCTCCTAAGAGCTGTCAAGAGATGAGGTTTTAAACATAATATTATAAAGAACATAAATGTATCCAAATCAGTGAAAACTATTCTCACATTTAAAACTCTTTTTAAATAAAAAACTTTTTCAAACATAAGCATACCATATACAAAAACCCATGAGCTTAAAATATTCCATAGATCATCCGTGAAACATTAATGATATATTTCATTGAAATCATCCCTGAAATTCTCATGAGGTATTCACAGAAGCTACACAAGATGTAAGGAAAATAATATCAAGAAAATCTGATTTGCTGTTAAAAAAAAACAAACCAAAATAAAAGTACATAAGAATGAATAACTGAAGTGTCATTTGCCGCAGTAAACAACATTTAGAAGAAGGTATCACTCTTTGTCAGAGTAAACCTTAGTCTCCCAGCCCCCAGCCAGGCACATCTTGCTCTCAGAGATGTTCTCTAATACAGAGTATGTAGTTATAACCTAGGAAAGATAATAGCTATCTTTAATGTACTCACAAGACAATGAGCTTTCAGTTTCCCAAAAGCATACTGCAGAGTCCTTTAAAAAACTCCTTCAGCCAAAGTGGAAGACAAAAGAGGGGTGGGAGAATGTTGAAACTACAAACACCCATGAGAGGTGACCATAGGAACAAGCCTGTCACTCTCCAGTTAGTGAAAACATGCACAGGTCCCCAAAGAGCTGAGCCTTCTCACCCCAGCTGCCCTCACACTAGTGGATCAAACATGATAACCACCTGTCATTACTGCACAACCTTCTTTTAGTAAACTCAGACCCGTATCATTTAATGATGAAAGCCAATAAACCCTCTCACAATCAAACACATCCAAACTCACCTTTGAAGTTACCAAAAGAAAGGAGACAGCACTCCAGTTAAATTTAACCTTTTACACATGAACACCTTACTACCAAGTAACTTATGAGTGGCTCACTGAGCTCATCCTTCTCCACAGGGGGCCCAGCCTCCAGAGCGATCATGGCACTGCAGGAGCAGAGTCGTGCTCCCATTGAAATCAATGGTGGCTCTGCCTTTGATTTTACATGACATCATAAAGATGCTCTCACCAGAGAATCATGGTGTGTGCAGTTTAATGAAATCATCTGGATAAACTGTAACTGAAGATACCCATGTTTTCCAGATCAGTTCCTCTCTATCAATTCAGACAGCAGTTGCCTAATTTCAAGGCATCACAGGTAAAAGAACGGTTTGATGAATACTTTTTTTTTTTAATATTTTATCATCTACCCAATATCACAAAGCCCAGGAATTCAAACCCCAAAGCTCAAATAAAACAGAATTTGAATCAGCCCTCATGGTGGACATTCAGCTGCTTGCTTAACTCTATACTGAGATCGTATCTTTAGGAAATATACTCAGTTAGAATATAAATTAAGATAACTATATGAGCTGCAGCTTTCCCAATGAAAATAATGGTTGCTACTTAATTTTAGTAGCTGTCCGAAGAATCACCTGTCTGTAGAAATGTTTGGCTGTCAAAAGTAATAAAAAATCAGCTTCTGTCATAAACAAGGATTATAAAAAGACACGGGATAGTTCTAAATAAAATCAGCCTTGCATATGTGGATTTGAGGGTGTCTGAACAATCTCATTTTCCATTTGTTTGCTGTACCTAAATAGAAGTGGTAATTAACTAGGAAATATGCAGAAATAAAACTAAAACAGGAAAAGCAGCCACACATAAGGGACACCTTGTATCAGGCTTTATCAGTGTCACTCATTGTGGTTAGGTATTGAGCCGCAAAATGCCAGACTCTATAAAACATAAATGACCTTGGACAAACTCCCTTGTCTAGACTTGGCACCCTGAAAGGATGCTGCTGCAGCTAGAAAAATATCTGGCTCAAATACATACATCGATAACATGGATCAGGCACTGATCTCCAAAAAATGTATTAACTTAGATTAAAAATGTCGTTACAATATCACTGATGGTTCCTTCATCAGCTGTTAAAAAATAAAAATATTAAAATAAAAATAAACAATTAAAAATACCTACAAATAATGTGACACTTTAATGATGTATACAATCATAGCTAGTCATTTAGATGAGCAGCCATGATGATCTAGTGGGATGGCATAGATGTTTCTCCTAAGTTATATAGTTAGTGCCTACTTATTGCAGTGGCAGATAGACTGGAAATACTGATACGCAGATGACACTCTTTGGAGGTCTTCTGTGACCAATTTTGGTTGTGTCGCAGAATTGAAACTCATAACTCATTTTTAATGTGTTTGAGGGCAAGTCAAAAAAGCATGTTTAATATGATAATGCTGTATAGCTGCCACACTGAGCATATATTAGGATGTGTATACACAGACATACCTGTACACACATGCATATAATCAATGTAATAAATAAAACTGAGTTTAATAAAACGTGAAAAAAATAATTCCCTCCATACAGCTTAAACTTATTGGGACTAAGTTCAGTTTTTGTGCAGAAAGCTATCACTGTCAGAATAAGATCGCTTTTTATACAGATTTTGTTCAAGGTTTTCTAGTATGTTTGGTCTCAATTATAGGTTTTTTTGAAATACCTAGTCTTTTTCTCAATTAAGGCCAATAGCTAATGATTCACATGAGAACACAGTACTTTTTTTTTTTTTTAAAGTTAATTTCTATGGTAATAGATCAAAATTTTTCCCAGAACTTTAAAAAATCTATTCTAATAAAAACCAATTGATTGCACTTAAAAGCATTTTTATATCAGTGTGATGATTTACATTACATTTTAAGAATAATTGTCTCCCTGAATAAGAAAACAACATCAATTCAGAAACATTTCTTCTTGGTTTGCTTGACTCTTTTTGCTAGCAGATAATCAGTTAGTAATATTGCATACAGTTAATTTCAGGTCAGCTGGAGAAAAAATTGCCCTCCCTCAGTTCTGTTTTTTCTTTTCTTCATATTAAACCAAAGAATTTCCAGTGAGATTCCATAATTTTTATTTGTTATCCCTTTCTGATATATGCCATCTTTATAATATATTTGCTTTTGTGATGCTTTTTACAAAGATTACATCTACATACTGATGATTACATCTATATACTCTAAATTGGAAGGATGTGAATTTGATGGGTGGACTGTTCGGTGGGTAAGGAATTGGCTGGATGGTTGCATCCAGAGGGTAGTGGTCAATGGCTCGATGTCCAGATGGAGAACACTGATGAGTGGTGTCCCTCAGCGGTCCATACTGGGGCCAGTGCTGTTCAGTATCTTCATCAATGACATAGACAGTCGGATTGAGTGCACCCTCAGCAAGTTTGCAGGTGACACCAAGCTGAGTGGTGCAGTTGACACACCTGAGGGATGGGATGCCATCCAGAGGGACCTGGACGAGCTGGAGAAATGGGCCTGTGTGAACCTCATGAGGGTCAACAAGGCCAAAAGCAAGGTCCTGCACCTCGGTCGGGACAATCCCCGGTATCAATACAGGCTGGGGCATGAAGAGATTGAGAGTAGCCCTGAGGAGAAGGACTTGGGGGTACAGGTGGATGAAAAGCTGGACATGAGACAGCAACGTGCTCTCACAGCCCAGAAAACCAGCCGTATCCTGGGCTGCATCAAAAGAAGCGCGGCCAGCAGGTTGAGGGAGGTGATTCTGCCCCTCTACTCTGCTCTGATGAGACCCCACCTGGAGTACTGCGTCCAGCTCTGGAGCCCTCAGCACAGGAAAGGCATGGACTTGTTAGAGCAGGTCCAGAGGAGGGCCACAAAGAAGATCAGAGGGATGGAACACCTCTGGTATGAGGAAAGGCTGAAAGAGCTGGGGTTGTTCAGCCTGGAGAAGAGAAGGCTGTGGGGAGACCTCATTGCGGCCTTTCAGTACTTAAAGGGGGCTTATGAGAAAGATGGGGACAGACTTTTTAGCAGGGCCTGTAGTGATAGGACAAGGGGTAATGGTTTTAAACTAAAAGAGGGTAGATTCAGACTAGCTATAAGGAAGGAATTTTTTACAATGAGGGTAGTGAAACACTGGAATGGGATGCCCAGAGAGGTGTTAGATGCCCCATCCTTGGAAACATTCAAGGCCAGGCTGGATGGGGCTCTGAGCAATCTGATCTAGTTGTAGATGTCACCGTCAGTTGCAGCGGGGAATGGACTACATGACCTTTAAAGGTCCCTTCCATCCCAAAGTGTTCTATGATTCTATGGTCCATTTATGCAAAACTATAACAAAGTTATTATTCATGGTAGAACAGGTCCATCGTATAATACAGTTTCTTGATCTTCTTTTTCTTTTCATCTAGACATTTTATAATATTAATATTCATCTTTTTGTTCTGAAATAAAAGATAGTTAATGCATTCAGCATTTGCTTATTTTGTGGGTTGGGAGATCATGTCAGTTCTTTTGTGCTATGTGACAGTTCCCTTTCCCTCTTTTATCCTTAATTTAAAGCCCACTTAACAACACATGGCAGTTTTGCAAACCTGAGGTCAGTGACCCTTTTTAAATGCAGTGAAAGTATTCATAAGAAGTTTTCATCCAATGCTTCAGAAACTGGGTCTCAAGGTTGTCATTGAATCACTTGTACTTGGCAATAGGAATAAGGCCTGTATTTTTCCTAACTTAATTTTCATTTCAATTATTAAAATTATTTGTAGAGTTTAAAATTGCAATCATTTAAATATTTGACTACTTGAGAATCTTGGTGTGTTCCTTTGATGTTTCTTTTATGGTTTATCTTTAAAAATCCTTATCTGCAAAGATTACTAAAGCCCTTATCATTTGTTACATTGTTTGATTTCATTATGAAACTGTAAAGTTATGGTTGTGTATTTAAGAGATAAAGTACATTGCACCAGGATTTCCCAAAACAGTTAGGAAATGAGGAACAAAATATTCTGTCTAGAATTATTAAAAGCTAGTATTTGTAAACTTTTTATGTATCTCACTTCAGTATAGCTGCAATTGAAATACTGGAGGTTGTTGGTCTTTCTGCCTTAAATGGATCTCTCATTAAATAATGCATGGCAATGACCATTAGATTGAAGTAATTAGAATTTTCTTAACCCAAACCAGCTCTATTAATGTGGAACACGAGAATTGTGGCTACAGAGAAAAGCGCTTAACCGTGATTTCAGAGAAATCTGTGTTGCGTTCCTTGTGTCAAAGTCTTCCTCAAGTGAGAATGACAGCTTGATATTTCAAAAGTATCACTAAGAAAAGCTGAAAACAGAAAGTCATGTAAGAGTTCCAAAATAAAAATAGCACTCAATTGTCCTCAAAGTTGACCATATAAAGCCTAAGTAAATCAGGACTGAAACTGAAACAAACGACAAAAAAAATCCTCATGGAAAGAACACTTTCAGCAGTCTGAATTCTTCCTTTCAGTGACTGTGTGAAGGAAAAAAGAGGAATAAACTAAACTGTAAGAATTATCCTAGAGTTTCATCTAATCGGTGACCACAAAATATATACAACTTAAACATTATGTATTATAATACCTAATTACAGGTCAGAATGAAGGTCGTTTGGTTTCCTAAGTGCAAACGACAGCTGAATGATGACAGTTACATCTGTAGTCATCAATCAGAATGACCAAGTACAGTCCTGACAAGGTTCTCTGGAGGATTCCACTGCAGTGCTTATGTACCTCCAGGTATAGGGATCCCCTCAAGTGACTCAAGGCTGGATATCTAGCAATAGGAAATGAAAAATGACTTGTCAAGACGAAGTAGGAAAAAGCAAAACAGAGATGCAAGAGCTGTCATTTGTGGCAATGCTAGCAGGAAATGTTCCTGCCTGTGTCCAGACATAAAATAAACAAAAATAAAATGAAACAAAGAAGACACAAAAAGAATTGAAATCAAATGAAATGAAATTAAATTAAATTAAGTTAAATTTAAAAAAAAAAAGCCCTAGCGATGAGGTTAGGGAAGAGTTTGGGCAGCAGTTCTGCAGATAAGGCAGAAACTAACCTGTTTAGTTTAGTGTTTAGAACCATGTTTTCATTAAGAGCAGGTACAGATATGTGCATCTTGGCATCTTTGTGACTAGAATTCCTTTCCCTGTTAAGTGACTGCACTTTACTGTGCAGTAAAAAAGGCTCAGAATCACATAATTAGACAGAGACAGTTTTCTTCTTGACCATACACATTTTAAAGAAGCCTTAAATTGAATCAAATCATGAACCACAAAGAAAAAAAAATATATCCAAAGGTTCAAAATTAAAAAGCATGAATTACAGGACAGATAGAAATCCAGCTAGGGAAATAACTCTAGCAGAGTGTCAAAACCACAGTCAGTAATGGAACATCGTATAGGGCACCTACCTGTGGGGTTTCAGTTGTATAATGTTCATTTTTTAAGGATTAGTATTCTTGCTGCAAATTGCATTTAAAAGTTATTATTAGAAGCTATAAAATATATAATTAACATTAATCATGAAATGATTTATTTTGGAAGTAAGGATGGTTTTCTTTGTATGCAACTTTATAGTGGCTGACTTCTAAAGTGGATGTGCTGATAGGAAACCTTTTGTAGCTTATATATTTGAATTACTTTATTGCATTTGAATTTGGTGGAATTTTTCTCACTTTTCAGAAACCCACTTATCATTAAGCATACCTTGGATAAATGCTAGGTGGAACTATGTACTATTAATACCTGCAGATCAATAAAAAAAAAAAAAGGTTTATCTTTCTTGCCTTTATCCCCTGACAGAATAAGTGTTAAGTCTACTCTCCACATGCCAATAGCAAGCGATTAGTTAGATATTGCAGCTTGAAATAATCCCATAGTTCATTTTAAGCAAATCACAGCTGCAAAGGGTAACAACTTTTACCATGGGTGTAAGGAAGGTAGTAGGTCTAACTCCTGACTAGTTTGAACACCTCTTCAGAAGAGCAGCTAGCTCTGCGGTATAAACCTAGATGAAAACACAGATAAAACTCTTAACTTGACCTCAATTTCACATGTGGTCTTCATTCATAGAATCATAGAATCATTTAGGTTGGAAAAGACCTTTAAGATCATCAAGTCCAACTGTTAACCTACCACTGCCAAGTCCATCACTAAACCATGTCCCTAAGCACCACATCTACCTGTCTTTTAAATACCTCCAGGGATGGGGACTCAATCACTTCCCTGGGCAGCCTGTTCCAGTGCCTGACTACCCTTTCAGTAAAGAACTTTTTCCTAACATCCAATCTAAACCTCCCCTGGCGCAGCTTGAGGCCATTTCCTCTCATCCTATTGCTTGTTACTTGGGAGAAGAGACTGACCCCCACCTTGCTACAATCTCTTTTCAGGTAGTTGTAGAGAGCAATAAGGTCTCCCCTCAGCCTCCTCTTCTGCAGGCTAAAGAACCCCAGTTCCCTCAGCTGCTCCTCGTATGACTTGTTCTTTAGACCCTTCACCAGCTTCATTGCCCTTCTTTGGACACACTCTAGCACCTCAATAATTTTAACACTCCCAGTCTAAAAAAATTAAAAACATCTAACTAATTTCATGTGATACATACATAAACAGCTAGTGCTGGCACATGAACCAGCAATATCACACATGGTTGGCTAAAATATAAACTTTCATTAAGTATATAAAATATGCCTCTTATTGGTCTTCTTAAAGATCTGGGTTTTTTGTGTTAGATTACAATATCTGGTGACCTTTTTTTTATAAAAAGACCTCATGCTTAAATCTTAACATGATATAAAATGGCCTTATTCAACTAACGCTATTCTTGTTTTTCTGAGGTAATTTTCAGCCACTCAAAAGAAAGGAAAATGTATTTTACTCAAGTACAGGTTTTTGATTTCTGTGTGTGATTTAACTAGTAAATTTGTGTTCTGAAAAATTAGTACTATCAGTATCTTATGCTTTGTTAAAATTTAATTTATTCTTATTTTTTCTACAACAATTTCAGAAACTTGAAAACCAATTAAAGCAAAGCAATAACAGTAAAACTGTACAGCTTTTTCCAAAGTTCATCATCTATTCTGGGTACTTTAAGAAAAAATCCACAAGCAACCTTTACATCAATTAAATTCTGAAGAGTGTTTAAATTTGTTGATTGACTACTTAATAGTTATTTTGTCTTTTGACACAGCTCACTTTCAGAAGGGAAGGAAAACATACCAAATTTTAGTCAGCAAATAAGATAGTTGACTGAGATAAATCATTTCTGTTCCCCTGTAGCTAATGTAGCTAATGGTAGTAATGTCAAGGGATAATCTTCCCCATTATGTTCTTCCCTCAAATTATTGTTGAATTTTGAGATGTATTAAGACCAATACAAGAGTATCTAGCATGGGAGGGGTATTTTTGGACACTTATGACAACATCATAGTACTGTACAATTACAATTTAGTTGTATAATTTTATTTAAAAAAATAGATTGAAAGGGACCTCCAGAGGTCATCTAGTCTAATCCATGTCTTTAAGCAGGTCCACTTTGATGATTTTGCACAGGTTTTGACTATCTCCAAGAATTAAGATTTCATAGCCCTCTGTGCAACTCATTCCAGTGTTTGATCACCCTCATGGTGCAAAGTTTTTTTTCATATCTAATCATAATTTCTTATGTTGCTGTTTGTGCCTATTGCCTCTTGTCATATAACTCTGAGAACAGTCTAGCTTTGTCTTCACTACATCCTCCCATTCAGTAACTGAAGGCAGCAAGATCTCCCTTACCCTTCACTATTTAAAACTGAATAAGATCAGTTCTCTCAGCCTTAGCCTTACCTTTCCCAATGTACTTCCAGAAGCCCTCACTTCACACCTCTTGTGAGTGCCACCTCCTGCACAACTTTTGTTTTCTGATCTCCAACCCAACACGAGTAATGTCTCTGTGGCCCTCCCAGGTGGCCTGTCCTTGCCTCCACCCCCTCTTGCACTTCCTTCATGCATTGGAGCTCAGTCAGGGACTCTCTGTTCATCTGTGCTGGCCTTCTTCCTTGCCTGATCAACTTTCTGCATGTCAGCATGAACCATTCTGTGCTTTGAGGACATTGTCCTTGAAGATCAACCAGTTCTTCAGGGCCCTTTTGCTCTTCAGGCCAGTCTCTCATAAGATCTCAACAAACAGATCGCAACATGCAGATCCCTAAAATCTGCTCTCCAGAAGTTCGTGGCTGTAATTTTTTTTTTTTTTTTTTTTAACTCATTTTTCTCAGGATCTCAAACCGTCCTGTCTCATAGTTGCTATACTCAAGGCTGCCACCAGTAAGCACACCATCATTCAGTTCTTCCTTATTCATGAGCAACAGGTCCAGCACATCTTCTCCCGTAGATTGTATACATCAAGAAATGGTTGTCAGTACTCTCCAGAAGTCCCCTAGAGTGCTTGCACCTGTGACACTCCCCTTCCAGAAGATATTGGGGTGGTTGGTGTGTCTTATGTGAATGATGTCTGCTGAGCATGAAGTTTTTTCAGCTGTTTAGAATGGCTTCATCTAATTCCTCACCTTTAACAGGTAGTGTGCAGCAAACACTTATCACGGTGTCACCATTGTTGGTCTCTTCTCTGATCCTTGAACTCTCAATTGACTTCTGACCCCTTCCAAGGCAAAACTCTGTCCATAAGACAGGATAAAAGGAACCAACAAAAAAATCTTTTTGCTAAGAAGTACCTAGGGAATTCTTACAGAAATGGCTACTAGTTAAGCATGTCTACATAATACAAACAATATATATTTCTTGCTCAATAAGATAATTTGAATTAACCATTCAAATTAGAGTCTATATGGGACATCATTTAGACTTGAGCTTCTGTATTGGGTTTACATGGCAAGGTTTTGATAGTGGGGGGGCTTCAAGGGATGGCTTCTGTAAAAAGGCACTAGGACCTGCCCCCATATTGGACAGAACCCATTTCAACCAGCTCCAAAATGGACCCACTGCTGCCCAAAGCTGAGCCAATCAGTGAAGCTGGTGACACCTCTGCAATAACATATTTAAGAAAGCATAAAAAAAGCTGTGCAGCAGCTGTCAGAGAGACGAGTAGAAAAAATGTGAGAGAAACAACCTTGCAGACACCAAGGTCAGAGAAGAAGGAGAGACAGGAGGCGGTGCAGGTGGCAGAGCAGAGATTCCCCTGCAGCCCATGGAAAAGACCACGGTGACACAAGTTGTTCCCCTGCAGCCCATGGAGGACCCCACGTCGGAGCAGGTTGATGTGCCCTGAAGGCAGCTGCAACCCATGTAGAGCCCAAGAAGGAACAGGTTTTCTGGCAGGACCTGTGGCCCATGGAGGGACCCACACTGGAGTAGTCTGTTCCTGAAGGACTGCACTCCATAGAAAGGACCCATGCTGGAGCAGTTCTTGAAGAATTGCAGCCTGTGGGATGGACTTACACAGGATCAGTTCATGAAGGACTGTCTCCCTTGGGAGGGACCCCATGCTGGAACAGGGGAAGAGCATGAGTAGGAAAGAGCAGCAGAGACAAAGCATTACAAAATGGACTTCAAACCCCATTCCCCATCCCTCTGCACTGCTCGGGGGGAAGAGGCAGAAGATCCAGACATGAAATTGAGCCTGGGAAGAAAGGAGAGGTGGGGAGAAGTTTTTTAGTTTGAGCTTTTTTTTCCTATCCTATTCTCTTATTAACTGGCAATAAATTAAATTAATTTCCCAAGTTCAGTCTGTTTTGCCTGTGACAGTAATTGGTGAGTGATGTCCCTGTTCCCATCACGACCCATGAGCTTTTCATCTTACTTTATCCCCCTGTTCTGTTGAGGAGGAAGACTGAGAGAGAGGCTTGGTGGGCACCTGGCAGCCAGCCGAGTTCAATCCACCACAGCTGCTAACTCAGCATAGAAAAGGCTGTTTGATTTTTTGGCTTGATGTTTTAATCTAAATTAATTAAATTCAGATTCAGTTAGTGAATGTTAATGAGGACAGTTTATATATGGTAATTTATGTGATGTCTACCATACACATTCTTAAGGAGTATTGAACTGATCCTAGAAACAGTACTTTAATATAGGTTTTTGAGAACAGAATATTTTTCTTCTCTTTTATTTAGTGTGAGCTTTTGAATTACAGCTGGTCTTGTTGAATGTTATCAGTTATGTCACCCTGTTTCATGACCTGTGAACAGTTCAAAAGCTTATGTCAGGGTATGAAAACACCTTCGCTTGAAAGGTTTGGAAAGGAAGGATTTTATCCACCTATATCACCCCAAAATCAAGAGGTAAAGTGACAGTTTACAAACTAAAAAATAATAGCTTTGAAATGTCTTCTTACAGAATCTATTCCCTGTAGCAATGGGATGTTGTTTCACTCTCAGCTTCTTTGTGTTTTATTACAACATCTGTCACCTGAGAAAAGCACATTCATTCCGTACCCCTAAAGAGAGACTTCTATAGGCACTTGAAAACTGATGCACAACTACTTCCCTGAACAATAATGCTTTCAGACTGCTTTTTTTATTTTTTTCTTAATTAGGTGAAACATCTTGAAAAGAGAATGTTTTTCTTATCAGACTGAAGCATTTTTTACCTTGTTCCTTTGAATCATAGGATACAGCTGCTCAGCTAGGAAGGACTTATTTTCTAGCAGTCCTATCTGACTTGTAGGCAAGCTCCTTCGTCAGTTTGTGCTAGCAGCTCTGGAGCTACTTTTGGTCAGTCATTTGCTTAAGAAGCTAATATACTTTTGTCTTCTCTAGCCTCAAGGAAAAACTTTTTCTTTTGTGTGTCTGTCATTTGTTCTTGTTTCCTAGAAGGCACATTCATTTGATGTGGCAGTTACAGTGGTTGAATAGGTGATTTTAAAATAGCTCTAAAAAATGCAAATATTTGTCTGGTTACCAGCAAATGCTTCACTTTTCCTTATTTCAGGATACAGAAAAGTTTTTAACTGATTGAGAGCTAAATGGGTCAGTCTTCAGTTAACTGTACTGAATTACGGGATGACTTAACTGTGTATGCAGAACAATCTACCACATATAACAGACTATATAGATCTGTCTCATTGACAACAGAACAGGTCTGCATTAGAGTTTCATGTCAAGTATATGGTTTCCTGTAATGTGTAATTATGTTTATGTATTTGTTCAACATGCCTGCCATAGATTTTTCTTTCAAGTTATCTGTGGAAACCTATATACAGTATGAAGTGAGGAACGCTCCAGAGTCATAAGAGTTCAAACCAACTCAAAACCTTTTACTGCTCTAATTTGCGTCGCACAAGACTACCTGTATCAGGTGGGCTTCTACATATATATATTCTCTGACAACAAAGGATGTGAAAATACACGTTAGAGAAGCTTGTTTTTCCGAATGATGTAAATAGACGATGTGAAAAGGAATATGCATTGTTATTGAATTTTAAAAATTACATGCTTATATATATTCCTCTTTCAAAATGGAGGGAAAGAGACTAGACAAACTAATATTTCTCAAGCTAGACACCAAGCCAAGTTTCATTTTTTAAAATAATTTGTGAATTCTGACAAGGTATATAGAGCAATACATGAAACTGCCTTCTGCTCTTGCTAGTCTGGGATGATGTAAAAGGTTGGGAAAAGAGTACAGTGTAGTGATTTGAACAGGGAAAAGGGGAGACATTTTACTGATCTAGAAGAACAAGCAGCTGCTATATCAGCCATTGACTAACTATAAATAATTGGCCATAGGTATTTGGACTTTTTTAACCTCTAACGTGACCTTAGTTTATGAAAATGCTTGCTGGTCTCCTCTGTCCTCCTCCCTTCCGGCACTACTAGCATGCACACAACAGAATATGAGGCATATTGAAGAAGATAAAAAAGACATGTAGGTAGAAATTTAGCACCTCTTGATTCCTATGTGATAAGGATGTTAAACTTTTTGAATTTATCGGTCAGGACTCAGTCTTCATCATTATATCTGAGTACTTAATACAATACCTGAGAATCTCAGACACACATCTTTCAGTAACTTATTTTCAAAAAATATCCTGGAACATTTCCGTTCTGTGTTTTACTGGAATTTTCCTGCTTTAGAAGATGACCCAATTATGTAAAATTGAAATCACTTAAATACTATTATCAGCAACTGTTACAAAACATTAGTCTGTAAATATCAGCACTTATATTTAAATCATTTCATTAGAGACAGGTTGTGAATATTATTTTTCCAGATCCTCAGAAAAATTAACAGAATTTAACTAGATAATGCACATTCTTAGAAATTCCCTGCATTTCTTGTAAGGATGCTCCAAATTTGGACCAACACCATCTAGTTCCCTATTGCTCTCAGTTCATTAATATTTTCTGAAATCATGCTGTGGGCATATTATTATGCCCAAAATATTGTGATGGACAAGCATAGAAATATCCTAGATACAAGTGAAGCCAAGAAAGTATTACTAGTCTAATCAAAAGTTTTAATGGCATAACCAAAACACAAAAAAGTTTATTATGAGGTCAGGTACACTGATACTAACACTCACAGAACAAATACTTCGATTAATATGCATCTCCCTAACAAGGTTACATTTAAAAGTTGTTATACAAAAAATCCTGTCTTATTGTCCGCTCTGCTTTTCCTCTGGTGCTATGTTCACCCTTCCACTGCTCCTTCAGGTCCTAAGGTTGAGCGAGGGCTTCCACCTTGGGGTAGCAGAGTGGGATTACAATGAGTTGTCACCAGCCTGAAGCCTTCACAGGAAGAAGTATGGTGTTTAATGGTGAGTGTTCCTCCTTCACTTTGCCAGGACTAGCATGACGTTCATAAATCCTTCTCATCAACCTAAGGTCTATTTGGAGTCCTGTTTTTTCTGACATGCTTCATACTCTCTTTATGCTGGACCATAACTCATTTTACTTTTGACTTTGGTAGGTATCATATGTTGAACATGAGTTAGAAACTGGTTATTTATCTTTTGTGTTACCCCTAAAACCGTGGGGGCTTTTTATCAATTTGCATTTGTATCCATGATTCACCATTGGTGAACTGCTGACAGCCTTGGCACTTCTGGCATCATTTAATGACTGCTCTCTTCTATGTTGCACTAGCTCTCTAGGGTCAAAGTTCATTCTACATACAGTAACTGCTTGTTACTCCTGTCTTTATGGAAATTATTTGTGGTAGGCATTACAACACAAAATACTACCAATGGAAGGAAAACAAACCTAATTAGATAAAAGCCACATGATCATTAGACAGCTGTTAAAGCTAAACAAGCTAAGGTAAGCTCAGGCCAAGAAGTCCAGAGAAGTTGTGAGATTCTACACTATCAGGTCAACACATAGCCTGGGACCTTTACTGATAGTAGTAAAAATTTTACTTACCAGGCTACATTATCTCAGGTTTCTTTTCTGGAAAAGAATGCTTACTTTCTCAAAAGCACCCTGAAATGCTGTAGAAAATGTATACTTCTCTTAGTTCTAAAAATAAACAGCTCAGGAAAAAAAATAATGAAACTTATACATTTTGTTTTTAACAAGTTATTTTAAGAGAGAGTCTAAGATTTGATGTATAACTATGTTTTCCCATTCCCAATACCCTGAGAAATGATTCAAACAGCCCAAGTTCCTGGACAAAAGTACGTTATACTTATGTAAAGTATGTTGTGAATAAGAACAGGTGAAATTACATTTTTATTGTAAAAAGTCACAAGCAATTCCATCTCCTAGAAATTCAGTAGTTAGATTGTGAAAAACTGGATGTTACTTTTGCCTCCACTGTTTGAATGGATGGTCTATGAAAGCAGAATAATGATTTCAAACACATTTCTCTGATATCTAAGAAATGACAAAATTATATCATTTCCTGTACAAAATAAATATTTAATGGATATCATAACAGTAAACTGTCTCTATGAATGCAGAGGTGGTTATATTTCACTATAACTAGCATCATTACAAATACTACTATTGGTCATAAAATTATTATACTTTTTAAAAGTTCCAGCTATAATATTTGACACTGTCATCATCTGATGTATTTAAGTCTAAACGTTAGTTTTCAACCTACTCAAAAACTGGGTTTTTTTTACAATATATTAAAGCAAAGGACAGCCTATTCCGTTTTTATATATACAAATATCTTTAGTAGTTTAGTTTACTGTTGTTTGTATTTGTCCTTTACTTCTAAAGTTAAAAAAATTGAATTTAGTAATTTCTCCTACTGCAGTATGTTTTACAGTATGTCTTAGACCATGCATATACTCTCTTCGCAAAATCACAAGCATCTGTGCTGGTTATCATGTTTACTTCAGTGTGTAATTAGAAAAGATAAGCATCCAATTCCAAAATGTATAGCCTATCTATCTTCAAATTATCAACTGTGTGAAACTACCAAAACTTGATTTTCCCTAAGAGACATGAATGACATTTCAAAATACATATATTACTAGGTCTCTGCATATCCCTTATTTAGAAACACAGTCTTAATGTATGAAAACCAAAAGCCAAACATAAACAGTAGCAGAGAAGTAAATATATTCAGGACTTAAAATATGACCTGATTCATGACTCGCATCTTAGGAGCTAGGACAAAAATATTAAAGTATGGATGGAGAGAAATACTAAATAAATATTTCTAAAACAAATCTTCAGAAAAAATTACACAAAGGTATTTTTGCTTTAAGTTAATAAAGAAATCTAATTACTCCAAGCACCAAGCTATAGATTTGAATCTGAGCTATATTCAGGAATCTGTGACAAGAACACTAATATTGAATTTCATCCTTCATACACTTCTGATTCAAATTTTTTATGACAGTATTAAAATTTAAAGATGAATTTCACACTTGTCAGTGTTAATCTGTCTGATACCTATATTGACAAGAAAGGTAGGAGAAGAACATAAAGTTAGACCATCTGCTTTCAGAGGAAAAGCAAACGTAAATCTCTTCAAAGTAATGTCATTTATGCCAGAGCTTAGTCAGCAGAATTTTCTAAAAATATAGTTTATCAAAATTCGTGGTTAAATTCATGCCATAGAAGAAAGACAACATTAGGCTTTCTTCTAATGGCAGTAAAATTTAATCTGGAAAATCTTATTTCAATTAGTGGCAAAGGCAAAAATATAATACCCAATTTCTATTAATTTACAATACTGTTAATTAAAATATATTTTATCATTCCAAAAATTTTCAGGCATTTTTCACATACTCACCTATCTTCCAATGTGCTGGTTTCATCTGGGATAGAGTTAATTTTCTTCCCAGTAGCTGGGCATCGGTTGGTGAGTGGTGAGCAATTACATTGTGCATCACTTGTTTTGTATATTCTTTTATCATTATTATTATAATTATTATTACTTTTTTTTTTTTTTCAATTCTCCCCCCATCCCACTTGGGGCAGGGGGAGGGTGAGCAAGTGGCTGCGTAGTGCTTAGTTGCTGACTGGGGTTAAGTCACAACAGTCCTTTTTGGAGCCCAATGTGGAGCTCAAAGAATTGAAGAGTGACAGATCTGACTAGAGCATGCTAAAACAAATTTGTTATAAGCATTCATTATATTAGTTTAGTACCCGCTGGTCACAATGTTGATTCACTTGTTCTCAGAGTTGTTGTATTTGCTCTCAGAGTTGTGTTATGTAACACCTCATTGGCCATATATACTGTTTATCAGTATTTATGTGCTGTTTATCACCTCTGGGAGATGGATTAAGGTTGTCACTTTGTTGTACCGTATAACACTGGCTTATGCTATGATAAAATTATTGGTCATGAGATCAGTCTTGGATTTGTACTCAGCATTGCCATCACCTCTGTACTTCGGGAGCCATCTATCAGAAATTACTAATAAATACTCTTTTTACTTTTTCTCCTTGGAGAGGCAGCCTATGGGGGAGACACCTTCCTCCATCTTCCCCTTCTTCTCCAGCCTAATTACAATAGCTCCTGAGAATTTTGAATATCCTTGGCATGTTCAAACCAGAATTGTCCTATTGCTATGTCTCCTGAATGTGTGACAGGTCTTGCTTAGGGTTAAACAACTATTTAAGAATACTGCAGCTAGGGTCTTTTCCAACCTTAATGATTCTATGATTCTATGATTCTATTCTAACCCTGGTGACAGGTACTGCAGCTACTCCAACCCTAGTGACAGGCGCTGTGGCTACTCAAACCCCAGCGACAGGCATTGTAGTTACTGCAACTGCTGCAACAGGCACTGTAGCTACTCAAACCCTGGTGACAAGTACTGAAGCTGAATCAGAGAACCAACATGTGCTGGTATCCATCACCCATATATACAAGAAGAAATCTTGGAAGCAAAAGTCAGCTCGTTTAGAAAGAGATGATGAAAAAGCAGGGCCATCAAGAGGAGGAGGAAGAGGAAGAACTCATAAATGAGATGGAAACCACCCAATCCCTATCCTTGAGTGAGCTGTGAGATATGCAAAAAGATTTCAGCCGTTGTCCAGGCGAACGCATTGTCACCTGGCTGCTCTGATGCTGGGATAATGGGGCCAGTAGCCTGGAACTAGAGCGTAAGGAACCCAAACAGCTGGGATCCCTTTCTAGGGAAGGGATCATTGACAAAGCGACTGGAAAAGGGGCACAAGGCTTCAGCCTCTGGAGGCAACTACTCTCAGGTATGAAGGAAAGATATCCCTTCAAGTAAGATGTTATATATCGCCCAGGCAAATGGACCACCGTGGAGAGAAGTAGCCAGTATCTGAGGAAATTAGCCATGCTGGAGGTGATTTATGGTCACCCGAACAATAAGCAGTTATCCAAAGATCCAAATGAAGTGCAGTGCACATGACCTATGTGGTGGAAGATAGTACAGAGCGCACCAGCATCATATGCCCACTCATTGGCAATACTGACCTGGAAAGATGAAGCGGCTAGGCAGCTCTGGGAATATGAAGAAAGTCTTTCTTCCTCCCTTGTATCTTCTGTGGAGAAACTGTCCCAGAAGGTCCAGCAACTCGAAGAGGATAAGTCCTACTCCCCACCTATACAGACCAGTATCTCAGCTATTAAGAGTCAGCGTTCTTCTGCTCAAGAGAGAGGATATAGAGGGTACGGACTATGGTTTTACCTCCGTGACCATAGAGAGGATATGAGGAAGTGGGATGGAAAACCTACCTCGACCCTAGAGGCACAGGTACACAAGTTGCAAGAAAGGGGTTCTTCCAGGAGAATTGCTGCTCCAGTTTCCAGTGGGCAGTTCTCCAGACAGAGTAGAAGGGCTGATCTTATTCTGATTTTAATGAAGGAACTCCTGACTTCTATTTACAAGAAGTGAGTAATGGATACTATGACCAGAACAAGAGGGGCCCTGCCTCCAGCCAGGTGGAGGGTGTATTGGGTCTGGCTGAGATGAAGTTCATTTTCCCCATAGCAGCCATCAGAGTGCTATGCTTTGTATTGATAGCTGGAATGGTGTTGATAACACACCAGTGTTTCGGCTGCTGCTGAGCAGTTCTTGCGCAGCATCAAGCCTGTCTCTTGGGAGGGGACACAGCCAGGACAGCAGACCCGGACTGACCAAAGGGATATTGCATACCGTATGATGTCCATTCAGTAATAAAATCTAGTAGGAAGGGGCGGGGGGGGGGGGGGGGGGGGGGGGCAGGCCTTCGTTGTTTTTACGGCATTCATTCTCCTGAGCAACCACTACTCATGCTGGGGCCCTGCTTCCTGGGGAGTGGCTGGACATCGCTGATGACGGGAAGTAGAGAATAAAATCTTTTTTCCTTTTGCTTTTCCATGCATGGCCTTTGCTTCTGCTTTCATTAAACTGTCCTTATCTCGACCCACAAGCCTTTTGTTATATTTCCTCTCCGCTGTCCAGCTGAGGAGGGGGAGTGATAGAGTGGCTTTGGTGGGCAGCTGGCATCCAGCCAGGGTCAACCCATCACACAGGTTTACTGGACTGGACTGCTGTGCCAGACATGCCAGAACTTCGATACGAACTGGAGTCAAAGGCAGCCAAGTGGTATGCCACAATTGATACTGCTAACGTGTTTTCCTCAATCTCTTCGGCAGCGGAGTGCAGGCCACAGTTTGCTTTCACTTGGAGTGAAAGCAGGGGTGGAAACAGCCCCACCATTTGCCATGGACTGATCCAGACTGCACTGGAACAGGATGAGGCTCCGGAACACCTGCAATACATTGATGACATCATCGCATGGGGCAATACAGCAGAAGAGGTTTTTGAAAAACGGAAGAAAATAGTCCAAATCCTTCTGAAAGACCGTTTTGCCATAAAACAAAGTAAGGTCAAGGGACCTGCACAGGAGATCCAGTTTTTAGGAATAAAATGGCAAGATGGATGTCGTCAGATCCTAATGGATGTGATCAACAAAATAACAGCCATGTCTCTACCAACCAGCAAAAAAGGAACACAAGCTTTCTTAGGCGTTGTGGGTTTTTGGAGAATGAATATTCCAAATTGCAATCTGATCATGGGCCTTCTCTATCAAGTGACCTGGAAGAAGAATGATTTCAAACGATGTCCTGTCACATCCCACCTGGGGAGGAGGGGGAAGGAGTGACAAAGATTCTCAAATCCTCTCAGTGTGGATTAAGGTGGGCCAACACTCAAGGTCCATACACAAACACCAGCTTTAATAGAAAGCTTCTATAGAGACAAATATTGAGTACAAATATTCGATACCCGCCAACCCTCTCACGGTTATATTCACCCCAGCTATGCGGTTTTAGAGAAAATCAAGGTAGGCCATGCAGTACTTGACTTCAGTTTAACAACTTTAACAACTTAATCACCTTAGGAAAAGTGAAAGAGAGAGAAGGAAAAGAGAATCACCAGTCCTGGATCCAGCGTTGGTCCTGCCAACAAGGGTATTTGGTGAGGGAAGAAGGAGAAGAGTGAGGAGAAGTGAAGGTTCTTATACAGATGTTGATTCTGCGCAGTGTGCTCAGTGATAATGATTGCACAAATCACGCACGCGTGAGCATGAGCACGAACATAAACACGAGTACCGGCACACACACGAGCACACACACAACAAACTACAGCACATTTATCAGGCTACATGATTAGTATAAACCCGCCTAAATTTACACTTATTGGTTAGTGATTAATATTTTGTACACTATTGGTTTACTGTATTTAAATTAGCCTCGCTTGCTATGTAAATTAGCATGCATGCTCCTTTCAGGTGAGGGGGGGCAAGTCTTTCCGGTCCTGAATTGAGTCGGTGGTCGTGATGTCCCCTCTCCACATTTACCTTTCACCCAGTTTCTGCAGTTTTATCTTCTCTGGCCACTGTCCAGTCTTTGGTGCCAAGATGTTCACTTTTGTCGGCTGTTAGCTCTTCTTCAAGGTTAGAGCCCTTAGTTTTCCACAGTTTCTTATCTTTTAACTCCCTCCCAAATTCCTTTCCCAAGGCACAAGTGGTTAGTAGTTTTGCTAATTGGAAAATTACAACAGCGACCAGTCAAACCAAGAGGAGTGATACCAGGGCCGTTCCCCAGGCAGTAGGTGTGTGGGGGGAATAAGACGCTTCATAGACCATGGGGAATGGGGCTGAGGCAAGGCCGCCCTGTCTCCACAGGGCTCCCTCCCTCACCCTCACTCCAGGGTACTGTCCAGTCTTGGGTCCTAGCGACCATCGCTCTGCATTGTGGTTTTAACACCAGGCTGTTTGAGACATCTTGTTGGTTTACACTAGCAGTTCTTTACAGGCCCTGAGCGACGACAAGCCTTTGAACAAATTAAACAGGAGACAGTTCATGCAGTTGCCCTTGGGCCAGTCCGGGCAAGTCAAGATATAAAAAACATGCTCTACACTGCAGCCAGGGGAGAATGGCCCTACCTGGAGCCTCTGGCAGAAAGCACCAGGGAAGGCTTGAGGTTGACCCCTAGGGTAGTGGGTCACACTAATCACACAACGGGCTTGAACAGGAAACCCCAGTCACCCAGGAATCTTGCAAGTGACCATGGACTGGCCAGAAAGCAAAGATTTTGGAATATCACCAGAGGAGGAGGTGATGTGTGCTGAGGAGGCCGCACTGTATAATAAACTGCCAGAAAATGAAAAGCAGTTTTAGTGATGGGTCCTGTCGTCCACCTTCCTGAGGTGGAAGGCTGCTGTATGGAGCCCTATGTGACAAGCCGGAGAAATTGCTGAAGGGGAAGGTGAATTGAGTCAGTTTGCAGAGGTGAAAGCCATCCAGCTGGCTTTAGATATTGCTGAAGGAGAAAAGTGGTTAGTGCTCTATCTCTATACTGACTCATGGATGGTGGCAAATGCCCCATGGGGGTGGTTGCAGCAATGGAAGCAGAGCAACCAGCAGCACAGAGGCAAACCCATCTGGGCTGCCGCATTGTGGCAAGATATTGCTGCCCGGATAGAGAACCTGGTTGTAAAAATACGTCATGTAGATGCTCACGTACCCAAGTGTCGGGCCACTAGAGAACATCAAAACAATCAGCAGGTGGATCAGGCTGCTAAGATTGAAATGGCTCAAGTGGATCTGGACAGGCAACATAGGGGTGAATTATTTCTAGCTCAGTGGGCCCATGACACCTCAGGCCATCAAGAAAGAGATGCAACATAGATGGGCTCGTGATCGAGGCGACCATGGACACTATTGCACAGGTTATCCATGAATGCGAAACATGCACTGCAATCAAGCAAGCCAAGCGGTTAAAGCCTCTCTGGTATGGAGGACGATGGCTGAAATATAAATATGGGGAGGCCTGGCAGACTGATTATATCACAATCCCACAAACCTGCCAAGGCAAGCACCATGTGCTTACCATGGTGGAATCAACCACAGGATGGCTGGAAACATATCCCGTGCCCCATGCCACTGCCCAGAAAACTATGGCACCCCAGAAAGAATCGAGTCAGACAACGGGACTCATTTCCAAAACCACTTCATAGACACCTGGGCCAAAGAGCATGGCATTGAGTGGGTATATCACATCCCCTATCACGCACCAGCCTCTGGGAAAATCAAATGATACAATGGATTGTTAAAGACTACACTGAGTGCAATGGGTGCTGGGATGTTGAAACATTGGGATACACATTTAGCAAAAGCCACCTGGTTAGTCAATACTAGGGGAGCTGCCAACTGAGTGGGCCCTGCCTGGTTAAAACTTTTACGTACTGCAGAAGGGGATAAAGTCCCTGTAGTGCACATAAAAAACATGATGGGGAAGACAGTCTGGGTTATTCCTGCTTTGGGCAATGGCAAAATCATTTGTGGGATTGCTCTTGCTCAAGGACCTGGGTGCACTTGGTGGGTGATGCGGGAGGATGGGAAAGTCCGATGTGTACCTCAGGGAGACTTGATTTTGGGTGAAAATAGCCAATGAACTGAACTGTATGATGTTAATTGCTATATAATACTGTATATCATCACTTCTATGGTGGCTATATGCCACATATCAACAGTATTACAGTAAGAATCACCCAGATTAATGAAGAATGAACTAAGATGAAACTGAACAAAGTGCAGCGGTGATGGAGCCAGAACTGGTTTCAGCATGCAACAATCCAACAGCACAGACCATCTCTTCTGCCATGAAAGACTGTTATGACACATGGAGCCCAAAGTCATGGACTGAATGAACTCAGCAGAGATTTTAGAGGGATGGCCCATAGACTAAGGGAATTATATCTGTGCGTATATATCAAAAGACGGGAAAAGTGGTGGTGATTAATTGGCATGTATTGGAAAGGGTAGAACCTGAACATGACATAGATGGTATGGAACAAGGGGTGGATACTGTCCTGGTTTAGGCTGGGTTAGAGTTGATTTTCTTCATAGTAGCTGGTATAGTGCGGTGTTTTGGATTTAGTAGGAGAATAATGTTGATAACACTCTGATGTTTTAGTTGTTGCTTAGTGCTTACACTAAATCAAGGACTTTTCAGCTTCCTGTGCTCTACCAACTGAGAAGGCTGGAGATGCACAAGAAGCTGGGAGGGAGCACAGCCAGGACAGCTGAGCCAAACTGGCCAAAGGGATATTCCATACCAATATGACATCATGCCCAGTATATAAACTGAGGGGAGTTGGCCAGGGGCAGTGATCACTGCTAGGGTATGGGCTGGGCATCGGTTAGTGGGTGGTGAGCAATTGCATTGTGCATCACTTGCTTTGTATATTTTTTATCATTATTATTTTCTCTTCCTCTGCTGTCCTATTAAACTGTCTTTATCTCAACACACGGGTTTTACTTTTTCTTTCCGATTCTCTTCCGCGTCCCACCAGGTGGGGGGAGGAGGGTGAGCGAGCAGCTGTGTGGTGCTTAGTTGCTGACTAGGGTTAAACCACGACATCCAACTACCCATTCAGCTTTTTCTGGAGCTATCAGACTATCTTAAGCCTCTGAGACAACATGCAACACATGCAGTACTTAACAACTACCTGGGTAAGGTTTATTTTCTACGTTTTATTGACATGTGCATGGGAAGACCTATAAGGCCGACTAAAGTTGTTTTTCACTTGTGACTGATGTAGCCATCCTGTGCTTACACTGATAAAACCTTTATTCAGCTTTGCACTGTCATACATTTTCTCTTACCATGTATAAAACAAATGTATCTGTTTGACCAGCTGTCACCTCGTTTAAGGTAAGACAATCTTTTTCTACTTCAGCTTTCCATGAAAAGATAGTAAAAGCAGTCTAGGTAAAGGGAATTATTTGTTCCTTAATAATTCCAGTTATCAAGAATGAATGGCACACAGTGTGGTGGTGCATCCCCCTCCCCCCGCCTTTCCTCTCGACTACCTTACGACCACAGGGACCCCTGCCAAGGCTTGGCGTCTGAGCAATGAGTCTGGCGACCAGGCGCCCCTTGGTCATACCAGGCACTCTTGCATGGTTGAGCTGGGGAACAAGAATGCCTTGATCCCACCTGGCATAATCAGTCACTCCCTGACAGCTTGGGAACACCTCACTGTGGATTGTAACTCAGGCCGATCTGTACAGGAGGATCGTACCTGCCTTGCTGAGATTAATGAGAACTCAGCAATAACTGACTGCAACTGTGGCCAGAATGGAAATTTACTGATGCCTAAAGTCAATCATCTCACAACCCTATAAACAGTGGTACCACAGGAGACCCTTTGAGCTCTTCTGGACCGCAGGAGGCTGCGCCAGTATCTCCCTCTGAGTGGGATGCATCTCAGAGCTGTGACCTCTGAAGTTTGCATACGGAGGCCTGGCAACAGGACCTGGGCTGATCTCCAGTGCCCTTCACTCCTTGAGGTTCAACCCTTCGCCCGTTGAGACAGTCATTGAAGTGAGTATTTCACTGAACTTGAGAGGAATTTTTGATGTTATCTGTGCATATCAAACTCGCAAGGGATTTTAAGAGGTATTCTTTTATTAGGTCTATTGTGAGATTGTATGTGTGTGTATTATACATATACTGTAGTAAGCTTTATTTAATCACTTTGTAGATGCTAGAGTAACCAATGATTAGTTACTACTAAATTCTTATGATTCTCTCCTTATTGTGAATAAACCTAAGTTGCTGCTAAATACATATAATCCTTAGACATAAACTGTTGACCAAGTCTGAGACTAGGATTGGATCCAGCCACACCTAGGTTCCTCTCTGAGAAGGAGTTTAGAAAGCAAGGGGGTCCATTCCGAACCTTGTGACTCAACGGGAGCGCCTCCCTTACTACCCCCTTGTATTCTCTTCTCTCTTTCTCGCTCTCTCTCTCTCCATATATTCCATTCATTTAATAAGTAGTAGAGTGAACCTTGCCATTAAACTCTGTTAAATCACCCTGTTATAAATTTCTATTAAAATCACTATTTACAAATATCTGTGGCGCTGATTATTTAAGCAACTAACCGCTCATTCGCGACACACAGTTACAAGATTTACTTAATGCTGAAACTTGTCGAAATGTTCAACATATGCTATTCCTAAGCAGTTTCATGTTAAGTGTTCCATTAAGAAAAATTAGGTTTATAGCTTAAAAGTTATGCTGAATACCTAAATGCATGATATGCATAGTAATATATTATTCACATACATGTCTTAGAAACTGTCAAATATTCTTGTAACAATAATATTACCAGCAAACTAAAGCTGCTTGTCTGGGACTAAGACTGTCAGATATAAATAAATTCGACAGGCCAATGGAGACTGTCAGCTCTGCAAATTTGTAATGTGAACAATCCAGAAATCTATTTTGCCTCATTTTCTGGCACCCATCAAAGCTACATAATCATGTAAAAGGATTTCTTTTGAAAATCCATAATATATTCTCTGAGAGAATAAAGGATTGAAGAACCTATGTATTCCAATCTTTGCACATCTCTAACCCCTATGTAACTTATATTTCTTTCTGAAAATTACTTTAGTAAGAATAGACATACTTCAACTAGTATGAATACAATTAATTTAATTTCAGTAAATTCAATAGCTGTTTCAGATTTTATAATGCTAATGGATCCATTTAAAAACAGCTATTTAACTGCAAGAATTAAAAAATCTCCATGGACAAAAAACAATTCTGATGTATGAACCATGCTTTAAATATAGTGGAAGTTACAAATAAATTAGAATGCTATCTCTATAAAGTCATTTTCAGGCAGAAAACCTTTACTTTAGAGGAATTAAAAACTCCACTAAGAAAATTATTGCTTATTCTTCTAAATATCAATATCTGCTATAAATCTGTTTCACAAATTATAATCTCATTCTCCAGAGGTGGATCCTCTTATTGGGCATGACCTCTACAGAAGCAAATAAAGCATTTTCTACCATTTTTTTCTTTCATCTTTGACATAAGAAGGAAATAACTACCTTCCCAGCAACAAAACCTCTTCCAAGTTGTATATAAATTGTTATGTCACTATGAAGGAAAGCAGAGACTGACAAGAAAACACAGAAAAACAGAACGCAAATTACTCCGGTGCTACACATTTTCTTCACATCAAATAGGAACAATTTATAGTCCTTTTAGTGCTCACTGAAAATTAGCACCTGAGTAAGAAGCATTTCATTAAAGCTATATTAAAATAAGTCTGGACTAATGCTAGTGTGATGTCAAAGGAATCTGGAATGTTTTATAGAGTGACAGAGTTCAAAATGAATTGAAAATTTTGAATGTTATCTGACAATTAAACACAAAGATTTCCCTAAACAGAGATCACTTCTGTGTTTATTTTTAGATATAGACTGATATTACAATTAAAAAAAAAAAAATAGTACTGTCATATACATTCAAAGAGAATGGACTGAAGATAAGTGATTTTAACTTTTCAGGCAATCACTGATTATTATTTTTTTTTTAATGTGGCTTTGCCTTTAAATGTCTTTTATACCAAAAGGGAAAATTATATATTACCATTACTTTCACCAGCCTCATGGTCTCCTAGCTTTCCAAAAAGATTGTCATATGCATATCAATTCCAAGTATCCTGAGGTGTTCTGCTACACTGTATAAAATGACTTATTCCATGTATATTTTTAAGGATCTGAGAAATGAGATGTCAGCATCTGAACTTAATATTAGGATACAATTTTCATTCTCCCTTAAAAGTAATATTTTCCATAACTTGTTAGAGTCTTATAATTACTCTTCAGAAAACTGTTTGAGAGTTGCTGAGTTCCCTCGTATCTTAGCAACTATATATTAGAATCATGGACTTCTTCACTATATTATGAACTATGAGGAGGTATTAGCCATATATATTATATGTGATGTTTTAATAGAGCACGAAATCCCCCCAAGTACCTTAGGGCCATGGTATATACTGACTACTCCAATGAACAGACTTTTGAATGGATCACAGCAAAGGTAGATGAAAACCCATATTTCATAGCTTAGTTCTCTTTCACATTTTCAAATCCAACAGAAACTGCATCATTACTGCAGCAGAATACAAGAACTACTGATACAAAAAGTAGCATGCTGGGATGACCAGTTTCCAGTCAAATTGTTCTGCATGCACTCCCTCACTTTCTTTTTTTACTATTAATTATCCTGCCCAAAATTCCTTTCACACATCTGCAAGTTTCATTTTTCCTAGCAGTAGTCTGACATTGGAAAGTTAGAGCTTTTTGCTATTGTAACAACATACATTCTCAACTGTCTGAACAAACTGCTTTTTTCAAACCATCTGAAGGTATGATTGGAAGCATTTGATTTTTTCAAGTGCATGTTAAATCATCAAACCATCCATTTTACCAGTCTACAATGTTCTTGCTCATGGGAGCACTGAATTATGAAGCCGTTAAAGACATTGGGCTACCTGGCCAAACAGTGAGAAAATATCACAGCAGTATTCCCCTGGAAAGAATTGGCTGGATGTTCAACATAACTAGGGGAAGAAAAATTCCAGGTAAACATGCAAAAGTCTGTGTTACAACTAATTAAAATGTATTTTGACATTTGCAACACTAGTGAATTGGGTGGGAGAAGGTGGAAACAAACCAACCTTTTTTACTTCAGTGCATGATTGTGATCTGTCTTATTTCCCCAGAAAAGTATATTAAGGTGAAATATCCATAGCTCAGCAAACTGAAATGAGGTAAGCCTTGTGTTTTGTGTGTCCAGGGGCTAAGACTCAGAATAACTAAGTCAGTATGAAGAAAAAAAAAAAAAAAAGAAAAAATATCCCTTCCTTCCCTCCCATAATTATTTGTGAGAGCAAAGCCTGAGAGATACATTTGTTGTCTTTAGAAAACTAACAGAATGGCATGACCAAAGTATCTATGGGACTATTTGGAGCTTTAAGACAAGAACACTAGATTACATCAACACAACAAGAATTTCTAGAGCTGTCTCAAAGTAATTCTCTGTATCTACCTAGTAGTGTCTTTTGCATAGATATTACTTCCTACAGCTGCATTGCTTCAATACTGTTGTACAGCTCCCTTTCAGGTCAAGTACAATATCCTGTTTGTTTGGCTAGATAGATTTGAGACTTAAAATGAAATGCAAAATTTTATCGTACAGTTTAAGCATAGCCATAAGCATAGCTTCCCTGTGAGACGGAGGAACCCAGACAGACAGCTGAAAAGAAACCAAAACACAACAGGATATACTGATCTGGTGTGAGTCACTGCATTGCCTGAGTCTGAGTTAAAGGAATATAAACTGATTCTGTTATGGCAAGTCAAGAAAAAAGCTTGCTTAACAGAGCTTGCAGTAGAGTAAAACTAGGACATTAAATATACATGGAGGATTATGGCTATTTAGAAATGCGTATTATTATGTGGTTTTTAAATTTTTAATATAAAAAAATAGATTTCAAGAGTGGTCTTGGCTACTTTTGCTAGTTATTAGCTCTGAGGTGAAAAAATATGAGTCCCAAACCCTAGAAGCATTACATGGTGATACAATTTGTAGATTACATGGCATAACTTCCCTGGGGCTTAATTTGTGCTGAAATAAAACCTCATGAGTATTCCAAGGACAGATGAGGATAAAGAGTGAAGTCTGCAAACTGCAGTAGGTTCATTCTGGGAGATAAGGAAACTACCAAAGAACACAGATGACTCACTTTTGGATGATGACCATAGGACTTCAATGCAAAATTTTTCTAAATTATACAGATAACTTGAAGGAAGAGCATCTTTGACTTGTCAATCTTCTGATAAATCATTTAGCATGTAACTGAAAAGCTGCTTTATCCCATAAACTTATAAACATCCTCCATACTCACTTGGTTTCAGTATTGCAGGCAGAATGCCCTGTAGACATATATAAAATTTTTAACACTTCCTTTTAATTTTTTTTAAATACTGGTTTAAATTAGCTTTCCAACCAGGAGGCATTCTAAAACTAAAACCAAAGACAGTGGGAGTTTTAAACTTCAAACATGGCTTGAGGGATCCTTTTGTCAGAGGAGGAGACAGTACAGAATGAAACTTTTGAAGCAGGGCGACTACATGTTATTAAATGATGGCATTTTACATCTTACATCTCATGCTGAATGATTTGTACAGGCAGAAGATAAGCAACTCAGATCAAACAATGCTCAAACTTAGAAAACAATCAGGACTCTCCTTTGACTAGCTTAGTTAAAATTTTCTTAAGAAAAAAATGAATAGAATTGTCTGAATTGGTCACCTAGTTAATACCTGAAGGACTCTAGATACTGCAGTTCTAGAAAGAGTTTGCATTATCACAACCAACATAAAATATATATCTTATACATAGAGACAGGATCTTATACCAGATGGTGTTTAATTTATGAATCTATCATAAAACTTGAGAAGTAAGAACATAGGAGAAAAGAAGCTTTATGGCATTAAATAACTTTCAGGAGAGAAAGAAAGTAGCAGGTGCTCTACGTATGCATATGTTCATTTTATTTCTAAGAGAAGTAAAGATACAGTCTGCACTGGTTTTGATCCCATGTAATCCAGCCTCAGAGATCAAGCCTCAAGCCATTTCTTACCCAAAAAGTCTTACCAGCTGTGCATGACAGACAGAGAAAGAACTGAAGAATTTTTCTTTAGTAATATTCATTTGTCTCTGGATAATAATAGGGTAGCAAAATTGATGTTTCCATAAGTGAAAGCAAAATACTGGAAAAGAAACACTTGGAATATGAGATAATTTCTTCCTTAATTTATTTTAAACCAACTATTAAACAGCAGCAAGAATAGGGCTGCTTCATGAGGGTGATAAGCTAGGAGCTGAGTGTGACCAGAGGGAAGGCCATATTCAGCTGAGGACTGAAATTTCTGTAGCATTCACCTTACCACACAAATGAGAAAACTAAGCCCCACAGTCCTTAGTTCAGTAGTTACTTGGAGACTGCATTGCTCTCCTGAAACTATGTTCTCTGTTAATGAATACTAGCTGTTACTTGTGGTAATGCCTATGTGGTAGGAGTTATATTAAAAGTGAGTACAGGACATAGAAGGGAATAGAGAGTTCTATATTTTGAGGAGAGGCAAACCTTACTGGATCAAAATGAGGTCTGCACACATCAACAAAAAGATATGATAGTTAATAATTTGCATAATACTGGTAGTAACATGTGTGTGGGGGGAAAATCATCAGAGTTCTACTTGTAAAAGTTCGCCCAAACAAAAATTTCATCCACTTCATGCAAGTGAATGAAAGGGAAGTGCCAGAGGGAAGCTCTGCCATTGACTTCTGCAAGACCAGACTGGTCCTCTGCAAATGGAACATGAGCCAGTGCCCTGTGAAAGTAAATTAGAAGATTCCTATGGAAAAAAATCATCTGAATAGGCATCTAAATCTGAGCAAGACACCTTGGCCTACTTTACCACTTATCTCAAGAAAGTCAGTAGAGGTTATGATGCAATTCATTGCACTATTCATGGCATATGCTCTATAATACCTACATTTAGTGAGATGAATTACACTCTTTACTATATCTGTATTGACTATGACAGCACAGACAAACAGATTCAGTTGTAGACGCCTACAGCGTAAGAAAGACAAGCATTTCAGGCAGGTATGATTAATTCCATCATAAGGTACGACATGCTTAATAAGTGAATTCCACTTTTCTCAAACCAAAACAATCCATGGTCACAACATCGATGCCAACTTCAGAAACAAAAGGAAAAAGTAAAGTACGGTACAATTTCTTTCTCTTTATTGTTCTTTTTCTTAAACAATACATTTCAGGATTTTGCTCTCTGGTTTCTGTGTCTTAATAAAACATGGACTTCTAATTTTTTAGGTTTACTGCGCAGTACTGAGGACTAGAAAAGAACAACTCTGAAATGAAAGCTGAGGGTTATTTTGCAGGAGCTGACAGTCCTACACGATGAACAAGATGTGTCAGCCACCCACTTCCAGATTCATTAATAGCTAAGAAAACTGCAGTTACTTTCTACCACTGTAATCCATTCTTCAGCAAACAATATTACGACTTCTGCTATTCTTTAACTTACTACTTAAAAGTTCCCTTCTAATAACTCAGAGAGCAACTATTTAATAAAAGCTTAAAAGGTGTGCCTACACTGACAGGTATAGATCGGTCTCAGTTCACTTTGTGCAAGTGAAAGCACAAAGTGATGGAAGAAAAAGCACAAAGCAATTCAATGCCAATGTTGAACCTCTCAGACCTCAGTCCTGATGCAATATTAATGTGCATCCAAGATAATTCTTGCCAAGATATTCAGCTAATGAGTTAGGTTCATATCCGATAAGATAGCAAAGGATTGGTTTGGTCCATGTAGGGCTCCAGGTTCAAAGCTTCCAGCAAATTGGCATCTCTGCATTGTGCTCATCCAGGCACACATACTGATAGCTTGAAGGACTAATGATTACCTGCTTGTTCCATGTGTACTATTTTGTGACCAATTTATTTTTTCTTCCCTCAGAATTATTTACCTTTTTCATGTACTGTATTTTTCAGTGTAAACGGTAAGCTCTTTTATTTATAGGTTGTTATTTTTCATAAATTCATGGACTACATAGTATAATGGGGTCCTATCTGGTGGAGTCATCCACCCCAGAACATATCCGTGATACAAATTTTAGAGCCACTTTGAATAGGAATGATGAATCACAGCAAGTACTGAAAAGAAATAAGGTCGGTTCTGTTATAATTGCCTGAAAATCATCATTTTCCAAACATCTCAGTGAATGTACCCACGGTCATTTACACATGACATATGCCATGTTACCATACTTGGCAGCCTTAAAGCCTAGATTGTGTTTGAAGGCCTCCAATAAAGCCTGTGATGGTATTTTTCTGTGCCCATCTGCCAGCTTTTCAGACCACATCAGTTAAATGCTTATTGAAGACTATACTAGTCACAGATATCCTGCCAAAGAAATGAATAGCAAAATTTAGATAAATCAATAATAGTTTCTTAAAGAGGCAGCTAAATTCAGGCCTTTTTATAATGTTAAATTATCATCATCCATTAGTTTCTGCGGATAAAATAAAAAAGTTGGCAGTATCTTTTCTACAAGATTTCAGTTGGTGTGGTTTTGTTCAGTATGAAAGAGCACACAGGTTTCTGTTCAAATACTTTCCAAGAGACAGCATGCAAGCACTGGAAATTGCAACCTGGTAAGATTTTAGGTGAGATTGGGAAAAAAGTTTTTTTCAGTGTTATATGTACACACTATTTAAATACATTCATAATATGTCATACAGTTGAAGATGAAAAATTAACTACAAGTTAAAAGAAAAAAAGAAACAAAGAAAAAAAAGAAAAAGCAATCCTACAAGATAGTATGGACCTGAACTTATGTCAGCCTTAAAGAACAAAAAGTTAGGGTTTTTTTCAGGAACTACAGTTGCCCAAGAGTGTGGGGAAGCTGACAATTCAGACAAAACTATGAAAAATGCAATCTTTTTAAAATTATATGAATATTATCTCATAAAAGAAGAAATGCATATAGTTTGGCTTTAAATTTTAATTGCAATAACTCTTGAAGAGAAGAATTAAGACACAGCCAACAGTGATGCCAAATTAGCTCATCAGTTTGATTACAAGTCCTTTTAATAAGAAAACAATCTTAAAACAATCCATAAAACAGCACAAGAAACATCACTTTTAAGTATAGATTTTTAAAATGCTTTCTTATGTATAGCTTTGTTAAGACTGAAAAAGGATAAAGGATGTAGCCAAGGCTCTAAACACACCAAAGTGCTTAAAGTGCAATTATCACTGAAATAACTTGAGCAGGAATGTAGCTAGAAAATTATGACTAAATCCAGATAGCAATTGTCTCTTTCAGTATGTCTGAAGCACTGACTCTTCCTTCTTAATAGACTCTATAGCAAGCTTTTGGATTTTTTAATAGGATAAAATGCTCATCAAATTTGAACCATCGTGGTTCCATTACATATCTGTTGTCTCAGTTTAATTTTCACCAGCACAGGAATACAAAGAAAGATAGTCATTCTGTACATCAATTTTAAGGATAATTTAATTTTACAGAAAAATTGTTTGGAAGTTGAAATAACAAACACAATATAAAATTGCTTACATTCATTTTATTTTTTTTTTAAATCAAATGTAGTCAAGGTTTATCTTGAAAGCAGTTGGATGTTTTTCCTTTCTCACTTATCCTCTAACAATTAGAAACCTTTCTTTTAAATTTACGGCCTGTCCAGTTCATGGCCAATTTATAGCCATCGCACCTGTGCCAACATTGTCCTTCATCTTAAATATCTGTTCTCCCTACCTCCTGTTTGCTTCTGTGATGTATTTATGAAGAACAATCTGATCTCCTCTCATTCTTCATTTTGCTGGTTACACAAGCCCAATTGTTTTAATCCTTTCTCATAAAACTGACTCTCCACTCCCTGGTAAGAATTCTTATCCTTGCCTATTCCAATTTTAACTTGCGTTCCGTGATCAAGGTAACCAGAATGGCATACAGTGTTCTAGATGCAGTCTTAGCGGTACCCATACGGATGCCGTATGTTTAAAAAAAAATGAAAATATATTTCTCCGAAAGTCATGTTTGTGTTTCTTCAGAAATGAACAACTTTGGTTAACTGATCTGATTAATTAATATTGTCAAATTGCTTTGATCCTCCTTCCTTTACTCTTTTTTAGCTGGTCTTTTTTTAAGTTTTTAGAATTCATCCCTAAGAGAACCATAAAACTTTTGTTGTTTCATTTTGTCTCTATTTTGCATTTCTAGCCTTTTCGTTATTTCAGCCCCTTCTACAGTTATCAGTCTTTCCCTCTTTTCGATTTAAGCATCATCAGTGCAACCTTACATTTTGTGTTTAGCTCATTAATCGATGGTTAGTAAAAAAAAAAAAAAAAAAACACAAAAAAACAAAAAAACACAACAACAACAAACACAGCACCTCATTCTGAAAACCTATCATTGAGGTACTCCACCACTAGAAAATTCATTCTTAACTCAAAAGTCTCAGTAAAATCTATAATTATCTCACTTTAACTAGTTCTTCAATCACCTTTCTTGTGGTACGAACTGCACATTTTCTTTGTCATATTATAGCAAATGTTTAACTGAATTCTTACAGATTTAATCTATTTCCCTAATTTATACTCAAAAATACTTAAGAAGTCAGCAGTGCTGAATATTGGCATGACACGCATTAAAAAAACTGTGCAGTACTCTATCCAGTTTGGTTTTTATGTGCATTAATCACATGATCAGGGGTTTCTTGATGACTAAAAAATATTTCAGAACTGGAAAAAGTTTAGTGATTTATAGATAACTAAAAACATAATTCTGAAAAAAAAAAAAAATCTCCAATGCATTGTTAATTGGAAATGTTTTACCCAAACATTGTATTTTATATCTGGCTGGGAAAGTTTGGCACATGATCTGGATTTATGATGAGCTGAGGGAGTTAAGGAATCATGACTTTGTTAGCCCTGATGTTTCATAAATGAGAATTTATTTTGAGATAATTCATTTCAGATCCTGAAAACTTATATCAGATAACTATTCATACAATTTTATTTCATATTAAGATATATAAATATTAAAATTAAACTGTCCATCATTCTGTGTAGGTAAAACGTAAAATCAGAAATTTAGATCCAGTATAGTCAGCTAGCAGCAGCTTTGCCATAGATGAAACATAATAGTAAAAATATGAAAGAAAAAGAAGAGTTGTAGAAGTTCAAATGTTAAAACTGTTATAGTTCTGTAAAAATTACTGAACATCATCAATATATCACAGGTAAGAATTTATGTTGATTATTTACATAGCAATACAGGTGTACAATTATAATTTTGGTATCTGTAATAAAATCATAACTTTCCAGTTATTCTATTAAAACAAAATTCTTCTACACACATTGTATGAATGAGATATAACAAATATTCATAAATTACTCTATTCCTCTGAGGCTTTTTCTTTCTTAAAAATTAAAAAAGAAATATTTCATAATTGAAAAATCATAACCCATTAGTGGAACAGACCTTCCAAATTAGCTGATCAGAAATGCAGCATGTTCTTAATCATTTTCTATTAATAACAGTGGAGTCTAAATCTTTTATGTACCACTTCATCTCAGAAGATACATTTGAATAACCTAACTTTATAAAAAGATGCACCTTTAAAAAACAAAATAATTCAAACAAAATCAACTAAAGCCATCTTTGAGCAATCTGAAGTCAAAGAATAAATTTTTGTTTTAACATGGTCAGGGATGACACTCATTTCCCCTAAATATCTTCATCCCAGTCACAGAGTAGGAAAAACAGGCAATTGACATTTGGAGAACTCCAAGCTCAGTTAACTCTGTCAAACATCATTGCCACATAAGAGTAAAAAATCAGTTTCTTGCATCTTAAAGCTTACAAGACTACAAAGTGTTCAGCAGCTGTCATCTGAATAGCTACTGAAAATGCTGAGAAAGCTAACATAGTTGTTGGTAGATAAGCATGATACAGTTGGAATTAACTAGAGAAAATGTAAGTAAGTGTTGAGTTGCTTCTAATCTTTATGTAAAATAGAATAGTCTGATTTGTAAGTAAGGAAGATATAGGTCAAAAGAAGAAAGCTTAAATTTAATGTAAGAATTTCTGAACATCACATCTTTTAGAGAAAGAAATGCCATTTTCACTACCACTACAGTCTACACATAGAACAATGATTTACTTGAAATTATTTCTTAATGCCAGCATTGTTAAAAAAGAAACAATTTCTCCAAAGTTGGTGTCAAATATTCTTGTAATATATATTCAAATTCTCTCTGGATCAATCTTCAGGCAATTCACCTTCATCCATCAGATCCAGGCACTGAAAGAAATAAAATACTTTTCCATTTGTCTCTAATGCAAACACATGAACTTTGTAATATCAACATTCAGGTGACTACATAGCCCAACCACTTGAGAGAGTTTCCTCAGGCCTGATGAACAGCACTCCAAAATTAGCCTTCATCAGACCAATTAAGAAGTCTCTGTTCTTCTTGACGTTTTCATTAGATACGGTGTATTAATATAGCATAAACAATAACAAAAAAATACATAGCCAGACACAAGATAAGAGGTTTTGCATAAGTATGTGAGCAATGTGACCATGGAAGGTGCAAAGATGCATGTAGTGGTGCATAACAGACATCCAAGTAATAGAAAGTTGCAAGACAAGCACAAAGGACAGCAAACTGGTAGGTCATCCTGCCAAATATAGGAGACGAATAGAAAAACCAAAAACAAGACAAAGAGTATTGGCAGCAAACTTCCCACTTATGGGAGGAAGGCAAGTAGCACAAAAACATCAGGCAAAGGCAAGTAAAATCAAAGTAAAGAGAAGATATCTTTGTTCCCACTTCTTTCCTCAAAGAGCTCATGACTGATCCCCTTGATCTTGGTGACTAGGAACCGCCAACAACAGCAGTCATCAGTGCTCACTGTACAGCATAAGCTCTGTTGTATTGTATACACATAGTTAATTTTAAAATACAAGTATTAAAGGCTAAAGGTTTGTAGGTATAGTAGTGATAGTTAATAACAAGAAAGAACTAACCATTAGCACAATATGTGATGTTATTGACTTAAAATAGTAAAGTTTAGTTTTAAAGTTCAAAACTGTCTTGATTTGTCAGTCTTCTAAACACTTCTGTCAACATGATCTCTATTTCCCTAGTCGATATATATAAATACACATAAATGAATGTTCAGCTTTAACAGTTTTCAATCACCAAATCACAGCCATAAGATGCAATATTTAAAATAACAATCTTCAAATATACATTATATATTCTTTACTTGAAAGGATAATTTTTGCTTTATAACTTTGTTTCTCTATTTTGTCTAACAACTGTTCACAGGGAACTTACTACCCCATCTAGAAATTATGCTTAAATAACACTTATCTTTACCCATAGTGTCACTTACGTTTGTTCTACACAGGACTAGCAATCCATAGGGAACTTATCAGCCCACATGGAAGCAGAAAAATCTTTGTATCTCAATTCAGTTCAATTATCTGTATTATCTTGCACTCATAAGAAATCTTTAATAGGAGAAAAAAAAAGTCCCACGCTCCATTTTGAATCAATAAATTTTACTAAAAAACAGGTCTATTACAATTTTTTTTTTCCTGGTTAATCTCAGTTTCTAAAACTCGAAGCAATTCTTTTTTGTATTGTACTGAGTTAAAAGCATGAACACAGACATGCTTCATTTACCTGTTTTGTGACTGTGGTCTATAAAATAAATGCAAAGCTGCACACTAGCAATTCTGTCTGCAGAAACTAGTTGCCTGTGTTATTTCTCTACAGAATCTCCCTTCCTCATCATGCTTATGATGGATTAAGTTTATGCAGTGGCAACAACACTGTAAGTCTTGAGAACTGTGAAAGTTCAGAAGTTAACCTATCATGCTGTTATTAACTGTAATTACACAGTTATTTCTTTTTAATTAAAAGGGTGGTTAACTATTGAAAGAAAGCAGAGACATAGGAACCTGCTGTGAATGCTGTAAAACTTGCAGGTATTCAAAACTCCCTAACTGAGGATGCACAGAACAGACTAGGGTTAACGGGAACTCTCTAACCTCTAAGTAAATTTATGTCTGAGACAAGCTATCAAGGAAAGAAATGGATTTTTTTTGTCGTTTCTCTTTATAACTCATTGTTTTTTCCGGGAGATATCTTTAATCATATTTGGAAGCTTTGGAAGCTTTGGAAGCTTTAGAAGCAAGGATAACTACGTAAAATTCCATCATCTCTCTTCAACACAAGACCGCAACAGTGCAATCTAATAACATTCATACCTATACAATACTAGCAACATAAGCATATGGTTAGGCATTGAACACCATTTAAACTTACAATCATGTCATATTCACTTGCTCTATGCCGGGCTAGGCAACAGAGAAAAAAGACTAGTTAGTACAGCATTACTAATCTGATTGAGGAAATGAACTGCAGTATCAAATGTCTGTGTCAGAGAATGCAAAGTGCCTGGAGTGTCTGAGTATATATCCTGGATGTAATCAGGATTTATAAGCCTATTAATATAGACAATAGGCTTAAATGAGTTCATTTAAATTTGCTCACAAATGGCCACAGATATGGCCTTAAGATCTACAGAATGCTCAGATGTTCTAAGTATGTGTTACAACTGCATTAACTAATAAGATTAAATGAAAAAGTTTAGTTTAAAGCTAGCATAACATTTCACCCAATAAACATGAGTATATGCAGAATAGATTCCCTAGGTACCTTTCTTTACCACTGACCCATAAATGATATTCAGAATAGTAATGAAAGCTTTTTTTCTTTTTCAGCATGCAGTCCCATTGGGTTGTCTCTCTAGATCTGACCCGTGAAGGGTACATAAAAGAATAATTAAAATATTTATTACACCATGAAGTTTTTACTTTGTAGATCTAACTTGAAAAGGTTTATCTATGCAAACAGAGAAAGGATTTGTATTAAACTTATCTTTGGTGAGGAAAACATACTACCTATTAGAAAGAACAAAAAAAAAATGATATGTTAGAAAATAATCATGCTTGAAAAAAGATAATTAAAAGCGTTAATGTTGATCATCCTACCTCCAGCCAGTGGGTGAAGAGGTTGTCCAAAAAATACACATAGTTTATGTATACTTATACTTACTTACACTTATACTTATACTTTTATACTTATACTTTATTATTATTATTTTTATTGTTATTGTTACCATTATCCTTATTTTTGGAACCAAGAAGACTCTCAAAATCATTCTTGCAGAACATGTCTCCAATATTTCAATGGGTACTCCATTCTGTTAAGGAAAATGTTCCCAGATAAAAGTAGCATGGTAGAGTTCCTTGTTCTACATATTGTATTAGCTCAAGAGTACATGTGTGCATGAGAGAAAAATACATGTGAGTAACCCTTCAGTCATTTCACACTCTTCTGTTTGAGTAGCAAAGTGGCTAAAGAGCAGCACTGTGGCTAAGCAAGTCCCTATTTCTGGGACAGAAACAAAAAGCTAAAGTAGAACAGACAACAGACAGACAAGCAGCAGGTGAAGTGTGAACCAGAATTCTAATAGCAAGGATAGATTCATTGCTAGAAGGTCAAAGTCTTATCTTTCTTGCATGAGGCAGTGTAATGACCAGTATGTACCAAAACCCAGAAGATTTTACCTGTGACTCCAGAATAGACTGGTGAAACAAAGATGAGACATCCAGAGTTCCTATTAGCTTGTTATCACCTCCTGTTATATGACAGGTGCAAGAGAACTGTACCATAGTGAAGGAGGTGTGACCACTGCATTTGTTATCACTTCTTTTGATACAAATTCTAACAGTCCTACTGGACTTCATTATATAATATGCCCTGATGACATCACAAAATGTACAGTTCACATATATTTGCCCTCCAACCAGTTGTGAAGTTAGAGATGTATAATTATTTTATTGTGTTACATTAACTTGTCATCCATAAGAGGGTTTTTTCTTGAGATCTGTGAGCTTTATAATATAGCTTAGTAAAGAAGATGACATGCAAGGATTTCCTGGAATTCTTTGCAGCTTCCAAGCTTATGCAAAATCTAATTGTTATGCCAAAGACAGACAAAACTTGGCAGCACCTATTTAACAACTCTTCTACACAGTGTTTGACCTAAAACCTCAAGTTAATAGATCTCAGTGAACTGTGGCAAAGGCTCTTAATGGTCAGGCTGACTTACAGCATTCTAGTCTGTCTCTGAACAACCATTAGCAAATTGGTCTTCTTCAGTACAGACAAATTGGTAAAGGAATGGGTATGTTTCATACCGTACTGGATTTGATCCTGGGGACAAAGCTGTATTCACAATAATGTGTCACGGATTTAGAGCAAGACATTTAATTTTTATTTGCTTCAGTTTTAATCTGTATAATGGAGATATTAACACTACCCTACTCAACATTGGACCCCTTCAAAATACTGGAAAGGCATTGAATGAGCTTTATGTAAAAGGAGCTTCTGGAATGTTAACTTAGTCTCATTACGCCCACGAGACGTCACTTTTATGAAGAAGAGCAGAAATAATTCCTCTTTCAGGCATCATAAAAATACATGTATTCAGTAACTTAATGAATGTTACATTGGTTTCCCTGTTTTCATTCCCGAAACTTTTATTTTGCCTGTAAAATACTGTTGTTCTTTTTACCTGTTTCTGGCCAGTCACTAACACGCAGCGAACATCCATTAGTTAAGATTCTGTTAATTTGTTTATTTCAATAGAATCACAGGATTGATGAAAGGATTTTGAAAAGCTCTCTCATTCATTCTTCTACCCTAAGATTGACATTGTTCCATAATTTTGATGGGTTTTGCTTTGATTCTCTATAAGTATTTTGATTTGCTTCATTAAATAGTTTCCTCTGGTCTTGATTATACTTAAAAATACACTTTTCAGTATACAGTTCAACCATGTAAAACATGAAATGATATCATGATTGCTTTTGCACATATCTTCCCTTATTATGAAATATTTGTTTTCTTATAACAGGTTAACTGCTGTAGTGAATTATTCATCAGTTACAGTGCTCTCATGTCTTTATCTGCACCACACAGAAACTTAACACATATATTAATTTGGATTTTGTTAAGAGAGGCATATCAAGATTTTACATATTTAATGTATTTGGGAAGCTATCTGTCAACTAAGTAATCGACTAAGAGTAAAAAAAAGGTTTAATAATTCTTTGAGAAACTCACTGTTTTGAGGGGGCATGAGTTGGAAATCAAAATCCTTAATAAGATTTGTGTAAAACAGAAATTACCTCAAAAGTCCTTCTTTCCCTTATTCCTACTATTTGCAGATGATAAGAGAACATTGCTCACAAGTGCCATTATACTCTGTATATGTTCTGTGACAAATTATGGTTGGTAGGTCTTGATTGTTTTAATTAAAACTTCAATCTTCCTCACATAATTGTTCCTGAATAGTTGATTACATACACAAAATGTTCAATCACAGTTATTTTAGAATACCTTTCTATTCCAGTGTAGCTGTGGTATTTTTCTCCCGTCTGGTATAGTCATTCAATGACCAAAAGAGAGAAGTAATTGCAGTAGCAGGTCACTCTTGTTAGTGTATACTACCAATAGAGAAGAAAGCAGTTATTAAGGGGAAATTATTGAGGAAAATGTAGTAGAATAAAATTATTTCAGAATGGCTATACCAGTTAATCTCTCTCAGTTGATAAAGTCCACAGAATTGCACCTGCCCACAAAGATCTGCATCTACTTGGGATTCAGAAGTACAAGCTGCATTACTGAAGCAGTTCCTGACTATGTAAATACTCTTGTTCAGTGCAAGATGCTGTGATGCATCATTAAGTGACTTGTCTCATGCTTTATGCTAGATTAAAAGATTCTGCATTTTCCCCAGACCAAATAATTCCAGAAACTAAATGCGACCAGAATTGGCTGCAGAAACAGGATTTGTTAATAGCTTACTCCAGCAAATCTGTCTGCAGTAATCTCCTTACACTAGGCCCTTTTCTCAACCAATATCAAACATTTCTCCTAACTTTCATCAGATCTAGTGTAGGATATTCATGAACATGACAACTGACAGCACAAGGAATCAAATAGGTAACATTTAGAAAAATCTATGACAAACTATGACACAAATGATAATCATGGAATCATAGAATGTCCTGAGTTGGAAGGGACCCAAAGGCTCATCGAGTCCAACTCCTGTCCCTGCAGAGGACAACCCCAAAATTCACACCATATGTCTGAGGGCATTGTCCAAAAGCTTCTTAAATGTTGTCAGGCTTGGCGCCGTGATCACCTTCCAGGGAAGCTTGTTCCAGTGCTCCACCACCCTCTGGGTGAAGAACCTTTTCCTAATGTCCAACCTAAACCTCCCCTGGCATATCTTCCTGCCGTTCCCTCGGGTCCTATCATTGGTCGTCAGGGAGAAGAGATCAACGCCTGCCCCTCCTCTTCCCCTTATGAGGAAGCTATAGACCACGATGAGGTCTTGCCGCAGTCTCCTCTTCTCCAGGCTGAACAGACCAAGTGACTTCAGCCACTCCCCATATAGCTTCCCCTCTAAGCCCTTCACCATCTTTGTGGCTCACCTCTGGACACTCTCTAGTAGCTTTGTATCATTTTTGTACTGTGGTGCCCAAAACTGCACACAGCACTCAAGATGAGGTTGCACCAGTGCAGAGTAGAGTGGGACAATCACGTCTCTCGACCGGCTAGCAATACAGTGCTTGATGCACCCCAGGACACGGTTTGCCCTCTTGGCTGCCAGGGCACACTGTTGGCTCATGTTCAACTTGCCGTCGACCAGAACCCCCAGATCCCTCTCCGCGGGTCGGGACTCCAGCCTCTTGTTCCCCAGTCTGTATGTACCTCCAGGGTTGCCATGTCCTGGGTGCAAAATCCGGCACTTGCCCTTGTTCAACTTCATACGGTTGGTGATTGCCCAGCTCTCCAATTTGTCTAGATCTCTCTGCAGGGCCTCTCTGTCCTCGAGAGTGTCAACAGCTCCTCCCAATTATGTGTCATCGGCAAACTTAGATAGTAATCCCTCAAGTTCTATGACCAGGTCATTTATGAAGACATTAAAGAGCACTGGCTCTAAGATAGATCCCTGCAGAACCCTGCTAGGGACTGGTTGCCAGCCCAATGTAACCCCATTTTCTATAACCCTTTGAGCCTGACCCATCAGCCAATTGCTCACCCATTGCATTATGTGTTTATCCAGCTGTTTGCTGGACATTTTGTCCAGGAGGATACTGGGAGACAGTATTAAAAGCTTTACTGAAATCCAAAAAGATTACATCGACTGGCTTCCCTTGGTCAACTAGCTGGGTAACCTTGTCATAGAAAGAAATAAAGTTTGTTAAGCAGGTCTTTCCCCTCGTGAACCTGTGCTAGCTGGGACCAATGACTGCATTGTCTTTCAGGTGTTTTTCAATAACTCCCAGAATAATCTTCTCCATAATTTTGCCAGGCACAGAGATGAGAGCTCTATGAGTCAGTGTGATATTATTCGAACTGTAGCAAATTTCACACTGGCTTTTCTTTACTTCACATTTTCCTAACCTAAAACAGAAAATAAATGTTCTTCTTTTTCTTATCTGAGTCTTGGGGCTTGTTAGTTACAATAAGGCAGCACTGAAAGCCAAGAGAAAACACTCAAGTATCAAGCATGTCACTATAAGGCAGCTAGCTGATTTGGAGTCAGGATCACCACTCTTTTCCCTCTGGCTGCAGACCTCCATCATCTTTCTTGCTCCTGAGCTGGCTCACCAACTCTCCAGGAAAGGGAGAGACCACAGACTGGGTGATGGAGGGGAGAGGAATAGGGATGCAGCAATCTCAACTTACATCATTTTAATTGCTGCAGAAGGATACCTGTAGAACAGCTTAGTAGCCGTTCAAACTGGTCTAAATCACCTCCCTTTCCACAAAAACTCAGCACAGGATGTTCTCATCCTTTCCCACAAGGTGTTGGTCTGACACCTGGGTAAATGGGGTCACTTCTGCTGGGTTAGTGTTCTGTTTTTCTAGAAAATCTATACGGGCAGACAAATAGCTCTTTAAAATTCTAGTGTACTTCACCCAACTACATGAGATAAAACCTTGCAACTGAACCATGAACAATGATGTATACGAGGGAAATGTGATGAATGAAGAAAAAAAAAAAAAAAGCAATGCAGTATTTCCCTACTAAAAATGAAAGAGGACCCACTGTAGCTAAGTAACAGCATTGACCAGATGCAGTGCCCTTAACTAGTGAGATAATGCTGGAACATTTTAATTTCCTTTGTGTTTTCACCATATATGAGATGTTTAGGATACATTGGATAAAAGTTTTTTGTTCTCTTAACTACACTCTAGTACTGGTTCCACCCACCTCTCAAGTTTGCATTCCTTTGAGAGCCAGTAACTAACCATTTATGATTTGTGTTTATACTCCACAGGTCTCCGGTGTGGTCCTGTGCCTGTACTCTCAAGACCTCTGCTATCATTCTGTAATTGTACTCTCAGGCATCGTTGCTACAGAAACTAGGCTCTGTGGGTAGGACAGTTTGTGAAACTCTTCCTTTCACACATGCAGTCTGGAATGGTTTAGGAGCTTAGCAATTATCTGATGCTAAGCCTAATGAAGAACTACAGATGGGTGGGTTCTCTGCTACATGCCAGACATTCCTGAGTTGTCTAGAGCATACCTACAATACATGCAAACAATGGTTCATATAAAAAGGTAGAAAGTCAACCTTAAAATGCAGGCAGAGGAAGGTTATCTCTTCATAAAATACATTATTGCCTGCATGGGAACGCAGTGGCAGTTGAGGTAATGGTTCAGGTTCCATCACATTTTGAGCAGATTCAAAGACATTCAACGCACCTCTACTGCCACATCCTTCACCACCACATTTTACAGTATCTGCTGAGTAAGGAAAAAAATAATTCTCCCAAACTCCTGCTGAACTTTTTGCTGCAGTATGGCACAATACAGGGTGAGACAAAAAGTAAGATTATGACTCACCAGGTCAGTGCTTACAATGCTCCTCGTGGACTGCATAGTCTAGAGTTTTATCATCAACCTAAAGGCTGCTTGGGTATTTCAAATAAAGCAACAACATACTTAAACGTCAAAACAGGTCTGAGAAACAGAAACCGTCTGTCCACCCTGCAGTAACAATTACAGTACTGAATCACATTATTTTTCTAATTAGAACAGTTCATAAATTTATGCTTAGACCTCTCTCCTGCAGGAGTCTAGAGCCCTTCAGACTGAGAAGATAATTTATGATGAAGCTAATATAACATGACCAGCAACATAACTACCTGACAGATTTTAAAACAAAGTAGCTGCTGGAGGCAAATTCTGAGAGGAACCCAATCCCACCATTGTGAGAAACACCAGGAGCACTCAATAGACCAATCCTCTCAGTGGATCTTCAGTTTTCTGTCTTTCTTCTACTCTGTTCCAAGATCTCAGTTCCTGAGCCTTAAAGACTTATCTTTTCATACTTCAATTCATTTATTAAATTTACCTTATTTAGTAGCAATCTGCCCCAGAAATCAAACAGGCTCCTAGGATAAAATCTACAGAAAATATGGGAATTTTCACTGTGATCTAGAATGGGTAATTTCTACTATCTTCTACCAATGTAAAATATATTGTATGCTTATAGATTTTGAAACTGTACAGGACAGTGACTAATCAATGTTTAAATCTCCTACAAAAGCCATGTACCATAGGTTATTTTCTCTGTTTATACAGAAGCAAGCAAGGCACAGAGCAATTAGATCAGGCACTCAGAAAGACAATACAAGAACCTATTGAAATCATAACTCCAATTTAAAAGGGTTTTTTTGTATGATATCCACTTCCCTCCCCCAGCTTCTGTTATGAGCAGGAAATTCAAAAACATGAAGATTAAGAATATTGTCCTAAATTTCATTGAGTTAGTACTAATAATCAGACTGAACCAATGAATAAGACAGAGCTGTGTAATCTCATGAGGTTCTTCAGTGGCCAGAGTAAAACAAATGGAAAATCAGTGGACAATGGAAAACCCTACAAAAACTTCCTTTGCAATATGTTTGAAATACCTATGAGCAGTAATACAATAACTCCTCACACTTAGTCAGTTCTGCAGGGAAAAGAAAGGCCACAGAACACATCCATAGAAGTAAAGCCTCAGAGGTCTTTAAAGCATGATCAAATATGTAAATATTTTTCAGGTATATTTGGTTTTCTGGAAGGAAATAACAACAGATGCTGGAATATGGGGGGCCCAGTCATAGGATCATGACATGAGGGCTCTTTTGCAACCTTGATTCGTATTAGACAAAGTATGCTGAGAGATGAAAGAGAATCTCACGTTTCACGTTATCACAGAAGAAAGTATTTCTCCATGCAGCATTACCTTTTTTAAAAAATTAATATTGACTTATGATTATGCAAATTATATTTGAAAACTCCTCTATTCATAAGAAATATATATTTATATATTGTAGTAACTATTTCAGAGTAACTGAACTCTTTCTTTCCTTCTTTTGCAATAATACACTTTTCATTGCATCTTTTCAGCTTCCCACTACTGCTTTTGTAATATCTTTTGAGAAACATGTCATGATTAATTCTTTTTTACCAGCAATAATTTGCTGTTAGGGATTACAACAAGAAAATACAACTGCAAGCTTTGAAAGCCTGAGAGGTGCTTTATCAACTTCATAGACTGGAACCCCTGTCTTAGCGAAAGCATTCAAAGGGTATTATTTTCCATGGATATCATATTCACCCTTGAACTTTCTTATATCCCACTGAGCAAAATATGAAAATGGACGTATTTCATTATAGCTAAGTGCTATGAACAATCAGTGAAACTGGTGTATCCAAGATTAAACAAATACAGATTGGATGGGTTTGTGTGGCAAGGCTGGGGGTGGGGGGTGGGGGGTGGCTATAGGGGTGGCTTCTGTAAGATACTGCTAGAAGCTTCCCCTATGTCCAATAGAGCGAATGCCAGCCAGCTCCAAGACGGACCTGCTGCTGGCCAAGGCCGATGTGGTAGTATTATTAACATATTTAAGAAAGGGAAAAAAGTTTTGCGCAACAGCAATTGCAGCCAGAGAGAGAGGTGACAATATGTGAGAGGAACAACTCTGCAGACATCAAGGTCAGTGAAGAAGGAGGGGGAGGAGGTGCTGCGGGTGCCAGAGCAGACATGACATGGTGAAGCAGGTTGTCCCCCTGCAGCCCATAGAGGACCCCACGCTGGAGCAGGTGGATGTGTCTGAAGGAGGCTGTGACCCCGTGGGAAGCCCGCACTGGAGCAGGCTCCTGGCAGGACCTGCGGACCCATGGGGAGAGGAGCCCATGCTGGAGCAGGTTTGCTGGCAGGACTTGTGACCCCACAGGGGACCCACACTGGAGCAGTCTGTTCTTGAAGGACTGCACCCCATGGAAGGGACCCACGCTGGAGCAGTTCATGAGGAACTGCAGCCCGTGGGAAGGACTCACGTTGCAGAAGTTCATGGACGACTGTCTCCCATGGGAGGGACCCCATGCTGGAGCAGGGGAAGAGTGTGAGGAGTCCTCCCCCTGAGGAGGAAGGAGCGACAGAGACAACGTGTGATGAACTGACCACAACCCCCATTCCCCGTCCCCCTGTGCCGCTGGTGGGGGAGGAGATAGAGAACTCGGGAGCAAAGCTAAGCCTGGGAAGAAGGGAAGGGTGGGGGGAAGGTGTTTTAAGATTTGGGTTTTATTTTTCTCGTTACCTTACTCTGATTTAATTGGTAATAAATTAAACTAATTTCCCCAAGTTGAGTCTGTTTTGCCCATGATGGTAATTGGTAAATGATCTCTCCCTGTCCTTATCTCGACCCACGAGCTTTTCATTATATTTTCCCTCCCCTGTCCAGCTGAGAAGGGAGAGTGATAGAGCGGCTTTGGTGGGCACCTGGCATTCAGCCAGAGCCAACCCGCCGCAAGTATTCAGTTGCATACTGAACAGAATGCTGTTTAGACGCAGCAAAATGGCACCATATGCACTATTCATTTGCAAAATAAATGACACAATTGAATGAGCAATGTACAGTTCTTTATGAAATCTCAGGACCATTTATGCCTTTGGTTTCTCTTCAAAAAAAAAGAAAAGAAAAAAAAGTCATCTGTGAGGTACAGCTATTTTTAATGTCAGAACTTCAAAGTCAGCCAGGAGTAGAGTTCACATCAATGTCCTTAAGAAAAAAATAAAAGGAAATACAGACATAAAAGTACACTTTACTGTTCAGATGGAATATTCTGAATCACAATCTCTTGCCACTTTATAAAATGACAAAGCTCAAAGTTCAGCAGATCAATCTTAAACATAATTATTGTGTGTTCAGATTCAAAGATAAGTGACATACTGTATATTTGTTTGCTTTGCTGAAGAATAGGTGATGATAGGCCTTGTAATATTTTGGGATAAGATGTATAAGCATGATTTCTTTTCAAACCAAGACTTAGTTCAGATGCATTCCGAAATATGCTGAATGCTTTTCAGGAACTCAGTATTAGCCTCAGCTTTGGGCCAGCTTCTTAGTCTGTTTTGCATTTGAAAGGAAGATAAGTAGAAGGAAATAAACTGCAGTTTGAGGTTTTAATAAGTCCTTTCCTTTTTGTGAACTCAGGATTTCCTTGGAACATACAGAGTACAAGCCCTGCATAACCATACACAATGGTAAGACAATGAGAGCGTCCAGTGACTCATGACATGCGTCATAAAAACCCAAAATGTTTTAATTTACTATTCCTCAAACATACATATTGGTTTATTGTTAGAATATTAGTCTTTATTAAGACTGGAACAAATATAATTTAGAATACCATTTGATCATTTTTCCCCAAATTCACCAAGATATGCTACCTTACAAACATATAGATTCCATCTGAGTGTCTGGAAAAATTTTAGTTATGTTATTTTTTGGATCTTCTTTAGGAACTTACTAGAATAACACTAATGCACTTCTTCCTAAACACTTCTGATGTGTTCATTTAAGTCATCAAGAAATTTTGGTGGTCACACTTTTCTTTCCTTATAGATATGAAACTTTCCACAGTACCAATAACTGTTTTCTTTAACGTCTACATTCCTTTCTCATGGCACGCATTACATGTTCTCAACAAAAAAAAAGCAGAAAAGAAAAAAAAAAAAGCACTCCACTGTTTTGAAATTATTTTCTCTTTTATATAAACAGTTTTTATTTCAGTGTGAACACATTTGTTCCCCACTTGTTTCCTGAATAAAAAAGGAATAAAAAGAAAGATAATAACCCCACAGTTGAAGCATCATCTTTTAAAAAAATATCTCTCAATAGTATTACTAATTCAGCACAGTTTGTATCTAGCCAGAATGGTTATTACTGGTAGCCAAAGAAATCATTAAAACCAAAATCTTCCTAATGTTTTAAATACTTTGCAAACAGATCTGCAAGCAGAATATGCAAAGAGATTTGCAAGTAGAATATGAAGTACATGTGAAAATCAAACAGAATGGAGGCAGAAGACCATACAACAGAACTGATCTGACTGGAAAAGACAGCCACAGGAGAACTTCAATAAAGTTTAGGGGCATACAGATAAGAGATGGTGACATCTAATTATTCCTCAGATAAATGAGGCTACTAATCAGCTATTAGTTTCTCCAAAAAAAGATGGCTTTACTCTGAGTCAAGTTGTGTATAGATCTCAAAACCTACAGGAAAAAAAGAAGGCAAAATAGGAGCACTAAGGAGTGAAACATGCAGAAAGAATAAAGGGAAAAAAAGGCACTTAATAAAGAACAAGACTCTTCACTCCAAGTCACATTGCTTCTTTGAAAACCTCCACAGTTCCACACTCCTTTCCAAGTTTGTCATGAATGACTTAAGGGTTCAGTCAATTGCCTTCTGGTGCACCCAGCCCAGGGAGAGGAATTAGCCCCACTTGTTCCCCCCCTCCCAGTCCAGAAATAGGTAACCAGGCTCTTTTTGTCAGTGAACTGATAGGTATAAATCCCATAAAGTCTGTCTTCTCACCTTTCACACTTTTCCCTCTTGCACCCACCTTAGTCTTAAACTAATTTCCATTCCAGCAGAAAGTATTATGAAGACAACCCTCATCTCTGCAAATGGGTTGTCTCTCTCTAGTCAGGATTTTTAACATCTGATGCTTTTTTCTAGAAGGTTATTCCGAAAGGTGCAATACATGTTGGCACTGAGACACTGCCCTCTAGCCGCATTCTGATGTACGTGTTTCCATTTGTACTAATTCTTTCTGAGTCATGACAAGCAGTCTCAAAAAGATAGAGATTCATAGAGATTATAGCAAAGCTCAGATGACCCTGCTATTACAGGTGTGAGCATCCTACAGAGAAATTTGCTGTGGAATTTTGGGTTTGTGTAGAAGTAGAGGAAATACTTCCTCACATAGGCTTTCATAAGTTCCACAGAGCTGTACTGCTTTTGCTCATGCTGTTTTACTAGTGTACTAAATCTGTTATTCTGTCTCCTGTGTAGGCTGCTTGAAATGGGTAATCCATCTATATCATTCATCCTCCAAGACCATTGTCAAATGCTTTTCTAAGTTTACAAGATATTATGAAGTGATCAGACCCCTTTAGAAACAAAAGCTGGCTTACAAGAACCTTTGAATATGTTTAGCAGTTATTGAAGAAGAAACCAAAACACGCTTTGAAAGCTGTAATATCTTTTACTAGCATTTCTCCCCACCTAATCTTGTGTAATCTTGGATAAACCACTAAACTTCAGTGCAACTCAATTCCCTCATCTGTTTAACAGAAATAATACTATAACCAAAGCAATAAACAGCAACTTCAAAGTTTTCACCTTCTCTTACTGTCCACAAGATTTAGAAGTCAAATAGAAGCATTAAGAATTGCATTCCTTCTCCTGGTCAGCTGAAAATGTATATCTGAGGACAGTAATTTGGTCCTTGTGGTTAAAAGATTTAAAAGGATTTTTCAGAAGGAGCCCAGAATAATGCAGGGTACACTGAAGCAATACAAAACTCTCATTTTACAACAGACCAGTGAGCCTACTAACAGGGTATTCTGTCTCTCATAGTTGCCATTTTTCAGAGGAATGTCTCCAGATCTTGCATTGCTTGTAGCTGTGCAATATTAGTTTCTCACAAGCTATGGCTTTCCAACTGTGGTTCTAAGTGTGAGGTTAGACAGTGAATTTTAATTTTAGATAGCATAATCAACCTGGCCTTTGTATGATGAGTATCTTATAATTTTATAAAGACAGTTTTGTTAAAATTTTACTCAGAATTCATTGTTTGGGTTATTGAGTGAAATTATTTTTAAATTTCAGCTTTTTTATTTGGGTTTCTTTTTTTTTTTTTTTAAACCCAGTTTTTAATACATGAGGGGAAGGAACACTGTCTTCATAAGGAAAGAAATACCTCCATCTTAGCAGGCTATTCATTCACCTTGGTGTGTTAGACATGCTCTTGCAAAGAGGTGGAAAACAACAGGAGAATCCAGAGCTACTCTCCTGTTTCTGAAGTGAGCATCTCAATCAGCATCTTCCTAAATAAAGATAAGCCACAGCAAGGAAAACCTCAGTGCATTATGTGAAAGGAATGATTTTGCTAGCATCTCTTTTCTTTATTTAGGCAGGTATCCAAAATCAAGCTCTTATAAGACTTGATGGTATATTCTCCTTTTAGGCCTTAGATAGAATTCAGGCCCAGTTAAGCGCCAGTCACTCAGTCTTGAATGATAGTTTTAAGTGATAGCTTTAAGTGTATGCAAAATCACACCTCTGAAGACTCTGAATTACCTTTAACTTCAAAAAAAGACACATAAGTTACATAGCAGATAAGCAGGGATTTTCAACATTATAAAGTTGGATTTGGGCATCATTTGGCATCTAAGTCTTTGGCATTTAGGTATTAAAATATTTTACTGGAAAAATAAATGTGGTGAAAAAAATAGGGCAAGACACTGGCCCTTGTATCCTAGAAGATTCAGTGTTAAGGAAGCAGGAAATTAAACAGAAAAAAGGAGAAACATTTTTTTTTTTCATTAACAATAACCCCATCGTTGGGAACCTCTAGGGCATTTTTAGTACCATAAGCAAGAATTTGTACTCTAACTCAGGAATGCAGAATAGATGGCAGGACGTCTCACCCTGCCTCTCACCTGTTGCCTTGCTGGAGCATACTACTAGAACCTAGTCCAAGAAGCTGAGCAAATAACTTTGTTCATCTTACCAGAAAACAAGAGTCCTTTCAATGATAAGAAGTATTTTCATGCCAGGAAGCAGAATTACTACCACAGACTTATTAGTCAGTAGCCAGATATTAAAGAGCTGCATAAAGACTATTTTAATTAATAAAAATAAATGTGTCTTCATATTAAAAATCCACAAATATTTTCTAAATCTTTCCTCCTAAGCTGCTTTCTGATCAAAACCATCATAATTTTTGTTCAGTTGCTACAGTGTAATAGACCACACCTCAGCTGCTGTCTGTTTCCTCCCATGTGATTTACATAATCCTTAATTCACATACTGAATACGGTTACAAAGGACATTGTCACTTATGTAATAACACAGTAGGTCTTATCTTCTGTAACACTTATCAAAATCAAAATGTTCTAAAAATTAGACCATAATATGTTTTACCATTCCCATTATGAAGTATTCCAGAATGGGGGTAATTATTAGCTCTGAGTAGTGTTTTATTAAATTCCTCCATTCTCTTAATTCACCTTTTAACCTGATTGAAAAATTCAGAGTGCACTTGCATGAAAAAAAATCTATATAACCTATATATCACTTCTTTTTAACAAATTCAATTCTTGGGCTGGTACATCTGGCCACCTATTTAAATCATGTTAGTTTCTGATTAAGTGTTGTCACAAGAATGACAAACACTTTTTCTTACAAATAGCAATAACTTTTAAAATCTGTTCATTGGTATTCTATTGTAAACTCAAACCCAAGATATAATCTATCTTGATTGCAGCTGCGTATTTCCCTGACATTTATATTAACCTCTCTTAACGTATTCAAGGTGGCAATTTTAAAAGGAATATCAAGGTTTGCAACTCAAAAGGGTCACAGTGTGTCTATTCTAGTGTCACACTCACAGATAAGCTCTTTAGAATGACCCAGCACCTGTACTAAAATGCAGATTGCTTTTGTAAACACATAATTGACTGGCATCTATGTTATTCAGCAAGTCCTTAATTAATTTGTGAGAAGGCAACATGCCAGTCTAGATGAGTAGGACCGTTGGTAGGAAAAACACTGTGCAAGAGTAGATGTAAAGGCATGATTCCCAGTTTGAAATGCTTCTTCACCTGTGATTAAGAGGATGTGTAATCACTAGCCTAGCTCTAAGCCCAATTATCTTTGAAAAAAAATATCCACTGTGCAGCCAGGAATGGTGAGCTTATGACCTTAGTGAATTAAATGGATTTCTGTGTGTTTTCCTTCTATGAGCTAAACCTCTGCTTTATCATATTGCACTCAGCTGAAAGCAAGGATGCAGTTCCAGGATAAATCAATAAAAGGTCCTTTGCTAGTGTAGAGCCTATTCTTAGCAGAAAGCCATATGAAAGAGACTTAAGCAACACAAAATTTATACATATATCCCTTCAAATAAGCATAGGACACTTACAGTGTTTAATCTTCTGGCCACATATGCAACATTACCAAATAAAAATACTGGTTTAAAACAACTGAACTGTGACGAACATAGATTTTCCATTCCAAAAACCTGTTCTAGGACAGAAGCCTAAATCTTCTCAGAACCTTGTTTAAGCTGATGGGGCTTTGTAGGAACTTGCTGATATACTCAAGAACACTGTGTTTTTGGGAGACTGATTATCTCCTTTTTTTCCCCCTTTTTGTACTATTCTGTTTGAGGACTCTGGCACAAAGTTGAATAATCTTAGGTCAGCTGAGCTGCTGCATGCTTCCAAGCGTTGGCTCTGAGCAAAAATGAGGTGAAATGTACTGACTTGTATATGAATGTATTATATATAAATAATTAGATTTTACTTACAAATTTGTGTGCCAACTAACATGCACACAGTTAGGTGTAGCTCAGCTAATGCTCATTAGTGTCTATCCCAGATACCTAAGCCCTTATGGACTGCATCTTTCTCCTAAGGATTCATGTTTTCATTTAAGATGACAGTGAATGGAGAATGGGTCCATTCTTGGAGAACGGGTCAATTTGTTACTGCACTTCCTTCATGTAAGGAGTCTTCAGCCAGCAGTCGCAGGCTGTGTGTGACCTGTTGTACCTGCTCTTGAAGTTCTCCTTCTCAGGAGTGGTTCAGGGGTCCGTGGGAAGTGACAGCAGATCTGGTGACAGCAGCAGCCTATCCATGCTGACATCTTTCATGGGCCCTACCCATATGTGGGTATCACTGAACCGAGGCAAACAGTACCCATCTGCCTCAGGGTCCCATCACAGAGCAGGAAAGGGGCTGTGGTGGTTTGCAGCCACCCTGTGATGGTACATGAAATTAAAAGGCCCAGCCCATCTCACACAGAAAGATGTCATCACAGAAGTACTAAATGTGGAAATGAAATTGTTCCTCAAAAATATGTCTGTTTTAATAGCGTTCCAGTGAAAATAAGCAAGGCACAGACAGAAAAGCTGTGTAATTAGTGCTGACGATATAGAACAAATGACAAAATGATGACTAATATTCTGTATCATTACTACTTGTGAGTTCAAGCAGCAAAATTAGCAATAATTTCCCTTCTTACAGGTTAACCTGTACTAGAAGTAATAATCATGAGATTTCATCAGCTACCCTGTTCTGTGAGTGATTTAAATTAGAAGGTAATTTTGAGCAGGATGGATGAAAGTCAGTATAACTATTTTGGTGGCAGATGATAGCCAGAATGTCACTATTAGTATTCTTGTTGCAAACAGTGGATAAAACTGTGATAAGAGAGGACAGCAGATAAATATGGGAGGATGAAGTTCTAGAGAGCATTGGAATGAAATACTAGAAACAGTTTCACCAAAGGGTCTCAGGAGAACAAATCTGCTGAATGACACTTCACTGAGCAAAGATAAAGCTCTTAACTGGACCAAAATCCAGTGAAGTCAGTGGACTTCTGATGACCTCATAAGGCATTGCACCAGGCCCTTCTCTGAAAAAGAGGTTGTTTGGGGGCCAGAGAAAAGATTAAAATAGTCAGAAGGAGTTGTACACACTAACTACATGAGACAGTGAAAATGCCATAGTGCTTAAATTTGGTATCAGCAAAAACCATCTCTCCTGAAGTCACGTTAGCTGTGAATTCAAGTGAGACCTATTGTTTTCTGATGCCATGCTCTCCTAGAAGTCATTTAAAATGTCCTGACAGGGCTGAAATTCATTTTTTATTCAGGCAGAACTGAGCAAACCTTTATTCAGGTCCTTAGAGGTTTATGACATACCTGTAACTGTTGGCATATTTTTCAAACTGTATTAAATTATTTTGATGAATTACTTTTTCTGAGTTTTCTTATGAAGAAAGTGTCATTTCATCATGTTTTTTAGCTGTTTTGAATTTAGTGGTGTTCTATTTCTGTCATTTTAATAGTTATAGACAGTTTTATATTTATTAACATCTGATGCCAATTCTTTCTTCAGAAATTAAATATGACAATTGAAAATTCTTAGGCGTCCCACACAAGCTCAAGTGTTAGAGATTGATTTTGGAGTACGCAAAAGAACAGTTATTAAAACTGTCAGAAGATAGATAAGAGTGTATTACTTAGATGCAGAAAAGACTTTAACTTCTTCCACACTGTACATATCCCCAGCTCACAGGGTATTAACAGCTTATTCAGTTGACGCCTCAGCTCACCATGACAGGTAGAGCTGATTTAGACTGTAGACTCTAGGGAGTGTGACTGCAGCCCCATCACATGAACATTTTTGTCACATAATGTTGCAGACGGCCCCCCAAGTCACATCAGTTTTGGCCTGTGTACGTGTCCAGCTGATTTCAGAGCTGTGACCATCACAATATACACATCTTATTTCTGAAAGGATTTTAGAATTTCAGAAACTGGCTTAATTCTGAACAAAAACATAAAAATCTTTCTCTCTCTTTCTTTCTCTCTGTATGTATATATTTATATACATGCTTGTGTGTATGAACATTTTGTTAAAAAAATTAGCAGTTTTATTTTTAAGATATTTTAATATATAAAAAAGAAAATCCAAGTATTTCAAACCATTTTTAAAAAATATCTTATTTTCTTCAAAGCACCTTTTTTTTTTTTTTTTTAATCAGAACAATTCCTTGACACATATGAAAGCAATGTTCTACACTTCCCACACAGCTTTGCTAAAATTTTTACAGCTTTCAAATTTAACTAATTGCAGTTCATTGGTCATCCACTTATGTAGCATCCATGAAGAACACCATAAATAATGAAAAAATTACTTCTCAGACAAAACAAGACTGTTTGGGAAAGTACCTGTTACAACTCTCTTTTTCAATGGCTGTAATTGCTTGACAAAAAACATTTGTCTTAAAATTAAATGGACTTCTAATCATCAAATACAGTCTATTCTAATACATTCTGCCTACAAGGAGTTATGCAGAAGCTTAACTTTCAGGATGCATGTCATACATTGTATTAGTGGGCAGTTCGCTTCAAGTACAAACACGATTCTTTGCAGATTTTGAAATTTGAGTTTCTTCCTGTATTTAGCATTAAGCTCCATTTTTAGAGGTTTACACATCTATTCAGGGATTGTTCAGGGAGATGAGAGAGAAAATAAGTAGGTTTCAGAGTTGCTGGAAGCTTTTATATCATAACATATTTATTCTAACTTACATTTGAAACCCAGAAATTATTGCACATTAGCCTCTAAGCTCAACCTGACACATGAATGCTTTGATTAAGTATGTGTCCTACAGCAATCAACACACAATCGTTCTCTTCGTTTTCCTTAATTTCATAGAATCATAGAATGCTTTGGGATGGAAGGGACCTTTAAAGGTCATCTAGTCCATCCCCCTCGGGATGCCTAAGCCTAGGTAAGTTTTATGCCGTTTTTAGGTTTTATGAAGTTCCCCATGGTGAGGAAAGTGAATCCTTCTTCTTATGACATCAACAGAAAATTTTTAGTAGATGGACTCCTCTCACCATTAATCATTAATGGTTTTCATAACCAGAACCAACTGCTACTCTGTTTTCACACTGCCTATCACAACAGATCTTATTTTATTTATCTCTTAGTATATGAATAATTATTATTTGTAAATAGATACATTTAAGGCATATAAAATTATGTAAATTGTTGCAACGTTAGTAACCAGTAGCTACAAAAAGTAAACTACACATCGAGATTATGAGGCCAATTCTCAGAAACTCTTGAAAGAATGAGAAAGGAAGGCAGGTAGTAAGGAGCCAGTGCTTGCAGCATTGTGAAATCTGTGCACAGGTTATATATGGATGTACCCACCACCCATGCAGTGGTAATAGTCATTCACACACAGAGCATAATGCAGTAAAGATCGTCTGAAACATTTGAACTGGAAGTCAAGGAACACCTCCCTTTATCAGGAGGGTTTAGTTCACACTCCACAAAAATTATTATAGACTTGTGTGAGAAAGGCTCAGCAGGATAGAAAACATACCTAACTGTCATTCATAGAGACGAGCCTTACAGTTCCGGTATTTCAAGTCAACCAGCACATCCAGAGCTTATTGGTGCTCAGATTGACAGGTTCTTGATTTTGGATATTACAGTCTCAGCAAAACCACAAGAACCAAAAAGTGCTGTCTTCTCAGCACACCTCACTATTGTTTGGGGTTTGGGTCCTTCAGGACCCCATTCGCCCCTACTAGGCTGCGTCAGGCTACATATAGCTCATGTTTTTCCACATGGTTCTCCTAGGTTTCAGATCCCCTCCTTCTCCCTGTTTTTCTTAAGGCTTTCCATGTATAATGCCTCTTTGGGTTAGTGATTCTTGACTGCTCTGAATCTGGGAAAGGTCCAATGCCAGTCAGGACAACAGATAGCTTATGTCACAGAGACTAAACAAAACGGTTATCAAGCAATTCCCTATGATGTCTGCAACTGTATTAAAAGCAAAGGTGCCAAAACCACTACAATAATTTACAACCAACAGTATGACTGAGAAATCTACAGCTGTATTTTTACTTGCAGATTTTACTATTTTTTAAGACAACTAACTCCTTTTTCTTTTATTTCTTTTTAGTTTTCAAAAATCATTTTAAAGTTTCTTTCCTTATATTATTTAATGTATTCAAGTTTATTCCCACATATTTAGGAATAATGTTTTTGGAAAAAAAAAAAAAAAAAGGAAGAATTATTAAATTGTCCTTATTTGTATATTTGTAGTGATATATACTAGTCAGATAGCCCAATTACTGGAGGGGGCTTAAATGCATGAAGATGATAAAACATAATTAAGAAAGTAGTCTTCAGGGACTGGAAATTATAACCTTTATTTGATATTAAAGTAATAGTCCATAATTCCTTCAACGCTGTCACTTGTGACTGAATTCTTCTAAGGGTAGATTACAATATTCAAACAAAATTCTGGTTTTGTTGTGATTGTTAAGGTACTTTTTTTTGGGAAAAAAACAAACAAACAAACAAACAAAAAACAACCTCACACCATTTTGAAGGTTTCTGTTTTCTACTGTTTTAAAATAACAGAGAAATTATTTCATCATAAACCATGTCTCTATTATTTATTAATAAAATAGAAACTTAAGAAGAGACACAAAAATATTTTTCAAATTCCAGCTGCAAAAGAAACAAATAGCTATATGTCCTCAACTATCACTATGGCAGACATGGTTTTGGTTTGTTGTTTGTTTGTTTGTTTGTTTGTTTTTAATTTTAGAAAGAAAAATGCACCCATGTAGTTAAGAGAAATATTTTTCATGTATATTGTTTCCTACTTTGGCAACATCTACAGAATTTAAGTAATAATTGTGCTAAAAGGATGAAAATCAATCTGCTTCTACAGTTATAACTGTGGTGTAGCTGGGGTATCAGGGTTTCACCTGTGTACATAACGAGTGCAATTAGTCATTAATTCCCTGGGTGGGCCAGGAACTCCCCAGATGTGTGGCTGAAACAACAGACTCATTTGAGAGAAGAGGTCATCAGAGATGAGGTGATTGCCTGAACTTCTAGTACCTTCACACCAAAGCATTTGACTGCTTGGTGCAGATCCTTGATGGGTGGGAATTTGGGATGGTCCTGGAGACTATTCCAAGCAACCCCTGCTGTGTTTGCTAATTGAGAAGTATTATTTGTATGTTTCAGTGTGATGATTAATATCCTAGATGGAGAGTTTGGCTGCTCCAGAGAGTTCTTCAGATAGTTCCTGCTGTGGAATAGACTAGGCTGCACACAGATAATTTTAAATAGTCAGTAGAAACTTCTTGTAGGCTTAGGAATGCTCATATAGGACAGTCTTTTGTGCATAGATGAGAGAGGAGATGTTTTTACATAGCTTAAGATAATCAACAGTGGTGGATCATGCATGTGCTGGAGTAGTGTTCTAGGACCATGGCTCAGCTGGATACAAGAATTTATCAAAATAGCAGTTTGGTGAGTCACATCTGAGGCAGCTGAAGATGCCGTTGCAAGGACTTTTGCAATGGAGATTCCTGTTACCATCCAGACAGTGACTAACCATCCCATTCGAGAGAATCAGTTCCCCACATGGCTGTTATCCCAGGCAAAAGATCACAATAAATTATACAATAAATTATATTTTTAACAAGCACTTTTTCTGAGACCACCTGTGCAATGCTGCTTTCCATTCTCTCTACTATGCTTGGGTGATCCAGGCAAGATTTTTGCCCTTCTGTTGTAAATGTGGATTTATCCATAATACATTGAGTTATTGGCAATTCAGGTACCTGAGCTTGGATTTGTAAAAACACGGAGTGAACTCTTGTTTAGAGGATAGGAAGAATGAAAAATCTAATAATGCTCAGTACTACAACTGCAAAAACAATTTTTTGGGGAAGGGCAAAAGATTGCTTTGTTAAATAATGCACACTACTTTTCTCTTTTTACATTTCAATTACCTTAACTTGCGACTTGCAATGTTTGTACCACTTGAATTTGTACTAAACTAGGAATATGCATATAGTTACTTCCTCCCAGTTGACAGCCATTAAGTTCCAACAGACACCTATATCTTTCTGAGGCATTTTGGAAGAAGCATTTGTAATAGTCTGACCAGTTGTTATGAGCAAATTAGGCTTAATTTTTTACACTGACATTTCACTTTTAGAGCACTCTGGGTCACTGATGGATTGCACCAAAACAGAAAAAGAAATGACATACCTTGCAAAATATATATCTTTCAGGGGAGCCAAAAACATGTCTTCCAAAAATTAGAAATATTTCAATATAAAAATCTATATAAAAATTTCAATGTAAATATAAATGAAGACAAGTAGAAAATCAGAAGAAATGGAATATCAACTTTTAAGAGAGGAAAAAAAAAACAACCAACTTTTCTTTCTGTAAACCAAGCAGTTGCACATTGGCAGGTTTAACTTTTAAGATGGTAGTTTCTGTCTTTCAAATCTGTTTTACTAGATGATCAAGCTAACCCTGCTAAACCTCCTATGCCAGGATACTTCTCACTCCTTTTATGCTTTTTTTGCTGTCTGTTGCAGAATTTAGCTTTCCTCATTGTGTCTTTCTCCTTGTATATGAAGGATAAATGGGGATTTGCATCTTTTTTTTCCTTTTCTTTTTTTTTTTTTTTTTAATCAGTGCCATTTTAGCAAGGAAAAAAAGGAAAATCATAATTAAGCAAAACATCTGGTTAAATCCTCTCATTCTTTTGCTTTGTTCATGCTCAATTTAAGTGTTCTGGTAATAATACAATTATGTAAAGTATTTAGAGAATAACTACTCTTGAGCTGGGAGAAATATTTTTATAGAATTGTATCCAAAGCAAAGATTAATTCATTTTTATTTGGGGTTTTGTGTTGGATTCTTCTGGTTTTGTGTAACAATAAAAATCAGTAAGCCATATACCCCACACTTTAGCATTCTTACTGTGTAAATCATGACTCGTTGATAACATTGTAAATTCAGCTTTGTCCTTGTCTACACTACTTAAAAAGTTTGATCAACATCATGTTAGTTAACTTTACTCCCAAGGTCATGTTTTAGCAGCATAAATTCTTGCAGGGAAGACAAAGGTTTTACAAACATTGTGAAGATACTAAGAATACAGAAGAACTCCTCTTAATAGTTGGGGGAATGCTGTTGTGATAAATGACTGTCAAAACTTAAAGACTCTTACAAAAGGGATCTGCAACTATGTGCCGGATTCCAAACAAAAAATTTATTCTGACATTATTTATAACCATTGTTATTAGTTTCCACAAACACTTCTATCTGAGTTATTTTCTGTCTGTGAGAACACTGTCTGAGAGAAAGTTTCACAAATACTTTTGAAAATATATTTGTTCAAAGATCCTTGACAGAAGGCATAGTGTAAACATCCTAAAGCTACTTTGATTTCTTTCCTGTTTATAAATTATTTTGTGATCAGAGCAGGGAGCAGAAACAATTCTCTATAATGCAAGTAAGTACTTTCACTGATGGTAAATAAATAGCCTGATAATCCCAAGATAATTTGTGCAACCCAAAGCTACAAGAATAATGCATACACCTAAAAAAGGTTATAGTTCACCATATTATTTTGTGGCATGAGGAAATTAGCCCTTTTGAAACACAGTGTAACAATCAATAGACTGAAATGAGTTAGCATAGTTTGTTCTCGGTTATGAATAATGAATATGCTTATGAATTAATCCTTTCGATAAATAATTTCTAAAAAGAGAAGAAAATAGTTCTTCACTAAATTGCTTGCTCTGAACAGTTCATAGTGCTAACTATTCTTTGGACAGGTGTTTCCTGCTTACTAGTACTCCTTATTATGAAAGCATATGTTAGTATAAAGCAGTATGCAGAATTAGAAAATATATATCTAATTTGTTCTGCACTACATTTTATTTGAACTGTTTGATATTGTATTAAAATAGATATTGTATTAAAATAGGTATTGTATTAAAATAACATGTCAGGTATTATATTGACATTGAGTCATGATATTTGTTCCAATCCACCCAATATTTGGGGATTTTCTTGTTGGAAACCAAAAGAATTAATCCTTTATCATCTCCATCATCTAGGCATTTATTCATGACCTTGAATAAATTACATTTTCATTTGGAAAGTTATATTCCATATAATGATTAGCTGCTAAATTGTATCATTCCAGGAAAACAACAATTTGTCTGTTTGGACTGACCAGTAAAAATCCATAAATTAATGACAGGGCAAAAACCATGAAAAAGAGGATAGAGTTTTGTTTTTTAAATATAGCTATAACATTGATTAACTAAGTTGACAGCAGTACATGTGACTTAAAGAACAAATGCTTAGATAAGTAATGACAAAAGTCTAGTACGGCATCAAAAAATAATGGTTGGACAAGTCATTAAGTATGTAAAGCTTTTAAAGACAAATGTTTTAGAAATTAGGTTTGAAAAATAATGGCACAGCTACAGTATAGCTTTGGGGGTTCTAATGCTATTATTGGACTGGAAAAGTGCAGGTACAAGCAAATAATTTTTTTCTATCTCCACAGTGAAAGTAAGTGTAAGGACAAAGAAAATAGTATTGTGAATGAGATATCTGGGATTCGATATCTGGGATCTTGACCATAAAAACATTAATCCTTGAAAGTACGCTTGACACTTATTCCTATGTGGCTGAAGAAGAATTATGCATTTCACTTCTGGTGCAGCATCTCTTAACTTGAAATCCAGTCAATTTTATTTTAATTATAACTTCTGTGAAGAAAGTGAGAGAAACTTTACATGTTGAAAAGTGTTCTATTTTTTAAACACTGTAACCATATAAACAATAAAACGGAGAAGGCATTAGTGATCAATCAGTGAACAGCAACAACAATATCTTGGTGGAAAGGTGAATGTTTCATTTCAGAAAAAAAACATGAAAATTGCTAAAGTATTTCTGACCATTATGAAATGAAAGTAATGCCCTCTCAAAGGCACGGTAAATCTCAGGGAAAGTTTCTTTCCAGTTCTGTGTCTGGTGTCCAGCCTGTAGGTAAGCACACAAAACACACTGACATTTATGAAAAAAAGATTCTCCACCAACATACAGTCACAAGGCCACTTTTTCTAAATCCTCACCATCACCTTCTTCTGGTACCTAATACTTGAGGAAAACACAAAAGCAAGCAACAACATCAAAATAATGTGTCTAACCATTTGTATAACCCTTCCCAATGCCTGAAAATGAAGTGCTACAGAATAATGTTTGATTACTAAATCAGCAGGTAGAAAGAACTGAAACTATTATGATGATATTGCAGATATTGCGAAAAATCCATTCTGTTACTGGTCTGCTGTGAAAGGGGATATTCACAGCTACATAAGTTTCCCAACCAGGGGAGATTACCTGGAGCACCCAGTCTCATTCTGTGAACACACTTTTCTTAGAGTGACTCCAGAAAGAATAAACAGCATGTAACAGAATCGTATTTTAGAGCTTATTATAAATACCACTACATGTAAATAGTTAATTGTGCTAATCCCACTGCCAAGAATGCATTTGAGACATATTTTACTATATCATCACAAAATCATTACTCATTTTTGTACGTCCTTTATTCAAATGCTACATTCTGAAAGGACAGCGTATAAAGAAACTATCTATTTTTTGAGAGAAGCAGTGGGACCAATTTAACAAGTGATGGTAGAAATACGGTCAGGAAAAAAAAGATGATTCAGCTTGGAAAAGTACAAGGTTACACATCTGGGGAGAAATAATCCAAAACTAGATTCTGTAGAGGAGAACTATGGAGAGTAGGAATGCTTAGAAAGATGTAAGGACAGTAGTATACAGCAAATCTTCCAAAATATTTGTATTGCATTAACATAATCAATAAAGAAAATCTATATCACAAATCTGCAAAGATCAGGAAATGTTTATTGAATCTTAATATAGTCTAATGAGAGCATACTTTCCCAAAACCATCCTCAGTGCAGCATTTCTGTGATGCAGAGAGCACTGACGTAGACATTGACATTTCATTCTTAACTTTACAGGTTTCTCACATAAAAGAAAAAGAAAACAAACTATGAATGGCATCACAATTTCACTGAAGAAGCAACAGTTCAGAAGATATTTTTAAAATATCCATCACTGGATGCCTAGATAAGAAGAAAAAGACCACAATTTGTAGATGCCTTTCAAGTAGAGCTGAAAGTGGAATAAACCAACAATTTAAGTGAACATCAAAACAGCTGCCTGGGATGTGATAAACTGCTAGAATAGGAACGGTTTTGCACCTGTATTTTCCGTATGATGGGTCAGTATTTTCCCACACATTTTTCATCTCTCTGCAGTAAGCTAGCATAAAACAACATTCTCGTCTGTTCCTCAAAATCTTGGTTTCAATAAATCAATATTTTCTCCAAAAAATATTTTGATGTAAATTCCTGAACAGCTCCACTTTTAAGCTGTTTTTATACACAGTGGAAATATGTAAGGAATACACATTCCCTGAGGAAACTCTGAGATAGGAAAAAAGCTTTTCCTCCTATATTATAGTATCTTACTAGCTAGTGCTGACCAGAAGACCACCTTAGCCATCTTCTCCACTTCCTTTGGTAAATCACCTATGACATGTTCTTCACCTCCCTCAGTCAATTTGAACATGGAAGCCATTTAACTTATGCAATATTTTAGGACTGGATTAGATGCTTGGTCTGATATTAGGCCCAGAAAATGCACAGTAATTATTTTGTTTGTGTGTTTTTTTGTTTGTTTTTTTTTTAATTAAATTAGTGCTCTGATGTCTTATGCAATGTCAGTATCCCTTTGCACTGGATGCTGCGCAAAGGTATTTGGCTAAAAGTTAGCAAATGTAGATGTGAAAAAATATTAACAGCTTTCATTTAGTTGTCTCATCAGCATTGTGAGCATTCAAAACACTTTGATCTGAATACAGATTGAACTTTAGCCAAAACCAAAATCATATATATACAATTATGTTTTTATGTGAAAGATAAGCACTATTTTATTTTATTTCATTTTATGTAATTAAATAAATTTTGAAAGTTGAAAAGGCCCAATTACTTAAAAATTAGGGAATGTTTGGACATGTTAAGCCTGCATAAAGAATTTCTGTGTCTGTTGAAGTATATCACGTTCACCATTTTCATGCAACATTCTTAGATTTACCATTTACCATTACTGCAATGGGTTATATATGAATTCTTTGGAAATGCCCTTAAAGAAGTCAGTAGTGACACATGGGCAAATAGAGAAAACCTCAAAATGAATGACACAGCATCATGATAACATGATCGCATGACACAAGTAAAATACAGCTGACTCCAAATCTGGTTGAATAAACTCATATCTTTCTGTGACACATTTAAATATATAACAATTTGGATAAAATTAGACCTTACTAAATATGGTAATTAAATACCTATCTTCTTTATGTGATAACATCTTTTTTATTTGATTCTTATACATGCATATAGAGTTTCTGAACAGACATAAACAATTATAATAATTTTAATCGCTTACAGAAAATAGACCTGAAAACATGGAAAGAAAAATAGCCCTCTTACGAAACCAAAAGAACTGTACTGTAAATATAGATTATATGAAAAAGAAGATGAAGATACAAATCTCCTAAAGGAGAAATCAATACTATTGGTGCCAGAATAAATGGAATGACACCACAATCCCATTAATAGACAAATTTCCAACAACTTACTGCCTAGGAAGTTTAGTAATATTAACATTCTCCAAATGCAATTTTCCAAACAATATCTTGTGATGAATGAATTAGCTTTCACTGAGTATAAGAAAGTTTTTGATTTAATAAAAGAGGAAGAAATACAAAAAGAGTAGTAATAAAATAAAACAGAAGTTAAATTATCTGGAGATACTGAGATATATGCTTCATAACTTTGCCTTCAGTACACAGCAATACAGGAAAAGTCAACAGGAAACAGAACAAGACTATGTAAGGAGTAATTGCTTAAAAGTTATTAACACTGCAACCATACTTTCAGTGGATGAAAATGAGCTTGAAACAGACCAAATCAAGACTATTTTAATTATCAACAAAATACTAATCTCAAAAATGAGGGAGAGAAATAAGCATGGAAGGAAGAAAGAGAACAAAGAAAAAATTGTTTCAGTGTAGTGGACCCAAATTTTTGTTGCCATTCTTCTTCAGGCAATATTTTCGCTGATTTTAGTAGCAATTTTGATATTATGAGAATAGCAAGCATTCCTGCTACCCAAGCCAGTGACATAAGAAATATGAAAAGCTGCATCCCCAAGCTGATAAAACACAAGGAGTGAGATCTGAAGTATATGTAAGCCTTTCCGCTTTCAAATTATTATTATCACTGCTTTGCTGGGACAGCTTGTTTGCTTTTTCCCAGTCTGCTGTCTTCGATGTAATTAGGATTTACTTTTGTTTAATTAAAAGCATATTAAAGAGACATACAGAAATGTTATTAAATGTATTCAGGCTATAGCTGCTTGAAGTCATTCACAATAAAAACAGTTTGATCTGATGTCCAATTTTAGACATTACTTCTTCGGTAGATATTGTGATTCACTCTTATTGTCATTCTTTGCTGTATTCTTCTGAAATTTAAACATAAAATCTAGTTTACCAGGGTAACTGAACATTTTATCACCAGACGTTTCTGTTAGAGCAAAAGTTTTTCAAGGTTTAATGATCCCAAGTTTATAAATGTTCACCAGTCATTGAAACCTCAATTGAAACTTTCATTGAAAAAAATGCAATCATAGCTGTTAACTCTACATTTAAAAGATGTTTCGGTATGTTGCACAAAGAAACAAAGAAATAAGGCTATCAGTTCCAAACAGACAGGCTACATGCATCCCCTGTATCAGTGATCCTGCTTAATTTTATGCATTATCTCAGCCTTCCTCTCTTGAATATGTATTTTTATAGAAGCCTGTGAGTCTGACCATTTTAGCAAAGGTCCATTTCCCAACAATGTTTCAAAAGGCATCTTTACTACAAATGTCATCCAGAAGGGAGATTAAGGGTCCACCAAGTTGACAATATCATTACCCAGTTCACTGTAGCTCAAAAGTATAATTGGGAGAGGTCTATTAAGCCTAGCCAAATCAAGGTATGTCCCTGCTTTTCCACCAATTACAAAAGGTCTTCCAAGTGTAGGTGCCTTTCTTTAGCTAGCTTTTCATGATTGTTCTTCTCTACAAGTTAACCCTAAACAAAACTAACAGAGAAATGGCACTCTGGTAGAGTAGTTGAGTAATATATCTCCAAAGTAATGTGCTCTGATAATGACAGCTAGCTCAGAGCCACGCTAGAGCACTGTTGTCGTTTATGTCTTCTTTTTTCAAGATCATAGTTACTGATTTTCAACACTTAATTACTTTTAATTATTGGAGAAAGAAAAAAAACCTGTTCCAATTCAGTCATACCTAGTTAGATAGACATCTTGAGCATATCAGAATAACTTTTCCTTGCATGTTCTCTTTTTCTTCCACATATACATGGATGTGTGTATGCACGTAAACGTCTAGCAAAACACACATACCTTGGAGTGCAGTGGAAAACTGGATAATATTCTGTTGAGCTGGCCTGGTTGTGTTTCAAAGTTCAAAAACATCTAGTTGTCTAGCAAAACGGAGGGTAGTTTAACAGAGAAAAAACAAAAGGAAATAGGGACCAAAAAACTAATTCTGAAGCATTTGCTGGGCAAGCCAACTGAAACAAAAAATTGGTTTTCCATGGACAGGAAAAAAAAAAAAAATTGAAGTGCAATGTGTCCTGTCAGTAAAACTGATATGTAAGGGAAGTCAGGAAGTTTCCTCTCCCTCTTCAGAAGCAATGCAACAGATAACAATACAGTGAAAAGAATGGTGGGTGAAAGCAGCAGTATTAATGATCTTGGAGGTTAAAACTAGAATGTAGACAGCCAGGTCTTCAGTCTTCTTTCACCTATAAAGATGTATTAAATGAAATACTTCAGGTGGATTAGAACAACTGGGGTTAAATCCAGTCTGAAGCACTGTACAACTTTCTTATACCCTGTTACCTGGACAAACGATTACATCATTACCTCAAATTTCATTTAAAATACTTCATATACATATTCAATGGTTTTGGAAAAGTTAAGATGAAATGCTAGACAAATTTTATTCTAAAAAAAGATCTTCTGAAATAGCACTTTTAGGTGGAGAATATGAAAATAATCATTACCTTAAACAGCAGCAGAGAATACCTCGTTCTCAAAAGGATGTAAATAGTATTGACAAAAGTCCATTCACTTATTTTGTTATGACTGTGTACAGTGTGTCAGTATTTGGGGCTTGCTACTATAATCAAAGTAGTACACATAGCCTGTATTGTTGGTCCTATTGGAAGTGCTAGTGGAAGATTTCAGTACTGTGAAATATAGTCCTGCTAGAGAGAAACTGTACCGTTAACTTCAGCAAGATGCTAGGTGCAAAGACTCATTTTTCTCTACTGATTATCATTGTCCTCAATGGCAAAAGTAGAAGTTATGTATCAGGCCTGTCTTATTTACTCACACAGGCAAAATCTGCTGGAAGATGACCTAGATACTACTTCCTGTTAGTCAGGTGCCCTGACTTAGTTATTTTAATAGCTTGATTAGTAGTTGTCTATCAATTAGTTTACTATCAATTTAAAAACTCTTAAAATTTGTACTGCCTCAGGTCAACAGAAGACAGGGAAAGAAAGTTTATGTATGAGAACATTTAAGCTTTCAAAGATCATAATTTTGGCAGCTTACACGGAGGAGAGTACTGACATTATTTCAAACATGACTTATTGAAACATTAATGCCAAAATGCACATCAGGAGGTGCAGTTTCCAATTAGTACTGCCAATCAGCCACTTAATTCTTTGAGAGTTTCACTATTGACTCAGTAAGTTCAGTATTATGTCCAAGGATTTAGGGCTCAAATGTGGAATTCCATGCTGCATCCTTGAACTGGAATCTCTAGCTTCTTTATCTATTCCTTTTGTGTTAATTTAGTTGATATCAACACTAAATAGGCACAGATAATGTATGTATATGATGTAAACTTTTCAAATAATGCTTTTGTAGCCAAAATATCTTCAACCATCTCTTCAGGCTGGATGAAGCTTTTTCAATCTTTTAGTAATATTACTGTCATCAAATGAGAATCACAGAAAACATTTTTCAAGGATACGATGGGATAAGACTATCTTCAAGAAGCCAATGGTGGCAAAGAGGCTTAACAGACAGTGGACAAATTAACATACCTGAAATATGGACTCAAATGCATGTGTATAAACAAACTGGTCCTAGAATAACACCAGTGGATGTGCAGCAATAGAACAGAAGTAACATACTAAATCTGTGCATTTCACAGCTGTTAACTCCCTGTGTCTGGTCAAATCTACCTGATGTTTTGTCTTGGATCTACAGACATTAAGGGCAAAGTGATGTCACAATGTCACGTTTTCAAGTATTAATCTATCAATGATAAATATTCTTTCTTCATGTTTATTGTAGAAAAGATAAGTGATTTAATCAGCAATACCACTTGTCATAAAATCCCAGATGCATTTCAAGATAATGTGAAATGGTATCTTGGGAACCAGAGATTTCTTTTCGAGTTAGAACCAAGCAAGTTTTACATCTGCCAGCCCCATGTGGATGTCTTAGATGCCTTAGGAAGCCTCATATGTTAGTTGATGTCTGTATATGGGAAACTGATCTGAGTCTTTGCTGTCTGGGTGGATGGCTCTCTAAGAAAATTTATCCACTAATATTACAATTTAGCTTTTTTCAGTATTTAATTCCCTGTTCTAAAGGATGTGCTTCTTGTTCAAATACAATTGCTGTTCAAAGTCCTTAAATCAAATTCACAGGATTGTCACATAGGCCTCAAAGACCTGTCTCTGAGCAGGTGTCCTGTTGTCAAGACATCTGAAACAGCAAGGTTTAGCTGGTGTGAGAAGGAAGATCTTTTCAGAGACTCCTGTTAGTCCCTTCCTGAAACTCTCTTTCCAAATTAAACTGTTTTTTGACATCTCAGCCTTGGAGGCAGCTAACAAAGCTCAGGTGGAGGTTAAGCCCAACATTTTCATTTGTCATTCCTCAACTTTACAGCTGTTGAATTCTGCTAACTGGGCCTCCTCTTGCCTACTCCCACTTTAACAAAAGGATATAAAACCTGACAAGTCAATCTTTACTTGAACAAAGTCAGAGGGGACTATTGTATTATTTCTTAATCCCTTGATTCCCCCAAAAATCTTAAAAACATATTCAGATATGGGTGTAATAACTCAGGCAAAAAGTGACAGGGCTGGATGGTAGAAGTGTTTTCTACCCATCTTCCCCTGTATTAAACAACTAATCCTCTTTCCTATCAGCACAGTGTCTTTAAATCCTTTTATTAGAGAAGCACTGAAACAGTGATTGCACTGTTGAAAGGTTCATTTTAACATAATGCTTTTCTTCAGTTAACAAACTTTTGCACTGTTATATAGCGCTTAAATACTTAAAGCATACATCATACTTTACGTGAAGTTCAGTTACAGATTGAAAATGTCAAGCATTAATACACAGTTTTGTATTTTTATTTTATTTTCATCTCTTGCATAAACTTAAAACAAGTGTTTTAAATTTTAAATTTTACCTTCTTATATGAGAGACTGAAGACTAAATTGGAGGTAAAACATGGGTACATATAATTGCACAATGTGACCATTGATGCATGACAGATCTGGTAATACAAATGTGTAACCTCTGCTAACATAGTTGAAAAAAAAACAACCCTCAGTTATTAACAAGCCTTTAAAAATTACTGAAACTTGATAAAAATAACTTTTACTATGGTAGTAAACATGATAGCATTGTGTACTTAATCCTAGTAAAGTCTTCCTGTCTCACAAGCAAATTGATGAAACACATTCTGGTTTAGTACTAAGGTCAGACACAATAGATAACTCTGATTTGCTGCCGACATTAAAAACATAGACAATAAACTGCTGAACTCTCGGGAATATAATATTTGATTCTTTACGTTTCATGTAAGCAAATTCAACAACTTCATATTCCTGGCATATGATTGCCTGTAGTGATAATAGGTACATGGTAGTACCTCAAATTCTAATAATGTTAATGTCAGAAAATCAGTTTGTAGAATGTTACAATAAAGAAAGAACTCAAAACAGACTGTAAAATCTTCATGTCAAAAGGTACCTGGTTTCCTGCTCGATTGCTACTCTCAGGGTATTACTGTGCCGAGCCCCTTCAGCACTGCTCCAGCCTGACCAAGCTGCCACGCATCGGACTGCTGTGGAATTGCAGGCTGTGGCCACTGAATGTCATTTTTCACATCACTAGAAAATGGCAGCAGGCTTCACACTGGGCTTGAAGCAAGTGGTGTGTGGTAAGGTACTAAAATAAGCATAAGCAGATCCCAAGACAGCAAAGGAAGAAAGCAGAGATGTCATGCTTCTCCCAGTAAAGTGGAGTCAGGAACTCCCCAATGAGAGCACTGTCCCTCCTGCCAGACCCCTCTGAGGAGAACCAAGATAACTAGAGAGAGAGGGGTAGAACAGTAGGGAGGGATTATTTTTCATAAAAGTTGGAACTCTGTTAGTATATAATTCATTATATAAATTCTGTGTTTATAATGTGTTCCCTCTGCCCATGAGAAGGTATTGAGTGTAATAGTATCTACCTATGATTTGATGTAGTCATCCATCTTCTCAAAACTGAAAGCCTACCTAGTTGTGAGGAAAGTAAAATCCAGCATATCATAGAAACCCTTGGTATTTTTTATATTCTTTCTGTTTATAACATAACGTCAAAGTAGACTTCTGAAATAAAGATCTTTAAGGAAAAGAGAATCTAAGTTTTCTTATCAATTATAATTAATTTGTTGTGTCAGAAAATAATTAGAATTTCTAGTACTACATGCAGAAAGGAATTTATATAACTAGCATCCCCTTGATCCTTTATAGAGACATTACACCAAATAATTTATGGCTACTGTTTTCTCTCTTCATTTCTGGCCAGAAAAATAGTAGTTTGGGTGTTTAACTCCAGAGGATCCACTTAGGGAGAGACGAAATAGCACATCCTGAAAGTACCCTCTACCCTTCACTGTTTTATGATGCCACCTCCTGTTGTTCACTTTTGAAAATGATACTATGTTTACTTCACATTACAACAGCATAATTCCCAGTGATGTTTTCACTGTGTAATGTCCTAAACAAACTCTTAATCCTGTGTGTGCCAGTGTGCCTCTGCTAGTGAATTTGGCCTCAGGAGTAAATTAATTGAATTCTTTTCATGTTAAATCTATAAGCAAGGGACAAATCTTCAACTAGACTGCAGCACTCAGCACAAATGTGACAGGGATTTATTTCTTCTAGTGAATCTTCATGGTGCCATTTGAATCTAATCAGATTTACGAGAATATCTAACTTGACCTCAGTACAATTTTTCTTTATGACACAAATGCTCCTTTAAGAACCACCTGCCCCCCGGCAAGCCTTGTAAAAAAAATACAATAGTAAAAAAATTGTCTTCAGACTTTGAGACAGCATGCGGCAATTTATATGAAAATGAATTAATTGTTAACAAAATTAAATGATTGTAGGAAAAAAAATCATTATAAATTTATTCCAGAGCTCTCATAAAATAGCTTATCATTAACAAAGAAAACAAAAGCTGACAGATTCAGAAATAATCTTTGGTATTAAATGTACCTTTGCATTTTTATTTCTTTTTAGAGCTACTGAAAAGTTGTAGAAAAATGCTTAATACTGTTAGTGTGTCTTTTAGGCAAATCTAAAACTGTGATATTTTTAGACGGCTGATCTAGGCTAACTATAAAAGAATTAAACAGCAGTCATATAAGCTATATGGATTTGTTTAAATTATTAAGATCAATTTGGTTTTAAAATAAATTTCATCATACTGATTTTACAGAAAATAATACTGAAATTCAGTGAGACCATATTTAATGTGAATAAAGGTGGAAGTCTCTAGTCCTAATGAACAGAACAGAAATACTGGGCTCTATTCAAAGAATAAATGTTTGAGATTAACAAATGGATTTTGCTTATAGAATGGCGAAAAATCCTGTCGTCAAAGTAATTTTTTCAGTCCTTTCATGTCAATGCAAATATATCCATTTTCCTCAGCAAGTCTGGGATGTGATCTGCATTGTTCCAGAAATTCACATAGACCAAAAAGACAAGTATATTCATCTTTCCTATAGACTGATGAGACTGAATACACAAACTTGTGCTGTGCCTGCTTATATGTTTCTGTGTGATTTGGTAGGATGGAAACGCAGATCCATGTATTCCTAATTTTGAGCAGGAAAGAAGTAAAAAAATGTTAGGAAAGGAAAGATTTGTATAACAAATGGTACAGTCATCTGTGGCTGTGGAGCAGTGGATATATTCAACAAGGAATACATTCAGTCTGACCTTACTGAATAAAACAAATAAAATTTAGGAACAAGTAACTTGATCCTGCAAGACATCTGAGGGTGAACTAGACAATTTGCCAGTGATTTATTTCAAACACAAATTATCCTTACTGAAATTATAATTGCTTACACAGTCATCAACCTGCTTCACAAATGGTTTTGCTTGTAAGAGCCAGCATACCTGGAAACAGAAGGACTAAGTTCTATCCCAGCTTGCACTGTATGCCTGTACGTTTCACTCTAGACTTAAGGATAACATACTGCTCAACAAATACACGTGTAAATTTTCTCTGACATAATGCAGTCATGATGTTATGTATTGCTCAGTAAGTAAATGGTGCTGTCTGAGAGTCAGTTTAATCATCTGCTCTAGTGTCTTTTCTTTGACTAAAAGAGTCTATCAATCAGTAACTCCAGCATGAAAAAAAAAGTTATTTTGAAATTACTTTATCCATCCCAGTATAACTGATGATTCATATACTGGAAGAAAGGACAGAATTGTCCGAATTGATTTAAGTTAGGAAGTTGAGAATATATTCAGGGAATAGTGGTAAATACTATTTTCCCCACCTGTATTCAGCTGCTGCTCTCTTTCAAGGTAATGATAGTTTCTTTACTGACTTTAATGAAATGCATCTGCACTCTAAATCACCCTTTCTTTCAATAACCTATTTAGTTTTAATTTTTCATATTCCAGAATGTTTTCAGATTTCATCATTTTTCTAAGCTTTTTACAAACAATAATGGATTTTTATACCTGGGGACTCTTTGTCCAAATCAACTATTTTTTAATTGTATATCTAAGAACTAAAGAATTTGAATCCTAAGAGAATATCATAGAAGAAACAAACAAACAAATAAAAACAAAAGGAAAGTCATTAGTAACTCCAGGGCTTATACAACTTAAATTTTGATCCTTTCATTGAAAGACAATTCAAATAATTTTATTAAAGTTTTATAATTCTCACTCTATTAACATTGTCTTTCTTATCTAAAGTAACTTTACAATGTACTCCATATGGTTTTCCAGCTCCCACTAAATTAGAGTTGACTTGCTACTACACAGTTACTGCTCCTTTTATGATGCTGAATTTTGAGGAGTTTAATTTTATTTGTTAAATGAATGAATAACACTTCATTCTTACAAGAGTGGTAATAAAAACTACAAGAAGTAGGAAGGGAATATTAATAAGAATCTTGAAGTATACTTTACCATACCTAATGACCCCAGACATCTCAGTCTGTGATATGAATGAAAAATGATGAGAACCTGTCTACTCATTATATTACACAATACCAGGGCAGCCACCAATTTGTATACAGTGATTAATCAGGTAAGGTGAGTCATGTATTTATAGCAGCATTTTTGTCATAATTTTCAGGCCTTTACTCACTCTGTCAGATCACACCAAATCCAGTAAATTCTTTAGGGTATTGGCAAGCTGATGAGAATTAACAATAGCTTGTGGGAATATGTGTTCTTTAATCAGCTGGTTAGATCTCTAGTGACCAAAGGCTTTTTTTGGTAGCTAATAGAAAGAAATTCTCTGGTGTCCTTCGGTTGTTTTGAAATAAGTGAAACAGTGGTGGCCTTTGGCATATTCTGAACAGGTCACAAAAAGTACAAATGTTTTCTTGCCAGCTTTCCAAATAGACTACAACTTAAACACTCTCACAGCAGTATGAGCCAGATTTGCTGAATAAAACCAACACATTGCTATGTAGGTGGTTTGTGAGAGAACATGCACCTGCTGGTACTCATCAGGGCTCCCTTACCTTCCCACATGTCTAGTAAATCTGTGCCCACTAGTCATTCAGATTGTGTCCATGAATGAATAGCTGATTACCTCTTACTTTCAGCCAAAATCAACTACATTTATTTTTGTGTAAGCTTTAAAAAAAAAAAGTTTTTGAAAAAGAGACAACATTGACTTAAAATTTAACTCCTGCTTGAAATTATTTTTTGAAATTACAATTTCAAATTAATTTTCTTGGACCAGCAGAATAATTACATTATAGCACTCTTCACATAGTATTTTGATATATTCAGTTTTCACACTTTCAGAAAAGAGCCATATCACTTGCTAAATAAGAAGTAACAGCTCAATGTTTTCTGGATGCACCATTTGCCCTAAATATTTAGTTCAAGTGCGAGAACCTGGCAAGCTAAATACTGAAGACATAATGTATTTTCAACGGAAACTGTGGAGACATTGGTGTGCCAAACTTTACCACCTTGATATTCTCAAAAGAAGACCAAAGAAAATCTAAACCATTTTCAGATTTCCAGATGAGTGGATTGAAGACCTTTCTACTGCTTCTTCATCTTTATATCATCAACTCTTTCTCTCCCTTCTTCTTCACAGTTATATTCTTCTAGTTTACCTGTATCTATGAAAGTTTCCCTATTCCCACACAGCCACATCTTCATCCATAGCCTACCTTTTTCCGTGTTTCAGTCTGTCCCGGCTTTCCATATTTTTTGACCCCTTTACCTTTCTAGATTACAGCTGAGCCCAGTAATTTTGTCATTTTCTCAGCTGGACCTGTATCATGATGAATTTCTAATCCTGAATGCTTTAGTATAGCTAGTGATTTTTTTACATATAGCAGCTGGAAAGAATTGAGAAAACACTGGAAAAATGCTCATAATTAGTATAAATGCACATATACACCAGTTTAAGATATTTTTCAGTTTTACTCTTCTGCTTTTAATTTGTTCAGTTAATTACTGAAACATCAGCCTTATTACAGCCAGGTTATAGAATGTTCTGTGACCTTTGATTTAGCAAGAGGCTTCTGAGGTTTGGTATTATCTTTGATGGTACCCAGTTGTGCCTAAATTAATATCAAACAGTCATGGCATGGTTTATTAGAGAAGCATTAACAGTCAGACTGAGTCCCAGAAATTTATTTCAAAGCATGCTGTGATTTATTGAAGACATCATCTGACTTAGGGGCAGAGATATGCCCTTATAACCTGTTTGTGTCATTTCCTTTTTGTAGCCACTGCTGATTGATCAGTGGGACATAACAGCAAAAGGCAGCTATTTGTCTAAGCTGCCTACAGTTTTGCTCTTTCTTTAGAACAGTGACGGTGTGTGCTGGCATAGATCTCTTTCTTCTCTTCTTCCCTGATTCTCCAAAAACCTGTTCAATTCAAATCAAGGATTTAAATTGAGTAATATTCCCCTTATAATCAACTGTCATTAATCATAATTTTCTCAACAGTATTAGCAATATTTTCAGTGTTATATATGCCATAACTGGTGATGTGCTGTTCTCCATATAGTAATTTTCACCTAGATTTTTCAGTGGCAAGATGAACAAATATGAATTGAGGCACTCTTGAAAGACACAGGTATTACTTTCTAATTATTTGTTTGCAGAAGAAAAAGCAGTAAGGGTAATGGCATGTTTAAGGTCACACAGATTTTCAGTGGGAGTTAATATTTCTGTCCAAGCTTATTAGCCCTTTGGACAAAATCCTTTAACAGCTTTAACTTCTTTCTATGACTGTTTTCAGGAGAATGTGTGTGTGTTCTTCATAGTTGTGTGTGCTTCAAATTTTCTGAATGCTGTGAATAGGATGCCAATTTTGTTTAATTTTTTTTTTCACTATTTTTACATTAGTATAGAAGGGAAATCATAAGGTTCTCATACAGTAAATTCTGTTATGAAAGTAGTGACTGCACCAATCATGAGATAAAGATTAAGGTTACAAAAAAACTCACCTGCTTAACAATCAAGATTAATCTCAGTGGCTAAACTTTAAAATTAGTATAAAAATTATCAAATATAGACAATATAATCTGGACAATTAATGATCTGAATTCACAACACAAGAAAGCAAGTGTAAGTTTACGTTATTCGTTCTGAGTCAGCATTACAGCATGAGAAAATAATAAAACATCCAAATACAGATATCAGAAATGGTTGTCTAAATGGCACAAAATTTTAATAGATGAGAGCATATAAGCTGTTTCATCCATGACCTCTTTAGCCACTGAGGTAGCTAGACTCCTAACTAATTTCTAGTTTCCTAAACCAGAAACAGTCCACTTGATTGTCAGTGAGTAAGTGCCTCAGCACTTTCAAGGAGCAAAAACTGAGGTTATGGAGGATTATCTTGATAGAATGATATATTTGTTATCTTGGCAGGTTACTAGGCTTGTATTTGAAAACTTACATTCTTACCCATTTGCAGAGTAAGTACTTGTCATTCTATAAGACTATTTCTATTTTCTTGGAGAACATTTCTTTTCTTTTCTCTTTTTCCTTTTCTCTTTGTTCTTTTTTTTTTTTTTTATTTAACTAGCAAAGCTGTCCAGAAAACATAAATTTATTACAAAATAAAATTTAACAACTTTGAGTATCCTGTTTTGCCTAACAGAACACAAGTTAGTGATAGGTTAACAGTTGGACTCGATGATCTTAAGGGTCTTTTCCAACCGTAACGATTCTATGATTCTATGATAACACAAGTAAAAGATCATCTCTGGACAGGAATGAAGGAGTTGAGTCAGACTACATAGTAATTCAGAGGTAGGAAAACTAGCTTTTCTTCTTTGCAAAGTATGATTGCAGGTCATGTTTGGAAGGCTCTGAATAGTTTCACTTTTTCCCTGTAGCAAAAAAATGAAATACACAAGAGCTTTCCAAATTACAGTTAGAAAACCTTGTATTTTTCTCAGTGGAAACACTGCAACACTCATTTTAATGAAGAGTACTTTGTTTTTAAGGAACTAAACATTTGATATGGGGAAAATGGCAGCTAGCTTTAGTATGTCTTCCAATGAATCAATACAAGCATGTGAAATTTCTGCTGATAGTTTCTTTAAGTGCTAAGGATTGTTACACTACGTTAAATATTAGCATCCTCTAATACTTTGTTGATTATTTCCAGCATCATGCATGATATTATTTTGGGCGTTTGTTTTAGGTTTGTTTTTTTTTTTTTTTTTTTTGGTGGAGGGTGGTGTAAATATATCAAAATTTTCAGTAAGTTTATGAACTGATCAGTGCAATTTCATTAACAGCTTTTATATATATATATCAGCCATTAAATCTGTGACTCAAAAATATTCTGGACAATAGAAGTCCTTCATTTCTTGACACATGGTATGGGTTAGAGTGTTTAAACTTTGCACACCTTAGAGATGACCAGGATCAGAATCTAATAAGAAAAAATCTGTCTGAGGCAGGTAAAAGTGAAGGTAAGTGTTTAGTAGGAGTTACAAAACTGATGAGTAAAATGCTTTAACAGTCCTGAAAGTCAATACAACTTCACCAGCTTTAGGTATTCATTCCATGTGACTTTGGACCTTGCATTACTATTTCACCAGGACAAAGCAGATATGAGATACATACTTCTGATTTACATGAGTGCAACTCAAAGATCAAACAGCTGCTCAACCTGTACTTTCAGCAGGACGTATTTAGGTAAGAAGACAAGAAAGCAAATTAAATAGTTCACACAACTCAATTTAAACCTTTTAGAATTGAGTGTGAGATAAAACTGAACTGTTGATGTCTTACTAAATGTAGAATTCAATTACAAGAAATAATATAAAAGGTTGAAAAATCTTAACAAAATTGTAGCACTTAAATAAAACTGCTTATGAGAAAATGAAATATATTTTAAGTTTCTGTCTATAATGTTCGTTTCTTTGACCTAGTTGTTTCAAGGAATATTAAAGCAATGTGTTACACAGATGGGGAAAAAAAAAAAATAAAAAAGAAGCTGTAGTTAAACCACTCTTTTCCTAGGTCTGTGAATGCTTGCAGTAATATTTCAATGTCAGCTCATGACTGAATAATCATAATCTGGTTCCTTCTTTTCTGCTCCCTTAAGGACATTTTCTTTATACTTAAGGAAATTTGTTCTGAAGCTAGGCTGTTGTCTTAATTAAGTTACTATCCACGTATATATCCTTTAAAAAAGAGTATTCAAGAACTTTTTGTCACAGAAATAGTACATTCAGTTATTCTTACTAGCAGCTGATATTAATGTATCTGATGGATAGGGAATTAGTCTACTGTCTCTCATTTAAGTCCTTTCAGGAGCATACATGAAATTTCTGTACTAGGAAATTATTTCCTAATTGAATCAACTTTATGTGTTAGACCTGTGCATTGTTTACTGGAGTAGGCTGTAGCAATCAGAAATATACCTGGGACTTCCTGTATCAGGGAGCCCAACTCATTTAATTGCAAAGTGCGCACTTGAATTTGGTTAGATAAATCAGTCCTTAAACTCTACTGACTATAAAAATTCTTTCTCTCCCAACTGTACGGTTAGTAGCTGTTACATTTATGCTTACACTGAAAACATGTAATGTGGGACGAACCTGACATTCTACATACGAAAAAATTTGTTCACACTTTAACAAGGTTGTCTGTTCCTAGAAACAAGGGCTTTTAATCTTTACATTTTGTCAAATAATTTATACAACCAAAGTTATACTGTTTGTCTAAATGGACAAACATATCCAGTAATGAATAATAAATGGAAACAGAGAAAAGTTCATAGCTACACCTGTGTGAATATTTTTTTTTTTTTTTACTTTGTCTATCAAAGCAAGAGAAAAATGTGTTTTCTTTTGGACAATGTTGAGTTGTTTTCCACCTAAACCAAAATGTTTTTTCTTCCACTTTTTGTAAGTCAAAATTGTTATACTGATACAGCTCACAGCAAAAGGATATGTTTGAGTAAGTAGAGTCCTCTGTGTCCAAATAATTAAAGCACTAACTGAGAGCATGGTAAGACTGCATTCAGTTTTGTCATCTCTCCGCCTGTATCTCAATATGAAATTCATAATATCCGAATGAATTGTTTCAGCCAGCATATTGTACAGTATTCAGATGACATTTCATTATTCTCTTCTATTGGAGCTGTTTTAATTTACATTAAATACTTAAAATATTCATTGAGTTAGTGAAAGAGAATGCAAATTACGCCAACACCATAGAATCCTTTTTTCTAAAACTTGATCTTTTTTTCTACCTCAAAAGCTTGTATGGGAGGTTTTAGAGGACTTTTCTACATCTGTCATCTGACAGATACCTATCAAAAGCAACTTTCTTGTATGTGTATAAAATTTTTAATTCGGATACCAAACCTCCAGATATGGCCATAGGGCAGGTAAGTTGTGTCTGCACAGTCCATGCACTGCATAAGGAAACACTGGACTTATTATGAATGCATGACACCGTTGTTCTGCCATTACTAGGTCTGATGCTTCTCAAAAGTGCCAGATGTCCAACACATCCCCAAACGACTGCACACATGTACAATCTACTTCTAAAAAGTATGCTTACCTAGTACAGTATTTCCTTCAGTATGTTAGCTTTAAAATCTGTTTCATCTTCTTTTAAATAGAGAAAGGAAAAGAGAATAGAGAAAGCAGTATCTGCTCTAACGTAAATTTAAGTACTTCACACAACATGAAACAGTGTCAGCAGGAAAATCTGCAAAAAAACACTCACCCAGAATTCAAAGTTAGGGGACTCATGAGAAGTATAGTTTCATGTTCATGCAAGCACAGTAAAGAATTGAATCTGGGACTCCCACAGCCTAAGACATTTTTCCACATATTTAACTTAGGTAAAAGGATTGTTAACCATGCCATTCTATTCTGTTAACCATGAAAAGCTATTGCAAATGAAATTATTTATCTGGTGCACTGAGACAGAATCTGTGAGTAACTTCTGATTTACTAAATGCACATTTTTTTCCAAGTATATCTTCCAAAAATAATGTCTAGATCTATATAAGAGTGAGACTGTGGCAGAAAATTGTACTCATTGGGAGTCTGAGAGATGTATACCCAATTTCTTCTGACTAATACAGTTATGTTGTTTGGTTGTTCTGTAAGAAAAAGTCTGGATCCTGGAGCTGCCTTCTCTGAATATCATTGCTTCATAAGTAGACTATAGAAGGCAAGTACAGATTTTCCTTGGTGAAACAATATTTTAGTGCACTTACACATGCAATACTCCATGTGTTCTGGAAAGTGTGTTCCATCGTACCTGAGATTGTTGGTGTGCTTGAATGGAGGTGGCAAGCAAGTCCAGTCTTCTGTATAACTCAGGGCTTGTTACACTGTACAGACATGGGGAACTTCGGCACAGTGCTATTCTGCAAGATCATTATTAACGCGTGTTTTAACTCACAAGTTTTTGCAGAAATAAATATTCTAAAGATTTCAAAGTACTCCTAAACCTCAGTACTGAGGGCCCCACTTACGTTTCTACATTTTTACAGAAACTTACATTTCTATGAAGATTTTTCCTCAGGTAATAAAGTTGTGAAATTACAGAGCATTTTCCCACATCACAGATCAGAACACAAATAGAGCAGAGCAGAAATATACTAAAATATTTTATTCAAGAAAACACAATACTAAAGAGAGTTACAATAAATTAAACTAAGTTAAATAATAAACAATAATTGTTTGTTTCTTGTTTCCTGAAAAAATCCAATATTTCAAATGACAATAACTCACTACAGTTGATATAAAGTGACAATTGATAGCAAATTGTACTGATAGACCTTGGCTGAATATAATTACCTCAACTAAGAAAGGTTCTGAATAAATTAATCACGGTATAATAACATCTCTGTTTTACAGCATTCTAGTATCAGAAAAAAGAAAAAATATCACATTTCTAATTAATACATTTTATTGCTTCTGTTTACAATTGCTGAATTATGTCACTTAAATTAATTGAATTTTAAGTCTTCAATTAGTATTACACACAATATTAATTATGCAGCAAATGCAGATAAAGCAGCATCTACTTTTTTAATACAATTATATTCCAGTTTCTTTGTGAAGGTTGCACACACTGTCCTAAGACAATAAATTCTCCCACTCAAGCTACATAAAACAGAGAAACAAGAAATTAAATATTGAGTTTTACATAACTTTAGGACAAAAGATCCTGAGGTGCTTGTAAGCTGAAAGCAGCAGCTCTCACAACCACAACATGGTACATCGTTTTGACAGTTCAAAAATAAAGATACATTCAGGTTTCATCAGGCCCTTGAAGCAGAAAGGGAGAGGAAATCAGTGTCCATAGGCATCTATTTTCTAATCATGCATTGGAAGTGGCCAAAAATAAACACAGACCACAAAACTGAGACTGAACTTCTGTCCTTAACCTGGACTTTGGGCTGCAGATGGAGGGTGCTGTCCATTGAGAACTCGGTTCCCTAAGCATAGGCTTCCAGTGCTACCTATTGTGCCTGGGTCTGTCTTCCCCTGCCTCCAGCCACTGTGGGAGGCATGTGCCACATGTCCCACAGGTCCTGAGCCATAGCTGTCAGTACTGGGCAGTTGACTTGAATGTTCTTAAGCATCAAAAATGACATGGAGGTTTGTTTGTGAGCAACTGAGTTTTATCTATTAGCAGAAGTTTGTCAAAATATGTCTAGTTAATTTTGCAGCCACTGGTTCATGGAATTTCTGGTCCTTTTTCCTTGACTTTGTTTCTTTTCCATTTAGTGCTTGGTTTAGATCATTTCTTGACCTTTGTCCCTGGTCTTCACTATGGATTCAGATAGATACAAAATAACCAGCATGTAGTCATCTTGCCCCAGGAGCAGAACAGGAATTTCATTACAAACCTGGAAAAAAAAAGAAAATTTCATTGCTTTTCATTCTACAAGAGAACTATAAATTCACCTCCAACATCGAGACCTCTACTGCAGGATTAAAGAGCATGTAGAAGTTTTTGTCCCCCTTACTAGTTGCTTATGCCCTGAGAGCTGCCTGGAAGAGGGAGGAGGTCAGCTGGGCATCTGGTCAGACAAACATGTCCAAATTTTATGTGTTGTCAGAGTCAGCACAGCTGTGTTCCTGACACTGAAGTTTTGAAAACATTATTTTTTCATTCCAAAGTCTAAGTCTCAATTGCACAACTTTAAAAAAAGAAAAAATTGCATCCTCTGCATTCCTTAGCAAGGAAGTAACAAAAAAGAAAAGACATTGGCTTTGCTGTCAGAAAACCTCTGCATTTCATACACAGGGCAATCCTGAGCACAGCTGACATCCAGTGCATTTGTCTTCTTTCTTTCTTTTTTTTCTCTTTCTTCTTTTTTTTCCTTTTTTTTTTTCTTTTTTTATTTTTTCTTTTTTTTTTCCTTGCTCTAGGGAAGGACTATCAGGTTCACAAGAGTTAAATGGCCACTAAACCATAATGTGGCTTATCAATCTCAGTGACAGCACTGAAAGGAATCAAGAATGTTTCACACTTAATGCTGCAACATCTTCAAAATCAATGTGCATGTCTGAAGAGACAGATTTACAGTCAAGTCAGGAGAGAAATGAAATTCCTGTATGGATATACATGAAGCATATACACGTTACAGGGTTTCTTCTATTACATTTCATTATAATCATGTAATTCCAAAACATATTTTAGAAGAATAGAATTAGAAAATGTCCTTTATTTTTTCTATCATTACCATTTTCATTGTTTCTTGTCAGTTTTCATAAAGATATTGTATATATTCTACATGTATATATCTACATATGTATGTAGATATTTTATTTTTCATGGTAAATTAGGAATTCATTTTAATTGCTAACCTGAAGTGAAATGCAGGTTAGCTTCAGCTGACAGAAATCTTCAGTGTCAGCTCCGCTTCTTGTAGTTTAGGAAGGAGGAAAATATTTACACTTGCTAATGAATGAATGTAAAGATATCTCTTAGAAGTTAAAGACGGATTTCACTAGCTAGCAGACTATAACAGATTTTTTTTTTTTTATATGAGGACTGCGTACATAGGCTATACTTTTAAACATATGACAATTTAGGAAGGCTCTACAGAGGGATCTGGACAGGCTGGATCAATGGTTCGAGGCCAACTGTATGAGGTTCAATGAGGCTAAGTGCTGGGTCCTGCACTTGGGTCACAATAACCCCATGCAATGCTACAGGCCTGGGGAAGAGTGGCTGGAGAGCTGCCTGGCGGAAAAGGACCTGGGGAGTGTTGGTTGACAGCTGCCTGAACATGAGCCAGCAGTGTGCACAGGTGGCCAAGAAGGCCAATGGCATCCTGTCATCTATCAAGAATACTGTGGCCAGCAGGACCAGGGAGGTGATAGTGCCCCTGTACTCAGCCCTGGTGAGGCTGCACCTCGAGTACTGTGTTCAGTTTTGGGCCCCTCACTACAAGAAGGACATCGAGGTGCTGGAGCGTGTCCAAAGAAGGGCAATGAAGTTGGTGAAGGGTCTAGAGCACAAGTCTTATGAGGAGTGGCTGAGGGAACTGGGGTTGTTCAGTCTGGAGAAAAGGAGGCTGAGGGGAGACCTTATCGGTCTCTACAACTGCCTGAAAGGAGGTAGTAGTGAGGTGGTGATGGTCTTCTCTGCCAAGTAGCAAGTGATAGGACAAGATGAAACAGCCTCAAGCTGTGCCAGGAGAAGTTTAGGTTGGATATTAGGAAAAATTTCTTAACCAAAAGGGTTGTGAAGCATTGGAACAGTCTGCCCAGGGAAGTGGTTGAGTCTTCATCCCTGGAGGTATTTAAAAGACATGTAGATGTAGTGCTTAGGGACATGGTTTAGTGGTAGACTTGGCAGTGCTAGGTTAATGGTTGGACTTGATGATCTTAAGGGTCTTTTCCAACCTTAACGATTCTATGATTCTGTGACTCCTTCATGTTGTTCTGCTTAAATCTTTCCCAAGATTTAAAGGTGAGTCTTTAGAATGTACATTCTATACGAACTGTACATAAGGTACCAAGTCATTAGGCATCAAATTAAATCTAAATGAAACTCACACAAGATATACCATAGTTGTAAGAAGTCATTAAGTTTCTTTGTAAAAGTAAGTAGCTGAAACAATCAAGGCCTCCAAGAGAATATGTGCTGCTGTGAGCATGCAAGTTCACTCATGCATCTGACCTACGTGGGCAGAGCAGTACTGTTTGGCTAAAGGTATCTGAGGATACGGTTCCACTTTGGACCTGATCTGTTGTATTTAAATGCAGAAAAGGGAAGTTCTGGTCCTCCTTTCTCCTTCCACATCTTGGCTGCAAACTCTTGAGACTTCTCTTTTCACAAGTGCTTTTGCAATCCCAGCATGAATTGAATGCAGGGAAGCAAACAGGAAAGCACAGGACAGGGGGAAAGGAGCCAACCAGCATCTGTCAGAGACCTACATTTAGTTTACATAAGGCATTATGAGAAACCACATAAATGAGTGAAACAGAAAGAAATTCCAGCACAGCCATCACAGGGAAAACAAAGAAATATGACTGACGCAGTCAGAATGTGTTCCAAGAACATGAACATCAGAAAAAGTCTGGACAAATGGCTTTTGGAAGTGACAGCTTACTGAAAACATTTTTACTGTATGCAGATAAATTGTTTTGTGGTTCATTTCTCCAGAGCTTAGAGAAACAGGATTTTGCATATTCCATTACAAGTAATCAGCTGTATCAAAGGGAAAAATCCAACCCATTATCACTTTCTCCACTTAGCTGAAACAAATATGTACCCAACATTTCTGATGATCTAGAAAAGTAACTATTTACTTTAACGTACATTAAGTTGATGATACTGAGATGAAAGAATTTAGAATGTATACATGAGAAATTTTATAGAATTTGATTCAACATCTCACATTAAATCCTTTAAAGACCAGTCTGATGCTATTTCTTTTTTTTTTTTTTTTTTTTTTTTTGTCAGGCTTGGATACTTTATAATGCTACTTAACTTATTTTTATTCAAGGGATATTTCAATTTATAAAATTTTAAACATGACAGATATGTCATGCTTTTCATGCTATTTTAAAGATCCACGTGGATTTACTAGTTAGTAATAAGTCATCAGCTTCTCCCTCCTCATCCTTTTCCATTAGTAATACACAGAACTGTATTTGGGTTTTGGGTCATGTGAAACAATATTAGCCGTGCAACTGCGCAACATCCTCTACTAACATGGCTGTATCAGATACTTATCTCTAAGATGTTTCAGTTTGAATTTTTTTATGCATAATTCTATTTTTCATTTAATAGCTAAAGTAGCCACTCTGAAATTAACAAATATTTGTTCCAGATTGCAACTGAATTTAAAGTTCACAATGGTCTTGTTGAAATAAGGAATGCATCCCCAAGGCTGTTCAAATTTAAACAATGAAGTTTACATTGTCATCAAATAATAGTGTGCTTGTGTATGTGTTTGCTGTCAAGGTTAAAGTTTCTGTTTATGCTCTCTTTATGATTGGATTATTCTATTCTATTAACTGAATATTGTGATAACTGGAAAAAAAAAAAAAAAAACAAAACTGAACAAAACTGAATGGTACTTAATGTTGCTTACAAACCACAGTTATTTAACAAATACATGTCCTAAATGCTACCCTTTCTTGCTAAGTACCATAGCCAAGTTGGATTAGTATTGGACACAGTATAAGATGTATTTGGTCAAGCTTTTGACTGATCTCTAGCAGCATTACAGTCTACAGTGAAGGCTTAGTGCAAAATCAGTAGAAACCTTACCAATTTCTTAAACAGACATAAGTAGTTCTGGCTTTTAAGCTTTTGGTACAATGGCTAAAATGTAAATAAGTTTATTATGTGAGGGAATTTAATATCTGAATTTGGAGACACTAGAGATTTGTCCTGATGCAACCTTACTAGAAGTCTACAAACACCACTAAGATAAAAAATTTTCTTTAAAAAGGATTCTCTAGAGTCAAGCAATACAGCAATAAAAATAAATATAAAATTCTAAATACATCACAGAAATATATCAAAACAAGACTTCAGCCAGCAGACCTACATAAATTAATGTAATTTTGCCACATTTTACAAGAGTGTATATGTATCTACATTTCAAAAAAGCAAAATAATATTTGAAAACTTATTTTCTCACAAGAGAACAGCAAAATCTCTGGAGAAGACAAATAGTACATTAAATAACACCTACAAATAGAAAGAACACCAGAAACTTTAAAACACCTAAAAATGTAGATTCACAGTAGAAAACAGAATACTGGGATAACTCCATAGAAATTAACTTTTATAAATTAAAACAGAAGACCTTAGTTTCTTCATAAGATCATTATTTTAAATACTGAAGAAAATCCCCATGATTCTGAAAATTATAAAAGTAGAGCTCAAGCAGCTATTGAAACAAACCAAAATAAACCCAGATCAGGTAAAATTCATGATAAGAAGTCTGATGATTATTGATAGATCATAGCTAAGCTATTGACAGAGTGCAGGCAGTAATTGACTAATTTTCATAGAAAGCTTAATCCATATGACATGAAATTGGAAATAACACATCACATAGTAAGAATGTAGACTGATCAAAGACAGACCTTTCACATTGCAGTTTCTAAAGAATGTGCATTTTGGATGAAAGCATTGAAAAACTTGTTTCCTGATGAAAGAAAAAACTGAAAATGATATCCATGTTCTTTCTATAATTTGGATGATGTTTTGTTTGATATTCTTGAGTATTGGAAAACTGGAAATGCTTCATATGGAACAATGTAGACCTGGGCAAAAGAAACTTGGGTTTGGACCCGTTCAGTTGGATTAGTAGGTACTCTTCCATTTCTGCAATTTTTTTCTTGTATAATTGTAAAAACATACTTAGAGCTCCTCTTAATTTGATGTAATGTAACTGAAAGGAGGTTCTGGCCTCTGCTTCAAAGTGCATAATGAATAGTTGGATTTTTCTCTGTTATTTGGTCAGTTTAGCACATTGTGAGGCATATTAGTGATTTATATATTCTGACTGGATGTCTTTCGCGTGCATTGTTATCGTGCCTTGCAACAAAGCATACCAGTAGGCATTTAACTATGAAGTAATCTTACATTAAAATTAATAATTTTCTTGGTGTCTATACCTTAATAACTAACTAGTATATTTGAAAGGACATATTAATTTTCTTTACCTGCTCAAGATTTTAAGAATTTTTTTAAAACTTTTGTTTCTCGTAAATTCTGTCTGTATTGTATTGGGGACTTAGAAAAGCTGAGTCTGAATTAAACCTGAAACAGGGGTAGTATTCTTCTGTCCAGCATTATAAAGTACATTATGATTTATATTCCCTTTCACCTTCTGTACTATCCAGTGAACCACAAGGGAAATGGAAATTTAGCCAGTTATTGTAAAACCCTGAGAATAAAGAACCTTTTGTTTCACATAGTTTTGTTTCTTCCTTACACGTCCTTGAAAATCAGTAATATTGAAAGATAGAAAAAAGTGGTTTGTCCTACACAAATTTTATTTCTTTGCTCAATAATCTTGATTTCAGACATGAGCAATGTTGATGCAAATGAAACATATTCACCCCAATCACCATGCTCTTCATTATCCTGTACATTAACGCCACTTAGAAGAAAAGACATGCTCATTTGCAAGCACCTTCATTTTTGGATATTTAAGAACATAAATTAGATTTTTTTTCTAAAAAAAAAGAAGTGGGCTTGCTGTTCCATCTCTTAAACACAGGAATGAGACTGACAAAAAACTCACTCTATGTATAAGGTTGAAGGCCTGAACTCCAGCCTTGTTGTTCAAGACATTGCTTAGTCAGACATTGCTCACTCAGACATTGCTCAGCCTACAAATAAACTCCTTCTTCTCAAAGCAGGTCAGTGGTGAAGGAGCATCATTGAAGACAATGGATGAAGAGGAAATAGTTTTTGCATCCCATGAAATGTTTTAGTGTTTTGTGTAGTTTTATGTAGCATGTTTTAGTATTTTATGTCTTCATTCTATATGGAGACTGAGAAATTTCAAGATTTCTCCTCTGAGCTACGTGTGCACCTTTACATTCGAGTATTTATTTTGTTGTATTCAGGCCAAAAAACCCTAAACTTAAGTTTCCTTTGCATCAAGAAGGTGCTTGAATTATTTTCTTCTAGCTATTTTATAATAAGTTTTTTCTCAATAGTTTGAGTTGTTCCAACATTTTTCAATAGCTATCTATCTATGAAGAGATGAAAGATACTTGAACGCCCTGTGTTCAATTGGAGTATTTTTTCTCTACTTCACTGGTCAATGATACAATTGTATTTCAGAAATTCTGAGAAAATAAATGCTCAAATCTGGCTTTTTAGGAATTCAAGATACCACATGTAAACAAAATCTCTCTCTTTACTGGCTGCCCACAACTGCTAAAATTAATTTCTTACCTTTATCTTTAAACCTCATTGTAAGATACCTAAACAATGACAAGAAACTAAAGGGACCTCTGCGACTAAAGCAGGTACCTTTGTGTCATCAGGACTCTTTACAGTTACAACAAAGTTGAAAAGGATTTTCTGAAACTCCTGTTCTTAAGAAAGATATTTCCTAAGACTTAAGGCCTTCTGAAACCTCACCTTCTTTTATTCCAAAAGCAACATGGCTTCCTTTGATCATATTTCCACAGCAAGATGTGTATTTCATAGGACACATTAATGAAACAAAACCAAAACTAAAATGTGATAGAAATTAATTCTACAGTTTAAAGCAGAACTGGAAAACTGTGATGACTTAAAAAAAAAAACAACATAAAAAATATCATTTAGAAACATTAGATTCATTGTTTCCCAACATCATTAATGTACCTATGAGATATTAACTTCAAATTGACAATGGTATTATAATTTCACATAATCAGTAGCAATTCAAATACAGAACAAGAAACTAAAATTAAAGTTCAAAGACTATGAATGACGTGTTGAGCATTCAGCCTGAATTATGGCTCTAAGTGGAACCAGTTCTTTTAAAATGAAAGAGTATTCATCATGTGTTCTTACACACACTGTTCTAGAGAAAGGTCCATGCAGGGGGACATGGAAATTGAAGTCCTACTGAACACTCAGTATAACAAACTAGGTACAACAGCCAAAACACAGCAAGGTTTTCAACACTATCTCACACAATATTCTTGCACCCAAATTGAGACATTATGGTCTGGGTAGGTGGATAAAAAAAATGTTTGGATGATTGATCTCAGCAGATACTTGTTGGATGATTGGGCCCAGCAGGTAGTTGTTGTACTCTGCCTGGACAGCAGTAAATAGTAGAGTATCACAGGGCTCTATCATGGGACCTGTTCCTTAAAACATTTTTATCAGTGACCAAGAGGAGGTGACAGAGTGCACTCATCAATTTAATAGATGACATCAAGCAAGGGGGAACAAACAATACAATCAAGTACAGAACCACCATCCAGAGAGACCTAGACAGACTGGAAGAATGGTCCAACAGGAAACTTATGAAATTTAACAACAGCAAATGCAAAGTCATGCAACTTGGGAAGGAAGAACCCCTGGCAACAGGGAAAGATGGGGCCTGATTGCCTGGGGAGCAGGTCTGCTGAAAAGGTCCTGGGGGTTCTGGTGGGAAGCAAACTGAATGTGAGCCAGTGTGAGCCTGGCAGTAAAGGAGCCAACAGCATCCTGGGCTGTACATACAGGAGCATGGACAGGAGATCAAGGGAAGTGACTAGTCCCTTTTAACTCAACACTGGCCAGACTACATCTGGAATACTTCATCCAGGCTTGTGCCTCCCAGTGTTAGAATGTTATGGATAAATGGGATTAAGTTCAGTGAGGGGCCACCAGGACGGTCAGGATGGGAGCACTTGCTCTTCAAGAAGAAGTTTAGGGAGCTGAGATCATAGGAGCCTGCCAGTACCCGTGGGAAGATTACTGCAAACACTGAGCCAGTCGCTTTACAGTAGTGCATGGCAGGAGGAAGAGAAGTGGTGGTCATAAATTGAAACAAGAGAGATTCTGATATATTAGGAGACACTTTTCCCCCATAAGGACAGCCAAGCATTGGCTCAAATTGTTCAAAGAGGCTGTACAGTGTCCATCCTTGGAGGTTTTCAAAACTCTGCATAAAGCCTTGGTGAACCAGGTATGACCCACAAGTGATGCTGAGTTCCCTTCCAACCTGAGCCATCCTGTGATTCTATATGGAAGGGATTTTCTTTCTCTTCTAGTTTACTTTAGGTGACAAATTCTGAATGTGACTGTTTTGGGCAGATTCTCTTCTTTGTAAAGAATGCTATTGACAAGATCTGAGGTGATAGGAAGCTTCATTTGACTGTTTAATGCATCACATTATGCAGAAAATTATTATCAGCATAAGAATTACCTGTCCATCCCCAAAACGGGACCATTTGTTTATGTCCATATTTTCTCAGTTAACAGTCTTATCTCTCCAGCCCACCAGCTAATGTTATACTGTAACTCTCCATCTCTTTCCTGAATCCATACACTGTTGACAAGAAAAATTACCTACAGTGCATACTTGATTGATTTTTTTGTTTTGTTTTATTTAAAGACTTTGAAAACTATGCTGATGTTGTACTGAACAGAAAGCATAGATGCATTTGTCAACAGCTCACTGGTCTGTAGTGAAATTAGCCTCACACAGAAAGCAGACACCACAAAAAGCTTACCCGGAACTCCTTAGTTATGCCTCCTTCAGAAACAAGTGGAAGATTTTTTGTTGAATAAGGAAAAAGGATGTAATACCAAATGCCACCTCCCTTCTTAACTTCATATTATTATCTTCAGGTCTATTTCCACAAATATAAAAAGCGGTTTATTTTAAAATCAGAAAGGTTTGAGGATGCAGCGTGTTGGAATACATATATAATCTACCGAAAATCGTCTTATTGGATAGAAACCATGCACTCACCATTGGAATATTTTGTAGTAATATATTTGGCTTATAAACCAGCGGAATAAGTTAACTACTAGGAGACAACATGGTTTTTTGTTAGTTTGTTTGTTTGTTTGTTTTTTAAATTAATTATAAATTTACCTGGCTGCAGTGATTACTTATTATAATGAGATAAATACTTCTAAACAGCCTTCAGATGCAGAAAGAATTTATTGCAGAGGGCCAGATTTTGCATGCAGACAGGTACACATCAGTACCATGATTGGAAGGATCAAGTCCCTTGTGTTTCTTTGTGTCAGTGGAAGCTTATTTCAGTGGTTTATCCAAAGTGCCTTATCCACAAGTAAGTTAACAAATGACTGAATGGGAGGAGCTGGTGTTGAGCTCTTTGAAAACTTTACCAATTATTTCTTTTCAAGGAACCTCTGAACAGTAAAATTCAGTTACAGAAGATATGTGGCTTACTGTATGTCCTATATCCTTTCTCCATTCCCTGCACTACCTTGATTTGTCACAGGTCTTGATTACTCTCTGTATTTGTGTCCTTAACTTTCTGTCCTTTCTTTTTTCTCTTGTTGACCTGTATTGAATTTCCTAGCAAGCAACACTTTCAATAAATGTCAAAGCACTGATGACTCAAAGATCATAATTTCTTTCCAAGAGCTTAGACTCTGAATAAGTAGGGAAGTTAGATTCATGCTGTCCTGGTTTCAGCTGGGATAGAGCTAATTTTCTTCTTGGTAGCCGGTATGGGGCTGTGTTTTGGGTTTAGGATGAGAACAATGTCGATGACACACTGATGTTTTGGTTCTTGCTAAGTAGTGCTAAGTAGTTGCTAAGTGGCGCTCACACTGGTCAAGGACTTTTCAACTTCCCATGCTCTGCAGGGTGCACAGGGCTGGGAGGGGGCACAGCCAGGACAGCTGACCCAGACTGGCCAAAGGGCTATTCCATACCATATGACATCATGCTCAGTGTATAAACTGGGGGAAGAAGAAGGAAGTGGGGACACTGGGTGCGATGGCTTTTGTCTTCCCAAGTAACCCTTAGGCATGATGGAGCCCTGCTTTCCTGGGGATGGCTGAACACCTGCCTGCCCATGGGAAGTAGTGAATGAATTCCTTATTTTGCTTTGTTTGCATGCACGGCTTTTGCTTTGCCTATTTAACTGCTCTATTTCATTTTACTTCAATTATTAAACTGTTCTTGTCTCAACCCACGAGTTTTCTCCCTTTTACCCTTCTGATTCTCTCCCCCATCCCACTGGTGGGGAGTGAGCGAGTGGCTGTGTGGTGCATAGTTGCCGGCTGGGGTTAAACCACGACACATGCATATGTGGTAGGCATCATTAATTTAAGCAAATGGATGAGTATATCACATATATGGCTTTTTGCAGTCACTCCTCTGTGTTATGCCACAGCTGAAAAGCAAATGCAGAACATGGCTTGTCTTTTCGCAGACATTTATGACAAACAATATTAAGCTCTGTAACCTTTTGCCATTTTCCATATTTTTTTCGTATTCTTTCCTCTTGCTGCGCATAAAGACCTTTCTTTCAATATTTATTCTGCTGTATTCATAGTTTAAGTTTAAAAGCTTTATAACTTTTTATTTGTAAAACACCTTATTTTGATGATGCAAGCTGAGTAAATGCAGAAATTATTCCTTTACACTGAAGGACATGGTAACACACATTTCCAACTGCCCAGATCAATTGAATAGACTTCAATTTCCAGAATGTTTCCAATCTACCCGGTTTTCTTAAGCATTAATGCCTTGTGCAGGTACACAGCTATTTTTCTTCTAAAACTTTCTCTGAATATTTTGATCTTCATCTGTTATTTTTGCCATATGTTCTTCTATTTAAAATGACCTTTTAACGTGAAACATGCAAAAAACTGAATTAAAAAATACTACTTTGTTTTAGCAGTTCCCTCTACTTTTCCGGCACAGTAACAATTCAACACATTCCTACCCTTAAAAGTTGCTTTGATACCTACAGTAAGTTTTAAATGAAAGACAGGATAGGTACTGATGCACTTAAAGTTCTCAGGATACAAAAGAGTGTTTTAATCTCCAGAATTTTCACAAAAGAAGAGATGTGGTTGGTATCAATGGCATCAGGATTAATGTACCCTTAAATTTAAGATGGTGTAAGAGTCAACATTTCATTTCGTGAATGTTATTTACCTATGGGAATGCAAGACCACTGCTATTGTTCAAATGCTTGCCTATTGCTTTCTGGAAGGCATTGATTTTAATATACATACTTACGGTCTTATTACTTCAGCCAAAGGAAAGAAAGTGTATGACATCTGGGAGGGACAGTTAGAATAATTCTCCACACAGCTTTATTTATTTATTTATTTATTTATTTATCCATTACTCACATGTCCTATCCATTTTTCACATAGTTTTTCAAATCTTATCCTTCTCCTGAGAAGAAGAAAATCACACAGTCATTCTAACATCTTCCAAGCTGAGTGGAATTTTTAAAATAGTCATCATTTTACCTGTAGAATATTACCTAGGAAAAGTGTTCCAAAACACAGGTTTTAATCACATTAACTAATAGATATACAGCAACTTTCAGGCTTAATTCAAAGGTTATGTCCAGTTAAAATAATGACTGAATGCACACACATGTTACCTTAAAGAACTTGCTAAATATTACCTACCTTGTTCCTTTAAAACTTCCTTCAGTGATAAGTATTGTTACCCTAATTACCCAATCAAGGAAATTAAGCAAGAAAATTTACCAGTGACCAACTATGAAGAGAAATTTTGCCTTCTGCTTCTACACTACCTAATTTCATATATTAATCTAACATTAGATAGACCTGGATCAAGATCAAGACTCGGAGACAGAGAGAGAGAGTACTAAGAGCTAATTGTTCAAGATGTTATGCCACATGGTCTTTGTTCCATTCAAATCATTCTTACTGGCTTATATATATATTAAAAAATTGCAAACTGTGCCTTTTACTCTAATGTTCAGATACCTCTAAAATTAAATATATTATAATTAAAGTTTTAGAAGTTGGTTTACTCCAAGACAATCTTTGAAATCAAAGGTAATCTGTAGCACTTTCGTCTGGGGGTCATTTTAAAAACTTTATTTAAAAAGGTAAGAAAAGTTTCTTTCAGAAGACTCAGCATTTCTAATGATGAATTGTCTGTTTTCCTCACTGACTCAGCCACTTTGCTGTTTAGTTCCTTCCAGAGTCTGAAATGAATATCTCCCTTTCCTGGTGATTTATTGCAATTTGATTTCTTGAGCTATTTCATCACAAGAATTTGTGATACTTCCAATCTGACTTCACCTCACCCTTTTTGCCTGAATCACTCCTCCAGTGGGTACTTTTTTCATTGCTGTCTGTTGTGACAAATGACTTAGAATTAAAACAGCCTTTTAGCAAACTCTTTAAGCTCTGTAGTATCTGCTTGCATGATGGTCTAGTGCTGCAGTTCCCTGTTCAAGGATCCTGAAAAGAAGATAGGGAAAAGAAGTCTGTGCTATGAAGAAGTTTTCCTATTTCCGGCAGCTAACACTGTTAAAGTATGCTAAGACTACACCTACACTAATAAAGTCACTCACTCCCAGGTGCAATCCTGATGTAGAGTCTCCAAGAAAAGGAGCATCAAGAGGATTGTGTCACACTGCTTAGGCTGATTTGCCCTAGGATGGACAAGCCCTGTCCACAGGACATTAGAGCTGATGGGGTGCCCTCGTAGCTGTAAAATGATTCTTTTCATGGTTTTTTTTTCCCAATCCTAAGTGTCTAACAAGATGGCTAAGGCACAGCTGGAGCTGAACTTGGCAAGGTATGCAAAGAATAATAAGAAGGGCTTCTACAGGTATGTCAGCCAGAAAAGGAAGGTCAAAGAAAGTATACCCCCCTGATGAACAAGACTGTCAAACTGGTAGCAATGGGTGGGACAAGGGGTAATGGTTTTAAACCAATAGGACAAGGGGTAATAGTTTTAAACTAAAAGACAGTGGATTTAGACTGGACATAAGGAAGACATCTTTTACAATGAGGGCGGTGAAACACTGGAACAGGTTACCCAGAGAGGCGGTAGATGCTCCCTCCCTGGAAACATCCAAGGTGAGGCTGGACAGGGCTCTGAGCAGCCTGATCTAGTTGAAGATGTCCCTGCTCATTGCAGGGGTCATTCGACTAGATGACCTTTAAAGGTCCCTTCCAACCCAAGCTATTCTATGATTATATGATTCTATGTAAAATGAACACCTCTGAGTATTATATGATAGGATGAAGCTGAGGGTTTGTGTAGAAAGAGGGTACATATGCTGGGTGTGGTATGAAGGTGTTTGAGAGTGTCTGAAAGCGCAAGACCTGCTGGGATAATATTGCAAGCATATGTATGGAGACAAAGCCAAACTTGGTGAAGTTTTATACATGCTGCCTACAGATGTTGGTCCCTGGAAAGCACCATCCTTAGAACTGTAACTAGGATTTGGCTTCTAGACAACCTGACTTTACTTTGAAATAAGTCCTGTGGGTGAGTTGTTACACAGATAGAGCAGATGACCAGAGCACCAGCACTGGTGATGGACGAGTGCCAGTGCTCTGGTGAGCTGTGTTAGATAATGAACCTGCATTATCTAACTTTGTAGACATAACCTGCTATTGCTTGCCAAGATCCCCACTTTGTTTATGTGAAGCACAAGGGAGGGATTCTGAACACACAAGCATTTGGATCTAATAGTAGCAAAAGAAAGCACTCAAAATTTGAGAAATACTAGAAAAAAATTTTTCTTTAGAGGACAGGTGAAAAATTCAAAGGTGTCTTCTATCCTCCACTTAGGACAGTGGATTGCATATCCTGATAAAACCTTATTGGCATCACTGAACTATCTAATGCTCATATTCTCTCCATGTCCAGCTAGGAGAAGACAGCACTCAAACAGGAGCATGTCATTAGTGCATTCAACTTCAGATTATCTTTGTATTCTTTTTTACTAGGTGTAATGTTCTCCCCTTCTTCTGGCTTCTTCTTTCCTACACATATTTTTCCCCTCACAAATAATCGGATCATACCAACAAAAAAACCCTGACCTTCCATGCAGCTAGAAAATAACTTGCTGAGTGAATAAATATTGTCCAAAACATGAAGTCTTGACTATATTCATGCCTTCTATGAGATCTCCAGAAGTTACTTATCTTCTTTGTGCATCAGTATTTCTGCTGACCTAAGCATCTCACCTTGAAAGATCTTTGAGATATGCCTTTACTTCCATGACACGTTTCTACATTGCATGATGTTGCTCCAAAGCTCTCCACTGTATAAATAAAAACTAATGGTAAAAGCTGTTCTCAGAGAAAAAATAAGAAATTAACATTAAAATTAAGATTAAAAAGCTAAACACAATGCTTCCCTAGTGAATCCAGCTCCACCCAAATTCTTAATTTAACATGGAATTATTCTAAATCTGTGCTGCTGTCTTAGAATTTGAGATAATAAAGTAAGGAAAACGCATGTAAAATTCAGCTCCTGGGTCAATTTAAAAAATATTCTGTCAGGCAGGTTCCCAGCTGGTTTCTAGCTCCAAACTGCCTGCTCCTGTTCTCTGTTAGGAAAAGTTAAGACACCTCTCTAGGCTTCAGCTAATCTACACATAATCAGTCCTGTGACACACAAACAAAAGCTGTGCTTTGCATAGATATGAATTGTCATTTGACAGGAAATTTATTCTGGGTGAAATGCTTCACATTTTGCAAATGCAGATATGCCAAATCTTCTAAGTGTAAAGCTGTAAGGCAGAAAATGACCTTATGAAGCTTTCTATTCAGAACTGTATGACATCCTGAATGAGTTCAGACATGCAGATGGCAGCTGAAAAATGACAGCTGATTGCAAAACTCTTAAAGATTACCATGAAGAACAAATATACAGTCCATTTATTTTTTAAAAAAAATGTAAGTGTATTTTCAATTCATTGGAATGCCTTTTTTATTGTGCCTCAAATAGCAGTGCTATTCCAAGCAAAATATCCTGTCAGGATGCAGAATAAAATGCTGAATTAATATATACTGACATTCTAACTTCAATATGTGGAGAAAAAATGTGAGAATCATAGTTGTAGACATCATTATTTTACAGCTCCCACCACCGTATTGCCATGATGAGAGTAATGTCTTTCCCAAGAAATTGATGATTGTGGTTTATTGCAGTGCCCTTGCACAAGCAAGTGAGAGATGGTAGGACTTGTGCAGGAGAACAGAGGAATATGCAGTTTGTAAAACATACCAGGGCAGGACTCCTGGGACATTTTTTTTTTAATATGAATTTCTTTTTGGATTACAATTCAAGCTATTTTTGCAGTTCAATTCAGGATTGTATATTCAAATTTCATGCATTTTGTAGCAGGTATTTGAAGTGGCAGGAGTGTTCATCTCCTGGTTAAAGTGAATATGAAAGAATTTTCATAGCAAATGGATTAAAAACTTGTAATAATGATTTTTTTTTTTCTGGAAAGCTCTATTTAAAGGTACTTTACTGCATGCATGAGCTGATCAACCTCAGGATCAACTTCTGAACAGAAAACTCAATAACTTTTCTTATTAGTAAGTCTTAAAATTAAAGGAATGAAAAATGGGAGTGCTATAAAAATATTTTTCTGTTTCATCATGTAGCTTATTAATGACAACTTTATTCTACATTTCTTTTCCTTACAGATTGTTTTTTTTTCGACAGCTTCTATTGCTATAAAGCTCTACTTGGAGATACAGATCATAAGAGAAAAACCTTTTCTTGTCTTGTAATGTGTTTGAAAAAACAGTAGCAAAATGGCTTAAACTGAAGATACAAAAGGCAACAACCCTCTTCCTCCTCACACACATATACAGAGATTACAAAGGAAAAAACAACAAAAACTCACGTCGGAAGTAAAAAAGGGACGTCAGTGCAGTCAAACACTTACTGTCATTATGCAAGAAACACATAACTGAAGCAGAAATTAAGACAACTCACTGAGAAGATTCTGCATCACAAAATCATTACTTTTCATAATGGTTAGTCAAATTCTTAGAGTAGCAGCCTTTTGAAGAGACAATCTCAATAGAAACATATAAAGACTGCTCCTTAGATGCAATGAACATTACCAATTTCCCAAACATGCTAACAATTGCTCATAGAAAAGTTTCAAATAATACATAATACATACACTGTGTGAGGACATTATGATGCCTATGTTTACTCACAGAAAATTCATAAACAAAAAAATAAATTATTGATTTTTTTTTAATAAATTGGCTATATCGCTTTAAATAGTATGTGTACAATCTATTGATAATCCTGATAAAACATTATAATGGATTCAAATATACTAAAAGTAGTAAATAAAACAATAAGAAATTCAGAAAACCAGCTCAGGAGTCCACAGTATTCTGAGCAAAAATGTGTATAGCATCATATCATATCATATCTTATCATATATCATATCAACTTCTGAGTGCAAATAGTTTTGGAGAAGGTATGGATTTTTGTATTCCTACTATATTTGCACTTATTTTGACTTGTGAATTGACAGATGCAAAATACATTACAGATTTTGCTTGTATAATAACTCAATTAGGAATGAAGAAATATAATTTTTTACATTATGAGTGTCCTCATTGAAGTTTTTATTTGAAGAGTTTTAATTGTACATTTTTATTTCCCTGGACATTTAATAAGATAACATTTATTTGCATGCTTTCACAATGATAGACTACTTTTAGATTTTTCATCACACTTGAGGCTCTAAGGCTAACTTTTGTTTCATTTGTTCTTTCTTATGGCATTCAGCATAAGGAATGAGGGTCTCTGAAGGAAAAATGTTCTCTTTTTCAAATTATTTAATTTTTTAATTGTTGTTTGCTTCCTTTCCTGAATTAGCTTAGCATTGATTCATGAAAGAACTTCAAAAATCTTAGAACCATGGCTGGATTTAGATGCTTTTCAAATTGCAGTTCTAGCAAAAGAAGCAAGGAGCCATATCTAAATAAAACACTTGTGGCCTTTTCTCTGAAATCAATCATCTAGGATCCATTTCAGTTCATGCAGGGTCAGACACTTCAGAAGGATGCTGAAGTCTGACAGTTCACTGATCAGCAATAGGGAAACAAGGAGAATAGATTTAGCTTTTCATTCAGCCCCACTCCCAGAGGGACATCCATGCCTACAAAGACACTGTCTCTTTGACTAGTGAAACCATAGGTAGGAAATTTTCCTGGGGATAGAAATCTACAGCCTTTTTATTTTAGAAAAACACAGAAACAGGAAGACAACAGATCTCTGGTATTACCTTGTGTTTATCACTTGTATTTTTGCTGACTTCTCTTTTTTAAAGAATAACCTATTGCTTAGAGAAGCTGTCTAGAGAGAGGAAGATCTTGCAGGTGGACACAGCTGTGCAGCTGACCAGCCATGTTGCAGAATCATGTTTCTGCTGCTTTTTCATTCCCTTTCCTGGGTTAATTCTGTCCTGGGCGAAGTGCTGGATATTCAGCTCTAAAAGAGCCTACAGTTGCATAGTGAAGCAGGAATTGTGATAAGGATGGTAAGATGGGATTTAGGCTAAGACGAAATCTATTTAGACTGGGCCTGATTTGGGCTTTACTTACATTAGCAAGAAATATGATCTGGTAGGAGTGGATGTGTAGAGACAAACAGTTGGCACTGGAGGCACGACACCTACATTATGTACATTTTAGAATGATTTCTTTAGATCAGGTCTGGTTTGGTCCTGCGGACTGAATGCTCACCAGTAGTTGTGTGACTTAGATATGCCCTTCGAGTTTCTTTTCTCATTTTTCATGTTTGTTTCATCAAATGAAATCTTGTTGATGTGTTCCAAAACAACTGCATGACAAGAACTAAAGCAGAGAAAATAGGAAAAAAAAAGTGATATTTGCTTCAAAAGCACACACCTGAGCCAAGCTAAAATGTTAATGTAAAACCGACCTTATGAATATGGCAGATTTAGTGCCAAGTTGCTAAACTACCTGAATATCAAGGGCTCTGGTAAAGTGAGGAACATAGCTTTAAGTGTCTGAGAAACAAAGAAAAGGGAAAGGGAGGAAAGGGACAGGGAAGAAAGGGAAAAGGAAAGTAGAAGGAGAAGGGGAAGGTTGCAGGGGAAAGGGAAGAGAAAGAGAAAGCTGAAGGGGAAAAGAAAAAACAGGAGGGGAAGAGGGGGAAGGGAAAGCAAAAGGGAAAGGGAAGGAGAAGCAGAAGGGGAAGTAGGAAGGGAACGGGAAAGAGAAAAGGGGAAAGGGAAAGGGGGAAAGCAGATCTAGCTTTTAAGGACATCTAAACTTAGAAAGCATTTGAACAGGCTTATTTCAGGACTATGATCATGAGAATTTTCAACTTTGGAAAAAATTATTTTTTCCATAAATCTGTTCTTTCTGCTGTTCTGATCTGGTCCATCATGGTAGTATTTCTCTGATTAACAATTCTGATAGATTTTTTTTCCTGCCAAAAATGTAGGTTCCACGACATCAGATATTAAATTACTTTTGAATTTACTTTGTGTTTGCTTTGATTATAGCTGAGGGTGTTTTTTTCCTGGATATGAACAATTCATTGTGCCTGAATACTTTGAAAATAAAATGTTTAACTTTTTAATCTGAATAATTTTATAAGTCTTTTAAAAGTGTGAAACAGTTAAACTGTGACAAATTAAAAATGAAATTTTTAGTTTCCTTAATATCAAAATAAAGCCTTTTACTTCCATGTGTGCGAAATATTTCACTTAATCAAAATAATGTTTGGATGTTTGATTTCCTAAAAGCATTCTTTTCAATTTTATGGCTGGTAAGAAATTTAAAAACTGCTATTTGTCCCAGTTCTCATGTTCTCATGACTGGAGGATTACAAATAGTTCTATCTTGAACTTGAATAAATCAGACATACATGCTGGGAGCTGCTGAATCTGGTAGCCCAACAGCAGCAAGGCTGCTGCAGCTCCATGCCCCCAGGTCCAGCCAGTACCAAGGCCGAGCATGTGTTCCAGGTAGGCACATACATCAATATTGTGTAGACACGTGCACACAAAACACATATAATGACAAGGCCAGACACACAAATGGACACAGGCAGAAACATGCAAACTCTTGAGACAGAAGTAGAGGCTTGGAATAGCTCTCTTGAAAACCAAGGGTGGAGAGCCCACAACCTCTTTGGATAATCTATTCCTAATAGTGAAAGAAGTTATTAAGAGGCAATGACTCATGGTTATTGCCCCTTATCTCATCTTCTGTCACTATCAAAAGAGTTTATTTCCCAGAAAGGATGTAGCTATTTAAGTGCCATTCAGGTAGTTTCATGCTGCTCTTAGACCACCCCTTAGCATCAGTTCTCCAAAAGAAACAAGCACAGCTCCCTCAGCCTTTCCTTGTAGGTCATGTGCTCAAGGCCCCTGACCAGAACAGTAGCACTCCACTGGATCCACTCCAGTTTCTTAACACCCCTTTTGAACTGGACACAAGTATTCCAGATGCAACCTTACTAGCACAGGGTAGAGGGGGATAACAACTTTGTTGAGTCTCCTGACCATGCAAAAAAAAAAAAAAAAAAGTCCAGTATGCAGTTTGCTTTATTTGTGAAGATAGTTAAACGTGGACTCAGGTTCAGTACAGCATCCAGAGTTTTGTACTTCAAAAGTTTCATAAGTTTTCTGTTTACTTAATCAAGTTTATCAAGGTCCTTCAGAACTGAAGATCATTCTTTTGTTGTTTTAGTTTCTTTGTTTACTTTAGTGTTTCTACAAATTTACTGTGGGTGCTCTCTGTGTCACTGTCCACATCACCAATGAAAATACTGGACAATATGTGTCCCAGTATCTCCCTGGTACTATTACCAGCCAACAGCAGGACACAAGCTCATTGATTCCCACCCACTGAGCTTGGCAATCCATCCAGTTTTCAACAGCCAAAACAGTGCTTTCTTCCAGCTGAGAACGCAGTGAGAGATGGTGTCACAAGACCAGCACCCAGCAGTGTCACAATGACCACTCTCCCCTCATCCATACAGACAGTAATTTCATTGCAGAATGCAAGCAGGCTGGATAAGCATTGTCCTTGATAAATTCGTATTGACTTCTCCTGACTTCAGTCCTGTTCTTTACATCTGTGGAAACAGATTGATTCCATTACTCCAAGATCTGCCTAGGGACTGAGGTGAAGCTTATTGGTCACAATTTCCCATGTCCTTCTGCTTGCTCTTTTTAAGAAATATGCATCACATTAACCTTGTTCTGGTTGTCATGGACCTCTCCCAGTCACTATACTCCTTTCATAGATAATAGACAAGAGCCTTGCAACCAGCAGCACTTTCATCATATCCAAGTGAATCCCATCTAGCAGATAGATAGAATTGAAGACATACTGCTATTCTGAGTAGTCCCTAGTGTAGCGCTCCCCCTTGCTGCTGGCACCACTCCTGAAGTGATACTTGCAGAAATACTTTTGTCTCTCTGGAGATTCTGAAGCCACTATTTCTCTGAATCCATTTACTACTGGCATATGTGTAGAATCCATTCCTGTTACCCTTTAAGTCCCTAGCTAGTTTTAGTTCCAACTGAGTTTTGGTCTTCCTGATTTTGTTCCTAAGTCCCTAGTAATGCTATTATACTCTTCTCACATTTCATGGCCTCATTTCTACTTGTATGCTTTCTTTTTGCATTTCAGTTCATTGAGAAGCTCCTCCCTTAGCAAGGTGGGTCTTTTGCTGAAAATCCAAGGCTTTCCACACAACAGAATGTTTTGCTCCAGATTTCTCTGTTTTCATTAAAACTCAAACAGCTTTTTCTCTCCATGACACCTTCCCAGGGATTCTGATGAGATGAAATTAGCTGATGTCTGTTCCTCTAAAACCTTTTTCTAACCTTTCAAAATCTTTAATATATAAAAATCTACAGAGTTCTCTTTTTCCTAGAGGACAGCTGGAAGTTGGAAGGTTGCCAAGCAGAAAGGAAGTGGAAACTGTACTGTCTGTAATGCAGTCAACACTCCTTAATCAGGCCCAGGATCCTGAGGGCTCTAAGGTAATTCATTCCACTCTGCTAAATGGAAAATTATTAAAATAACATCACATATTTTTATAACATCTTCTCTCCAGGGTTCTCAAAGTGCTTTGTAATAATTAATTAATTAACTAAGCCTTGTAACATGACTTTGGCATAAAATACTACTGTACGGCTGTCTACAAATGAATCTGTTCACAATGAATACATATATGTCAGCTAAAGAAAGGTGGTATGCCTGTAAGCTTGCCTATTCTTTTAGTTAAAGTAAATGTCTAAGAAAAATGATATTGTCTTTTTATGATGCCTGTCTCTTCATTGGCCAGAGACTAGAGGATTACCTTAAGTAACTTACCTATATCCGAAAAGAGACTCTGCGCTAAAGATCCATTGTTCCAAAATATGACCACATATTGTAGCAGAGAGACACTTCAATAAATTGAATGGTAAAGGATAGAAAACAAAATTTGTTTTTGTTTTTGTTTTTGGTTTTTTTTTAAGTATTGTGTACAGTTATGATGTACTCTTCCAATGGGGAATAAATTTCAAAATCTTTTTTGAGATTTGAAAGCAGCAAGCAGTAGACTGCCTTGGAATAAGCAGATGTTTCTGGCACTCAGGTAGGAAGTGGAAAATACAGATTCTAGGAGCTATTCTTCCAGGCTAGAGTAGGACCCTGAGACACAGTCCTCTACATCACTGGTGAGAACTGAGTACTACAAAATATGTTTGGTTTTTTTTCAATAACTATTTTAGTTCTGATTGCTGTGTTACAAAAATAGTATTTGTTGAAAAGTTCCTGTAATAGATATACAAAACTCAGAGATGTGAAAAATCAGGAAAACTAAATGTTGGCTATGAAACTAGGCCCTTCCCTATGATACAAGTCAAAGACATATAAAATGGGAAATTTGTTTTTCTAGAAAAAAATAATTATATATATCTATACAGTAGACATTTAGCATTAGGTTCCAAGATTTCATAAGCTGACTGATTTCTCCAGCGGACATCCTGCTATAGTGACACGTGATACTGTAATGTCTAGATATACAGAAGGATTGGATAAAGGATAGGACTGTATGAACCTTTTTAATGTACACAACTTAATTGCAGAATTGTTAGTTCTACTCAATGAATGTCAAATGCATGAAGAAAATCAGAGAAGAAACCTTCCTTTCAAATTAATGTAGTATTAAGGCTAGGGTTACCAAACAGATTAATTTCATTTTCATTGGCATGGTCTCATCATGCCAGCCATGACCATAATTGAGATAGACATACTCAGTGACTGACTTTCTACTCTGTTTCAAATTTTGTGTTTTAGAGAAGAAACTTAACTGTTTTTAATAGCAATTTACCAATGTTTCCTCTAGTTTATGTCATTTTCAAGAACAAAACCCAAATACGCAAGATGTTTCTAAGGTACTATTAAAGAAATGTTCAACACAAAACTTTTATGGTTATGGTTCAAATAGACTGAAAAGAGATACTTCCTGTTATTTCAAAGTTAAATAATCAAATGAGACATCTTTACAAGCATCCACTATGACCACACCCAAAATTTCTGTACAAAATGCTTCCTTACTTGCATTGAGCTTAAAGTACTTTGGCTGATAAGGAATTGTATATAGAACCCAAAGGCATCATACTTACATAGTTTAATATAAAACACTTTGAATAATGGATTGTGCTTCCACATTTTGGTTGTGTGTATGGCAAATCCATATGTACTTCACAGGATGCTGGAATAACTTTGACCAACTTTCAAAACTCTTTTTAAGATGAACCTTCTAAAATATAGTGAGTTATATGCCATAATCCAAAATGGACGAAGACAGACAAAACTTTCTATTTAAAGGTAACTCTTTAGCAGGTCTTGAAAGTATATATGCTTTATCTGACATGGAATTACTTATGAAATTAGTTGATGATTTTTCCAGCTGTTATCTTTTTATTACGCTCAGTCTTTCATCTGTGCACTCAACTCATTCTACTTAGCTTGTATGAAAATATTAAAAAAATATAGTGCAGAACACTTTATATAACTATATTTTTTTAAATGGTTTTATGAATAATAGCTGCACACAGTATTGACTTGAATCCAAACTGTCAGGAATGGTTCATAGAATTTAGTTTGGCAATTAACCAGCTAACCCATACACAGAACAGTTCTGTTAATAGACAATGAAAATACATTTGCAAATGTTGAAAGGCAAATGAAAGCAAACAGGGTTTCTACTGAAGTGAAAGAAAGTCAAAGCAGCTGCAAAATGGAAAAATCAGTGAATCAAACTGAGTATCCTTGTGTAAAAACCTAGTGTGAGTTTTAGTAAGTATTATACTGTGTATTCTGCTCTCTATCTTTTAATGCTGCTTTTGTAAGGTCTTACTCATTGTGTTCCTGTTAAATTTTAGAGTATGTTTTTGCAGAAGAGCTACACTGTCAAACTCATTTTCTGTATTTCCCAGTATATATTTGACTTCAGTCTCCAATTTGTGTTCTTTTTACATTTCAAATGTGTGAACTCTTCCATGTTGTTTTTCAAAGACTGTTGGTTTTAGCAAGCAGAGTTTTGATGTAGCCCTTATCTGAATTATTTCTGACAATGTAATATCTGTACTTTTCTAGCCTGAATGAAGTCTCATTACTGCTACTTTTCCACAGAGCTGCACATATTGTTTTTTTCTTAAGAGAGTTATAAAGTCATATATTATGTCTGTGGCTACAGTTATCTTTGTCTATGAGCACATGTCAGAAAAGTGTCTTTTAATGGACAAAGTTAAAATCATAAAGCAGTTTTAAAATGTATACAAAATGTAATTTTTATGCATGTTATTTAAGTATCTAATTTTTAAGTAAAATTACCTGTATACATAAGTATTAAGGAAATTATTGATTCATTAACATAACATTTAAATTTTCCTAGTTACTTTTCAAGAGAGGTATATGCCACATAACTATCACTCTGTTACACAGCTTCCCTTACTGAGAAAAATTTTAATCTGTGGGGCTTTTTTGCTGGACTAAAGGAACTGCAAATAGAAGCAAAGCTGAGGAGAGAATGGGGATTGAGCAAGCAAAAATTTACAGAGTATGAAGTACAAAACACTTTCTCTAGTGCCAATTCCAGCACCTTGAAAACTGCTGAAAACTGTACCTCCAATCCACGGTTAGGAGCAATGTTGGAGGGCAATAAAGAATACATGAATAAAAGTTGTGCTTAATGTAAAAACATAAGCAATTAAAATCAGGCACTTAGTTTTAAGTGACTAGCAGGAGGAAAATAAGAGGAGAAGAGAGCTGATCATGCAAGAGAGAGAAAGACATAATTAAATCATAAGTAAAGGTATTGTGGTCTGACTTTCAAATCTCTGATTTTAGCTAGAATAAATTACTTCATGCCCTTCACCACCTGCCATAAGTGAGAGCAATTCACAGAATTCACCCCCACTGTGCCTGCAAAGGAATATATGTGGGAATTTGAGAAGAGGAAAGCTCTAACCAACGTGATCTGGGAACACAGATTGTGAAAAAGGTTGTCAATGTGTTACCTGAAATTGTAGGGGACTGCAATAAAAGTCCAGAAAGGCTCTTATGTTTCTTCGCTCATAACCATATGAGAAGTAAGACTGACTGCAGTGAGACAAAAGATCTCTCTAGAACAGTATCAAATCTACAAGAGTGGCTGAAAATGCATACCTAAGGAAAAACATAAACATGGGGTAATTACGAAGTGATACTTTTCTGAATACTCTCACTCCTTGGATTTGTGCCTCAGAGACTACATGAATCACACATAGTTTCCACAGCTAGTTGTAGGGATTTTTTTTCTTTTTCCCATGAGCTTACTATACTGCCTAGAAACCATGTAGGCTTTTAGCATCCATCACAGCCTGTGTGAGGAACTTTCACTCTTTGTGAAGTGAGTAAATACACCACATGATGTGTGCTCCACAACCATCAATGGATATAAAGGTCCTGATGCGCAGCTTGATGAACATCGTATAGTGGGCAGCAAAGTGCTGGAAACCAAAACTGTCATAACATTTCTGAGGCCACAATTTATGGATGCAGAATTATATTTGGAGGACTTTCAGTATTCAAAATGACAGGACACACCAATAAAAGACAAAGTTGTCTGACAAAAGTGTGCAACAGAATATACAACCTGCATCCCAGGATCATACAAATGACACCATAATAAAACTGCATCTGTAGATGCATTACAGATGGGTAACCTGATGTCAAGGAAGAAAATTCTGTTCTTGTATTAGTATAACACAGTATGAAATACAAAAAAACAAGTACATCTTCATATTCACGAGAAAAACTAAGATTCAAAGTTAAGCTGAGTTCCTTATCCAAAACCCAATCAGCTTTCAAAATGAACTCAAACCTAGTTTATTTTAACAAGGTGGATAAGTCTTTAATGTATTTCAGATTGGCCAAATTTCTGCATTAATATTGCCAGCACCTCCAGCAAAAAAAAAAAGGGGAGTAGGATTAAAAGATAACTAAATATTTGGCAGGACATTTCTAGCAAGGGTTAGAGCAGAACCTAGCAGTACGTAATCCATGTACACTTCCATGTATGGCAAGTCAAGAGCACTAGATATACAAAGAGACTATAAATTTTACTGCAGACTGTGACAATGAGTGACCACTTTTTACTAAATGTTTTTTCATTAAAGCATGCTTGCTTCATCTGAGCAGAATCACTCCACAAAAATATTGCAATTTCAGCAGTGTTTTCAATGAAAAATGTTACTTTAGTCCAAGGTGGAAACTCAAATTTCAGAAAGGAATGAGAGGAAAAGGAGGGAGAAGCCCCAAAATTTACATTTTTCAGTGGATGCTTCTGACATAGTATTTGAAAATTTTTCAAGAAGTTTTTATTTCATTTCAATGGGATAAACAAATACATTTCGAAACCTCACAAGTTAGTGTAACATTCAGTTGTTTTCTGGACAGATCTAATGACAAAGCCACTTAAAAACTGACGAATGTGTGAACTACAAATGAACAACAGAAAATATGTCCACACTAGTAATTCCATATGAACCAGAATATTTTCCTGTCAGAGCAGTAAGAGACTGAATGCATGGGGTTTACAGAAGCTAACCAAATGAAAGCAAGATCTTTCAAAAGAAGAGCTGATACCTTTCCTTAGTTAATGTGATATTTCCTCAATGAAAGTGTTAGAGAGAAGAAGCAGCATTAAGTGCATCTAATAAAAAAAAAGATACTATGCTCCAAAGGAGAATCCCAGAAGACTAGCCCTCCCGGGGTTAATTTCTATACTACAATCTGTGAACCTTTTTGCTGTCCCTGACTCTTTTTGACCAGATTCTGATTTTGGGGATTAAATGTTGTTTCAGTATGTGTTGTTTTGTTTTTAATCTTCCCTACTTCTGCAGCCTGTTTTTGAAGGCCTGTCAGACTTTGCCTCATTTGTTATCTTCTATTCTGTCTCTTCACACTGTACTTCACCAACTTTTCTTTCTCCAGAATGAGAAAGTTGTGATTTATATGTATTGTGTCACTATGTATGTGATACTGGTTGGTTATTTTTTCCCTGCGCACTGTCTCCTGCCAAAGTTCACTTATTCAGCAGTCTTCACCTGTCACACAGTAAGAAAATAGTAAGTGGATGGCACATCATAGGACTAATGTGCCAGCATGAGTCTTTTAAAATGTAGCTTTTGAAAATGTTCCTTAATGGGAAAAGAGTCATAGAAGATATAATATCTCGGAAGTAAAATAGTCCCCTCATTTCACAGGGTTTTTTTAAGAATAGTTTAATATGTTTGGAATCATTTAAGTTTAAAAACGGTACGTTGTGCTTTTGACATGTTACAATTCAATGTCAATAATGTTCAAAACATAAACGCTCTGAATTTGTATATACACAGAATAGGTCTCCCAAATAACTTTTGACAACCACCACATACATTTTTATTAGGAGATGCTGTCAGATTTTTTTTTATTTTATTTTGATACAAAGAAAGTGTAAACAACAATATGAAATGCTTTTGCCTACCAAAGGTGAAAATGAAAGACACCAAAGATGTGCTTACATTTTCTCTTATGCTAATATTTTGTTTCAACTCCAAATAAACAGACAGTTCCCATATAATACACCTGACATGTTTATTAGAGACTTCTGCAAGAGCAATTTCCTTCCTGATACATTCTTTCGCACATTGTATTACTAAAAAGGGAAGAGGAATAGAGAAGAAGGATTCAAGATCAGACCTTTAACTGGTAGAACAGGGTAACCTATTAAAAAAAAACTTTATGAATATACACAATATTTTCAAAGCTATTCTAAGCAGCAATACCTATATGAAGACGCTATAAATTCTGTTCACAATAATATACCCTCAATGGCAGACTTCAAACCATAAAGATCCAAACAACTGCCTCTGGATGAGACGAGGCTATGGAAATAATATTTGGCCCAACACAAGCCAGCCCTTTATGTATGACACCAGATCCAGATCCACAGTAGGCTAAGGTTTCATCATTTGAGCTTTTCTGGTTGTTTTCACCAAACACAGATCCTTGTTCTGAGACAGACTGCCACAAAAAGGTCCAAACACATATCTAGAAAAATTCTCTCAATTACATACTTTCAAAAGTCAAATTACACTGTAAGATCAAGAGTCAAACCCTTCAAATAAAAAAAAAAAAATATACAATAAAACTGCTCATTAGTCATTCATATATCAGTGATTATCAACAACACTACCTAACAGTGTTTTTAATAGATAGCAAGCCAACAGTTACCCTCATGGTCTCTATAGTATTCACACTTCAGTGCCAATATAAAGACCACATCAGATGAAAGTATCAGAGTTCCCTGAACAAGCATACTGTGTTTTCACATCATTGTCAAGTACAGACAATTGATACGGGTATGCTATTTCACTTTTTTACCATCCACAGTGAACTAGCTAAGTGCCATATGATCCAGAATCAAATAATCTATTTTGATGCTTTCTTGTGTAGGATATCCCCAATTGCATTTATGTTTCATTAAATACATACATTAAGAATTACTGGAATTTGCTAGATACCACAGTTCCTGAAGGACAAAATTTTTATGATCAGCTCTAATGTTTTGTGAGATATCTGTCTCTAGTCTTTTTCAGATGGGCAAATTTATAATGCTAAAATGAAATATGTGCATATTTTTACATTTGCTACTATGTCTTTTATGTGTACCAGAGAAGTAAGTTTACTTTAAGATTAAAAAAAAACCAAACCTATAGTTTCCATATATATTTTGCTACATTGTCTGTAGATGTCTTATAGACTTCCAGTCTTGATTCTGCATTAAAACAAGAAATTATGGCCTGATCCTACATACATTAGTTTTCCACTGCTAGCAATTATTCCACTGTCATCAGTACTTAAACCTAATTCATTGTAACATACAATGTAGGAAATAGTATATCCAGACTGGAATATAGATATTAGTCTCTGTGTTTACATATAGAAATATGATTGCTGGATCCTAGGTTTTTTTCCTTTCTCTTTTGGATAAGTAATCAGTTCTGCCTCCTCTCTCTCTGATGGGCACACAGTGTTCAGCTCTCCCTCTGCAGTCAGGAATATGGGATTGAGCTCCTCTGTTGCACAGCTCCAAGACAACCATGTGGGAAGTGGTTAGCATGAGTCAGATATGCTGTGAGCAAAAAATTGGCTTGTATGTTTTACTGGTGCACTTTGATTCTTGCCTCTGCATGATACTTAATTTCATTTTTCTCCAGCCTTGGTTGTAACAGAAAACAGTTAAGTGTTACGTCCTCAAGCCCTCTTGCCTCAGGAAAAAGGTCTCATTTTTACCAGAAGCTTATGGCACTGAAATCCGTTATCTCATTTGCTCTTTTGAATGTTTCCAAGATAAGAGGTCCCATTACAGGAATGCTCAGTCCAAGTAAGATCAAGTAGGTTGTTCTCTTATTCTCTTAATTATTCTCTTAAGAGTAGTTTCCTAACTTCCAGGCTATGATACTGTCAGCTGGTAACAGATGAAGCTTGTAGCTCTAGCAAATTGCATAAAGCTAGAGGCATTTCTGATTCGAAATCGGGGAGGGGAAAATCACTACAGGAAAAATGCCTTTTTTAAACAGAAAAAAAAGAAAAATATATCAGCATGATATAACAGACTGTGAGGGAATTAAGCTGCCGTGGATGAGTGGGAATCTAAAAAGATATTTTTTTTCCCTGTATTTTCACTAATGCCTAGTATTATGCCACCTTTCCGAAAGGTTTGCGATTTCCTCCTTTTGAGCAACAACTAGCTTTTTTTGGCAAAAGAAAATACCAGTTTTCCTTTTTAAGCAGGGGGATTTTGCTAGTTTAAGAGATCACCTTCCAAACAAAAAATTAATAAAATCTTGGCCTTACAAGTGAAAGGGACTTTATTTGTAACAGAACTACACTAAGGCTATTATTTCATAAATTTTGTATTAAAAAATCAATGAAGTAATGAATTACAAAAAGATTAAAGCCACTGTGAATACCAGTGGGCATCTAGATGGAAATAGAAAGGTTTGCATTGATCTAACATTCAGAAACATTTATAGGTTCAACCCATGACTTAAAAAAGTAGAAATTTGATTTTGAGCAACAGTGAGCAAACAAAAATATTCCGATGACAAAAAAAAATTTTTGCTGAGATCAGCTTTTAAATAAGTAAGAAAAAGTTATCCATTGTTTTATTCCAAATAAATCCATGGATCCCTTTGAACATAAATTTAAAATGTTCTCTTTTTTTAAAATACAACAATTATAGTTGATTAAATTAAGAAATACATCACTATAAAAGACAATGGCTTGTATGTGGGAGGGTGGTATTACCATTTCTCAGCAGGCTATTAAGACTTTTTCATTTAAGGTAATTATGTCTAACATAGAATTGGATTTCAGCAGTTATTTTAGATTATGTACAGAGATAATAGCAGTGAATATGTTCCATTTATGCTTTTTTTTTTTTGCTTCTAAAGTTTTTCTTTCTAGATGGTGATTTATTTTAGATTAAGATTAGTTTAGATATAGTATATTTATTTTTAAATTACTTAGATAATTTTTATAGTGAAAAATAATGGCAAGACATGCAAATATGAGTGTGATTTAGAACAGAACTCTTTTTATACTTTTTGTATTTTGTAAATAACTTCAGTTTAGTGAAAAGCTGGAATCCATTAATGGTGATACCTTTCTCAAGATATGCTTAAGACCAAGAAGTGGCATAATACATTTGAATACATCTCATTTTTAAACAAATTAATTCCTCAAATTTAGTTTGATTTTTTCATTCTTTTTCTATTATCTATTTTAATTAGATAATGTAGTGCTTTACCTGCAAAGACCATGTTTTTAAACTGCAGACTATTAATCTGTTCTGAGAATAAATCTATTCAAGAAGAACCTCACCATAAGGTTCCTTTTACCCCTTCTACAAAGAAAGATTTGCAGCAAAGAATTAAGTTCTTGAAAGTGAAAGGCTTCATAAAATCTGTTTGAGAATATAAACATAGTATGTTTGCTTGCTTGGTTACTTGAAGGTGGACAGATTAACATTTTTTAGGGGGGAGAAAGGAAAACCATTTCTATGGGGATTGCTTCCCAGAACTAAAATCTGGCATGATCAATACATTCTATCAAAATTATCTGTTGGAGTATACTATGGGGACCAGAATGAAAATTATTAACTGATAACACTAAGCAAAGACTTTTTTATGCTTATCTGGTGGATGGAAGGGTTGATGTCCTGATCAGGATGCAAAAAATCAAGGTGTAAAAGTATAAGCCTTGTGTATTTTCCTGGGGAATTCTCTGGGCATTGTGGAAAATATTGCTTTATAAAATAACATTCAACTTGCTTCCTTTCATTAAACATACTTGATACTGCTGATCTAGCTAAAATTGGTCAGTTCTTCTTAGTCTTCTGTGCAGATTACAGCTATCAATCTAATCACTAATGAACATGTTTATATGTGTCACAGGGTGAAACCTACTCAGATGCACCACTGAGAGAAAATGAGTCCTTAGCTACATCCACCCAGCTCTAACTCATTGCATGATGCCATTATGTGCTGGGAAAACAAACGGCGTTCAGATAATAGCTGCCAGGGAGACATACCTGAAAGCTCTGGGCTATATCTACCTTCTGTTAATTTCTTAAGGTATGCTTGTGGACAAAAAAAGAACACAGATGAACTGTTCACTTTCCTTCTTGGGGATGGGAGGTCAGAATGTGACGATAACACAGGAAAGGACCATTAATTGGCTTTAGATATAGACAAAGTAAAAGAGGTTGACCTGGAACTACATGACCAATGAAGCCATTAGCAACTGGTGCCAACCATGAGAGTTAGAAAGCAATAAATAAGGAAAATGTTAACACCTTAGGGGGAACATGTCCACGTATGTCCAGCACTGTGAGGAAGACTGAGTCCCAGGTGAGACTGTTAGGTCACCAGCCAGGACAGGGACACACTGATGTGTCAAAAGGAGTGTCCTGTCCCTCGGTGCTGGTCACAGCCAGACCAGAGGGGCAGGGGCCTGACTTAGTGGCCATGTGTATTTTCAGGGTAAATTTCTGTTCAAGAACATTCTGTTTTAATATTTGAAAGGTCCTCACTATTAAAGTGATTATTACTATTAAAAGTGATTATTACTAGTAAACTGTAAGGTTTATGAGAAAAATTTTTTTCATTTGCTGCTTCCTGAGCTGAGAAGATTCATGTATTAAATGCAGCTTTTTTTTTTTTTTTTTTTCTTTTTTTTATAAAGAAACAATTTAAATCAAATGCATAGAGGAAGGAGGAAAAGATGGTAAATGTAACTTGGCTGCTTTCAGAATAAGTTCTTGGTACATCAGGGACTGATGTTTTTGTGCTTAGTAAAGTGTTAAGACTGCTGGATGGGAGTCATTAAAAGAACTCTGATGCATCCATGTGGAATTTGTAAGGATGGAGCTTTCTTGGATTTTGTGTACCTGATGTTCTTGTAAGCCCTATTCCTGTGTTTACAGGAATGACCAGAATGGTTGCACGGTGTGTGTGTGCCCACATACATATGCTGAGCTGCTGTTAGGGATTAGTGTTTGTATCTCATGAATATATACTTTTCTTCATGCACTTTGGACTTTATTGTTTCAGGGATGTTTAATGATTTTAAGTCCTGATACTTGACAAAACTGTATTGGTCTTCCTTCATGTGCATGTGTTCTGATAATTTCTTTGTATTTGATGTGTGTTTGATATATATTTTTGTTGCTATATTGTCTGCTTGAACAAACCATTTAATGAAGAAATCCCTCGATTTAATATTTTCAAAGACTAATAACTGAAAAGAAAATACTCTCATAAAAATACAAATATTTTCATGTGTTTATATTTTGAAATTAAAGCAAAATATTCAGACAGGCTTCACAGAGAAGCTATGAATGTTCAATTTAAGCTACTTTATATCATAAAACCTGATATGTGGACTATTTACTATTTTCCTTTTCTTGAATCTGATGGCACAAGTCACACTGATTTCATGGGAGTATGATGGAGTCCCTATGTAAAGTATGCAATGCAAATACTTTGTAAGAGGGACAACTTTGTTAGCTGCCAAATGTGCCAAAGAGAAAGAGCCCACAATGATCACCTCCTTATAGGTCCAGGTTTTGAGAGAGGTTGCAGTAGCTGGTTTGTTTTAAACTCACTCTTCACATTTTTCTTTATTGAAATATTTTTTAGCATATATTTATCTAATGATTCTGACAGCAGTACCTTTCCTATGTCAGTTTTCAATTACTCTTATATACAAAGAGAATGTATACCAGTATAGAAAATGCCACTAACTTCCAAGCTGTAATAATAATGATTAACTTACATTTTTTGAGACAGCACTGAATAGAATTATTTTTAATACATTCTTAGCAAGTAATTGGGTAGTTGTTAGAAAGAAGGGGGAAAAAGTTTATTCTAAATAAATGCACTAATCCATACAGAATTCATTGTACTGTGTGAAGTGAGGGCATATGCATGAAAAGCCATGTGCCAGGAATATTTTGCATTTTCCTTTTTATCTATAAAAATATAATTTAAAAACAATATTATGGCTTAGATTGTCAGAAATTTGGCTTAAGAAGCTTCTTGTCTACACAAATGCACATAGAAATGGACACATGAAGAGATAGCTATCATCTCAGCTGTGAGCAAGCTGATACATCTACGAAGCGCTTGCGGAGCTGTGCAGAGATGTGATCTGGGCCCAAACTGCCATACTGCCTGCAGTGGAAACATTTCTTTCTCCTTACAGAGCAAGATTCTTTGGAGTCGTCCTTGAACCTTCCACTAAACATCCTTACAAATGAATCAAGGACAACTACATTCTGCATTCTGTGCTGAGCAGGAGTTATTAAGCCTGAATAGATTTTGAATGCATCCATATGAGTATTAATGATATATTCTTGATCCCTCATTGCTTTGGGAATACAGCTATGCTTTTGTGATAGTACTGTTCTGCACAATCTTCAATACCTATTTGTGCCATTAAAACATAATATAAACACAACTTGCAATTAGAGGAGACTGTTTAAGTATATTCCATATTACATAGATATGTTATCTATTATAGGTTATAAAACATAAGGCAATAAAAATACTGTATTTTCAAAATGGAACAAAATCACTTGGATGTAAATTTGAGTAATTTAATTGTGTTCCTTTGGGGGGGAGGAAAAAAGAGGGCAGGAAACTTTTTAAGAAATTATACTGCTCTTAAAATTCTATAATTAGCTGCTTCTGAGTAGACCAGGTGTCGTGGTTTAACCCCAGCTGGCAACTAAGCACCATACAGCCACTTGCTCACTCCCCTCCCGGTGGGATGGGGGAAGAGAATCAGAAGGGTAAAAGTGAGTAAACTTGTGGGTTGAGATAAGAACAGTTTAATAATTGAAATAAAATAAAATAATGAAGACAATAATAATAGTAATAATAACAACAACAATAATAATCAATTGTAATGAAAAGGAAAATAACAAAGAGAGAGAAATAAAACCCAAGAAAGACAAGTGATGCAAATGAAAACAATTGCTAACCACCTACCGACCAATGCCCAGGCAGTCCTTGAGTAGTGGCCCCCTGGTCAACCTTTCCCCTAGTTTTATTGCTGAGCATGATGTCACATGGTGTGGGATATCCCTTTGGTCAGTTGGGGTCAGCTGTCCTGGCTGTGTCCCCTCCCAGCTCCTTGTGCACCCCCAGCCTACTCACTGGTGGTGTGCTGTGAGATAGATTGATTCTGTGTAAGCACTGCTCAGCAATAACTAAAACATCCCTGTGTTATCAACACTGTTTACAGCACAAATCCAAAACACGGCCCCATACTAGCTTCTGTGAAGAAAATTAACTCTATCCCATCCAAAAGCAGCACACCAAGCATATGTAGAATAGCCTTCTAAGCTACAGACCCAGAGGACTAGAATAAATTACTTATACACAGGACACATGCAGAAAATTTCACAAGTGAATACATTTGAAAAACTTTTGTACTGAAAAAATAATTTGTTGTTGTAGTACTGGGACAATCTTTTTCTTAAAGAGAGAGATCTGTGAGCAACTTGTACAACTGATTTTGAGGCATTTCCTCTTTGGTCTTGTCAAGAAGTTATTTTTAAATGAAAAATCATCTGTAAAGAATAATCTTTGATAGCACTTTCTTGTACAAAAGGAGCTATTTTTCACAAGCACTTAAATTACTTGGCTTTGTACAGGTTTATCATTATCTTTTTTCTTATTTATCAGAGGCGGAGGTGTTAAGGAATTTTACATTAAGTATTTCTGATGTATTTGATACTTAAAACACATGGCTGAAACTTTATTCAAGTGCCTGTCTTTTGAGATTTCTTTTGTCACTTTGTAGAATGGCTTGTTAAGTGTCTCTTTTTGGTAGATGTGTCATAAGCTATCTAACATTTAGTTCCACATCCTGCACCATTTTCTATGGAGCCTGTGTATTTATAGCTACTGTACTGTACCCTGAGAAAGACAGATGGCAATGAAGCCAACTGGGAATTTCTGTCTTCCTATGTTTACGGGCCTTTTATTCAATGACTTATAACATCAGATGTGCAAGGACACTAAAAAGTATTGAATCAATCACAATATCACCAAAAGGTTCTAAATTCAAAAAAGATAATTTGTATCTGCTCAATAAATAAATTAAATGTATCAATTATCTATAACAGTTGAAAATATCTTATAGACAATATCATCATTGCATTGAAAGGTGAAAATATAATTTTGAAATAGGAATTCTAGAATTCTCATTCTCATATTGTAAATTCTGAAATATACTGAAAGAGATTTTAACATACAAATTTTTACTACCCAGGTTCCATATAATTTTCCCTGGAGAAGCTTGAGGGCCAAAATTTTGCTTGAAAGTAGCCCTTAAGTATGAGTGTTTTACCAGGGCTGATTGAAGCTGGAATATTTTGTAAATACAGTACCAGTTTTCTAGTAATGAATTGAAGAAGAATTATTGTCACAAATAGAATGGCATATGATGATGTTTCCATCTTCCTCAATTCCACTCCCTAGATTCCAAGATGTCTAAGAAACTTTAAGATTCTATGCTAACAAAAGGTTTATGTTAACATAACATTTCAATTAAATTCTATGTTTTTTAATTTAATGGAACAATTGACAAAACCTGTGGTATCTGTAAGATGGTGAAGAAGCTACTCTCTTTCGTTTGGGTTATTTTATCATTGTCTAGAAGAGAGATCTAACTTCAATATTACTTTACCGCAATGGAAAAGACAAACTATGAAGGTGACTTGCATGCCACATTTCAGAAACTGTTTTCATCCCACTGCATGGAAAATGTTGCTGCCACAGTTGCTGTGTAATCATTTTAATCTTCTGGCCTCTGACAAAATGTTAGCACTAGGAGGTGCTGCAATTGTTTATGCTTGATTACTTTAGCTGTGGCAGGAATTTTTGTTTCTTTTGGTTTTTAAAGGAAGAACATTCAAGAACTATTGAGAACAGCAGGGGTTTGGGGTGGATTGTATTTATATTATTCACAGCCTTGTTTGCTTTGGCACTTCTGTGCAGCACAATTTTGTCTGGAGCAGATGACCATGTGGAACAACACTGTTGAACTTCTTAATTCAAGGAGTGGACAGAGACTTCACACTTCTGTGAGTTAAGAACTAGATTAAAGACCTGAAAGATTTTTTCAAAGCTCTCTTTTGATCATGCTATACAACTTCTAAGAGGAGACGTATAACAGGCTGAGATGCCATATTGGATTGAAGTGGCTGGTACTGAGAGATTTGTGAAAAGGACTATTGCAAAGGTGTATTAGAAAGTAAAGATGGGAGCTGAGGACAGCATAACCTCTTATGAAAAGACATCATGTTATACTATAACTGATATATTTCAGAGCTGTTCAACGGGAAGACATAAATCCACTAAAAATCCATTAAGAGTTATGCTGGATATGTCTCAGATACAGACACAAGAAGAAGAATCAGAAAGTGCGGAATGCTTGTGAGGACAAGATGCCAAAAAAGAAGGTGTGATTGATCAAGCCGTGAATCAATGTGTGGACATGAAATTGAATCTAAAAACCTAGCTAGGAAGGAATCATTATACCTATACTCTACTAAGACACCTGAGTAGAATAATGAAGATAAAAACCAGAAATTTTAAAAAAATCAAAATAATTATTTTAATGGTTATTTTGGGGATTTTTGAGACTGAGTTTTTTTTAATATTTTCCTCACTGAAAATATCAATCATTTTTTACTTTTGTCTAGCTCTCAGCATATTTTTTTTTTTTAAATCAATAATAAAACTTAGGCTTTTGCCTTTTAAACTGGGGGAAGAGTGTAACTTCCACTTCCACCTCTTAGGATGAAGTCACTATCACCACGAATCTGATTTATATTGCACAAAATGAGCAAAGAGGAGAGACTAAATTAATATAATGTATTTTTTTAAAAAGTTTTTCTTTAAGTGGAATGTTTTCCTTAACTGGAATAATTTCAAGTAGTCTCTTTTCTATTTTATTTCCCAGCAGTTTTAATAAAAACAAAGGAATATATTAATAATGTGAGTATATATTAGAGCAAATTTTAAAAAAAGAGACAATAGCTCTGCAGCTTAGTGACCAGAGCTGCTATATGATATCTGCTATAACACTGTTTTATACCCAATAGAGAAACTCAAACAGCAGAAACTGAGAATACTCTGAACCCAGTAGTTCAGAGGCTACAGTTGAGATCTTGACTTTTATCATTGTTCTGATGTCACTGTTCATATGGAAAAACAATTGTATTTGACTCTCCCATATGTGTGGTATATTAGCTCTCACAGGCTATAGAACAAGTTATGAAGGAGGATCTTCCTCAATGGCTTTGTAAGCAGGTTACAAAACCCTCTTGTGAAACCACCAAAAAAATCCACAAGAGTTTACATATTTATCATTTTTCTAAATAAAATGGTTTTAACTTTTCTGTTAATTTCTGTTGTTGGCGATCAAAACAATATTTTCATGTAAATCAACAATTCACCATAAAACCATAGTTGTTTAGTCTCCATAATCCGTATCTTTCAAGAGTCCTTTGTCCTGTCACTGCGTCATATCACAGCACTCTCTATGGCGTTTGTACCTGAAAAAGCTGCCTTGATTCACATCTTTTTCAGCACAGGAAAGACAAGAATTACATTTTATTTTGTGTTCTCTTGGTCTCTTGCCTTCGATTCAGTCCTCTAGCACAAATTCAAATAAATCTTTTATTAGATGGCTATAAAATAGTGCTTAAAACAATGAGCATTCAGAAAACTGATATTTTTCAGATAATGCCTGCTTAACATTTTTACCTGAATTTGAAACATGCACATGTTAATACAGAATGAATTCTTCTTTCCCCTAATGAACATTAAAACAGCTAAGATAAAAAAAAAAAAATAGTGTAGCCATTATCTATTAAATAAATGAAATATAATTTTATTCTAAGAATGACTAATATAGCAGTCAGGATCAAATTTAGTGGAAAGGTAAAATGACATGCTGATAATACTACTGTAAAGTACACTCTCTCCACTGTAATAGGCTTGCTTTTTAAAAGTCCCTAAAAGTGAAATCTGCATGCAGAGAGAATAATGTTTTCACCTTTCAGGTACATAGCTGTTCTAGGCAAAAAAGCATCACTGCCCATCAATGCCCATTTGTACATTTTCTGATGGCAGGAGTATAAGGATCAAATATTGTAAGTAGTAATTTGAAATAGCTTTAAAAAACCATTTTATTATCACTGTTTGAGAAAATATGGTGTCCTTACATGAAAATGAAGTCTTAAAAATGTTTTTTTTTTTAAATAACAGAAAGCTACAGACTGTTAAGAAGAATTTTAAAGTTATTGTGATATAGCCTGATTTCAGATTTAAAATGATTCACTGGATAATACTCTGAAATACAAACTATCCCATCATCTCCTTGATCATTCATTCATAAGATCATTTAACTTGGAAGGGAATTCAGATCTCTAGTCCAAAATCCTGCTCAAAGCAGAGTCAGGTCTGAGGTCAGTCCATGTTGCCCAAAGCTCCAGTTGGGACTTGAAAACCTCCTTGGTAGACTTAGTACCTACGGCTACTTAGTATGCAGCACACCTTAAATTCAGGGTAGTACTCTTTGTATTTAATAATAGACATCTTTAAGCTAAGCATATAGCCAAATCTATCTAGGCCAGCTCTCAACAACAGATGAATACACACAACTTCACAGAATAAGTCATCCAAATGTACCTTAAATATTTATCTAAAAATAAGATGGATTATCCGTTAGAGATACTTCACTATCTTATAAAACATACTAATTAAAAAGGGAGACTAGAAAATAAGCTTAAACTGAGAACCTAATTTTTATCTGGCTCTAGTTGGGTGAGGTGAATCTTACATTTTATCAGTTATGAATTACTGCCTTTGAAGGTACTGACTGTGGCCTATAAAGACCATCTGAAAATATCACTATTTTAACCTCTTTCTTTCTTATATGATGCAAACTGTGGGCATGAATCATCAAATCATTCAGCTTGGAAGTGGCTTAAGGAAGTCTCTAGCTCAACCTCCAGCTGAAAGTACATACAACATCAAATTCAGACCAGGATGCAAAAGGCTTTAGCCAGTCGGGTCCTGAAAACCTCCAAGTATGGAGGCTGTACGACTCCTCCTGTTCATTGCTCATGCTGCATGTGTTAGTGTAGAGGCATTTCAGAGAGGCACTCATGCATGCTGAGTCCCCAGTATAAGCTTGAGAGATTCTCCCATAAAGCTGTTCTGCAGGCACTTCTTTCTTTATATGCTTAAGCCTGAAGTAATTCCACTTCAGTCCTGTTTTGTTGATCACTGTGTCCCTTCTATTCCCATCACCCTGAGCTTTTGAGTTGCCTACCCCATCTAAAACTTCCACACTTGTTTTTTGAGGAAGCTCTCTTTACCAGTTTGTCCAGCCTGTTGGGAAAGATAATTTTGCCCCACTTAGTCAGGTGGATCCTATCTCTTCCAAGCAGCTGTTGACCCTCTAAGAGAGTCCCATGGTTGTAGAACCTGAAAACCCTACTGCAAACACCACCTATGCAAACAATTGTTGACCCATAAGATCTAATGAGTCTTCTTAATGCCCTTCCTCCTCACTTCCAGGATCAAGTCAAACTCTGTCTGGGTCCCCATGCCTTTGAACACTGCCCCCAGAACCCTGTAGACACACTTGGTAATTCCCAAGTCACCCCTGTCGATATCATTGGTGCCTGTGTGGAAGAGCACTAGGGACTAATAGGCTGGATTAGGCCTTGGTTGCCTCTCAACAAAGTCCTTAATGCCCCCAGCAAGTAGAAAACCTCTCTAGATGACAAGTCTGGTCAGCAGATGAGGACCTCTGTCCCCTGCATAGTGACTCTCCTACCACCATCACTCACCATTTCCTCCTAGTGATCCTGAGTAGCTCAGACTCAGCCACCAGAGATGCTCTGTTTGACAGCACTCCCAGCTCCTCATCATCTACAAAGGTGATGAACCTATTCTGTAACTGCAAGTCATTGGTTGGGGCAGGGTGAAACAATCATGGAACAATCCTGCCAAACTTCAGCTGTTAATCAAAAAAACATGTGGTTGTTTTGCAGAGAATAATATAGCACCTTTTGTAACTGAGAGGAGGGAAAGAGAATGAAAGAGACTTTAACTGTTACTCTGGCTTGGATTTGGAGCATGTTTTCTAGGACAGATGTTACAATTAAAACTAAAGTATACAGACAGATCTGTCAGTGCATCAAATAATGGAGGAAATTTCTACCAGCAATTACCTGCCAGCTAGCCGAAAATAATAGTCTGCCAGATACACAGAACTGTATTTCATGTTAATGATCCATTTGAAGATCATGCCACTGCTTGATTTATGGTACATTGAGAAAAAAAAATTGCTACAATGCATGTTACCTTGTCGGTTACAGCCAGAATGAAAGAGATGTGCTGTCCTCTGTGATACCGTAGACGCTGTATTTCCTTGATGGTTATACAACAAAATCATGTCTTTCATACGGCTCTTTCAAACAGATGTCATGGAAAATTCTAAAATTCATATGAAAAAGCAGAAGCTTCAGCTACCTAAATACTAGAGGATGATTATGCAGCTTCATTTCTCCATGAGTGTTCTACCATCCTCCCTCTTTACTTTTAATGAAACAAAATGCTGAACTGTATTATGTTAGGTTACTGATACTGTGCTGGTACAACTGCACCAAGCCCTCCTTATTTTAGCAGGATGCTGAGATTGATAAGAAATTCCTACTCTCAAGTAGCAAGAATAGGTTTTTTAATCTGTCTGAGAAGGCACTGAATTGGTTTTGTATACCTTCCAATTTTTAGATAACGGTAAAAGGACATGAACCTGGTAACAATTGATCTTAGAACTAAAGGCAGTGAAGACTCCAATTGCCAGAGGTAGGTGGTGTCCCAAATGTAAATAGCATTTGACTGAATAACTCTCCTCTCCCCTTCTGTGTAGACAACATTATGTATTTGGGTGAATAAAAAATGCACTCTGTTGTAGCAGCACCCTCCCAACTCACAAACTTGTAGTTTAGCCGCATCAAGGCTTTCCCAGAAATTTGATACAGGTTTTGAGAGGCTTGTACTGTTGTGTCCTTGGGCTTGCACTGCAGGCCCTGGCATCCAGGACATGGACTCGGAGATAGAGGGGCTCCAAGGGCAACTGGGGAAAGGCAAAAAGTCCTGTCTTCCATGTCTACATTGCCTTACATGCAGCTAACTCTCCAATTTGCAGCAAGTGCACCAAATACATTCCCAATACAGTGTAATATGGCCGAGGTGTCGAAACACGGGAGTTAAAAACAGGAGTACTTAATTGCTTTTAGAATCATAAGAAGATCGTACATGGATTATGGATCCTTTCGGAAAGCAAGCCTGAACAATAAATTTGGGCTTTTTTCATCAGCTAGCACAGAATTATTGGTTTGATTCAGTATGACACTTCTGCTGCCAGACCGCATGGTGCAGTACCTTTGAGCAGCCAGTGTTCTCATTGCTCAGTTGACAAATGTGCATGGTAACTTAAAGTATTTATTAAATGTAGTTTACACAGAAAGGTTTATTAGAAAGTGAGGGATATATGTTGAAGCTATTATCCATAAATATGAATACTACTCTACACTGCACTGGTGCAGCCCCACCTTGAGTACTATGTGCTGTCTGGGGCGCCTCAATATAAAAAGGACATCAAACTATTAGAGTGCGTCCAGAGGAGGGCAACAAAGATGGTGAAGGACCTCAAGGGCAAGACTTAAGAGGAGCAGCTGAGGTCACTTAGTTGGTTCAGCTTGGAGAAGAGAAGGCTGAGGGGTGACCTCATGGCAGGCTACAGCTTCCTCAAGGGGGGCAGTGGAGGGGGAGGTGCTGATCTCTCTCTGGTGACCAACGATAGGACACAAGGAAATGGAATGAAGCTGCATTGGGGGAAGTTCAGATTGGACATTAGGAAAAGGTTCTTCACTGAGACGGTGGTCGGTCACTGGAACAGGCTCCCCAGTGAAGTGGCCATAGCACCAAGCCTGTCAGAGGTCAAGGAGTGTCTGGATGACACTCTTAGTCATATGGTTTAGTTTTATATAGTCCTGCGAGGGGCAGGGAGTTGGACTTGATCCTTATGTGTCCTTTCCAACTTGAGATATTCTATGATTCTATGATTCTATGAATATCAGATAGGAATAATAGAGTTTTCTAGGGTTCAGGATACAGAATAACATATTGGTTTTTGTTTTCCTATGACCTAATACTGTTCTAACATGAGCACCACATTAGCAACACCCCATCATTTCTCCTGCCAAGAGGGGAAAGAGGTTGCTTATAGCCTAACAGGGAATGAACATTCATCCCAACTGAAACAATATATCATGGCTATTTGTCTACTTTTTAAGACACCATACCGTTTTAAACAGATTGTTTATGGAAATCAGAAGAGAAGGGAACTGTAGGGAAAAAAAAAAAAAAAGGGGATGTAATGCTTGCTGTTGGTATTGACTTTCCATCCACGGTGTTCATGTGCAATATTGTCCACATTCAAAAAGTTAGACACTTCCTTAAAATGTCAGATTGTTCCACAGCTTCTAGGTGGCACAGCACTGTGTGCATGGTGACTCGGTCCACAGGCCCCTGGAATGGACAGCCCGGCCATGAGCGTGCAATGCGACCTCTGTGCACAAGCTACTGCAAACACACTCTGCCACATGGATAGCATATTTGAAACATCATTTGACTTCCCATTAAGAATAGGTTTATCAGACAGCTGGGGAAGCCAGCAAAATTCAAAAACTCAAAAATCTGCTTGAACAAGATTCCCAGTCTGAAAATAAGACATGTTTAGGGAAAAGGCAGATACATGATTTCCCTCAGTCTGAAGGAACAGAGAGGAGACTTCAGAAAATTAAAAGAGGGAAAAAAAATCTGTGAAAAGAGGAGGATGTTATTGCTCAATCACAATGAAAAGAAACATTTGATTTGCCTTAAATTTTGGCAAGTTTGTTTCATTTTAGTGGTGGCAGCCTTAAAAGCAACTTTAAGTACTGCTAAACAAGGCAATTGGAAGCCATACAATATTACATAGCTGGTGAATTCAGCTTTACCACTTGCTTAGATGATGGCAATCCTAACATGAGTGAATAAATACAGAGTTTTTTTATTAAATAGGGTATTGCAAATCTGTTTCTTTTTCCCTCTACCAATGCCTTTTCCATCTGGTGTCAAAAATACATAGTGAAGAATCTCATACTTCGTTCTACAACATGGGTGTGATTACTGAGTTTGGTGAGATGCTTCCAATTCTTAAAGGAGTAAGAAAGAGCAAAATTGTACATTGGCATGAGTTTACCAGTACATTTTTCTTAGATGGGATTGTTTGATATAAATATTGTAGCCTTTCATAAGTGAAGGTTTCAAAATCATTATAATCGTGACCTTGACAATGTGTCAGTTACCAGAAATTTAATGTAGACCTGTAACTTAGCGGTACTAGAAGACTCTATTGAATTTGATATTTGATATATGTTTTCACATTTCAATATGATGTTAATTTGCAATAACTAGAAAGTTGGGGGGGGTATTTCATATACTTGAGAGCTTTGCACATTTTTATTCAGAAGTAAAATAATATTCCTACTTTTCTATTTCATTACTGTGTTTTAAGCTGAACTTCTCTTATTTGATCTATTTATGTATCTGTTTTTGCTTTGAACTAGATAGCCTCGAGTACATTGCTAATATCATTGCATGCCATTGAAACATGATTTTTAGCAATATAGTATGTTCATAACTGTTTAGCCTAGTGGTTAGAATCTCAATTTACCAGCGGGAAAAGGTCAGGCTAAATTATACTCTTTCCTGAATTTTGGACCTCAAAAAGTATTTGAAAGATTTTATGTGACATCTTTTCCTCACAGGGAGCTAAATAGAATGATCTAGTTAGACCTTTACATTCCAGTTTTCTGTGTTTATTTTCTAACATGGAACAAGATTTTCTCATTTACTGATGCCTTAAGATATATTTATTTGATTATACATCTAATTGTATATGGTTTAAATTAATGTCTAAAAATAGAGGCGAACAAAAATCTTCCCCTTTTTCAAGACATATAAAAAATGTACATAAAGTTTCCTATCTAAGGTTAATGCCAACTGCATGGATATTTCCTGAGTAAAACTCTTGCCTTCTCTTTAATTTATTTCTAAGGGTTTTGACGTAAAGCTTATTGCTACATTCATTTCTATATATGCCTTACTTTAAGTCTTCTTGGGAGATTCTGTCCAGTAGAACTCTACCATCTGAAGCACCAAAAGATACCATTAAAATGCCCTCCCGATTATTTAAAAAAAGCCTGATTAATCCCCTTCTGCTGGCAACAATAATATTTTGCCACCAAAACTAACCCCACAGCTAGCTATCATCACTTGAATATTATCATGGTTCTTCTTTGTATTGCATCTCCAGTAGGACCGCTCAGTTACTTATCCATTACAGTGGGGACTGGTAGTGTTTCTGTAGTTGATAAAATAGGTACCTGGCTGCAGAAGTGTTTTATTCGTAAATAGTCTAGACCATGGATAGCAAAACAAGAAAAAATACAGGATATCTGCGAAAAAGCGACAACTCAGATTGTGTAACTGAGCAGCGGAACACAAGGTGCTGCAGTTGTCGAGTCCAGTATTTCTCTTTTCTTTCAGATATATCCTACAATTCATCAGTAGTATCTGAATTAATGCAGACAGATATGAAACCATATAAGTAGTTTAGAGAATCAGCTTTTGTGGAATACCAGAGAGAAATGTATTTCTAAACTTCCTAGGTGCCACAAATCAGAACAGAACAAACCAAAGTAAACTAAAGAAAACCAAACAAAATCAGACCAAACCAAATCATGTTTTATGTCAGTCAACTCATGCTCACTCCAAAACTGAATTCTGTAAGACACCACAAAAACCAGTAAGCTTCATTAATATTATTTACAGTATTGAAGAAGTTGTACTACCTAATGCAGTCCCCAGTGACATCATGGCAGTACTGTCAGCCACTTTCACTATTGCCTTTCATTCATTTATGCATCTCTCATGCATGGTGTATTTCTGTATCTCAGTCCTTCATTATCTACTTGCTCTGTCAGCTAGTGCTATGTCAGACTATTCAGTCAAATCAAGAACATTTCCTCTGATGACACAGCACCACAAATTTTATGTTTCTTAAAATGATGCTCTTTAGAAGTCTGCATTCACTATTTTTTCTTTGTTTTCTTTAACTTGATTAAAAAAAACCCACGGCTATAACACTTAATTCAAAGTAGTTATTTAGAACTGGTGTAATACCATTAAGACAAATGTTGAGCTGTACCTACCAAAAAATATGTAGAGAATTTTGTCCAGCAGATTAAAAAATAACCTGCAATACATATGTTCAATACCCTATGAGTATTAAAAGATCTAATTTTGCTAACACGCAGTTTTAATTAGAAGATGTACTTAAAAGAAACATTATCATGGAAGGTGTGATTGTACAATTAAGAGCTATGTCTACTCACTTTATTAAGTAATGGATTATTTCTGTGCTAATGACTTACATACATTCACTTCTACAGGAATAAAATCTAAAAAGCTGCTTTGGAATCAATAAAACTTTGGAGAACCCCTGATGTTTCTAATGAAACATTTGAGGTTATATAAAAATATATATTTTGCCTAATAATTTGTGGTCAGCTTTGCTCTCACTGACACCCCTTCCTGTGGAAGGAGTATTCTACTATACTGGGTATGGATTTAAGGCCATATTATGGCTCAACATGTGGAACCAGATCAGCTTAGGGAACTCAGATAATCTATGCAATAGCAAAATATCTACAAATATTATCTAAATAACAAATGGCAGTCAGGAAAAATTACTCCAAACACAATTGTTAAATAGTTCTTTGTCTCTAACCTGTGTTAAGTGTACATGTATCAGCTTCTCTGAAAGGAAATTGATACACACTTTAGCAGACTGAGGCTTTCATTGGGAACTAAAAATTAACATTTGTATTCTCAATGGTTACTAATTGTTGAAATGTTAAAGTATCATACACTTAACTGAAATTTAACAGTTTTATGAGATTCAGTAGGTCATAAATATCATAGACAAATCATTTTAGTAATAGTTATCACATGGTCTTTTGCTAGGTACTTACACTGAAGAGCAAATGAAAGTGTTTATTAAATAACAAATAATTGTAGAATTCTTTGTATTTACATTTTCTTTCACCAAACGGTCAGTATTTTAAAGAATTTACATCAGCAGTAATATCACCATTAAGAATATTTTACTTTTTGAAGAATGATAGTAAAATACTGTTGGAGAGTAACAACATGTTTGCTGAAAATTCAGGGCACTTATGACTATCAGATTTTTTTTTTTACTTTTAAAATTAATTACAACCATTAGAGGTCTTTGCATACATTATGTTTTAGATCCAGCTATAGAGAAAAAATGAATCATATATAGGAAGCTTGGTTACTTGCAAAGTCCAAATACCACTTATATTTCAGTTTTGCTGCAGATATTCAATGGAGATAGCAGCAAGAGCAAGTCTACAGAGTACTTTACAATGTTTATCTTCTAGATTTTTCTTATACTGCATGGCCTTATTTTTCTCATTTGAATTTATGTTTATAATTATGAGTATTCATTGTGTGGCCAGCATTACAATAACAAAAGTATTTATGAAATATGCACAACCCTACCACTAAAGATGTTTGGTACAGTGTAGGATCACTACTCTCTTAAATTGGCTCATTTTAAGTGACCTTTTATTTGGCAGGCAATGCCTTCCAATCAAATTAAGAAAAAGAGAAACCAGAAACAGCACAGTTTCTAGAGTACAATAATCTGACTTGGGAACAATAACTATAAAACTAGAGATGATAAGCTGCTTAATGCAGTGCGTTTGAACTTACTCCATTGCACAGGATATTTGTGCTGATATCTGTACCATGGTTATTTGGAATGAGAAACAATTTACTATATTATTGCTTACTCCTTTTCAACCTACCAAGTAGCAATATGGTCCTAAAACTACATCTCACATATATTTTGTCATCCCTGTAGCAACATGCAAGGATAAATCCTCAGCTATCTTAAGTCATCGTAGCTCCACTTAAGATAATTAGTGAAACTCATGTGACAGGATTGTTACATTGATGTTAAAAGCATTTAACTTGCCACAACAGTAGGCATGTAGCTTGCTTGTCATTTCAACTTTGGAGACCCTTGAAATAATGCAATTTGATGTCATCACTATGGAATCATAAAGGTGTGATGCTATAATAGTTCTGATTTTTTTATTTTTATTTTTCCTTTCTGCAGAAATTTGATTTCTTGACCAGATTTCAGTATTTAAAACAAGTTTCCGGTATGTTATGAACAAGCAATGAATTAAATCAGTAGGTATTACAGAGTATTATCACCGGTGTGAAACTTTTAGTTATTTCATTCAATGGATCTGATGTTTTTATTCAAAAATAGCAATATATACTGGTATTACTCCTAATCCTATATCCTTTTTACATATTACAGGAACAGGTATGATTTGTAAGTCAAATACAAAGTGTCATTATAATAGTAGATCTATATTGCATCAGCAACACACTTAGTGGGAATTATTAATTTAATGACATATAGGACTAGACTGTAAATTATTTTTTCACGGACTTTATTTTCACTGCCTTTGACAAATAATCTAAGAGTCTTAGCTACTTGGGATAGAATATACATCTTGTCTGTTTTTTCCCATCAATACTGCCAGCAGTCACCTTGTAGGGCTGTTCAATACATTGCATCACTGAGACTTTGCTGTGCAGACTATTTCCAGACATTCCCTTTTCATCTCAGTGTTAACAGAGCTGATATAAGTCAACATAGTGAAAAAGACACCTTTTGCGAGTCCTTCATCAGGAGTAATAGATGGATTATCCATTAGATTCAGTAACAATCCAGAAAGTCACTGCTTCTATTTTACATTTTTTATTCTTCCTGTGAAAAACAAAACTGGTTTAGTCCATGGAACAGTGTCACTAGGTCAGCTCTTTCTTGATTAATGAAACTTCATCATTTACGTTAATGAATAGGAAATTCTTTTCTGTGCCAAGTGCATCAAAGAGTTTCAAGTTTACCAGTTTATGACTGCTATAGTGCCAAGAACATTCTTTCAGTAAAAAATGTACACAATAGCATGATTCTGCGTTGTCTTTCCTTGGCATATTCATTAATATCTCATCCTGCACAATGTCATAGTAATAACATATTTTTATCAGCTCTAACCAAATTATCTTTTGCCTAGGAATAAAAGTACAAAATTGGCTATTCATGGGAAAGGGCTTTGTCTTATTATTCTGAGAAACAGGCAACTGTTAGTGATTTGGGACTTTGCTGATATCCTTGATATGATTTGAAAGCATCCAACTGCGGTGTGCTCTGACTTTGAAGACAATCTGAAGAAGCAAACACAGGAGTAAGTTTTTACTTAATAGCAACTCTTTACTAATGTGCAGTTTGATGCATTTCTGAAAAACACATTAATATCAAAGGAAAGAAATATTGATAACTATTGATATAATTACCTGTGATATCAGCTTGAACTAGGTAAGAACTTGATTTAGAACCAACTCCATTTTTAAAGATGCTTTATGAGATTTACCTAATCTTATTTTCCTACTTTTAAAGATATCTATTGACCAATACAGGAATCTCATTATTACAGAACATTTTACAGTGAAAAAATTTAAGTAACATTTTTTTTAATTGTCTTTTTCAGAATTATTATTATTGTTATTATTATTTTGGAAGGACACAGTCAATTTGAGAAAACTGCTTCTAGAAATTACTCAGATTTACACATTTTTTGATCATAAAATTGCTATTATTTCTAATTAATACCCTTGGTTAGCTCTAGGAATATCTTTGCAGAAGAGTTTGGTATTGAGAATGACATAAAGCTTTACTCGGGCTCCCAAAAATAGATTTCTGTATTTTTACAGAACAGTTTATTGTAGATACCTGAGGCAGGCTTCCTAATGTGTTTCCTAATATGATCTCAAATTTTTCTATCAAAAAGTAGAGAATAAATAGATTTACCTTTAGAAAAAAAAAAAACAAACACATTTTTGGATAAACCCCACAACCTTTACTCCATAACAGTATTGTCGAAACCAGATTACTTTTTTCTGGAATTTGAAAGTTTCTTCACTGACAAGGGGAAAATTTCAAAGCCATTCTAACACAGCTTAATTGTGTTGTAAGTGACAAAACTTATGCCATCTCCACTGTTAATTAACAGTCCACCTTGAATTCATCTGCTTTGCTCAGCTGAGATAAAGGAAATCACTCGCCTAACTTGCTGACTGCCTGAAGGCTTGTTGAGAGAGCTACATGCCCTGCTCTGACGCGAGCACCATGATATGCCTGATCTCCTGGACACTGGAGCCATTCAGCTGCCAGTTGCTGACAAATCACACAGACTCCACTTGACAACAATAATGATGCTGAGTTATCCATCGTCTCTTAAATAAAGCAATTACAACTGCTCCGAACTGATTATTCGCTTCCATCCAGATTCAAATATTTAATATTTCCATCCTAATTGACTGTCTCCTGGCAGATTTTTCCTTATTAAAAGGCACACATTAGCTGTGTTGTGTTGAATGTTCGTGTTGTTCAGTATATATTCTATGTAGGCTGTATTGTACACAGTGTTATTTGTCACAGAGTGTCACAAAGGGCACAGGTAGCCTATGAGACAAAACAAACTAGATCTATAGTGCTAAATCCTTGACAGAACATAAAGTATAAAGATTTCAGCATCTAAGAATGCTAATGTAGTCAAGAAATTAGCATTTAAGATTTCAAAAGCGTTTTGTGGTAATTGTGGCCTATATCTCAATAAAATACAGCCTAGAACAATTTCTGTCAATAAGAAGGTTCATAATATATTTGGGATAAGAAAAAAAATATTAAATATTAAAAAAGTAGATGTTGGATGTCTTTTTTCCATCATGAAAACAAAACTAAGTTTACACTTGTAAAATCCACAGGATAGATTTGACTGCAAGACAGCACAGAAAAAGTTCGACTAGTTTAAATTACTAGTCTGGGTACTGGGAGCAGCATTTCTGTACAATATAGTCTTAGCTGGGACAATAATAGGCAGATGGCAAATGAGCACAGTGAATCAGGCAAGGTAACCTACCCTGTGCTCCAAGCTTCTCAAGGGCCTCTTGTTCCTGGTCCAGATAGGCTCAGCTCAGGGGTGGCCAGCCTCCAGACAAATTGCAGGCAACACAACAGGTATGGTTTTCTTAGTTACTATCCATAGATCTGCCCCAATGTAATCACTAACTCCCCAGGACTCTGGGACGTAGAATGATAAACCAGTAACTGTGGACAGTCTGTGACAAAAAGTCCCAATTTTGTAATACTGTGAGGGCTCTTCTCTCCTTTTATCTTGGCTATGCAGTTTCTTTCTGCGACTACCAGTGTTGATACAAAATGAAGGATAATAGAGAATGAGGACCCAAAACCATCCTTTTGCTACATTTGTTTATTTGACACGTATTGATTTGGCTCCCTGGTATCTGTGCGGATTAAAAATTAGAGAATACAGAGAGTTTGAGGAGAAAAGGTTTTGTTGATATTCAGTAACCAAATTAGCCTTTTGGTCTGATTTGAATATAATGCAACTGTAGATTTAGTTGTGCTGAATATGAACAACAACTTCATTCACAGTATGAACATCTGAATCACTCCCCTATGCTCACAGGCATTGTTGCAAGTGAGCTGGCATTAGCAAACACAACACTGGTACTAATGCAATAATTAAAATTCTGATTATATTTATGAAAGCTTTATTTCATCAATTAGCAAAGCTATATTAAGCAAACAAAATCCACTGTCTAACAACTTATTGTGGAAATATTAGATATCTTCTGGATAGACTAGAAGATATTAATTTGAGGTGGAAATGCTTTCACTTCCCCCTGTTACCCTCACAATCTATGAATATAGAACAATAATAATCTATAGATTCCCTTTAAAGTATACATTCCAGACAACTTTTATTTCATTTCACTTGGGGATATTAAAATACAATGCTGATGCAGTGTGGATTTTGCTAGATGTTTGATTTATTTTCAAGATAAGACAACTATTGCCAAGTGTATATCCACACATATGAAATGAAAAAAGGATTTATTGAAAGATACAAATGATATCTTGTAGGCTAGTTAAAGCCAAGCAACTCAGAAATAAGATGAAGATTCTATCCTTATCGGGTCTCGTTATGTCTAGTTATTGCATTTCTTATGGTATCTGAGAAGACTCACTGCTCTGAGAGCCCCAGTGGAAATCTGTAACAAACCAAGATACAATGCTTTGAATTTAAATTATGCTTGAATGCTGTATTCCTTCATAAGTGTATATTTGAACCATAAAGTCAAGTTTCGGGTTTTTTCTTTTAGGCCAGAGTGGTATTCTCAACCAATATAAGTCTGTGGGACTGGATAGGATGGATACCAAAGTGCTGAAAGACAGCTGATGTCATTGTGACACTGCTTTCTATCATCCTTAAGATGTTGTGGAGACCAGGAGAGGTCCCCAATAACAGAAGAAAGAAAATCTTGCACCTGTCTTCAAAAAAGGGCAATAAGGATAAGTAAGGATGCAACAGAGTGGTTAGCTAAACTTCAGTCCCTAGAAAATTCCAGTCCAGGCCATTCTAGTCACATGAAGGAGAGGCAGGTTACTGGGACCAGCCAGAATGGATTTATCAAGAGTAAGATCACAGAGCTATGATAAAATGACTAGATCCATGAATGAACAGAGAGCAGCTGAAATTCTTTACCTTGACTTTAGTAAGGCGTTTGACACTGTCTCCCACAATATTCTTGTATCGAAGCAAAGATGTCTGGATGGATGGACTACCAGGAGGGTCAATATCTGTCTGGATTGTCAGGCTCTAGGTAGCAGTTATTGTTTTGTGCTACAGCTGAAAAACAGTTAACAAAGGGATTTCCCCAGGGGTCTCTCCTGGTACTTGTCCTGTCTAATATCTCTAAAGAGTAATCTGGAAGAGGAGGTAAAATGCACCTTCACCAAATCTGAAGATTACACCAAACATGGGGGAACGACACTAGCTGACATGCTCAGGGCTGGTCTGCCATTCAGAAGAACCTGGACAAGCTGGAGGATCAGGTAGGAAATTCAACAGGGGCATACACATAGCCCTGCATCTATGAAGGAATAACAATACAGGCTGGGCACTCACCCCCAGGGGAGCAGCGCCGCTGAAAAGGTCCTGGTCGTCTTGGGAGACTACTGTCTCCCAAGACAGTATTGTAGATTTGCATCTGACTTATGGTTAACCATAAGTCAGCAGTGTGTCCTGTCAATCATAAAGGCAAACAGCATCCTCACTGTATCAATGAGGAGCATGGCCAGGAGATCAAGGGAAGTGACTAGTCCCTTTTGACTCGGCATTGGCTAGACCACATCCAGAACACGTCATCCAGGTTTGAGCCTCCTAGTGGTAGAAAGTTGTGGGTAAACAGGAGCAAGCTTGGTGAGGCGTCACCAGAATGGTCAGGGTTAGAGCACTTGCCCTGTGAGGAGAGGCTGAGGGAGCTGGGCTGGTTCATCCTAGAGAAGGGATGGCTTCAGGGGAATGTATATCTCCTGCAAGTGCCTATGAGGAGCCAAGAAGGTGGAGCCAAGCTCTTTACTGAGGTGCATTGTGGGTATTAGGCAGTGGTTATAAAGTAAAAAATGCAGATTCCACACTTCACTTGAGGAAAAATCTGTTTTTACCATAAGAGCAGTCAATCTGTGGGTCAGGCTGTGCAGAAGTGTTGCACAGTCTCCGTGCTTGGAGGTTTTGAGGACCCAACAGTCTAAAGCCTTGTGCATCCTGGTCTGAATTTGATGTCATACCTACTTTCAGCAGGAGGTTGGTCTAGAGACCTCCTTTGGCTGCTTCCAAGCTGAATGATTTGATGATTCATGTGCACCTCTGAAAAGAGGTTAAAATACTAATGTTTTCAGATGGTCTTTATAGACCACTGTCAGTACCTTCAAAAGCAATAGTTCGTAATTGATAGAATGTAAGATTCACCTCACTTAACTAAAGCCAGCTAAAAATGAGGTTCTTAGTTTATTTTTTAGTCTCCCTTCCTACTCAGTAGAAGGAATGAAGTATCTCTAAAGTATAATCCATGGCATTTTTAGATAAATATTTAAATTAAGTGGGCTGGATTATTCCCTGAACATTCCTGTATGTCTTCATTTCCTGTAAAGAGAACTGGCTTAGCTAGCTTCATCTGTATGCTTCACTTAAAGATGTCTATTATTAAATGCAGGAATTACTACCCTAAATTTAGTATGTTTTGTACACTTAATAATCTGTATCAAGATATATATAAGCTCTTGCCTGAATACATTTGAATAACATAACTTATCAATGAAGCATAGTAAAATCAGCAAGAGTTATTTTACTTATTTATTTTCAGACTAAGTGCTTTAGGAAAAAAATAATAGAAGTAAAAGAATATATTTTTCCAGCATGAATATACTGGAGCTGTAATTCAATATTTCAGTGTTCATAATAAACAATGATACTGAGACACATATTTTCCAAGTTATGAACACATATCTGTTTTGTGGTTTGGGAGGAATCTGCTGCAAGTCTTCCAGTTTCTGTGTCACACATTCTGGTGTCACAGATTTAAATCTGTAGCAGCTGGTAAACACCCTGATGATAGGAATATAGTTGATTCCCTGTCTCAGTTATCACTGTTCATCTCCACATTCCTCAGCACTTGCAGCCTAACATCTACATTTATCTGACCTGTGGTCTCTGGTGCAATGACACAAATGAGTTCATTTGATGGAGCTGGAACTGGAGAACTGCACTACCATGTCTTATTCTCAGAATAACACAAGTTTCCTCGTCCTGGAGTACAAAGAGTAAATGGCATTGGTTGTACATTTGCACCACCACAATCAAGAGCAGTGCCAAGACTGAAGTTTCAGCTCCCATATCCAATCAATAGCAGCATAGTTGTGTAATTTTCTTTTACTTGCAACTGGAAAAACAGCATTAAAAATTAGCATCATTTTTTGTGTAGGAGTGAGTTCAGTCTCATAGCTCTAATAGCATAGTGTGTGCTAGACCTCATCCTGCTGGGTTTAGAGGCAGAACCTGCAGAGATAATCCAATATCTGCTAGCTGTCAACCAGGATATCTTGGGGGGGAATATGCTATGGGTTATAATAGATGTTGGCAGGTGTGGGGTCTCAGAGTACTTGAAAGAGTACTTTTATACCTAGATTTCCTGGAGTCATTAGCAGGAATATCCAGATAGTTACAGACACCATGGATGCTAAACACAGATTTTTCTTTGCCTGAAACAGGCAAAGAAAAAATTATTAAACCATGCTCATTTTGTAACAGTTTTCTTCAGCCTTCCAATATCCTCATAAAATACAGAGAGAAAATGTTATCATAGATATATATCTCTCAACAGTCTACAAACATTTACTCCAAAAGGAAACAATTTTATTGAGTGAATGGAACAACTCCTGAGTAAAGCCTGTAGCATGAGGATTGCACTAAGTTTTACTTAATCGTGTATTAAGATATCAGCACGAAAGAAGCAAACGAATATTTAATTTGGAATTATTTGGCTTAAAAAGGTCTAGTATAAACTAGATTAAAAGCAGTACACTCAAAAAATCTTGATACTGTAATATTTTAGATTTCTCGTAGCTGACTTATTATAACCCAATTTTAACAGTTAGAAGTAGTATATTTGATGGGTAACTTAATTAGGAACCTTTACAGATCATGTTTCAATTCAAGTTCTTAACTTTGAAAAGTTGGAGTGTATTTTAATGTTTATTCAGTACTGGCTTCCTCCTCTATCTCAGTTCAAGCAACATCAAAAAGGAAGGTATGCAGATGGATTTCTTAAGGGTTCTTTTAATTCACAGATTCTTTCATGCATCTAATTATTTGAAGCTGTGGTTTGGAAAGGTTTCCCATTTAAACATTCACAGGATTTCTTTAGGTTTCTCCATTTTGGTCTTCCAGTAAGTTGTCTTCTCTTTTCAATTTCCTTTTCTTCACCACTTTTCAGTCTGAGTTTCCAGGATAGCAAATCTGTCACTTCTCCCTCTAGCACCTAATGAGCGATCCTAAAAAGTCTTGCAGTTCATCTTCCTGTTGCATATTATCTGTTCTTTCTTTTCAAAGTCTCATACCTTTTTCCCCCACTCAGGAGAAAAATTTAGAAAAGCAAACAAATAAAAGCTAATGGTAATACTTCTACCATGTACTCAACAACTGAGGTGAAAACATTATTACACCATGTCCAATAAAGTGCCTTTTTAAATTCACCAGTTAGTGAAGTAGAAGAACAAGTGTAAAACATGTGACAGTGCTCTCTTGCTCTCAGACCTGGAGCTGTTGAGTCACCTGTGCTACTTAAAGGCCTTATGTTCCATTTACTACTTACTAACTTTACCTTGAGTTGCTTTTCCAGATGGTAGAGAAGTAACTACAGTTTACTCTAAGGCAAGCTGAGCAGGTATGCACAGAGAGTTGTTTCCACACCTTTACACAGTGGGATGAGAGTGAGGTATGAGTTAGATTTAAACAACAAAAGGAAACAAAGAAAACACTGTGTGTAAACATACTAATAAAACCGCATTTATTATTAACATGTTCATGGAACCTGATAGAAGTCTGGTGCTAAACAAACACGTATAAACCAGTATGATTATTACCAATGTGTAACACTTTGTATTGACTTCTGGCTGTTTGTGAAGATACCTATTTAAGGTAAAAGTAATTACTAAGCAATGAACTAACAGATCGCCTTGAGCCTGCAAAAGCTGTCAAAATCTTTTTTTTTTTTTTTTGTCTCCTATAAATTACTTGACAAGTTAAGTTCTTCCCAGATAATGTGCTAAGTGCAGACCCCTCCCTTTCTATGGTTCAAGCAGCTGAACTGTCTTCTGTGAACCAGTCATGTCAGCATGGTGTTGCTTTTAAGTTAATTATTTTAGGTTGTAAAGTTATCAAGAAATACAGAACATCTCTAAAAATGTGATTTCTAGCACTGAATTTCTGAGAATATAAAATCTGCACAAACTAATACCCCAGCTAAGCAAGGGACCAAGACTGTCCACTAATAGAATTTTCTCTTTCACACGCACACACAATAAAAATAATTTTGGAAAGCAGTTGTGATAGCCTCTACAATTAAAGTTCTTATGAGAAAAAAATGTAGAACAATATATACAAAAAAGCAGACTCATATGCAATCCAGCATCTACCTTGTTTACCAGAAATTTTGCTCAGAACGCAGGAAAATCTACTACTAGATCCAAATAGGAAGAAGGGTATGTCTGCCATATCTTTTCATAGAATCATAGAATCGTTAAGGTTGAAAAAGACCCTTAAGATCATTGAGTGCAACTGATGCAGGCAGATGTATATTAACACTGTATTCACAGCTAACCAGATGCTATCTATCTCCAAACAGAAGTTCTGCAGGTGTGGTTAGCACAATGTTGGGCTTAAACCATCCAGTCTTCCTGACAGGCAGTATATATTTGCCAAAGCCTAGCTCTTTGCTTGCGCCTTTGGGCTGGAAACTCATTCATGTCTGGCTGGATTGCAGTGTGGGCTGAATGCGTGCACTGTGGGCTACGAAACATAGGATAAGCAAACCCACCAGTGCCTCATGGCTTGACATTGGAAATGCTAAACTTCTGGCTCCTGCAGGAAGCACCAGAACCCAGAAGTAAATCCCTGCAGTGTCCGAGAAAAAGTTTCTAGGGATACATAAGGATTAAGGACAGGATTATCTCAAAACATACTCTTTTCTGGCCTTCACGCTCAGACAAGTTACATTCTAGAAGCAACTGATGCCTCAAATTTTCTCTCTAACCGTTACTCAAATTACTTAACACATACACTAATATCGTTAATACAACAATACTTAAGAATGACTGTCTGATCTAAGACACGGATAACAAGATCCAATTATTTAAAAAATAATTGTATTTGGAGAAATAAGACCTGTCAAAAACCTGTTACATTATGTAGGATTCTTGAGTTACACAGACAAGGTTTCTTGCAACAACTAGTTCTTTATTGCATTAAGAAATACTAACACATAAATTGGTAAGACAATGAGAAAAAAACGTAATCATTAACAGCTAACCATTATTTTCCAGGTGGAGAAACAGGATTCATAACGAATACAATTTCACCAAATAGCTGACTTATTCTAATAAATGCCAAATTCATATTTTATTAATGTAGTCTATAATTATACATGCAAACTATCTCTTCACTACTGGACAAAAATTTAATTTATGAAGGCTAGTTTTGTGAAGCACTGAACATAAAAGAATTCCATAAACTAAACTTCCATGTTGATTTACATTAACCTATGGATTGTAACTTCTTATAGACTGTAATTCAAGCAAAAATAAACAAAAATTAGTTTGTCACGGAAAAACAGACACAATAGAAAAAGAAAGAATGTTGTGTCCATTTTTTCAAATAAATTGCTCATATGTGATTTGGCTGCCCTGGGGTCAGGTGGGATGGATGCCAAAGGAAAAGATGCATTTCAGGAAGCTTAGTGCCTTATGATTTTCTTACTCCTGTGGGATTTAACTTCAAGATTTAAGTTGTGCCTTATGTAGGCAGTTGTAACTAGTGTCCAGTTTTGCAAAAAAATGCAAATGGATTTTGCTGTCATATTTTTGCGTATGCGTTAATTTTACTTACAATTCCAAACTGGATATCCTCAAATTAAACATGTTTTAAAAAAAAAAAAAAAAAAAAAGAAAAGAAAAAATATATTTGAAAGACTGTTTTGAATAACTATGAACACCTAGTTTTTATTTTTGCACCATGTCAGCAATATGCACCCAATTATTTATTTGAGCATATGCTGTGCATTATGAAGTGTTTACTTGGCTTCTAACCAGTTTTAAAAGGATCAAAGTGTAAAAAAACCAAGGACATAGAAAATACAAATGCATCATTTAGTGTTCTCCCACATAAGATTCATTTTAACTGCAGCACACTCCACATTATCCTTCTAAATGCCAGTTTACCTGCTCCTGATGAGAAGACGTGTCTACTTTGGTTCCAGTTGGAGGTGCACTTTGAAAGTAACTCTCCCCAGGGAACATATTTTATGCATGAAACTAAGAATTTATTGTTAGCCTAATTAAAATCTTAATCTGATTAAAATCTAGCAAACAGCTATCTTTAGCCCTGTTAGAATGATATCAGTAGTTCAAATACAGAAAAGCCTTATTGGTAATAATACGCTTATAAACTGTTATACATGAGAACATATTAAGAGCTATCCTTTTTCTCTGGTGTTGTGCTTGCACTTTCAATGTCCCTCTGGTCCTCTGCTCAATGGCACCAGACTTCTTCAAGCAGAGAGATAATGGGGTGCCAAAGTGAGATATCAGCATCCCAAGCTCTGTGCTGGGTGGGGGTACGGTGTTCAAGGTGGGAGTCGGGGCATTCCCTTCTCCTTATGCTCAGGGCTATTTTTCAAATGTTTTCTTGCCTCTTACTGGCTTCCAACCCCACATGGATGCTGCACCACAGCCTCCCTCAGCCGTGGGAGACAATATAGGCCACAGCCTGTCCCCTGTCTGGTTTGTCCAGATTCATCCATCTGCAGCTGTCACACAGGTTTGGCTCAGGACAAGCAATTGTCCTGTGGCCACCAGATCATCGTTAGAGCAAGCTGGCACCAGCTCAGGCCCAGGCAAGCCCTCCCAAGCACTGAGCACTGCCCGATTAGACACCTGTTGCCATTTAATTATAATGTGGCAGAAATCCTATTCATCAGGCTACATTTGACTTTGAAAACGTACATAGAAAACAGTAAGAACTTTCTCTCCAAATAGTGTTGGTATATAAGTGTGTGTAAAAGTATGTATACATACACATCCTTTTGCCAACTTTCTTCATGATAAAACTTTGAGTACCGGATAGAAAAATTCCATGGTTTAGGTCAGCAATGAAGAAATACCACGGTATCACAGTACAGTGCATCTTTAAGGAATATGAAATCAATAAATTCATGCAATCTCATTGATGTTTAATCTGTTTTGGGAGAATAAATCTGCCAGTCATCAGAAGAGTATTATCAGTTCCAAAGATCTTAGAAAATCTTTAGCTGTGATCTTATTTTTCTTTGACACTCTTTTTTAGTCTTTGCATTGTATCCTTCAGCATTAGCCTGAGGTAAACTGAGGTGAATGTTTCAAGATGTGCACTATTTTTGCTTCAGAGGCATGGCAGCAGGAGACACAGTATGCATCCAGAATCCTGCTCTAAGAGGTACACACTGAATCTCTGCAAGACTGTAAGCATTTGGTGACAAATAAAAATACAATAAATTTTATACAGAAAAGAAGGTCAATTTCAGATAAAATACAAGCTTTTACATAGCTCAAAAGAGCTGGAATTCTTCCTACAGAGTTTATCTTACTGTATTTTACTGGCACAAATGGGCACAACTTTTCAGATGTTATTTAGAAGTGAAGAGAGTGAGATCATTTCTTCAGCTGTAAAATCACTAGGCATGAGAAAATTTCTTGAATTATATTGCAGATTTTTATAGTTTACAGAACTACTTCTATTGGGCAAACCTTGAATTATATCCCATCTTAGCGTAGTATATTTTGAGTGCTTTGTCCACTTTATTTCTGAATAACCTAAACACACATTGGTGAAGTACGTAGAAAGAATTGTTCCATTTTTATCCAAGAGACATTCAGTATAACAATATAAAGTATGTACTTTATTGCTATGTCATTATTATTTTCCCTTTCTCCTCCTCTCCACCCACTTCTAACAATTTTTCCTACATAATTATGCTTTCAAATGTCAATTCAGTCACAGATACTTTTGTTTTATAACCCGTAATGTTTTGGAAGACAGGAACATTGTTCAAAAGTATTCTGGGAGATATATAAATCTTAATCCATGATTATGTTACTATAGAAAATAACAGAAGACCATTACACACCATGTTCCTTCCATGGTTATTCCATGATGGGAACTAAATTCTTAGTTTATTGTTATTCAGCTCTCAATTACTGCTCTCAACTATCTCCAAGTATTTTTTCCTGGACTGTGGACTAATTCTGCCAGAAACAATGATGCACCAAGACTGGCTCCATGCAGAGGCGATTTGGATCCACCATGGATTTTTAATTAAAAGAGACAAATAATGAGTATACAAGGCTTGATTTGACCTGGAAACAAGACAGCCCCCTTTCACACAGTCTAGAATCTAAAGTTCCATGCCAAGTAAAACCAAGCTGAGCTCGCTAAACCTGCTCTGGTGGCCACATCACTTTCCTTAATTGCAAAGCTTTCCTTGTTTTCTGCACCATGCGTCTCTGATTTATTCCATACAGATTCAGTGGTTTCTCATCTCCAGCTCAAACTGGCTTTCATGTGGCAAGGCTGCATCTTGCAGAGCCACTTGAAACTTTACACTCTGTTCCCAGAGCTCCATGTTGTAGTAGGCATTATTAATTTTAAAATATTGTTATGAAAATATTCAAGACCAGTTCAGACCTAGCAGTACTCCTAAACTAACAATTCCCTCCCATGACCCTTTGGGTCATGGAAGCTGGCTTAAAAAACACTTGAGTGGCGTCCTGTGCAGCCATCCAGATTTCAGCAAAAGAAGAAATGATTTAATAAACCAAATTTGAAATTGTGCTGAGTTACAAGAGGGTGCAGCGGGCTCATTTAGCATATACCTAAAATGTGTGTCACTGATTTGTCCTCCACAGAGAAACTAAGGTACAACACTGAGTAATTCCAGTATGACTCAACAGGCAAACAACCCTGGGCCAATTGCTGTTGTAATATTTTACTGAAAATGGGAAAATGCTTTTTATAGTTATATCTGACATGACCTTCTTGAATATACCAACTATTTGAAATTTCATAGCAAAAATAATAAAATGGAAAAGCACTGAACAGAAATTAAATCAGTACAGTATCATAGATAACTATATGTTGTTTGTGCAAGCATATATAAATCTATTACAAAGTAATAGTAAATTAGGGAAATTTTACTAAAAGTAAATAAGGTAAGCAGATCATTAAAACATATACTTTCTACAGTGTATGCCTGGCAACAACCTCCCACAAAAAGAATAAGGATTCTGTTTTTCAATGGGATTTCCTTTTATAGGAGGCTTGTACTACTGCAATCTTTTCCATTTAGCTGTAAAAGCAAATTTCCTCAAATTTCACAGTCTCTGAAATTCATATGGAGTAATCGTTGCAAACCATTCCAATAAATTATCTGTAATATAGAGTACAGTTGACAACACAGAAAAGCCATGAAAAATGATAAGGGACAGGTAATAGATGAAAATTTCATCTTAAAGACATACGATATTAGTCTAATGTCTAAAGGCATATGAATTCTGTGTTCATACACACACCAGATCTCAAAATAATGATGCTAAACAGCTAAGATCATACTTTTATATATGGAAAACTCTAAAGCTTGTCCAGGATACGCATCAGAAAAAATATTAGTAACCATAGTAGTGGAAGAATAGTCGGCATTATCTGCCCTTGATAGTACAAGGAGAATCATATTTTACAGGTACTTAGGACAGTAAATGGATAGTAAAAGCAGTGCCAGATTTTCAAATGATCTTAGGGTTATTCTTTATAGAACAGATTTCTGAAAATCTGAGTTGCCATTTAGACATCTCACAGAAAAATGATGAAAACGAAATACAAGAAAACAAACATAAAATACAGAGAGTTCTTTCGTGATAATATAGTCTTACTTATAAAGCAGCTGTTCTTAAGTCAGCTGCTAATAATGTTTTAAACAGGTGTTTAAAAAAATCACTGTTTTGTTAATGAAACAATTGATATCTCTAAAAGAACAGTTCCAAATTTTATATGATAATTTTGGATGAAACATCCATCTGCACAGACGTCAAGACTGACACACATCTACAGAGCCTAACATGATGAAAAACAGTGTACAGAGAAACCAAGGCCTTAATTTAGACAGTTTAAAGATAGATCAAAATATCTCCTAGCTGCAGTTCGACACATGCTTAAATATTAACCTGAACAAGGTACCTCTAATACCTGCCCAGGTTTCCACAAGACTTAAAGCAAGTTTACGCCTTTATACCTAAGATGTAATCCAATTCAGTCATCACCAGACTATCCATCAAAACATCTGAGACTGAGACATTCAAAATGAGATCCATTCATGATGCTAATTCTTTCTGAAGCAGGAATTCAGTTGATAGCACTGCCTCTCTAGCATGTAAGAGGACAACCATGAATTATCTTTTGATGCAATGCACTCTAGTCAAAGGCAACCTGGCCTGGTGAGACGAACTATTCTAAAGTGGAAAAAAAATCAGTAGCTTAATCCCAGGTCTCTCAGCATAATTGTTTTTAATGTTAACCTTTTCAAACAGAACTTTTATAGCAATAACCTATTTTAAGGCCTCGGGGCCTTGGGATGATTGGTTTAGGGATCAGGATCACAAGTAGTGTTCTCTATCCTTCCTGTTACATGGAATCATGAGAGAAGAAACAGGAAGAGCCAGCAAATCAATATCTGGCTCTGAGCTTGGTGTCACCAGCAGAATTTTGGGTGTTTTGATCATGGGTTGGTCTACACAACACCAGGCTGCTGGTGACAGACGGGGTGCACCTCTCTCAAAGAGGGAAAAGAATCTTCACACAGGAGTTAGCAGGGCTCATTGAAAGAGCTTTGAACTTTAAAAGGGATAAAACCAGGCTCACTAGAGATAAGCCTGGGGGAAGCACGCCAGTGTTTGAGGGATGGTGTGCCAGCAAGGTCCTTCGGTCTGCCATCTCAGTGGAGATGGGGGATGGAGACCCATGTGGCAGCAAAGACACAAGGACTATGGATGTGTTAGAAATTATGGAAGCGTCTGAGAATGGTCACGTAGGAATTAGGGCTTCTCCCTGCAAAAAAGGTGGCGGGATCAATAGCCCAGCTGAAGTGCACCTATTCCAATGCATGCAGCATGGGCAACAAACAGGAGCAGATGGAAGCCATTGTGCAGCAGGAAAACTATGATATAGTTGCCATCACAGAAACATGGTGGAATGACGCGCATAACTGGAGTGCTGCAATGGATGGCTATAAACTCTTCAGAAGGGATAGGCAAGGAAGGAGAGGCGGTGGGGTAGCCCTGGATGTTAGAGAGTGTTTTCATTGTCTAGAGCTTAATGATGGTGACGATAGGGTCGAGTGTTTATGGGTAAGAATCAGGGGGAAAGCCAACAAGGCAGATATCCTGGTGGGAGTCTGTTACAGACCACCTGACCAGGATGAAGAGGAGGGCGAAATATTCTATAAGCAGCTGGGAGAAGTCTTACCATCACTAGCCTTTGTTGTCATGGGGGACTTCAACTTACCAGATGTCTGCTGGAAATACAATACAGCAGAGAGGAAACAGTCTAGGAGGTTTCTGGAGTGTGTGGAAGATAACTTCCTGATGCAGCTGGTGAGGGAGCCAACTAGAGAAGGCGCCCCGCTGGACCAGTTGTTTGCAAACAGAGACAGACTTGTGGGTGATGTGATGGTTGGATGCTGTCTTGGGCACAGTGATCATGAAATGATAGTTTTCGATTCTTGGAGAAGTAAGGAGGGGGTCAGCAGAACTGCTACCTTGGACTTCCAGAGGGCAGACTTTGGCCTGTTTAGGAGCCTGGCTGACAGAGTCCCTTGGGAGGCAATCCTGAAGGCCAAAGGAGTTCAGGAAGGCTGCACGTTCTTCCGGAAGGAAATCTTAAAGGCGCAGGAGCAGGCAATCCCCATGTGCTGAAAGATGAGCTGGCAGGGAAGAAGACTGGCCTGGCTGAACAGAGAGCTTTGGCTGGAACTTAGGAAAAAAAGGAGAGTTTATGATCTTTGGAAGAAGGGGCAGGCAACTCAGGAAGACTACAAGGATGTTGTGAGGTTATGCAGCGAGAAAATTAGAAGGCTGAAAGCCCAACCGGAAGTTAATCTGGCTACTGCCATAAAAGACAATTTAAAATGTTTCTATAAATACATTAACAACAAAAGGAGGGCTAAGGACAATCTCCATCCTTTATTGGATGCGAGGGGAAACATAGTGACAAAGGATGAGGAGAAGACTGAGGTACTTTATGCCTTCTTTGCCTCAGTCTTCAATAGTCAGACCAGTTCTTGGGGTACCCAGCCCCCTGAGCTGGATGTGGGAGGGTATGGGGAGCAGAATGAAGCCCCCATAATCCAAGCAGAAATGGTTAGCGGTTTGCTACACCACTTAGACACAGACAAGTCCATTGGGCTGGATGGGATCCACCCAAGGGTCCTGAGGGAGCTGGCAGAACTGCTCACCAAGCCACTTTCCATCATCTATCACCAGTCCTGGCTAACCAGGGAGGCCCCAGTTCACTGGAGGTTACCAAATGTGACGCCCATCTACAAGAAGGGTCAGAAGGAGGATCCAGGGAACTACAGGCCTGTCAGCCTGACCTCTGTGCTGGGGAAGGTTATGGAGCAAATCATCTTCAGTGTCATCACGTGGCATGTATGGGACAACCAGGGGATTGGGCCCCATCAGCATGGATTTATGAAAGGCAGGTCCTGCTTGACCAACATCTCTTTCTGTGACAAGATGACCCACTTAGTGGATGAGGGAAAGGCTGTGGATGTTGTCTACCTGGACTTTAGTAAAGCCTTTGACACCGTTTCCCACAGCATTCTCCTGGAGAAACTGGCTGCTCATGGCTTGGAGGGCTGTACTTTTGGCTGGGTAAAAAAACTGACTGGAAGGCCAGGCCCAAAGAGTTGTGGTGAATGGAGTTAAATCCAATTGGCAGCCAGTCACAAGTGGTGTGCCCCAGGGCTCAGTACTGGCCAGGGCCAGTCCTGTTTAACATATTTGTCAATGATCTGGATGAGGGGATGGAGTGCACCCTCAGTAAGTTTGCAGACGACACCAAGTTGGGTGGAAGTGTTGATCTGCTGGAGGGCAGGAAGGCCCTACAGAGGGACCTGGACAGGCTGGATCGTTGGGCCGGGGCCAACCTCATGAAATTCAACAAGGCTAAGTGCCGAGTCCTGCACTTCAGTCACAACAACCCCATGCAACGCTACAGGCCTGGGGAAGAGTGGCTGGAAGTGGAAAAGGACCTGTGGGTGTTGGTTGACAGCCAGCTGAATACGAGCTGGTAGTGTGCCCAGGTGGCCAAGAAGGCCAATGGCATCCTGGCGTGCATCAGAAAGAGCGTGGCCAGCAGGACTAGGGAAGTGATCGTCCCCTTGTACTCGGCTCTGGTGAGGCCGCACCTCGAGTACTGTGTTCAGTTTTGGGCCCCTCACTACAAGAAGGACATTGAGGTGCTGGAGCGTGTCCAAAGAAGGGCAATGAAGCTCATGAAGGGTCTAGAGCACAAGTCTTATGAGGAGCTGGGGGAGGGAGCTGGGGTTGTTTAGTCTGGAGAAGAGGAGGCTTGGGGAGACCTTATTGCTCTCTACAATTACCTGAAAGGAGGCTGTAGCAAGCTGGGTGTCAGTCTCTTCTCCCAAGTGACAAGTGGAAATGGCTTCAAGTTGCACCAGGGGAGGTTTAGACTGGATATTAGGAGAAATGTCTTCAATGAAAGGGTTATCAAACATTGAAACAGTCTGGCCAGGGAAGTGGTTGAGTCACCATCCCTGGAGGTGTAGATGTAGAGCTTAGGACATGGTATAGTGATGGACTTGGCAGCGTTAGGTTAACAGTTGGACTCGATCTTAAAGGTCCTTTCCAACCTAAACATTCTATGAATCTATGATTTTATTATTCTAAAATACAGCCTTTTAGATAAGAAGCATGACGTCATGAGTTAGTCTCATGTTAGTCTGTTATGAAAAGATATTCATAAAATCTGCCTTCACTTCCTTTTTTCTGAATGATTCACCAATTTTATTCTACCTTTTTTCTTTTTAAAGCATTGATAATTATAAAATGGTAACAACCACTGAAAAAATATAAAAGCTTTGACATCTTTCTAAAAAAGAAAAGCAGTATAAAGATCTGCATGATTTTATGTGTGTTTGATACTTATGAGCATATATTGTAAATTCTGTAGAGCAGATTAAGTTTAATAATAACCACATACAGAGCTGATGTCTATTCCAATAATGTTCACCTTCATTATAACCATCACAAATTTAGACAAGATTAGTGATGCTGAGAGTTTCTAGGCAGGATATAATGAATTTCTAGTATGAAGGAACAAAAATAAGACATGAGATAAAGGTGACCCTGTATATATCATTTATATGTGATATTCTGAAGGCTTTTTTATAAGGTTCTTCATAAGATATTATTAAGGGAAATAAATAACTGTGGGTAAGAAGCAAACAGCTTTTCTGGATTAAACACAGATACACTAATCAAAGAGTTCTAATAAAAAAAGTTTCTAATAAGGTAAAGTGAATAATGAAAGTCTGAATTCAGTGGGACAAGCAGTCTATACTTTCTGTAAAGCACATAAGATGTTTTAGACATTCCCTGGTGATATGCTATTAAAGGAAAACTAGGAATGGCAATGCCTGTGGTCTCATTTCTCTGATGTCATAAATCCCTAAGGAACTGCGAGAAAAGTGAAAGACAAAAAAGAACACTGAAAAGAGAGAATGAAAACATGAACTCTGGAAACTGGCGGGGGGGGAAGTTTTTTAAAAAGTAGATAAATTAAATTAACTCAAATATCAAAGTGATCATGTATAAAATAATTGTAGAAAACATTATTTCACATAAGATTCCAAAGAATAAACCTTGATCACTATTGCAAAATTAGCTTTGAATCCCAAACTCCAATAATGGACAAAACCTGAGTTTATTGTCCTTTGTAAATTAAATTCTATCCCAGATATTACTATATTTAGCCATTCTTCTTGAGCTAATGTCTTGAATTAGAAATTAGAGCTATTTAAATTATCTTGAGCTAGAGTATCCATTATTCTATGCAGCACTGTGGTAATTACTAAATAACAGTTGGAATTAAAATTCAGCAAGCAGTATTAAGCACTTAAAAGTTATTAATACCAAGGTATCTATCATATGCCTCTGAAATGTTGAGAGACTGGGAAAATTCAGTGTTCACAATGTCTCTTTATCATATTACACTTTAGTGTACTGGATCATTAAAAGATACATAGGCCAAAACAAGGGAGAAAACAGGGAAATCTAGACTTAATGTGACTTTCTATAAAAAAAGTATATATTTTGTATGAGTGAATTGCTTGACTGATTTCACACTAATCCCGGTAAACATTCACCTTTTACATGAAAGAAAAAAAGTCACATAATAAAATGATTTGCAGTGCTCTCTACAGCTGCACCAAAGCCAACTGATTTTCAAAGGGAGAACAAGGGAAACTAGAATAACTCCCCTGACTAATGGACAGCTAAAAGGGAAGAACTAGAAACAATCCCTGGCTGCCACTGTGTTCAGATCTTGGAAGAAATAATCGAGCCTCAAGCTGTCTTTCATAAGTCTGCAACATCTGCCTTGCAGTCAATGCCATTTTCCCCAAGAGCAGAAGTCTTTCTTCAGAAGCGAAATGCCTACACTGCCACAAGCAGACTGAGCAAGCAGTAAATTATTTTAGAAGTAAAGCTTAGCAACATAGGCATTTATGTATTATGCCTCTTAGGAACCTTGTTTGTCATCACAGACCTATGCAGTGTTGTAGACATGCTGTTTGATACAGAAAGACACAAAACATCAGAGATTGTTCCTTGGCACTTCACTGCCACAGCATACACATCTGTGATACTTATTGATAGCTTAATGCCTAATGCACAGTTGAAAGAGATTTGTTTTACCCAGTCTGTAGTTCCATCAGACTGTATTAGCACAACAAAAGGTCCACAATGTTGCACCTAGAATTTTTGGTAAAAGCAGTCCCTAGAATGGCAATGTTATATTAAGTGCAATACAGCTGGCTTCAGCCTCAGGGCTGAAGGAGACATCAGGAACAACATTCATTGTAGTAGATCAGTGTGATTATTAATTCCTGCTCACTGGTTCCTGGACACCAGAGCAACAAGTCATTGAGAACTGCAGTGGAGAGATATAGTCCAAATAAAAATCTTCTGTAAATTCTTAATGATTTCAGTGATCTCTAGATCACACATAGACCTTCTATGCATGTAAAATATTTTTCTTTCAATGTTCCTATAATTTATTTAAAGACAAATGTCAATGAGGGAGAAAAGTTGCACATTTACTTAGGAGCACAAGGGCACTTACAGTCATAATCATTGATTTAACAGAAATTTATGAATATACTTACTCAGTGGTAAAAGCTCTTATGAATCATCATGTTATTTCATAAGTTGGAAACATTTTTAAGATATGACATTCATGCAATCAATGGCTAGTGATCAATGACAATTTAAGAATTTCTAAATCCACTGATGTCTCATCTCTTACATGATTAACCGTAAGTTTGCAAGAGAAACTTTTTATGAAATCTTACTGGGAAAAGTTATCAACTACTATACCATATTTTATATATATATATATATATATATATTGCCTTTAAGGCATTCTAAGGGAAAGAAAATGCTGCTTTTAGATTTATGTAATATTCATCCTTGAATTTTTTTTGTTTTTTATGTTAATTTATTACGTCATAAAAATGCCAGATTGCGGTTTCTGTAGACTGGAGAGTTTTTTTATATGAACAGTTGGGAAGAAAATGACGGTTCTTGCATAAAATCTTTGATTTTTTAGTTCTATTCAGAGGAAAGCTCTCCTCTGGTAGAGCAGGTCAACTTTTTCCAATGAAATTGTTTGAGACTTTGCTGAGCAGAAAGAAAACAAAATTAATAGGGTTATTTAAATTTTTTGAGAACACCATTTCCATCTGACTTTCTTTTTGTTGAAAGAGGATAAAGCAAAACCAGAATAAAACAGTTTTAAAAGTCTTTGACCAAATGATGGATTTCATCACCCTTATTGTTTACATTGGTCACACTATTGATTACATGCTCCTTCTCTTTGGTACTTTCAGGAACATACCTACTAAAATCAACAAATTGGTGTAAAGGGATCATCCCATCAGACTGAATTAGAGACTGTTAGTGCCAGAATAGGCAGAAGACATTGATATATTGCTACATGATGGGCTGCCTTCACTGAGGCTGCTTGAGTCTTCCCATTAGTTCATTTTGAAGAGTGCACTGCACGCAAAGACACCTGGATGCCAGGGCTTTCAGGCAATGTTAGTGTAGAATGAACTGAAACAAGTGGCCTACACAAAAATATCTCAAGTCATCAGTATATCATAAGCCACCTACTTATTATTGTATCTTTATTTTGAAGATAATAAAGTCTTCAATTTTTACAGAACAGATGTCTGAACTTCAACAGAATACCAGTCACTGGTCATCTATCGTGGTTTTTTACACTTTAGCTCTGCTGCATGCCATAGTCTGTACTCCATATAGCATTAGTTATCTTCAGGTACAGTTTGATTACAGACTTAAACCAGACTTGAATTCCATGCAGCAAGGACGGTAAAAAGACATATTAGGAGATATTTCTGCCTGACATGCTTAACCACAGTGTTTTCAAAAATACATCCTACCCCCACTGTAGTCACTGGGCTTTTACTGCTACTTCCAATGGGAATTGTGTTTCATGGACACAAAGCTTCTTTTTACTTTTTAAGGTCCATTCTACAAATAGATAATAAAAAAAAAAAACACAAAAAGTTCTGTCAGGTATGGAAAAAGGCAAAGGGGAAGAACAAGTGTGTTCACTGTTGTACTGGATGGAGCTAACTAACTTTTGCTACATTACTGTTTTTTCTGCTGATTATGCTGAGATTAAAAAGGTTATGGGTTATCCAACAGAACCAATAATCATTATTTCCTTTATTACTAAATACGAATGCAGATATACCTCATAAAAAAAAGGACAAAAGCAGCTTGACAAATATATGTATTGTATTCAATTTATAGCCTCATTTACAAGGGTAAACAAGGGTAAATTATGGCAGTGAGATGCACACAAGAATCAGGCTGGGGAAACAGCTGCAAGAGATCCATCCTTGTAAATATACTTTTACATGTCTTCCTTTGTTTGTTTAATTTATTTTTTCCAAATATTCCTAAATATGTTTGATTTATATTTTACAATAATCCCTAAAGAGTACCCAAACATATCAAATTTTATTACTGCATATTACACTGTTACAATGCTTATATCAGTATTATAGATCCATTTTGTACTTACTTTTTAACCCAAGCTTCTCTCTCAAGTGATCCAAGTAATTCTAAAAAAAAAATAAAAAAATGGGTTTTTTTGGAAAGTAACATCAGGTAATATAAAATTCTCTGAATTATTGTTGTGCTTGTCTTAAACTAGTCTTTCTAGATCCTTGTTTTTCCCACTTGTGTTTTCACAGAACTAAAAATCTGTTTAAGAAAAACAATACTAGGTGCATGATCTAGTTCTATGCACAAGCAGATTGTGTAGATTCTTCTATTTGTCTGCCTTTATAAGATAACCAAGAAGTATTAAAAAACCACAGCAGTCTCTAATGGCTACTTCATAGTTCTAGCTAAATATAACACATCATTACTTTCTCAGTGTCTATGAAGCAAAATCACTTTAGCCTACTACTTTATATATATATAGCTGAATTGTAATGGCCAATTTACAAACCACAAAGACTATATTTCTAAAAAGCTTCCACTTAAATACTCTTCAGCAGTGCTTCTCTGCTAGTCTAAGGAACATGCTTCTTTTTTGACACTATTTCTAATAACTAGGAATGAAAATGTTTTGTTACCTCAGAAATTGATGCTTCATTTAAAAGGTTTGCAAATTTTCTTTCTCCAAATCAAAACTGTTGTGCTCTTAAAATATTTTTAATGAAATCACATCTATCATGCTGGGATACACTTGAAAACTGATTGCAGTAAGCCAGAAAATTAATACAACAATCTAAATCTTAAGTTACTTTACGCTTAAGTCTTTCATCAACATATTTTTACGACCTGCCAAATAAGCACATCGTTGGAAAAACAAGTAAGGAAAATGCAGCTACAATTCATGGGACCTGAAAGGCTCTCAAAATCAGCCATTTAATTTGATTACTTAATGAATTCTGGATTATTGGAAACAGCCTATTTATTCTTAAGTGTCCAATCATATACTAAAAAACAGAAATGGGAGAATAATATGAAATGTTTGAAGTAATCAGTACACAACATATAGTGTAATTATAGCAAGGAAGTATTTGCTTAAGTGAATAATATTGATAAATAAATGAACATTGCCAGGAAGTGGTCACCTTTTATACAGAAAAAACAAAACTATGAGAAAGCTCTGATGTACTAATGAAAGTCTCTAGCCTCATAGTAAAAGCTGAAAAAAAATAGAAAATCTATACACTGACTTAATTTTTATGATCCTGAGCTTTTTCAAAGATAAATTATTTTCTACAGAGAACTAACATCTGTAATAGGAAATAAACTACATAGGTTATTTTGTCATAATTTAAAACTGCAGATATTTCTGCAGACAAAAGAATAAAGCCCAAAATAACATTACTTTCAGTGTTATTCCTGGAACTTAAAACAAAGGGAAAAATGCCGAACTGAAATATATGCTATCTGTAAATACAAAAAGTGTCATAATTCTGCAAGAAAATGTACGGGAAATCTGCCCTTTAACTCAACAAAAAATGTCATGATATTTTCAGGTTGGAGAAAATAACCTCTTTGACAAGAGCTGTTTGACACATTGCTAAAACATGCGGTTTTAATGTTGCTTGGAGTGCTATTTCAGTCTCAAGCCATTATTAAACTATGGACTGTGCAAGCTAAAGCACTGACTTTCTGGGAACAATGATTCAGTGATGACAATGATGGCACAAACAGCACAACCACACCTACCTTCAGACCAGCAGTCACCTGTTACTAGCCTTTAAAGGATTCATCTGTCTTCCAAAATCTTCAGTGCAGATCTTTTATCCGTATGTGACAAGAAATAAATCTTTAGGAAAAACTCCTTTGGCCTGAAATAAGAAGTTTTCATGAGAAAATTGTCAGTGTTGGAGAAGAGTTATACCTTTAGTGTGATAAAAACAGATAGTCTATAACTCTTCTTACAGTTAAAACCACAGATGGAATATACCTATGGATAGCTCTTCTATACCTATGTGCAATTGTTCCCCTCTAATTCAACCCAAAGTTATTTACATGTGGGCAGAAACCATTCTCTCACACTTACAAATGCTGCTCTTATACGATGCAATGTTCATTAGGTTTTACTTAAGTCTGAAAAGGAGCTGTTTTCAAGAATTGCAAAATACTTGGGCTACTCATACATGTGAGCAGTGAAGAAGTATTATAATTTAAGAAAGACCAAGAAGAAAAAAAAAGGTAATGTCCTGCTCTTGGGACAGAATTGTACTTGTACCACTCCTGAAACATGTTCAACCAATTTTTTTCAAAGAAGACCTGTCACGTCCCACCTGGGGAGGAGGGGGGAGGAGTGACAAAGATTCACAAATCCTCTCGATGTGGATTAAGGTGAGCCAACACTCAAGGTCTATACACAAACACCAGCTTTGATAGAAAGCTTCTATAGAGACAAATGTTGAGTACAAATATTCGATACCGGCCAGCCCTCTCACGGTTATATCTATCCCAGCTATGCGGCTTCATGGAAAGTCAAGGTAGGCCGTGCAGTACTTGACTACAATTTAACAACTTTACCAACTTAATCACCTTAAGAAAAGTGGAAGACAGAGAGAGAGAGAGAAGGAAAAGAGGAGGTGAGGAAAAAGGAGAAGAGCGAGGAGGAGGAGTGAAGGTTCTTATAAAAACGTTGATTCTGCGCAGGGTGTTTGGTGATAATTCCACAAATCAAGCACACACAAGCACATTGTCATACAAACTACAGCACATTTATCAGGCTACATGATTAGTATAAACCCACCTAAATTTACACTTATTGGTTAGTGATTAACATTTCGTACACTATTGGTTTACTGTATTTAAATTATGTAAATTAGCACGCATGCTCCTTTCATGTGTGGGGGGGCAAGTCTTTTCGGTCCTGAATTGAGTTGGTGATCATGATCTCCCCTTGCTGCATTTACCTTTCACCCAATTTCTGCAGTTTTGTCAAACTTTGTGCTTCTCTGACCACCGTCCAGTCTCTGGTGCCAAGATGTTCCCCTTTATCGGCTTGTTAGCTCTTCTTCAAGGTTAGAGCCCTTAGTTTTCCACAGTTCATTATCTTTTAGCTCCCTCCCAAATTCCTTTCCCAAGGCACAAGTGGTTAGTAGTTTTGTTAATTGGAAAATTACATCAGAGATACCAGTCGAATTAAGAGGGGTGACCAGTCAAACCAAGAGAAGTAATGCCAGGACTGTCCCCCAGGCAGTAGGTGTGTGTGTGGAGGGAATAAGAGGCTTCACAGCCCGTGGGGGATGGGGCCGAGGCAAGGCCACCATCTTCACAGGGCTCCCTCCCTCACCCTCACTCCAGGTACCATCCGGTCCTGGGTCCTTGTGGTTTTAGCACCCAGGCTGTTTGAGACATCTCGTTGTTTTGCACTAGCAGTTCTCTACAACATCCCATCTGGAGGCTCCACGACCTCTCTCTACATTCATTCTACTGCTTCACTGCCCTTATGGTCAGAAAAATTTCTCCCGTCTCTACAATGTTTGTCCATTACATCCTATAGTAGTCACCAAGAGTATGCAGGATATTCCCTGTTCACAGAAACTTTTTATATACTTGAAGACCATATTACCTCCTCTTCTCTCTCACACACACACTAGGTATGTCTGTGTATATATGATTCATTCTATCTTTCCTCAGAGACCTCATTTTTGCTACCTTTGATCATTCTTGTTAATGTCCATTAGGCTTTTTCTAACTGGTTCATGTTTTTCTTGAACTGGAGTGCCCAGATTTACACAGATTCCTCTTGCTGGAATCTTACAGCTCCCAAGCATCACTGAAGCATTATTCACATAATTTTTTGGCATTACTTCTGCTTATACAATGTGTGTGACAGTGGCAACGCAACATTGACTCCTGTTTCATTTTGTGATCCATTTCAACACTTTTCCGCAGACCTGTTTATATGGTATATTATTTCCCTGTATTTGTGTAACTAATTATTCTAAATATGTTACCCTGCAATTATGTGCAATTATGTTTGTTGACTAGCATCTTTCTCATCTCTGGATCATTTACTCAGGATTATTTAAAATCTTGGATTTGGTTTTGTTTTTTTTTTTTTTTTTATCTATAGACCTTCCCAAGTTTTTGTTGGAAGTAAATTTTAATTGGCATACTTACGCTGTGTCCTGTGCTATAACTGAATACTGAACAGGACTAGATCCAAGACAGAGCCTTACAGAACTCCGTTCAACATATCCTTCTCTTCTGAAGCTGTGGAGACATAATTCTTCAGTCCCATAGCTGAGAACAGGAAGATTTAAAAAAGAGAAAACATACATATCAGCTGAGTAATCTGTCTCACAGCCTCTAGTATCTGACATATTGAAAGAGTGAGGGCAATTTGAATTAGGACACTCTTTGTTCCCAAAGAGACAGTACAAACTACAGGGTTTAGCAAGGCTACATCATATCTACATACAGGCTTCACTGAAATGCCAGATATGGTTAATTCAGTCTATCATAAACATACTGAATGCTATTCTCCTTCAAACAAATAAATCATAAATCATTCCTCTGTCATTGCACATTCTTATTGCCCACAAGCTCCAAAAACAACACTCTGTACATGTCAAATCTGGTTTTGGTTGGCAGTCAGGGAGCAAGAACTGCAGTGCATGAGTCTAGCTGAAGTTGGATTAGATCATGGTGTCATACCCAGAGGAGTAGTAGAGACACGGTCTGACCACTTGAAAAGGAAAGAGTGTGACTCAGATTAATGGCCCGGAATAAGGTGCCAGAGAGACATCCTTTGCAGACAAAGTATTACTTGAGTGTGCAGCAGTGTAAAATGATTTCAAATCAACATGGCAGTGTTCTGCTTTTCCCAGGTATGGCAGCTCAGCCCTGGTAATATGCTAAAAATAACATAGTAATATAGTAACATAAAGAGAAGAAGGAATAACTATGGGGTAGAAAAGAAAAAACACATTTACCTGGCAGGCAGCGATGGCAAAGATAGAGATGGAAGGAGAAGAGGTGGTTGGTTATAAACAGAAGCATGCTAGGTGCAAGAAGTGCAGCCGAGGGTCAGATATGGCTGTGCAGGATAGCAAAACGAGAGCAACAAGGATGAGTATCATAAATACGTTGGTTGTATCAGGGCATAAGAAGTTAGAAATGCTGGATATTGCAGAGAATTAGTCATATTATTGCAATTTTTCTATTAAAAACACCAGTATATTGACATTAGTAGAAGCAGAATAATTTTATTTTTGAGATTAGATGTGATCTTCACTGCAGCAATTTATCACAAACAAGAAACCCCACTTCAGGCGCACCCTGACATTTCCAGGTAAAGAGAGGCTGCACCATAGTAGCAACTCCAGAATATATCAGAAAGAATCACAAAGTGTTTTGCTATCTGAATATTACTTTCTCCTTATTAACACATGTGTCTTGCCTGGAGCAAAGCAATATATGCAGCAATTTTCATGGGAGTGGAGGAGTAATCGCACACCATCGATTTCATCTTCTAGAGATTATCAGTAGATTAAATACATCTAAATATATTGCTACTGACTAGAATTGTAGGATTCAGGTTAATAACAGCTCCTAACTAAGAATTTAGCAGACACAAATGTTAGTCTAATGAAAAGCCAGCATGCTACCTTTGATGATCACAAGGGTTCAAAAACTCAGACCTCATTTGAAGTCCCAGCATGATCCTGAGACATGTCTGATACAGTCTCACTGAAAACAGTGCTACAATTCTGATTAAACAATACCAAAATTTTATGAATCCCACTTTGTTCCTCTGGAGGTGATATTGTAGCTTCATATATTCTGTTAAGAATATTCAACCTTAAGAAGTTAGTGGACTTAGTATATATTAAATTAATTTAAAAAAAATATCAGGTTGGACGCAACTTCTTGAGGTCTTCTGTTGTTCTCCCAACCAACTGCTCAAAAAGGCCAAACTCGAAGTTGACATATATCCTAATATTGTATGCCTGCTATCCTAACTTGATTAAAAATGAGTAGCAGACTACTGTCCCTGAAAATCTATAGCGTTTCAAAGACTAAGATCTATACTAGGATTATTTTTAATATCAAATTTCCCCAACTGAGATACAGAGTAATCTTAACCACATTTCCATGAATAATTAATCCAATTGGTTTTAATGCTATACAGAGTGCTTTTCTTTCTCCCTCTATTTTTATTTTAAAAACATAATCCTGGACAATCTGAATACAGATAACTTGTGACCTGCTTACCCAACACTTCTGTCTTTGCTTCTCTGAATGTTAATTTTTGGTCTGCACTACTCTTTTTGGTGAAGAAAAAAAAGATAGGAAGGAAGAAATAAGTAATTATATACATAAGTAATTATATGCATAAGCAATACAGAACTCATTTAAATGAAAAAGAAAAAAACAAGCACCAAGTGAGAAAAGAGTGAATGTAGGCATTTCATTGAAAAGAGGAATTTAGCTGCCTAGAACTGGTAGAAAGGCTGAGAAAGTCAGATCCTGATACACAGCTGTGTGCAACTTCCTTAAAGAAATATTCCTCTTTTATTTCTTTTTCATTAATTGACCCTCTTAAAAGAGCAAAGTTTTTATTTTCTGATTTGTTCGTAGAGGAGGAAGAGAGAAAAAATATCAAAGTAATAAAGAACATTTTCAGATTTTCATATGGAAACCCTGTGTTTTCTCCTTGGTTTCCATGAATCTAAGGGAGTTCACTTCAAAGACCTAATAATGAATTTGCCATGCTTCTGTGTTAACACAAGATACTGAAAACTATAGGAAAGTAAGTAGGGATAAAATTAACAGCACACAAACTTCTCAGAAAAAAAGGTTAATATATTCCAAATCTCCCAAAACACTAAAATCAGTCTCATTTTCCCTTGCCAGGTAAATGCCAAAACTGCTCAACCATTTGTAATTGAACTGTCAGTGTCACTGAACCGATCGTCTTTTAAAAAGGTAAGCAGTATGCCAAGAAAAGTTTTTGCAAGATCTGAGATTGAGAAATGATATTTTTTAAGAATGTCTCATCTACACTAAAATAAGGAATAGAAGTTCCATCCATGTGAAACATTCTTCAATATGTAGAATTAGTGATCTGAAAAGTCAATAAAATTGAATAACTATCCATATTTGTTTGCAACCTTGATGACACAAAAACTGCAGTAGTTCATTAGAATAGCTTTCCACATATATTTTAGTACTTCAGGAGATCATACCAATCTCCACATGTCTGACGGAGCTTAACATACTTGCGTACCTTAAAATGCCTTGCTCTGTAGCATTGCAACATAGGACAAATCCGACCCTCAGTGACACTAACAGCTACCTACAATGTAGTGAACTTCTTTCAGTCAAAAGCTCATATCTGCTACTGCTTTGAATTTTCTGTTGCTTCTGTCACTCTCTCCCTAGGGGTTTAGAAAGACCCTAGGGCAATAACCAGTAGGCACTTTTGTTTCCTTTTGTATATCTCTTTCAAAAGAAAAATAAACTCTGGTATTCAAAAGAAAAATCAACTCTGTCCTCCATCAAACAGTCCATACCTGAAAGCTACTTAATCCCTCTTGGGCAGGTTTACTCAATCCCTATTATCTCTCTCCTGCCTGCAGGTTCCTTCAAAAGAAGTGAGTAGTGGGGCCCAGTTACCAATCAGCTACTGTCCTACTGAAAAAGCACCGGCTTGTTGAACAGCAAGAAAAACACAATTAAACTATTGCAACAAGAAATGTATCTCTTTAGATTATTGTTTTGAAGTGTACATAATCTATAGGAATTGTGTGGGAAATGGTCAAGCCCTGCAACTTCTTTTCAACAACTTTCTACAAGCTTTTTATACTTTTAGATCTAAATGTTTTTCTATCCCACACTGTATTTCTGCTGCGTGATGTACTCAAGCTGCTTTTAAACTAGGTTTTCAGCAGGGTAAATGTCCATAAACTGCTGATAGCAGATAGTAGTCTGAGAACACCACACAGTACTGACACCCTCAGAAACACTTCCTTTTAAAAACTTCTTTTCTAAAATGCATGTACATATTTGGACTCCTTTGAAACCTACTGAGTGCAGGGGAAACTGGTTACTCTATGTGATCCAAATTTAGGGGAGTTTTAGCCATGATTACACTTTGTAAAAAGATAAAGAAAAGCCTATGAAGAATGGCAAAATACAGTATTTCAATAGTCTTCTTATCTAAAAACTGCAATTTATATTCCTCACCAAATAATCAGTAACTTTGCTTTTGGAAGCTATTGTTGGCTGTGTTGGCTACTGCCACTTTTGGGAAACCACAACTTAAGATGCTGTTAAAGGAAAACTTTAAATCTCTAGAGTACAAAGTGTCAGTCACATATCAAAGAGAATCAACAAAACCTTCATTTAGTGCAAGAGCCCAACAGGCACTGTAAGCCTACACTGTAGATCCAGCATTTTTTAAAAGTGCCTAGCCTGTTCTGTTCTGTGCACACATTCCAAATATTTCAGATTTACCTCTACCTGCTTAGACCAACTGTATACCATGCTTTGCTATCCGTACACAAAATAACACGTTTCTGTCTAGAAAATCAAAGAATTGACCTGAGTAAAGAATTCTGTGCCTGAAAGCTAGTGTATTCTACTCTACTAATTTCCAAAGATATATATATATATATATTCTCTCTGTCTAATCTTACCTGTGCCTTCAGAAGATCATGGCTACAACATTTTTACCATCAGCAATGTTCAGATGATTGCACATGGTGTTTATATGTAGTCTCTCTATTATATGGAGATAGAGGACTCATTTCAATTGCTCACATGTAGCATCTAGTGCCATTTGAGTTAACTGGAATATCTTGCCTGTCTCCAGATGTCTCTCCATAGGGGTGCTGATGTCTTAAGCTGTGTCATTTTATTCAGTCCTCTGAAGATGTCACAGATAATCTAAGGTATCTCATATAACCCAAGGAAAATATATTTATGGAACTAAAACCTGCCTCTAGGTCAATACACTCAACACTATTCAGCTGAAGAACAAGCAGATGCCTGCATTCAGATGAACCCAACGCCAGGCTCCATCATCCTTCAACAGTAACTCCAGGCTCTGCATTAACTGACCTTCCAGTGACTATAGTAGGAGCTTAGACATCCAGCCCATGTGTAGACTCAGTCATTTCATAGTAGCTCTATGTGTAAGAAACCACCTTCAAGAGTTATGCAATAGCAAATACTCTCTCAGGACCTTCAGTTTCTAATAGCATTTGCATATTTTTGTCCACCAGAAGATGTGTTTTCGATGCATTGCAAAATTCCAAGCTCCTAAACTAACTGTTAAGATAAACACAATAAACTTCTTATCAGTAACTTCTTTTGACCTGACTTTAAAGTATTCTCTTTTTTTATTCCGCTGGTAAACTTCAGTCTCAGGTGAAACATCAAGAAAGTTTTCACTGCTCCCAGACAGTGATCTTTGTCATTTTTTTTTTTTCCAAAGAACACCATCTAATAAAAAACCTTACTTACCAAGGCAAATAAAAAACATACACCATCCATATATCACCTCTACTCCAGACAACTCTAGAAGATGAACATTCATGAACACTACATCACATTTTTTTTCAATCACTCTTTCTTTTCTTATTGACCCATTTGTTACTTACACAAAGACTGCTTAGTTTTGTTAGACCTTTACCATATATGGTTAAACAATACATTGCTGAACAGGCATTAACCTGTAGCAAAGTGTAAGTGAAGAATCACAGCTAAGCTTACCTTTTTTTGAACACTAGGATTTTTTACAGCTATAGCTGTTTCAGTTATAACTCATATTTTCCGGTTATAACATTTATCTGAAAGATTTTTCAAATTCTACAATTCTGGATGAAGGAAAAGAGGGAGGAAGAATAACAGAGCAATTCTTCTTAGTAGTTGACTGTAGTAGTCCTTTAAGAAGAGAAAGTTTGGAATCCCTGCTCAGCATCCTGCATAACAGCAGTCTGAACCTGAGTCTGCATTTCCTTAATCAATGCCACGAGAACTGACCAATTTGAGAACATTGCATCTCCGTTCTCCTCCATAAAATATTGAGACAATCTTTTTTTTTAATTTTAAATTTGATTCAGATTTGATTAATGACAGAACTAATTACAACTCATGAAAAGTACAACACCACAAGAACAAAATATGTTATTGTAAATTAAACATTTAAAATGTTTCCTCATTTAATTGCAAAAGTCAATTCATCAGACCAACAGATGGGACTCCCAACACAGGAAAGAGTACTTCTAAAGTGGGTGGGTTTTTACCGTGATACTTCAAATGCACATTACCTAAGTGACTATAACATGCTAGGAGTGATGAAGCTTAGGAAATTTATCACAGTGCACATAATCAGGTTCCACATTATATTCCTGTACTGCTCTCTTCCCAGAACTGGGCTTCCATTGCCATAATGAAACATCTCTATTAAAGTTTTACAATGAAATTACTATCATTGATCACCCTGATATAAAAGCAGAAGTAAAACCACAGTTCTGGAGATTAATATCACTGTCTTCCCTTTTTTGAATAAGTATTAAAATAACTTTAGCATGTAACTAATTTTCAGAAAAAATACTTTATTTCTTTGATAATATTTCCTTCATATTGTCCTCTTCTCTGGGAGAATTAGGTATTTCCTAATCTGTAAGAGCAGTGTTTCAACTTTAAGTATTAAAAAAGAATAGTAGTAACTTCTGATATGAAATAAAAGGAAATATCAGTTCCTACTACAGGTAATAACATAACTTTAAAATTACTGTATTTTAACAACGGTCTACCATTACTTTGAAGAGTGCTGTTTATTTTAGTGATGAATTAGCACTCAGTAACTTCATTAGGTTATAAGAGTGTAATCTAATGATAAAACTAAATAATTAATATTTTCTTCCTTACTCACATGTAAGATGGAACAACTTTTCTGCAGCACAAAATGCTCAGGTAGCTTAAAAAATAAACCTGATTTAATCTTGTGCAAAACATGCACAGTATTTTCCAAATTGAGTATGTTTCTTTTTATGTGAAACCATTTAATATACACTTTGTTTACTACAGTGAATGTTAACAGTGAATGTTAACTGTACTTGGAAGGCAGGAATCCAAATAGCTGCTATTACAACACATAAAATGCATAGAAATAGAGAATATTAAAGTGCTGTTTCACCTGGTATGAAAGCGCAATGAAAACATTCAAATACACAGTTTCTTAACTATTCAACCATACTAGAATCATAATAAAACATTCAAGAACCTGGATTCTTCTGTATCTTTCTTTAGGTATTGCTACTCATTTTGGGCCTATCTTTCAAAATATTCACCACATTTACAGAATGTAAGGACACCATTTGTGAAGGCATACTGTTTGGATCTAGTATATTAGAAGACCATATTAAGATATTTATGAAATTGAATATGATTACATTAAAAGTCTAGTAGATGACATACAAGCATATGTAACTTGAAACTGTTAATTAATGACCTTATGTCCTGGTTTCAGCTGGGATAAAGTTAATTTTCTTCTTAGTAGCTGGTGTAGTGTTGTGGTTTGGATTTAGGATGAGAATAATGTTGATAACACACTGATGTTTTGGTTCTTGCTGAGTAGAGTTTACACCAGTCAAGGACTTTTCAGCTTCCTGTGCTCCGCCAGGTGCACAAGAAGTTGGGAGGGAGCATAGCTAGGACAGCTGACCCAGACTGGCCAAAGGGATATTCCATACCATATGACATCAGGCTCACTATATAAGCTGGGGGAAGAAGAAGGAAGGGGGGGACATTGGGCATTATGGTGTTTGTCTTCCCAAGTAACCATTACGCGTGAAGGAGCCCTGCTTTCCTGGGGATGGCTGAACACCTGCCTGCCGCTGGGAAGTAGTGAATGAATTCCTTGCTTTGCTTTGCTTGCATGCACAGCTTTTGCTTTACCTGTTAAACTGTCTTTATCTCAACCCATGAGTTTTCTCACTTTTCCGATTCTCTCCCCCATCCCACTGGGGGGAGTGAGCGAGTGGCTGTGTGGTGCGTAGTTGCTGGCTGGGGTTAAACCACGACACCTTATAATCAACTTGAAAAGAAAAAATATATGTTATTGCTAAATACCCCACATATGCATATGATTGCTCCTCCTGCATTAAGCATATCATTTTAATCCTTTTTAAAAGTTGAAAAAACCCAAAAATTTGAAAGTTGCCCTCTTAAAAATGTTAGATGAAATTTCTTAGCCTATATTTTGTAAAAGCAGAGGGAAGACTAAGAAATAAAGTGACTAAGGACTGTAGTAATAAACACACAAAAAAGACACTTGATCACTAGTTATTCAAAGACACTTAGGTAACAAGAATGCTACTTGCAAGCTAGCCTAAATAGTAAGTACACCACTACTGGTTATTACACCAGTTATTGCAGCCTTTCAATATATAAAGGGGGCTTATAAAAAAGATGGAGACAGACTTTTTGCCAAGTCCTGTAGTGACAGAACAAGGGGCAATTGTTTTAAACTGAAAGAAGATAGATTTAGATTGGACATAAGTAAGGTATTATTTACAATGTGGGTTGTGAGACACTGGAACAGGCTGCCCAGAGAAGTTGTGGATGTCCCATCACTGGAAGTGTTCAGTCAGGTTGGATGGGGCTTTGAGCAACCTGATCTAGTGAAAGATGTCCCTGGCCATGGCAGGATGGTTGGACTAGGTGATCTTTAAAGGTCCCTTCCAACCCAAATCATTCTGTAATTCTATGGTTCTATGAATCTATGATTCTATGGTTCTCCTTTGTAATTTTTAATTCTCTTTCAGAAATTTTTTTGTACTTGTTTAGACAAGTATTTCCAACGGAATCCATGGATGTTGTGCATGTTGAATGAAATTATTTTTTTAATCTATATTAATAATATTATTGCATTTCGCCCTTCTTCTAATAACAAGTAATAACTGTTTTAAATTGTATGATTAAGCCTTTCCACAATCCTTAGGAAAAAAAAATAATAAAAATTGAATGTTTTTTTTTTAAAGCATTGTAACAGGGAAGAAACATGGGATTGTCAAATTTAGTTGACAGTTTTTAGAATTTGTGGAGATTACTGGATGACAGTTAACTTAGGAAGATAGCATTATGCTTTCTCCATTCAATAAATATCATTTCCTTAGCGGTAACAATGAAGAATTACAGCATCTTAACATTTTGTTTGATTTTTCACTGCATCTTTTAGAAATGTTATACATACTCTTTCTTTTTCTTTCATTGTTTTTTTTTTTAATAAATCCTTTTATGTGAAAATAGGCTATCATGATTCTTCCTGTAATTTATGATTTGGACTTCTTTTGCTTCATGAGGTAAGTGGCCATTATTTTAAAGAAATCTGAAAATTGTATTGCATTAATAAATAATCTCAAATTGATAACATACTTGAGCCATTAAAAAATCACTGATTTTTGAGGATAACTGAAAACAAATTTTCTCAAAAAAAAAAAACCACTACTTTTTCCCCTTTAGTCTTTATTACAGTTACTTGTTTATTTATCTCTTATTTAGATTCTTGTTTTTATTACTAAAAAAGTACAACTATGAAACAACTATTTTCAAAAGAAATTCCAAATCATAATAGAAGGGATTTATTAAGAATTATCAATAATTACATAAATAGATATTCTTAGAGCTTTTAAGCTTACTTCTGTGAAGCTGAAAGACTTGGCTCCCAGTCTTCAGTCTCCTATTTGGTGGGAGAGAGCACAGAAACCTGGTGTTACAGAATTAATATATAGTAATAATCACAGAAATACAGTCTCTCCTAGGAAAAACTAACAGTCCCCAAGAAACAAATACAACAAACAAACTACACTGGTAGTTAATATGCCCTCCTAGGTAGAATGTAAAAAAAAAGTTTGATCATTCTATACCACAAAGTTAAAATAATGTGCTAGCTTAGAAGGAACATCAAAGGAAACAGAGTAAATAGATTTATGGTGTTTTCTATGTTTTCTTTTTTATTATTATTATTTTGCATAACTATTCACCGGCTATATGGATTCTTACATTTACATCAAAGACAAAACATTCCAGGCATGTGTATTCACTACCACATTTCTCTGTCACACAAGTACACAGATAAGATACTTATGTTCATTTTCCCTATAACACCCTTTTTCTACCCCCAGTTATAGTGCAGAAATGTAAATACATCTCTTGAATGTTCCAGCACAAGATAGTAAATGATACTAAGAAGAAGGCAGAAAACATAAACCCTAAATTCTGTTGTTACTTCTTCAAGGGTCTTTGATGAATTTCTAAGGCAAAGCAGGTACCACTCCAAAATACTATGCAGCTGAACACAGGCAGTCAGAATGCCTACTTGGGGTTCTGTAGTTGTGGGGAACAGATACTGTTGAGCCACTCTATTATATAATAATATATATATAATAATATATGTAATATATAATATATAATTAATATATAACAAAAAATGCACTTACACTGGAGCGTGTACATTCAGCTTAAGTCAAATGTGAATTTTTGACAGAATGGACTTTAGAAACAGTTTATTGGTGTAGGTTCAAAGCTGCATTTCAAACATTTTGTTTAGAACAGAATGTAAATACAGCAGGAAATCACACAGTTGTTTTTTTTTTTTTTAAAAAAAGAAGCAAAGAGGGCATCATAGGAACTCCAAGATGTCCAACAGTAGCTAAATATGTTCAGAAAACTCATCTCAGACATTATGGCTTCAATGCAAGAGCAAAAGATCAGTGTAGTGACCAACTCATGCCTACAGTACTAGGCAGATCAGGGAACAAGTTTCCTAGCCGATGCTGTCCTGAAAGTGACTAAGTGCAGTACAACCAGATATTAAAAACTGCGTCTAAGAAACTCTTCTCCTGCCATAACTGCTCCTTCTCCCAGGATCTGCTCTGCCTCAATTTTGTACAGTGATCATTTCCTTTCCACCTTAAGCCTTAATCTAGAATTTATATTCCTGCTCCAACTGTCAGAATTAATATAGTTAATTTGGGACCACACTCCTGCTGCTGGACTCCCCTATAAATTACAAAAAAAGACCTCAAATACTTTGTGGACCTGCTACCAGTCTTAAAAATAAAAAATAAATAAAAAAAATACTTAAAATCAAATGTTTGGGAATTTAAAATTAGCTTAATTTGACAGATACATGAATCTCGGAAAGCTATGGAGATCACCTATTCCTATATGCCACAGATAAAGATGAGCAATGTGACTAAACGATAACACATAGTACGGTAATACCATGCATAAACTAGATTATCTCTGTTTCTAGTTAGAAGACTGTAAATTAAGAATAGTTTAATTGAAGTCAATGCAAACCGAATTCACTTTCACACTAATTTCCAATGAGAATTGGGAAAAAAAATTATCTAATACCTGTTTCTGTAAGGAAAGATAACTGTAGTTTTCCTATCTCATTTCGTTGCCAAACATTTTTAAAAACAGAAAAGTTACTTGAATACTATAGATACTCTTTTTTTCTTTTTTTTTTTTTTCTTCTGACCTGCTACCCACAAATGAAGAGTAAAGATTTAGTATTTTATATACACTTTACACCTTCCACTCTATTAGGGCAGGAAACACAATTATGAAGACATATTTCAATATTTAATTTTAACTGAAAGTGAACACCAGAATATGATGAAATTACCTGGAAATAATCATGCCCCAGCACCCACTTCATTAGCTCAGAGATACATTGCCTTGACACACAGAAACTGCATAGATTTCTGTGTCCATCCCTCTTCTTCTCTTAGACCAGCCCAATAAAAATTCAGTGGAGCTAATGTAGACCATAAAGAAGGGGTAAACCCCCAAAGAATGCAGTGTGTAAACATGTTGGATATACCCCTCGGTAACTAAACTAGTGCCTTCTCAGACACTGACTGCTGACCTCTTTCTGCTAAACTTAGGATATACTCTCACAACTACCATGCCTTGTCATTTTCCTTCTGCTGATAGGAGAAAACACATTTTCTGAATTCAGGATAGTTTAGAAGGTGGACTCCAACAACTGATACACATCCTTCATCAATCTATAAAAAGATTTGTTGTTATAAATTACTCCCATTTTTTCCTCACCCAGAAACTTTGATCAGAAGTTTGCTGAAACAGACCGAATTTAATGCAAAGGAGGTTTGAGCAGACAGTGCTCTCTTTGTTTTCACAATAGCATGATACATCAGTACAGTGGAAGAAAGGACAGAGAATGTCACATAACAAACCTTAACACCGTGAAGGAAGTGAGTATTTCAGGAGGTAAAGGGATATGGGTAGGAGGGATGAAAAATGAGTTAGCTGTTAGCGTGACTCAGATGCACAATAATCTGTATTTGGCCCTGAAGAGAAGGCAGAGTTTCAGTTTTTAGTATTCGTTAGAGAAGAAGACGAAAAATGTTTTTTTAATGCATCCTTCTATCGTACATGGTCATATGTCATGCAGCTGGCTTACACCATACTCTCCACACAATTCAAAAGTGCAATCATACCGCTGTATTCTGCACTTGATAATATATTTCACTGCTAGCAGATAGACATCTCAGAAGACTAGACAAGATGCTAAGTTTTTCCCAAAAAGGGTACTGACCACCAGTAGCTTTGTCACAAAATCTTTTAATTCAGTACACTATAGTTCCAAATATCCTTAGCAAATCACTTCCAAACAAGATACTTGTAAAAAAGCATCACAGAATCACTGCAGTAAGGGAAAATTTACACTCCCAAAAAGATTGCTAATCTTGTTTGGTTTCACATCTTATCAACTTTGCCTGGGACTTCTGGGATGTTAAGCAAAAAAACAACAGTGAGAAAATAGTTGCACTCTTAAGCAAAGGAATAGATGTCATAAAAAAGAAAAAAAAACAATAAATAAAAATAGAATTTTTGTTAAGAATATTGTCTCTTTGGTAACGAGAAATTTAATAAAGTATAATCTTAACTCACTCTTGATCAAAGGATATTGTCTTTCTGAAAAATAAAAAAGTGTAGTAGATAAGATCCTCTCTCCAGCTGCCTTACCACTTCGGGTTGAAAAGTGGAAAATAAGTCTTTATTAAGTCTTATAACACTTTAAGTTATAATTTAAGCAAAAATTATTTGCTTTAGTTCTTGAAAAGGAAGGATAATACCAATGGATCAGAACATCATCAGAAATGTATCCTTAGCACATACTATACCTCATCACTTTGAATGTATTTCCTTTTAGAATTTAAACTGCAAGTTAAAGAATACTAAATATGATTGCTTAGAACATACAGAGCTTTACAGAGACCCCACTTTCCACTTTCTCCTAGGATTTACCAAGGACACATATGCCTTGAGACACTAAGCATGGCAGAGTGGTTGAGTTTCTTCCGAAATAGTTACTGAAACATAGCTGGGATTTTACTGAATCACTGGTTATATGTAAAACTTCAGAGAGCATTAAAACATGGGTATTATTGAACAAAGTAATAGTTGAATACAAAGTCTTCATCCCTCCCAGAATTACAGGTTTTGTAACTACAAACTACAACTACTATAAAGAAAGTTCTGGAAATGGAACAGCATTTTTTGTAGACATAGTGCTAGTACGCTTGCTAACTGACATCACTTTCCTCATAATGAAAATCAAGGTCTTTTACACATTTTAAATTCTTTTGGGGAAAGAAATGAACTGCATTTTAATTGTGTACATGTTACGTATCATGGTTATGAGACTGGAAACCTTTGTGAGATCTATAAGTAGCATCATAGTGCAAATAATTTTCTGGTTTTGATTAGCCAAGAAAAGCCTCAGAAGCAACCTTTGTTGTTGTAAAATGTATGTTAAGCAAAGTTTCTAGGGTAAGTTAATATCTTGTTTTCAGACAATAAGTAGAACTAGAAAAATGTGCTAATTTAAATGCATACAGCATTTCAGACTGAAAAATAAACAGCAACTTTCAGACCTTAAAAGCACCATTATGGTCGGATAGCGTCTCAGTAACACCACATGCAACAAATGGAGAAGGACACAATTATACATAAGGAAATTCAGAAAAAAAAGAACAGGAAAGAATGCATTAACAATTATAGTAGTTTCTAAAATATTGTTTTCTTTTAGAAATTAAAAAAAAAAAAAAGGAACGCTTCAGTTTCTTTTTGTTGTTTCACCTATGGTTAATCTTAATAGTGTGGATCTTAATAGTATTATTATTCAGCTGTGCTGGAGGTTCATCGATGCATTATGTTGCACTATGAAAACCATCCCAGAAGTCCCCAACCCCTTAGAATAACAAGTCTCAAAATAAAATCTTAAGAATATTTAATGCTTTTCAGATTTTTGTGTTTTAGAATAAGACCACAGAGGCATTAGATTTAGATCATTTTAATGCATAGCCCATGTTTTGTAAGTGGTCATTTCTTTTTTTGAGGTTAAGAATTTCCAGGAAAAGATTCTATTGGCAAATAATGCCAATATTAAAAATCATGTTTTAGACAAGTTTTTTCTTGCAGACTGAAAGCTCCTTTAGCTTTGTGCTAAAGAAAAATTGCTACATGATGACACTATGATTTTTTTCTAAGTCTATTATTCTACCTTGCAGCTGGATGTATATTCTGAAGTGATAGTCCTGAAGGCATTGCATTTCCTCAGATGACGAGAGAGGTGTGTAAGAAATCTTTCTACAGGCGATATTTTATTTTATCTTTCAAAACAAAGAGCAAAGACTAGAATTTAATTCTGGAAGCTAAATAACAGGAAAATTATGAGAAATATTCTATCATTAATGCAGTTCTACCCTCAGCACCTGGAAGTCTACCACAATGCACAATAATTATAAGAAAAGCACCATTCTTTTATAAGAAAATAACTATTCATACACATTTTAAAGCTGGGCATATCCATAATTTTCATACTGAAATGAATGGAGAAGAGTTTTTAATGGTATTTGTAGTATATTAGCTATGTTCCAAAATGTATTTACATTGAGAAAACTACATAAGTGATAAAATTAATTTTACCCTAGATATGAAGGGTAAGTACCCTAGAGATTTTTGCATCTACAATGAGAATTAGATTAAGGAAGTACCTTTTTTAGGGTGTCACAACTAGGTAATGTTAGGATAGGAATTCTATTCAATAGACAATTACATTAGCAATATGATAAGCAGCATCACTGAAAGAAGCTCTGTTTGGAAAACCATATCACATCCATGTATTTGTATGAATACTGCCCTGGAGTGCATCCTATATCATCATAATGGTGAAACTGCAGCCCTAGAGGTACAAATACATCACTGTGATGGTGTCAATTTTGCTTCGGAGGCAGTTCTACCAAGTGTTCTTACCCTTTACCTCACGTACAGCTCACAGTTCCTCTTGTCTAGCTCCAATAACAGCAAAATTTAAGTTCGCTTTGGGAATTTCTCCTTTATGCATATGGACATCTAGTTATAACTCTGATTAATCACTGGTATTGTAAACAATATTTATCAAAAGCACACATTAAAAAATTATGTGAAATATGTTCAACTTCACAGCTAAACATTAATTATTATAATAGATTTTGAGACCTCAGTAGGTCATTTGGAGAAAAGTTATTAAATCTTTCCTAGCTTATGGTGGAGTTATCAAAAGAATGTCATTAATTATTAACAAGATTTATTAAAGAAAACTGTGAAGAAGTGCAGGTAATGATTAATATTGCTGCTCAGATGGCAACACTAAAGTAGTCAGCTGAAATTTGGTACAAAAAAAGGCAGTACAGTACCAAGTCAGCATGGTTTACCATACCTGCTGGGCTATGGCATACTTGTAGAGCAATGGAATAGAGTATCAAGGGTCAACAGACAGTGACTACTCTTGTTCCTGAATCAAATGTCATCTGTCTTATAAACGAAGCAAATGATACATCCACATCTAGCTTAACTGCTGAGAACTGGAGAACTTATAAGAAGCCCAGAGACAAACTTCTGAAGGTGAATTATACCCCAGAGTACTTTCAAGGTTGAAAAAAGGAAATTTTTTAGGATATGTCTACTGAAATTGCCTATCTATCTGAAGAGGAAGTGTAGTAAGGTCTTGTACTTATGAAGTCATAATAGACAGCTAATGTATAAGAAATATTCTAGAAGCCAAGAGAAAGGGCACTTCTTCCTGTAATCAGACAAAGCTATGTGTACCACAGCTTGAGTCCCAGACACATCAGTCTGGGGTGGTTCCAGAACAGTGACAACTGTGAAGGCTGCAAGACATTTTATAATGATAGTGGGTTGGTTATAGAAGTGAAGCAGGTGGCCATACAGGATGAGCTATTTATAGTTATACAAGCCTCCTCTCACACCTGTGGCATCTACGCAAAGGAAACCACCCACATTCCACTAATAAGCATTCCTGAAAATGCTTCTTTACAGTTGCAAGTAATGCCTCGGCATATACTTCATTTCTGTTGCCTATGTCTATTCTAAATAATAAGTGGACCATAAGAGGTCAATTAAAGATGTTGCTTGCATGTTATAAGCATTTGGATGTACTTCGGTCCATGTCATTCCCCTTACTTGTCTAAGATTGTTAAAGAAACAGATTGGAAACCTGGGTAGTTCTGAAAGAGGGAAGCCAAGGTCCTCTCTTCTCATCCACAGAGGAGTTTATCAGATTCAAGAGCACTTATCCTGTCTCACTAGAGGTTTCAGTCTTAATGAGAAACATTTGAACTCTGTCCTATCCATTTCTACTGAAAACTTTCTACTAAATAAATAACTAGGAGAGAGTACCTTACTTAGTGTCAACACAAGGGTCTCACAGAAAGACTTCAGTAAAAAAATGAGAGACTTATTTTCCAAATTTAAAAATTAAAAATAGGTGGCTAATTTTTGTCATTTCCTTTCCAAGATTGGTTATTGGGTATCTAAACACAGTCCAAGTTTGAAAATCCTTAATAATCAACAAATCATGCTTTACATTTTATATCTGTCCAAAGGAGATAAAAAGAATAAGTTACAATGAAGCAGAGATAATTTCACAGTCTTTGTATTGTCCTGATCTCTATTCTGTTCAAGTCCATTGGAATTTCATTATAACATTTATTTGAAAGAGAGTGAGTGCAACAGTGAGCAATCTAGAAAGCATAACTTTTTAAGGTAATGAAACATAACTAAGTATTTAAAGCTAGAAAAAGTAAAATTATTTTTTCTATTAATCTTTTCCTCAATAACCAAACCTTTCTCTGAGTATGAAGTGTATAGTATAATGAGGAAAAGGATCAGGAGTCAGTAATTACTACATCTTACACATTTCTAGACATTCACGAAAAGTGTAAAAACAGACACAATTTTACCCTAACAGTGTAAATCAGAAGTCATTACTCCAATGATGTAAATGAAGATATTTGAAAATAAATCCGATGTAATTGTCTTATTTAATGGAAATTTTACACTTATTAAAAAATTACATAATACAAAGCAGCCACTCACTGAGGAAAGAATCAAGCCAAAGGGTTAGGTTGTATTTGTCGGTTAGCTTTTTATTTATCTTCTTCACACATTATACCATTCAAAAACATCAACAATTCAGTGTGTGTTTTTACACCTCTTTAAAAAAAAGTTGCTGATAATTAATTCAAATTCCTTTAAAACTGGCGATGGTAAATGAAAGAAAGACTAGTATATTTACGGCAGAAAGAGCAGTGAACTGGCAAATGGACTAGCTCTGACTGAGAATCCTCTAAATTATAAGTACGTGTACTTGAGACAAAAAGTGTAATTGTTAAACTAGGTATGTCTGAACATATTACTAGAATTATACTAAATTGCTTAAATTCTCTGTAATCAATAAATGAGGGGCTTTGTTTGTTTTAAAAATAATTTTACATCAAACACTATGATATACACTCCTAGAATTTTTTGCAACAAGTACTGATAAAGCTCGTGCTTGTAAGTGCACAAATATAAATCACCATGAAAGAATGAACTTGCACCAAATTTCTACTTCTTCTACAAGAATTATAATGGGTCTATTTCATTGTATGACTTTCAGAATTGTTTTTGAAAGGTCAGGTAATCAGCTTAGGTTAATGATGACATTAGTGGATCCCTCCTAGTAGCAAGTGGCAAGAAAAACCTTAATTTTGCTATTCCATTTCTTAAGGTGAAGTTGAAAGTTTATAGGACATGACAAAGTTTGTAGGACACAGTAGACAAAATATTAGTAAAAGTAGAGAGGGCGCACATCAGTTCTTGATTCACAAAACAAAATACTCAAAAGTCAGGAAATGCACAGCTTAAAACCAGATGTGCTGGCCTGTTTCTGCTCTAGTGGGAAACCCTTTCTGTTCGGACTTCATCTCCTATGAACTAAAACACACAAATATAGCTCTTTCTATATTACATATTCATGTAAAACATAGGTGAATATTCTTACATCTTGAATTTTACTTCTTAGTAAATTTAGGCCAGAATTTTCAGGACTAAATTACAGTTCTGCTTTCTTGATTAGAAAGAAGCACGTATCTGCTCTACCTGCTGTGAATGTGACTTGGAAGAGAGATTCACATTAGAGTAATAATAGGATACTAACTTGGGAAGGTAGTCATTTTAATGTTCTTATGCAGTCAATGAATAGAGACAGGCTCCTCCAGGGAATGAGTCAGAGTAGAAGCCTAACATAGGCAAATCATGCTCTGGAAGAAGTTCTCTTTTTCCAGTAACCTTATGAGTTGTTCAGATTGTAACTTAAGTACTAAAGTTAAATGTTTAAAATTATAAGGGAATTGTGAAGTTCTCTTCACAACTCACAGTTTGCCAAGTGAATAAATGATCTGTTTACAAATTTGCTCTGCATGTAGGGATGGTGTCAGGAAAGCCAAAGCTCAGCTAAAGTTAAGACTTCCAAGGGACATCAAGGGCAACTGGAAAACTTTCTACCACTGCATTAGCTGGGTGTGGGTTGAGTTCTTACAATTACTAGTAAGCACAGGTCCAGATGGGCTGCTTCCAAGGGTGCTCAGAGAGCTGGCCGATGTGCTTGCAAGATGATTCTCTCATCTTTAGAAAGTTATGGACATCAGGGTAAATTCCTAATGACTATAAAAAAGTAAATGTTGCACCCATCTTCATAAAAGGCCAAAAGGTCATCCCAAGAAGCTACAGACTGGTCAGTCCCCTTCAGTCCCTGTGAAAGTTATTGAGCAAGTTCTCTTGGCAGCCATTTCTGGATGCATGAATGAGAAGAATGAGATTTGAAAGAGGGAGCGGGGACTTACCATGCATAAATCAGGTCTGACCAACCTGACTGCTTGATATCATAAAATGTCTGGATTTGTAGACAAGAGGGGAGTAGTGGACATCATTTTCCTTAACTTTATCAAGGCTTTGGACAATGTCTCCTGCAGTATTCTTGTACTCAATTTGGGACATTGCAGTTTGGATGTGTGGGCTACCAGATGGGTAAAAATCTGATTAGGTCAGATTCTACATGGAGGCTGGTAAAAAGTGAAATAATGCAGGGTTCTATCCTGGGATATGTCCCATTCAACTTTGCTAATGACCTGTCACGCAATGCACTCTTCTCAAGTTTGCAGATTCTACAAAACTGGGAGGACCAGTCAATAGACCTGAAGGCAGTCCTGCTGTTCAGAGGAACCTTGACAGGCTGGAGGAATGGGCCAACAGGAATCTTGTGAAACTTAACAAGAACAAATACAAAATCCTGCAGCTGGGAAGGAAGAGTCCCCAGCAGCAGTACAGGCTGGTGACTGACTAACTGACTGAGGAGCAGCTCTGCAGAAAAGACCCTGGGGTCCCTGGTAGACAGCAAGATAAACATAAGCCAGCAGTGTGCCCTGGGAGCAAACAAGGCCAACAACATCCTAGGCTAGGAACAAGACACAGACAGCAGATTGACAGATGGGATATGCTGCCTCTTCTAAGCACTTCTTAGACCTCATCTAGAATAGTTTATCCAGTTTCAGGCCCCACAATGCCAGGAAGACACTGATCAGCTGGAGCAAGTTCAGCAGAGAGCCACCAATAGGGCTGGGGTCTGGAGCACTTACCCTGTGAACAGAGGCTGAAGAAACAGGGTTGGTTTAGCCTGGAGAAAAGACAACTTCAGAGTCACCTAACAACACCTTCCAGTATCTATGAGATTACAGAGAAGATGGAGCCAGGCTCTTCACAGTGGTCCCTGGTGAGAGGAGGAAAGACAATAGGTAAAACTTGAAACAAGAAAGGTTTAGACTGAGTATAAGGAAAACTTTTTTCAGTATGGTGGCAGTCAAGCATTGGAACTGGTTGCCCAAAGAAGCTGTGCAGTCTCCTTTTTTGGAGGTTTTCAAGACACAACTGGATAAAGCCTTGAGCAATCTGATCTGATCTCACAGCTGACCTGCCTTAAGTAGGAGGCTGGACACAGAACCTCCTGGTGTTCCTTCCAGCCTGAAATATCCTATGATCCTCTAAACTGGAGAGACATGGATTTCATGGATGGACCACTCAGTGGATAAGGAATTGGCTAGATGTTTGCACTCAAAGAGTTGCAGTTAACAGCTCGATGTCCAAGTGGAGATCAATGACAAGTGACATTCCTCAGGGGTCAGTATTGGGACGAGCACTGTTTAATATCTTTGTCGGCAACACAGACAGTGGGATTGAGTGCACCCTCAGCAAGTTTGCTGACAACACCAACCTGTGTGATGCAGTCGACACACTGGAGGGTAGGGATGCCATCCAGAGGAACCTTGACAGGCTGGAGAAGTGGGCTCATGTGAACTTCATGAAGTTCAACAAGGCCAAGTGTAAGGTCCTGCACATGGGTCAGGGCAATTCCAAGCACAAACACAGGCTGGGTGGAGAATGGATTGAGAGCAGCCCTGAGGAGAAGGACTTGGGGCTGTCGGTTGATGAGAAACTCAACATGACCCACCAATGTGAGCTTGCAGCCCAGGAAGCCAACCATATCCTGAGATGCATCAAAAGAAGCGCGACCAGCAGGTCAAAAGAAGTGATTCTGCCCCTCTACTCCCCTCTCATGAGGCCCCACCTGGAGTACTGTGTTCAGCTCTGGGGCTCCCAGCATAAGAAGGACATGGACCTGTTGGAGTAAGTCCAGAGGAGGGCCACGAAGATGATCAGAGGGATGAAGCACCTCTCCTATGAGGACAGGTTGAGAGAGAGTTGGGGTTGTTCAGCCTGGAGGAGAGAAGGCTCTGGGGAGACCTTACAGCAGCCTCCCAGTACAGGAAGGGGGCCTACAAGAAAGCTGGAGAGGCAATTTTTACAAGGGAGCATAGTGATAGGACAAGGGGTAATGGCTTTAAACTGAAAGAGGGTAGATTTAGATTAGATATAAGGAAGAAATTCTTCACTATGATGGTGGTAAGGTACTGCAACAGGTTGCCAAGAGAAGTTGTGGATGCCCCATCCCTGGAAGTGTTCAAGGCCAGGTTGGACATGGCTTTGAGCAACTCGGTCTAGTGGAAGGTGTCTGCCCACGGCAGGTGGGTTGGAAGCAGGTGGTCTTTAAGGTCCCTTCCAACACAGACCATTCTATGATTCTATGATTCTATGATCCTGTGACACCAAACTTTCCTGAAGTATCCAGAATCAGTAGAAAGGAGGGCAGAGAATATTTTTGTCACGTTTCTAAATAAGCCTTGTAAAAATTCAGGATCCTAAGCAAATATGAATAAGCAGACAGAGAAGAAGGAAAGGAGACTGACTGAGCACTTAATCACTATTCCTAAAGTTACGGTATATCTTGCAAAGTATGTTAGGAAATCAATTGCTTTGCTTTATATTTATGAAAATAAGTTTAGAATCTGCTAGAACAAATTGTTCCCCATTGGAAAGCAGAGAAAAAACACATTGTTAAAACAAATATGGATCTCCAGCAGTGAATGTACATGCTCCTGCATAAAAAGGAGTGTTTGATAAAGAAGATTATGTGTTAAGTTTACTTAGCATAATGCACAGTACCTTTTCAATTGAGTATTATATCACTTTCTCTAAACTTCAAATTCCAGCATGCTTAGAAGGGAATTCAGTATTCACTTTGCTTAGCACAGACTAATCTCAAACAAACACTGCAGATTTCCAACTGACATTCTGAATGTGCACTTGACAAATGGGAAAGGAAAAAATTAAGCAAGAAGAGGAAAAGGGAAAAAAAAGAGCAATGTATGACTACCTCAGTTGGAAAGAAAAAGACCCTCTCTGTCTCACTTTCCCCAACTTAATCACATGCTTTTAAGAGGTCTAATAATTCATAAAAGAGTTTGGCTGTGTTTCTCTCTCCATGGTTATTTTTAACTTCCAGATACAGAAAAATAACTATTTTCTGCTGTGTTCTATGGTTTTTTTTTTTCAATTAAATTAAATCAAATCAAATCTCAGAAAGCTTCCTCTAACCTAGGTATAACTGCTGTAGGTTAATAAATACAGGGTTTAGAATTAGGAGTGGCTATAGTCCAGGAATTGGCACTGAGAGAATTCAGATCAGATAGTCCAGGAATAGATTAAGTGTTATATGATCCACAAATATTATCAGTATGGGATGTTTGTCCTAGGGAAGGAGATTCATAGGAAGTAGGAGAGACTTCAGGAAGTGAGAGATCTGGAGTTTGATTAACATTATTACGTCAACTCCATGGTACCATTTTTTATCATTAATCTTTGCAATAACTTCACACTATTAGAAAGAAACACTTCTGCTGTCACAAAATATTATTTTACCATGCACACCTATACTGCATGTTTTTCATGACATTAATGCAATTTCAAGACATAACCCATGAAATGTATGACTTCAATACAATAAGACTGCAATTGTAAATATATGTGTCTTCCCACATAATCACTTTTTAGCAATATTTTGTCCTTGCTTAGCCAAAAAGATAAGTTCCAACTTTCAGTTCAACAGACTCAATACAAATTGTGATATTTTATTCACCCACAAAAAAAAACCCAACTAATTCTCAACATAATTCTACTTGATCCCCTACATAAATCTTATTTACTAGAAATTTGGCTCAATTATACCTATGTAATATAGAGAAATTAATATAATTCCATTGATTCCAAGGAGAACATAGCTGGTACCTCCGCATAGTGGGAACCATATCATAGGTTCTTTTTAGGTTTAAGCTATACATTTTTAAAACATAAAAATTATGAATCATTTGTACAAAATCCAGTTGTAAAATAGAACTAAAGGTTTAGGCTGAATAGAAAGGATATGCAATGTTTGACCGCATAAAATAACCAATGCAAGAGAAAAATGAAGAGGAAAAGAAGAAAGTAAAGCTTAGGTCATTGAAAGCATAGCATAACAAGTAAGAAAATTTCTGGGAAAGAAGTTTCAAGGCTCAGAAATGCAAGTGCATTTGAGTTTTGCATTTGGTATGTAATAATATAATTCTTTGAAATATCATTTTCCACAGGCATCTCACAAAAAAAAAAAAATCTTTGAATTTTGTGGTTGAAATGTTTTACCCTTTACTAGCAAATTTCCCTTGATGTAGGAGATTGAGATGATTTTTTAGATTCAACAGGCAACATAAGGGCTCAAAGAATTTCTCAGAGTTCTGGTTTCCCATAAAAGGCCTATAAAAAAAATAGTGTCATGTAGGAGGAATAAGACACAGCCAGACCTTTTTATATTTCTACACACATGCACATGACCCATTCAGTGTGTAGTACAAGATGCGGTGTGCTATGACAGGACAAAAAAAGAGCTCTCTCATTGTCCTTTTAGTTTTGCTTGACTTATGTTGATTGTTCATGATGAGTCATAAAATCTCTGACTTACCTTCCTCCTATAGTTCTTCAAAGAAATGTAAAACTCCTGTTTCATTCTGTTGGATTTTTTTTTTCTTTCTTTTTTATTATCCCATGAAAATGGTGAGTTTGAGATTATTAAGAAAAAGAAAATTATTCTTAAAATGGATGAAAGAATTTTATTCCTTTAAAATGCAATATAATAGTATGAATCATAGAATGAGGAAATAGATTTGTTTGCTTAATAGTTGTCTTCAGCTAACCAAAACAAATTTTAAATGCCTGTACTTTTTTTCCAGAATATAGAGCAAAGCCACTGTTACACAGTAAATGTGTAACCCTAATCAGTAAACTTTTCACAGTAAAGTGAAAATACCTCCAATCTATCAAAAAAACTGCATTCAGCATCAAAGATTGGAAAAAATTGTGTCCTCTCTTCTTCTTAAACTATCTGAACAAACACAAAAGATTTTATTTTATTTTATTTTATTTTATTTTATTTTATTTTATTTTATTTTATTTTATTTTATTTTATTTCATTTCATTTCATTTCATTTCATTTTCCCCAAGCAAATTTCACCAGAAAATTTCTTTAATTAGTTTCAGTCCTGGGAGTTTCAGTGATACCAAAGAAATGAGTTATAATCCTTTGAAATCTATCAACAAAAGTTTAGCAGAAACTCTGACAGTTTCTTATCTCTGGTTCAGGAGAGCTGTTAGATGTCACTAAAATAACTCAAATTTAATAACAGATGTCTTAACAGCATGGCTTTCCTGATATTGTCCATACATCTTCTATGCTAATATGCAGCTCAAATCAAAGGCCTTTCAGAGTTGCAGATTGTATGGCCTTCACATCACAAGGAAGGCAAGGCCATTAAGAACATGTATCATTGAGAAGGAATCCACTAAATGGAGTGGTAATCTGAAATTTGTAGTTAACTCCCTCTGACTCTCAACAGAATTGAAACTATTTACATATTAAAATTGTTTCATAAATTTTAACAAAAAAAAAGGTTTCCGACTGATCTGATATTAACACAACACAAGGCTACCTGATACTTTGACAATCTCATTTATTGCTTAGTTTCTGCAATACAAGAAGCTAAGTACAATACACGAGAGAAGTAAACATTTTTCTCTTATCTTCAAAATCTTAAATTATAATGTTAACATTACAGAAGAATGCACTGGCATAAAAAGACCCAAAGTCTCTCATCCATAACTTTAAGGACTTATGAACATGTGAAAAGATGAAGGAGAAAAAGTTTGGCGACTTTTAAAGCTTCTCAGTTTTAGGTTTAGCTCAGCATCTTCAGATGTGCACTCTGAAGTAGAACAGCCTCACAGATGGTGTAACTGTGTTCCTCCAATGCAGGTCCTTAATGCACAACTGATTTCACACTGGTATTGACTGTCTACACACCTGTGTAAACATCTGGTAATATTTATTTCAAAACATATTTTAGAACTAATACTTGACTTTAAAGCTAAATGAACTTTTTTCAGTGTCATTTATCATTAAAAAATGCAATTTAGGATAAACTAAGTATGATTGGAATTGATCAGTAGTTTTCACTGCAATGAAAATGGTAAAATTTCAAAAAATATCTGAACTATTTTTTCTGATATTCAGAACTTTTTGCTGTTGGTGATAATGAAGAGTTAGATTTATGGAATCTAAAAGAAACAGGAAAAAAAATGCTTTGTTTTTTTTTTCCCTAAATAGAAATATCCCTTTCTGGAGGTATGATTATTTATCTAACCTGTGCAATGCAGAACACAGTCAATGTAAAAAATTGGGAGCTAGTTTCTGGCATTTCTCATAACCACCTAGTGCAAGAGTTCCCTCAAGGGATAGATACTCTAGATTCTCACCCTTCCAGTAAACAAGGAGTCTCAAAAAAGGTTTCAGTTACCTGGCAACAGTGACCCAAAATAATAGCTATTGAATTAATGAGCTTCCGTCCAGCCTCTTTTGCAAGTTCAGAGATGGTCCTCTAGCCCTTCATTTTTTTTAGATGTATTTCAATAAAAAATGAAGAATTTACTATGAAAAGTAACACAAAATAACTCTGTGTTTGAACTTCCCTGATCTTTTATGAGTAAAAAAATAAAATTATAATTGCTATTATTTATATATAATTTTTCATATTTTTAAATCTCTGCTTATAATTCGGTATCTTAAGGGTTTCTTGTCCATTACTGTGCAACTACAAGCTATTGTAGTGAGAGCTGAGCCTGTAACAATTTTTTGTCAGATGTTAAATACAATTTTCATCATTTTCAATGAAAATTTTTTGATATCCTTGAATTGAAACATTTCATTTTGTGCAGTGGAAGTGAGGTATTTAGCTTTGACATAACATGACAAACTGTCAGGAAACTGTCACCCTGAGCCAATATCTCAGCAGGTCAGTATACAGGATATTTCAAATTTTAGGCTCTTCTTAGGCCAGGAGCCACCACCCCGTTGTTGCTGATCATCCACCTTGAAGGACTGGAGTCATGGGTTCACTGGGGTATAATCTGTCAGTAAACCATCCCTTAGACAAGAGTGATAAAATGAAACTCCTCAGCTGTAACTCTTATTCTTAATTCCTAAATTAATGAAAATTTATGGATAGGAAGTCTGGAGTTTGATTAACAGTTTTCCTATTTAATGCATTCACTTTCTTAATAACTGCAACAATAAAATTGTGATTCCTTCTGAAGTTCAGAAATTTTCTCTTACATAAGTCTAGAATTAGAAAATGCAAATATGGAAATGAAAATAATAAATAGAAAACAATATGCAAAAAAAAAAAAGGAGAAAAATAATCTAGCAAAATGCATCACTTATTTTTAAAAATATTGTGAAAATATGGGGGAGAGGGATATTTTAAGATATTTGTCTTGCATCACACAGGCCTTACATTATGTATTCCAGAACAGCTCTGTTGCCCAGAGAAAAGGCACCAGTCAGGACATCTTGTGACAAGAAACATAAAACTCACAACCATATAATGTGGTTAGAAATTTTCCTCAGACAAAAATACCATTTGGCCTTAAATGTTAGCTTGAGATCTTAACTCCAGCTACCCTAGAGAAAAAAATTATCTTGAGATATGTAAGATAACTGAGGGTTACTTAGCAAACCGGAGTACAAACAGTGTATTAGAAAAAGAAATTCTAAAGACCTGTAGCTTGCTACATTTGTAGGTTATAACGATTATGGGTTGCCATGATTCAAGCAGTCCCTAAACACAGCAGAACAGTTCAAGTTAGAAGACTAAGGGCACTGAAAACTTTTAGGATTAATACCTTTACATGCTTGATATTGTCTAGCATAGATATATTCTATATATGTTGTCTACTTGGACTTTAGTAAGGCCTTTGACGCTGTCTCCCACAGCATTCTCCTGGAGAAGCTGGCTGCTCACAGCTTGGATAAGTGCACTCTGCGCTGGGTTAAAAACTGGCTGGACGGCCGAGCCCAGAGAATGGTGGTTAATGGAGTCAAATCCAGTTGGCAACTGGTCACAAGGGGTGTTCCCCAGGGCTCAGTGTTGGGGCTGGTCCTGTTCAATACCTTCACTGATGATCTGGATGAGGGGATTGAGTGCACCCTCAGTAAGTTTGCAGATGACCCCAAGTTGGGTGGGAGTGTCACTCTGCTGGAGGGCAGGAAGGCTCTACAGAGGGACCTGGACAGGCTGGACTGATGGGCCGGGGCCAGCTGTATGAGATTCAACAAGGCTAAGTGCCGGATCCTGCACTTGGGTCACAACAACCCCATGCAACACTACAGGCTGGGGGAGGAGTGGCTGGAGAGCTGTCTGGTGGAAAAGGACCTGGGGGTGTTGGTTGACAGCCAGCTGAACATGAGCCAGCAGTGTGCCCAGGTGGCCAATAGGGCCAATGGCATCCTGGCTTGTATCAAGAATAGTGCGGCCAGCAAGACCAGGGAGGTGATAGTGCCCCTGTCCTTGGCACTGGCGAGGCCGCACCTCGAGTACTGTGTTCAGTTTTGGTCCCCTCACTACCAGAAGGACATCGAGGTGCTGGAGCGTGTCCAGAGGAGGGCAACAAAGTTGGTGAAGGGTCTAGAGCACAAGTCTTATGAGGAGTGGCTGAGGGAGCTGGGGTTGTTTAGCCTGGAGAAGAGGAGGCTGAGGGGAGACCTTATTGCTCTCTACAACTACCTGAAAGGAGGTTGTAGCGAGGTGGGGGTCAGTCTCTTCTCCCTAGTAACAAGTGATAGGACGAGAGAGAACGGCCTCAAGCTGCGCCAGGGGAAGTTTAGGTTGGATATTAGGAAAAACTTCTTCACCGAAAGGGTAGTCAGGCATTGGAACAGTCTGCCCAGGGAAGTGGTTGAGTCTCCATCCCTGGAGGTATTTAAAAGACGGGTAGTCGTGGTGCTTGAGGACATGGTATAGATGGACTTGGCAGTGATAGGTTAACGGTTGGACTCGATGATCTTAAGGGTCTTTTCCAACCTCAACGATTCGGTGTTTCCATGATTCTATGATTCCATAACTGTACAAAAAAGTTTCTATCATGAACTAGTTATTCCACTGAGGTAATAAAATGGGCTTCACTAGAAGATGCCGTTTAGGCAAAGAGTTGAAGAAATGCATCCTCCTTTAAGCAAACTCTGCTGTCTCTCTCTCCTATTACTTGGTGAACTGTGATCAATAAACTACCTCAAGACTGACTGCGGAAAGTAAGATTTCTGGTGCACTGCAGGAACTGCGTACTGATGATCTTCACTGAGGTCAGTAAATAAATTAATGAACATTTTTGCTCTACTGCAGTGATGTGTGAAGGCATGTACTATAAAAAAGTGTAGCAAGAAGGTATTCCAGTGAAGCCTCTCAGGTTGGCTACTCCTCTCAGGCTTCATCTGGTAAAAGAGATCCCATTAGATGTTCACTGATCATTGTAAGCCTTGATATATAATACTGCACTGCACTCATTTTCTAATGCCTAGCACTATTCCAGAACATTTTGTTGAATAATACTAGTTCTTGGCACACAGTTCCACATGTTCTTGATTAATTAAGTCTAAGGTTGCTCCCCTCTTTTTTTTTACATTATTAATTAGTGGGCAAGGCAAAACTTTGCGCTCCCACAACGTGCTTTCCCAGCTATGGTATACACTTGGCAGCTGGCTTTATGTTGTTAATGCACTTTGGACAATCACTTATTGAATATCAGATAAAACATTTTAATTGTTCTAATTACATTTTTCCTTTCCAGTGTCTCAAGTACTATTTCCCAGTCATTAACAGCAGCATTTATACATTTTCATCTCTTATATCATAATCTTTACTTTTGTTATGTGCTGTCGCAGTCTTGACAAAATCTCAGAAATTTTGATAGCAGATCAGACATTTTAACAGACGTACTGGGCAAACTAAAATCAGTGAAATAAGTTTCCTAGAAGGGATTTGGTAGAATTGAGGTCCTTTAATTACTTCAATATCAAAAGCTCCTGCTTAGCTGCTTTGTACAATACAGGATGTATCTAAGTAGATGGATGCCTCCCTGCTTGAAGTTATTACTCCCTGGAGTTTTAACTATGTACTGACTCAGAAGTACTCCAGGCTGAGCAGCCTGGTGATTATCTCCTTTCTAAACTTCACTGGATCCAGAGGAACGCAGACATTTCTCAGAACATGCTCAAAAAAACATGTACGCTCATGTACAAATGTAGAAAATTAAATCTCTCATAAAATATAGTTATGACTACTGCCTATTCTGAAATGACTGGAGGGAGAGCAGCTGCCATTCATCTTTCTGAAGTGGTAACCTAGTGATTATAGGAGTTTCCTATGAAATACCACAGTGTTGTGGTTTAACCCCGGCCGACAACGAAGCACCACACAGCCGCTTGCTCACTCCTCCCCCAGGATGGGGAGAGAATTAGAAAGGTAAAAGTGAGAAAACTGGTGGGTTGAGATAAAGACAGTTTAATAGGTAAAGCAAAAGCCGCACAAGCAAGAAAAGCAAAACAAGGAATTAATTCCCTACTTCCCATCGACAGGCAGTGTTCAGCCATCTCCAGGAAAGCAGGGCTCCATCACGCGTGATGGTTACTTGGGAAGACAAATGCCATCACTCCGAACTTCCCCCCCTTCCTTCTTCTTCCCCCAGCTTATATACTGAGCATGACGTCATATGGTATGGAGTAGCCCTTTGGCCAGTCTGGGTCAGCTGTCCTGGCTGTGCCCCCTCCCAGCTTCTTGTGCACCTGGCAGAGCATGGGAAGCTGAAAATTCCTTGACTAGTGTAAACACTACTTAGCAACAACTAAAACATCAGTGTGTTATCAACATTATTGTCCTACTAAATCCAAAACACAGCACTATACCAGCTACTAGGAAGACAATTAACTCTATCCCGGCCAAAACCAGCACACACAGTGATTTCCAAACCCTCCGACAACTATATTTCCAAAACGCACATTTTCCAAACAACTGGGAGTGAGGAAACAGATTAAGGGAAAAGCACCTGGCAAGGATAATGCCCTCATGAAGCCTAGGTGAAATGAAAGAACAGCAGATGAGAAAGACAACCCACTTCCCTGCACTATTTTTGCACATCATCCAGATACTCTTCAGTGTAACTAGAGAGTTAATCCTACGAGTTGTGAACAATGAGTGTCTGAAACACTAGAATAGTCAATCAGTTCTACCAACCTACTCTTGATCTGTAAAGCTTGACTTTTTTTTTTTTTTTGCAAAACAGACACAAAAGCAGACTGCAAACCCAGCATAGTTTAAAGCCTTTGAGACTGAGGTTTGCATCTTCTTATCAATATATGTGGATTTTAATTCCCTTATGCTGAATGAAACTCTTCTCCCCACAGAGGGTTTGTACCAGTAGGCCATTATATAAAAAGTAACACCTTTACTGCCTGTTTTAAAAGAAAAAAAATCCTGATTTGAAATACACATCTCAGGAGACGCTTCTGGTGTCTTAATGTCAATGATATAGAGCTCTCCAGCACGAGACTATGCTCTCGAGAAAGGTGGTGTTTCAACACAGTATGGCAAACAGTAATTCTTGTTTGTGGATTTTTAGAACGCAGTGGAAAAGTAGTACACTGTCTACCCCCCAAAATGTGTTATCTTATTGAAAAAAAGCAAATGGTAGTTTGTGATTATCAATAGGAAAAAATCTACCAGAGGAAAGGAAAACATGACAGTCTTTTACCTCCAGCACTTAAACTGCATCAGGAATCATTATATTTACATATAAAGTAACGGTACAGTAGTATTTAATATACTTAATGTAGAAGATCACAGGAGTGCACTGTTAGGCTGCACGTACATGATTTGACCACTGAGCAGGTGCTGGCTGAGGTTAAACTGACTCAGCAGGACATAGAAAACAGCTGGATGTGACAGGTAACAGTTGCAGACAGCACCGCAAAGGACATCTGGATCTCATGGGTGTGCAAGGGCACTTATGTGGGAAAGGACTAAGTTTCACAGACCCCTGGAGGGAGCGCTGGGGCCCGTCAGGGAGTGCAATCACCCAAGATTAGCAGCAGTGGGGTAACTGTGCCAGTAATGCCATGCACTGCGAAGATCACCCAGGTTGCAGAGTCAGAAAAATCAAATTTGGACATGGATGTGGCAAAGCTGGGATCAAAGGGGAAAGAGTAAATGGGAGCAGGTTGTATTCTCATGGGAGAGAGAGGAACAGATACAAATGTGGCAAAAAAAAGGTCAAGGAACCACAAAGGGCATAATGAGGTAGGCAAACTATGTAATCATTTGCTGGCTGTTGGGGATAACTGATGCACTTGATCACTGCAGCCTGAGCAGGACAAGAAATAAAAGCAGTTGTCCTGATCACACCACACAAGTAAAACCCACCCTTCATTTAGAGGGATGGGGTAGGTGAGATGTCCGAGACAAGTAAAGGTGACAGACCAAACATCCAGGTATCACCATCACCATGCCTGCAGTTGCCCCGAGTCCGATAACATCACAGTCTTCCTGACTCCTTCCTAACATATTTAGAAATTGCACAAAGCAATTGGCAAGCTGTATCCTGGTCCTATCAATAAGGTCATCACCAGAAGGATACTCAAACCTTCCCAGCTCATATGCTATCAGCCTGTCAGCAACACTCTGCAGCTAGGTTGATCAGTATCAATTGAATTAACCTTGTGTTGGCATGCAAGTAAAAAAGCATGAATTAAATTTATTATAGGATTTAATTTAACTATCATGAGCAGTTAGGTGGCTGTTGACTTCATCTTTCACAACTATGACTAATATCAATTTCATAAGCACCACTGGAACAATATCAAAACTTTCGTATCATAGAAAGGTAAAATATTTCAGATAGAAGTGAAGCCAAACACTGTAAATATTATGATCAAATAGAAATCTAGCAGTCATTGAATTGTCTACTGTGAAAAGCTACCTTTCACAGTCCTGAAGCTTTTTCAAAGATAATGAATGAAAAATGTCAATTTCTACAGCTATCATATGTGTTTAAATTGCTCTTTACCCTACTTTTGAAAGGTACTTTACAAGATTTATACCTTTTCTCCAACAGAATCTCTAGGTCTATTATTGCAGAAAACTTTATAATCCATTGACATCAGAAAACACTTATTGAAAGTTAACTGTAAAGCCATTAAATGGTGTGATTACAGATGGTTCCACAAGTGCAGTTTCACACAAGGGAAAACAAACAAAACAAAACCCAGATGCACACAGACACTGTTTGCTGGAATGTCCCTGAAATAATTTTCTGAGCATAATTGTATAATATCTTGAGTTGCATTTTTTGTGATTTTTTTCTTTAATTTTAAAAATCTTAATGACTATTCTCCTTCTGAACAATTTTCTTAATGGTCAAATATTAAGAGGCTTAAACTGCTGTATAACTATTCTAGCAATTATTTTTAGCACCTTTTCATTAATCAGATTGCAATTTTGGTTTTATTCATAACTTTAAGTACTTTTTGGAATTTCTATGCTGGAGTCTGTCAGCTCAATCAGTAAAGCACATGTGGAAATTAGTAAGATCAGAGATAGAAACCTCTCCGAGAGGGCTGCATTCTATTCGTGTTATGTAGGTGTTTTTTTGCTAGTAAACGTTCAGAACCAAAGTTATGCTAACTAGATTTTATGAACACTGAAAACACATACCGTTTTCCTATTTCAAAGTGTTAGCTCAAATTTGGTTTTCACATGTATCACCACATTAATTTTATTACCCATAAGAGAAAGTAGAAAGAGTAAATTAAGGTCTTTGCTATATTTGCAGTAAGTCTACATGCTTAAAATGAACATAATTTAAGCAGATTTAACTATCTAAATATTTTGCACTACAGTAGGGTGACTATTTGCTCAGATAATTTTAAAATATGTATTTTTTGTTAGAAGCTTACATTGGATATTGCATTTTCCTTGATAAATACAGGACAAAGTAGAAAAATAGAAGCCAGCAGTTGTAATTCAACAATATAAAATTTCATTTTCTCTTAATAGAACATTTTATTGTAAAGAGAAACACTTAACTGCATGTATAAAAATATATATGTGTTTGTAAAAGACCACTGTTGCTGCTGCCACAGTGAAATAGCACAAAATGTGTAAAGTAGTCTTAAGAGAGGTATTTGCAAGCATGTTTACATTTTTGCAGAATTTTCTGCCACATTCATGAAGCATTAAAACCACATATATGTAGCATGAAAAGGATCACATGTATTTATTCATCCATTGTTTCAAATTAGGAGCTAATTAGGAACAGATCCTATTGTGGATCTGGTTGTGGTATATTACAGTTTTTAATCATATTTCAAACACAGTATGTAGTGTATGTATAATAAAAAGAAAGCTATCTCCAGAAATTATAACTGAAAAATCACTCTCAACATGTGAAATTCATTTCTGTAGTATGTGTGATGTCTGAATAACCCAGTGAAATCAAATACAACAACAAAGCCCAAGATTTCAGAACAGGATTGAATTTAGCACTTGCCTTGCACAGAAAGCCATACTGCTAGGTGTTTGAGTCTTCCTTCACTGAGTTTAAATCTGCCATATGGATGATGGAGAACCTGCTAGTGAAAATTTACACTTACATGGTAAATGTGATACAAGGCTCCCCTTCCCCCACCCCTGCACACAGAGGAGCATGGAGGCAGAGGGCAGCAGAGGAGCCCCAGTGCCTCAGTTGGAGACACAATCCCCTGCCCTGGCCCCCCAGGGCTGTCCCGGAGAGCATCAACCCCACCAGCCAGATGAGACCCAGCACCGTGGGACCACTCTCAGGGGCACTGCCCAGACTAGGCGGTCCCTACCCTGGGGGATGGGGCTCATTATGGGATGCGGGGAAGAGCATTCTGGGATTATGCAAGACTCCTTACGGGATGCTTAAAGGAAGAACAAAGAAGGAAGAAAAAGATAGAGAGGGATTTGTACTGAGCAGCTAAATTTAAATACTGAAGTAGGATGGCCTTAGTTACAAAGAGAAGCTGGCAAGCTAAGGGTACGAAGTGAACAGAAAAGAGCTGGGAAATGGCTGTGATATGGCAGTGAGACAAGAAAGGTGCAAGGCATGACAATAAAGTGAGATATTGTCAGAAATGTGGCATTTTTATATTGCAATGGAATTCAACTAATTAGCTAGGGAAGAATAAAATTAGGAGAGTATTAACATGCACATCTGAATTTCTAATTAATGAAGTAAAAGCATCATCTAAAGCAGTGGAGTTTCAGAAAGGTGAATTTCGTTCCTAAAACTCTTAAATTAATCAATAGAGGAAACTATTCATTTTCACTGCAGGGGAAAAAAAAAAAATAACCAAAATCCTTCCAAAAATATGTGTTCAAATGGCAACTTGTTTCAATATCAAAAGAGCTCATTCCTTCAAATACCCAGTAAAATAATGTATCAGAATGCCTGAATAGTATTCATTGCTCAAACTCCTGTTTGATGCATTGCAGATTATCTGGCTTGACATTTTATCTTTTACTTGTAACAAGACTAATTTAGTATTAAAAGATTATTTACAAATATACTTAAAAGTACTGATTGTACTACCTGGTTAGTAATAAAAATATAATATCATGGGTTCTGAAGGACTTAACTATACAATTTCCACCTGAATTCTCCAAAACCACAGTTAAAATCTGCCAATGAGAACAAGTAAACAATTGATCAATAGGCTGGTCTACAAAATAATTAAAGAGAAGAACATGGAAAATCACCATCTGTTTCTAAGGAGATGTTAAAGACTTTTCTTTATCTCAATAAAATAATGGGGCCTAAGAAAACCTTATACATAATGACAAAACAAATTTTCATAGAAGATATTGTTCAGGTGTACAGACATGATTTACAAAGCATAGATCATAATTCCACACTTTGGAAGTATGAAAAGATCCAGGGGATTCTGGCACTTTCAAAGATGTATAATGAATTCTTGTGAAAAAGGGAGAAAGTTTTGTTCAGGCTGCAAATGGCAGAGTTGTGCTAGCAGATACTTTGGCTCAAAAATCATTCTCCTGGGTTTCGCATAGTCTGCTCTATTTGTACAATATTGCTTGCGTCTGTTAATCACACATCCAGAAAGAGACAGCAATTGCCAGTGATGGATGAGGATATCCCAGAGGAAAGAAGCAGCAGCAAGAAACAGTCTGTAATATATTATTCTTATGCTGGAAAACTTGGGGCCAGTTATTGCCCCTTTGACAGATACTCCATCCAGCCTTTTTATACTGGGGACCTTGGTATGAGACATGACAACCAAGAGCTTTGTTGATGTAATGCTAATAATTGCATACTAATAGGCTTCCTTCAACTCATATATAACAGTGCTGGATTTCTCTTCAAGAAAAACAGATTAGTATAGGTAAATGTATAACTCCTGCACAAGTTTTACAATAAAACTAGAACAGTAATGTATATAAGCTACGAAGCTACATCTAAGTACCTATTCTAAAAGGTTAAGAAGGCTATTAGGTTGCACACAAAAATATGTAAGGTATTTGATGCTTTCAGATTATATAGAATTGATTGCTAAAAGAAGCAAAATTTTTGGCTCATTTGTACATTTATAAACATTTAGTCTTTGCTAAACTGCAAAATGAAGCTGTTCACCAAGTAAATAAAAACAACAACATCAACAAAACCCTATAAAGCACTAGTCATACTTCTGCAGTCCCTCAAACTACTACATCCAGAGAGAATCTCTATTTTTGGTCCTTAAAAGTGAAGAAGAACAAATGAAAATATATACATTCTAGAAAACTTTATTAACTTTAAGGTCATACAGCTTTTAAAATTTTAAATGAGCTCTATTTTTTTATATTTGTAGCACTCAACAGAATTCTAAAACTGCTTCTTCCTCTCATCCTTTTACTATGGCATCTTCAGTGCGGTAGTAATAATTCACATAAACAAAAGTTTTGTACACATACTGAGAAACTGAAACAGTACTTGACAGAAGGCTAGATTTAATAAAAATTCTGTCCTTTTTAATACCAAAGATTACTGCACAAGTTATCAAATTTAAAGGAAATTACTGTACAAAAGAAAGTTCACATACAATGTGTGTCTTACTGTGACGGCAGACTAAAATGACTATAAAGTGAATTAACATAAGGAAACAATAGCACATTTCACTGTAAATGTCAAGTAGTGTTATTCTGAAAAATGTCATAGTAATAATTAGATGAAAATGGCTCCAACTAGTACGTACTATGTGGTCACTTTCAGTGTATCAATCAAGGGAAGTCAATTTTATCACTAGTTGCTGCAAGAGCCTCTAAATATCTTATAAAAACTCTTGTAAAGGAAATTTATGAAGTTATAAAAAGGCCAAATATTAAAATCTGATTTATAGGACCTGGACTAAAATGCAATTTCTTTTATATTAACTTTAAAATTAAAAAATATGTTTGTACTTGGGAACTCAAGGCTTGAAGGCTGCTGGGTCAGTGACTTGAGCTCCCTATTATTGAAGGCAGACATTTTGTATAAGTCTTTTTGGACGTTTCTTAATCTTAGTCTTAGAAGGTGGTTGGATTTTTGTCCTTCGCTACTCCTAATAAAAAGTTGTTCAAATACTTGACTGTTCTGATGGCTAGAAATTACTAATTAGGAACATAAATTTATTCAAGCTCACATTATACTTTTTTTCTTCTTTCAACAGCTTTATCCTTTAGCTTTGATAGGTCTCCTCTTGCCAGATATTTCAGTGTCTAAGCAAACAGTATTGATATTCCCCCTCCTCTTTCTTCTACCTAAGTAAACCAAGGCTTTTTTTTTTTTTTTTATTGTTATAGGAGAAATTTTACATTTTTATTTTCATTTTAGCTGTCCTTCCCTATATCTGCTGGTAGATTTTATCTATGCAATATCCCAACAAGATTTCAGCTCAGTCCTGTGCAATAACACTCTCATCTCTCCTGGAAGTACCTCATGTGTTAAAATCTTAAATTTCATTTACCTTTCCCTGGCTGCAGTCACAGACTGGAGAGGCTCATAAGCACCCAATGGTAAGTAACACAGCCAGGTTTTAGTGGGCTGTCTTCAGCTAATCAGCTGAAAACTTGTCAGTACTCAGGGTAACTCTGCCTTTCCCAATTTGCAAGGTTAACCAAGAGTTTCCATATCACAGTCTGACTCCTTTGTACTTTCCCTTGATATCTAATCCATCAGTTTCCTGCGTTAACACACAGCTACTTTTAAACCTATGTCATTAATACGAAGAAGGAGATAATAAAAAGCAAGCAAGCAAAAATCACTTGAACAAGACTTTTTAAAGTCAAGCATAACTTACTAAAAATATGAGTACATGCAGCAGCTCTTTTATATTTACCTAGCTTGTCATCCTGTGCCACAAAAGAATTGTTGTTCTCTAAAGAATAAAATCCCTAAACATGATTCTAAAATAAAGAAGTTCCTAAAAAGGGATTAGTACATGTAAAAACTTTTTCAAAACCTGGCTGACCTATCACAGACTATCATAGGAAAAGCATTTTTATTTTAACAATAGAGAAAGAAAGAAAGCGGGGGGGGGGGGGGCGGAGGAGGCGGGGAAGAGAGAGTATGAAGACCAATAAAACAAGTAAGTATATACATTTTTAATGTGATATGGACTGATGAAGCTGCGTAAAATTGAAATATAAAAGCAGAAAAGCAGAGATTTACCTATCCATAGTCGAACCCCAAAATATTGGGACACTATGATGGAAATATACTGGATAAGTGCACTCTGCGCTGGGTTAGAAACTGGCTGGACGGCCGAGCCCAGAGAGTGGTGGTTAATGGAGTCAAATCCAGTTGGCAACTGGTCACAAGGGGTGTTCCCCAGGGCTCAGTGTTGGGGCCAGTCCTGTTCAACCTCTTCATTGATGATCTGGATGAGGGGATTGAGTGCACCCTCAGTAAGTTTGCAGATGACCCCAAGCTGGGTGGAAGTGTTAATCTGCTGGAGGGCAGGAAGGCTCTACAGAGGGACCTGGACAGGCTGGACCGTTGGGCCAGGGCCAACTGTATGAGATTCAACAAGGCTAAGTGCCAGATCCTGCACTTGGGTCACAACAACCCCATGCAATGCTACAGGCTGGGGGAGGAGTGGCTGGAGAGCTGTCTGGTGGAAAAGGACCTGGGGGTGTTGGTTGACAGCCAGCTGAACATGAGCCAGCAGTGTGCGCATGTGGCCAATAGGGCCAATGGCATCCTGGCTTGTATCAAGAATAGTGTGGCCAGCAGGACCAGGGAGGTGATAGTGCCCCTGTACTCGGCTCTGGTGAGGCCGCACCTCGAGTACTGTGTTCAGTTTTGGGCCCCTCACTACAGGAAGGGCATCGAGGTGCTGGAGCGTGTCCAAAGAAGGGCAACGAAGTTGGTGAAGGGTCTAGAGCACAAGCCTTATGAGGAAAGGCTGAGGGAGCTGGGGTTGTTTAGCCTGGAGAAGAGGAGGCTGAGGGGAGACCTTATTGCTCTCTACAACTACCTGAAAGGAGGTTGTAGCGAGGTGGGGGTCGGTCTCTTCTCCCTAGTAACAAGTGATAGGACGAGAGGCAACGGCCTCAAGCTGCGCCAGGGGAGGTCTAGGTTGGATATTAGGAAAAACTTCTTCACCGAAAGGGTGGTCAGGCATTGGAACAGTCTGCCCAGGGAAGTGGTTGAGTCTCCATCCCTGGAGGTATTTAAAAGACGGGTAGTCGTGGTGCTTGAGGACATGGTTTAGTGGTGGACTTGGCAGTGCTAAGTTAACGGTTGGACTCGATGATCCTAAGGGTCTTTTCCAACCTTAATGATTCTATTATTTTATGATTATATGAAATATATACAGTCAATCTGAGACTAGAATTTGAGCCTTGGAGGAGTAATTCTGTATTTCACTGTGAGAGGAATATACAGGTAATTTTAACTTTCTAAATCGGAGTGATCCCAAGAATACCATTATCAGTAGTGCTTGCAGCTGAAAGAAACGTAACAGTGCAGACAGCATTTAAATCTGGGCTGCGGAGTAGACTGAGCATTGTAAGAGTTAGTCACAGCATCAGCTTAGACGTAATGCAGTTTGGAACACAATTTTATGCACCAGAATCCCTCTGCAGTGCAGGGGAGAAGTAGCACCTTGCAGTAAGATCGTGGTTGCATCGTTGCAGACAGCAACGTGGTTAAAGGCAGTTGATAAAAGACACTGAGGATAGTGGCTGGTCTTTGAGGCAAAAAGAGCTTTTCAAAGCTAAATACAATACTTCTGTCCGCAGTCTAAAACTGTCTTGAAAGTAAGCTTTTACAACTCTCTTTTCTAAGCACCTGAGAAAAACTCATTTCTTTCATTTGAAATACAGCTTGATAGATAATAGAACTATGGATTTTGCTTTCAGTTTCTGGATAAATACTGGGTACCCTGTTAAAAAGGTTGAGGTAGGCTTATGAAAGGAGTTTTTTGCCATAGTTGAACATGCTCAGTAGAGGAGGTTTGCTATCTACAGCATCTGTGAAGACTAAGAGATAATTCATGCTAAAGTCTTAGACACAGAATGGAGCGGGGGAAAAAAAAAAAAAAAAAAGCTTTTCCAGGAATCTGGAAGGGATTTTATAGAGTTTGTTTCGGGCCAGGGAGTTGTTCCAGTCACTTCACCAGAGGGAAGGGCTGAACATGTAGGAATGCAGAAGTTAGAACTCTTTTCTGGTTCTGCTTGCAGATTCTTTTCTCCATTTAAATATTTGTGCAGTTCTAGTTTAAAGTGGAACACTAGGTTTTGGAGACATTTTTGGGATTCTTTCCCTTCAAGAAAAGGAATGACAATTCTACCAGGTGACTGTGACCATCATGGGGTCCTGTAAAGTGGTGTGTGAAAATGGCATGCTGACGCATGAGTAGCTCCACCTTGATGCTCTAGGTGACTTGGTCTTTCATTTGACATTTTGTGCCCTTCTTTCTGCAACCCCAGCTGCAGGGTCCCCCACAACTCTTGAGAGGCTTAGGTCCCTGTGCTGCAAGGATTCAAGGCCCAGCTCTGACATGACCAAGCTGTGAAATGTTAGCTCAGACTTCTGAGAAAACTGCTAAAATGTGAGAAAGGTAAATGTATAGTCAGAGTTAGGAATGTTGAGACAGGGATCATTAGCAGATAGACAAGTATGAGCCCCTGAAGGAAGAAAGCAAGGAAGCTAGTCAGGATAATTCTATTATATATATATAAGAATATTGTAAGGTTAAAGTTAACTCCACATTTCCAAAAGACACATGGCACTGCATGTTGTGAGAAATCAAACTTTGAATTACAGTGTGCTCCGAGATGCCTATTAGCTCAAGCTCCACAAGGAGGTATTAGGAATCCCAGTGAAGCTGAGTGTTAATTAAACACCGGACCTTTCAAAGCTGCGATGTTTCTAGTGATGTGCTGAGGCACAATTATAGGTACCTAAGAATATTTTAATTTTAAAATAAAGAGATTAATTAGAGTTGGGGCATCTGTAGGCCTGAATGACCATGTAAAAGGGAATATTTTGAATTATAATTGTCCGTGTCATAGGTCATATTCTTAGATGTAATATTAATTCCAGGGCAAGGAGAGATGATAGAAATGTTAAATGGATATATTTGTACCTGCTGGTACTGCTCAAATGAAGATGAAAGTACTCAAAGTAGACTAAGCAAATGAACTAAGTTATTATACCAAGCAAAAAAGAGGAATTTGGCAATACTCACACTACAATGTTTATCCTGTTTGCGGTATTGAGCATTCAGGGTGGGGTTTCATGAAAGTTTAAACCAATCTGAAATCAGTTTCAGTTCTCCACACCCAATTTGGGCTAACACGCACATGAATGTGCTGTTAGCCAGTTCAAGGAGATGATCTGGCTAAAAAAGAATTACTGTTTTTATGGAGGGGATGCGAATAGGCAGAAGGAGTTAGTCTCTCGCTGAATCAATTGATGGAGGGAGCAGGAAAAACAGGGTGACCAGCAGAACTATGTCCATAAAGTCCATTAAAGCATAATCAGTGTAATAAAACTCTATTCATAAATTACTGATAATTAATCTGTTCAGTAATAGTTTTTTTGAAAAATCTTTTATTATGCTCATGAATAATTGTGAAATGGCTGAAGTAAATCAAAACATATGTACAGGTTATCTATTCTTTTTTATTCATATAAAAATAACAAAATAACCAAAATATAAATGTTTAATAGAAATCAACAAACAGTTGCTTTCTGGCTTTAAAAGTGTGGTCTTATCTAATTTGAGACCTTTATTTTTTCCACTAAAATATACAGATGATTTCTTTAAATGACTCTTCCTTCTTTTTTTCCATTCTGTACTCACAGGTACATTTTCAGGGTCATAAACACAAAAGTCTGCTGCAACACTGTTCTTACCAGCAGGAATTATGATATCAAATTACAGAGCGTAAGAAGTAAACCTAAAACCAATCAAAATATATACTGCAATTGTGTTGAGAAAATGTGCCTGTTCTGATTACTACTAGTGATTAACAATGATTACTGTCAGTGGCAGAAAGCTGCAGCTTTCTGTTTCCTTACCATGATTGTGAAGTTTCTCTATTGTAATCTTTTTCCTTTTCTATGTTTCCCTATAAAGCTGGGGAGCCTGGGTACCCTATTTCTAGAATTCTGTCATTGTCTAGAGTAAGAATAATTTTTTTCTTTAATTTCTCAAAAGAAGTAAGTTATGTGACTGTGTGGGGGGTTTTTTTATTTGGTTGGTTTGTGGTTATTTTGCATAAATGTTTTCTTACCTCTTGTACAACTGTCTGCCTCCCTGATGATTCATTTTGTTATTTCCACATTTATTTTGTCATCAGATAGATAGGCATGTTTTCCTGGGTACTTGCAGCAGTAGCAACATCATGCATTAGTTGTCTTACTTATCATGATTTTTTTCCGGTTTTATATCTGTATTTTGTTTTTCATATAAATCATTCTTTTATGTCTCCCTTTTGTTCTCTTAAATATAAATATTAATGTAGACCTTCTCCTGATGAAAAAGACTTATGTGTCAGAGATCTCTATTAAAGGTATTTACCAACATGGCTGAGCATCAGAAAAGAAGATTCCTCATTCGGGGATTTTATATGGTATCACTGTGCCTCCAAATTTTTTTGGTGTTGCTGTTATATATTGAAATGCACAGAAAAGCACAAACATTTGCAAGTAAAAAAAGTTTCTTCTGTATGACGCTACTTCATGGCAGTACTGTCATAGGGAGTCTTGCAGGGATTGACTCTTTCGCCCGTGAGCCAGGTGGTACCAGCTAACATTGGACAGCCTTCATGCCTCACAGTCCCAGAAGCAAATGGTGGCTCAAGAAACATCCTGTTAACCTTCACACACTTTGTGGTGGGTTGACCTTTTCTGGTCACCAAGTGTCCACCAAGCCACTCTCTCACCCTCCCTCCATCAAAAGGACAGGAGGAGAAAGTAAGATGGAAAAGCTTATGGGTCAAGATAAGGACAGGGAGATCATTCAGCAATTACCGTCACTGGCAAAAAAGACTCAACTTGGGGAAATTAATTTATTGCCCATTAATAATAGAGTAGGATAGTGAGAAATAAGAACAAAACTAAAAACCCTTTCCCCCATCTCCACCTTCGTCCCAGACTGACCTTCACTCATGTACTCCCCAAGTACATGAAAGACATGGGCATACTGGAGTGAATTCAGTGGAGGTCTACCAATATGGTCAGGAGCTGGAGCACACACGACACAAGAGGAGAGGCTAAGAGAGCTGATTTTGCTCAGCCTGAAGAAGAAAAGGCTCAGGGCAGATGGTACTGCTGACTTCAGCTACCTAAGGGATTGTTCTAGAGCAGATGGATCTAGGGCCTTCTAGGAGATGCAAAGCAATACGAGAAAAGGCAATGAATAAAAGTTGCAACAAGGGAAATTCCAAGTAAATATTGGAGAAAAAATCACCAAGAGTATAGTTAGAATAGAGAAGCTGCAAAATTCCTGTTGTTGGAGCTTTAAACCTAGGCTGAACAAGACCCTGAGCTCCCTGATGCAACTGAATCTGCTTTGAGCAGAGGACTGAAATAGGTGACTTACTTTGAAAGGTCCCTTCTAACCTAAATTCTATGATTGTACAATTCTAATTCAAGGAGTGTTCTGACAGCCAATGTACAATTAACAGAGATAGTTTCAAACAGGTATGAGGCTTCCTACTTACAAAAGTAAACATATAGATTTATTTTCCCTTCTGTATATCAAGCACAAATTCTGTGAAAAAGATATTTTCAGTTTTCACTCTGTTGCATTCAAAAACAGGACATGCAAAAGGGAAAATGTTATATATATGGAAACAAAAAGTTGTTGTTAGCCTAATTAAAATTGGTTTCATCATTAGTTGTGCCGCTCCTGAAGGGAGACCTAGGGTGAACTGGACCACATAAGCTGCTGCCCCACAGTTGGACACCAAAATCCGGGAAAAAAATAATGAGGCAGTGAAAATTATTTCATCATTAGGTACATCAAGTAAACTGTTCACTAGGCTGAGCTATTCAATAAATGCATTTAAATGACATGACCTTTTATGTCCTGATCCAGTTATTTCTGCGCTGTTTCATTCATTGCCTTGACATCATATATTGAAACAAAGTTTTAAAGCAATTTTTTTATATGAAACAGAGCTTATTCTCTGTTTGTTGTTTTATCATATGGAGATGAGGATAAAATAAACCTGTATATAATTACATCTCTAAATAAATATAAACTCTTATTTCAACATTATTTGAGAATGTAAGTCTCACATCAGCTCCCAGGCGTTTGGTTTTGTTTTGTTTTAATACAGAATATGGGACCATAACAATATTCCCATGACAATCTCATGCATCACAAAATTGGGAAACATTTTCTTTAGTCAGTTTGTTTCTGACCTCATTTCTTTTCTGTAGCTGTTATGGCTCTTCTAGTCACTCTGGCTTTTGTATTTGGTTTTGTTCTAATTCTTAGTAGCTCTCTCTTGCCTTTGTTTCTGCAGGTCTTTGCCAACTAAATGGAAGTTTATATTCTCTAAGAGCGCGAGTAAAAGGATGTAGTTCTTCTAAACTATCTGAACAGGAAATATACACATCCAAAAAAAGGATCAATTTACCCATTAAAAATAAATTCATTTCATATCATGGATAATAAATTTCCGATAATTTGACCACTCACTATACCTTGGTGTATTGTGACACTTGTCATTAACACACCATAAACCTCTTTACAAAGGGGAGTAGCATCATTACCACCATTTTTAATGGCTCCAACTGGCAAATTTGATAAGTGGCAGCAGAGCCTTCTTTTATGTCTAATTCCTGATTATTTAAAGACACAATCTTGCAAAAGCAGCCTTTATTCAGGAATGGCAACTTATGCTGAGTTGTCTTGTAGATGCAACAAGTTTTGGAAAAAGAAGTAACACCGTAAGTGCTCACCAAAATGCAAGCAGTTTTCTTACACTTCATTAGTCTTGCAATACGATTACATTTCCTTTTGGTTATATGACCTTTGTGGTCTCAGACTAGTTACTACTTTGCATACCACTCAAGCTCTTGCTTTCTGAATGTCTTCAACTATGAAGCAAGTAAACACCTGGGTTTGATATTGGTGCTGCTTTTTTCAATATTCTCAGAATAATTTTTCTGTCATTTACCATCAACAAACTTTCTATACAGTCAGAACACCATAGCACTTTCTGTAGCCCATTATGTTCCATGGCCCATCATGTTCTGTGAAGGCAATCCTCATAAAAAACTTTATGTGAAGCTGAAATTACATTATCTCTCTTTCTATGTTTCATAAAATTATATTGGGTGCAGGGTTAGATCACACTGGAGGTAAAATTTCATCCCCTGATTTTGAGATGTGTTTCCCTGCAGCTCTATGTAGCATCTAAACATCACATTTTGATATTGGAGATAACATACATTTACAAATATTTTTGCAGCTAAATCAAAATATGATGCAGCTTACATGAGATTTTTTAGATGGTATTGCTTTGCATAGATTGTAATGTGACCCATATTACAGTCTTCTCCATTTAGGTACCTTTTGTGACAGACAACATAGTAAGTAGTTTTCAGTCTGGGCATAATTCATTCAGAAATTGTCTTGCATATGAGATGACTTCTGTCATACAGACAAGCTCTAAAATCTTCTCTGGATGAATATACTTGAACGGTGACTGGCATGTTGGTGTCAGGGAGTCTAAGCACGGATGCCTTACAGAATAGTGTTTCAGTGTCATGTCATGAACATTGCCAAGTAACGTTCTTATGTAGCAGTTGTCTCAATGGATCAGTGAAAGATGCTTCTCAAAACATGTGCTGTGCAGAAAATTGGATCTTATCCTGAACCTTCTGTAATGCTTCTTGTCCTGTGGAGGTTACATTGATGACAGAGACTTCAGTTTTCTCTCATCTGGCTTGAATCCATGAAATGAGTACATATCCTACATATTTTTGTTTCACCATGAATCAGATTGTATCTAGGCTGATTTTGATATTTTCTGCTTCAGTAATGACATCACTTTCTTTAGTGACTGATCATATTCTTTCTAAACTGGTGTTACTCTTTCATGTCTTCAAATGTTACAGGACCATACATTAAGTTCCACAGATTCCACTGTTGTGCTTCAACTCTTTCTGTTCTGACCTTGTGCAAAAAATGGAGACAGATTATTACACTTGTAATTTGCCTTACACTGTCTTGAAAATTCATGTTCAAATGGCTTCTTATCAACTCCGGTTTCTCAATATTGTTCTTTCTTTAGAAAATGTAGCAATGAATTGGTGGTGTCTTAATAATCTACTAAACTCCCTATGAGTCAGAGAAACCTAAATTTCACTTCTATCTTTGTTAATCCCCAGAGAGGGCAAATTCACTTTAGGTAAATCCTTTCTTTTATATCCAGGTACAATTCTGAATCTATCACTGAAGACTACATATCCATTCATCATGCTGTCATCCTTGTGTGGGGAGCTTCCCCTTCAAACTTCCCTGAATCACTTAGATACTGTCTAATCAGCTTTTTATGTAGAGCCAGAAGCCTTGATGATCACCATACTAGTTCTGCACTCTGTTTCTCTGCTTACTGCAGACTCCACTGCTTATCTGCTTACTGGTTGTTAATTGTACTAATGACAAAGAACAGGATAATAATTCTTGTCTCTTACATGTATTAGGTGAGTTTGGTCTTTGCAAATGACCTCTGCTAGACATGCATTGTCACACTCCCTTATTTGGATGGGATCAGGTATCAGATTCAAAATTTTATTTTAGCTCAGTACTAAGTCTGACAGCATATATATCCATACATAATATTAAGGTTCTACCAGACTGAAGATTATAGCTTATTTTACTTCCTGATACTGCCTGTGCGTGTATTGAGTTGATTCTATTCAAGTTCAGCAAGAAATTTGTGACATTTTCCATAGTAAATTTATCTCTGGACATGGACAAATGGCAAATTAATTTGTGATTAATTTGTGATGCTTTATTCCAAAGGATGGCAGATTGAGGACTGGCATATTTCTACAGCTATGTGTGCAGTTTCTCTGAATGAGTTCTTAGTTTAACTATTTTATCCTGACTCTGAAGTGCGCTGATGGGTCCTCCTAATTCAGCTTTGTTTACTGTCTTGTGTAAGAGCTTATGCTACCTTGCCAGTATTTGATTTGGTCATGATTTGGTCATGATTAATTTTTCTTTGTCCTGATATGATTTATGAGGCTTTGTAGAGCATCAACTATCAATAAACTTAGTTTTACCCCTGAATATATTAATCTGTAATATGCAATATTTTTACTCCTTTTCTCTTCTATTTTTCTGACTTCTCTTAATGTATGGGTGTGACCTCTAAAATGCTTACCGATATTCCTGGACTGATGAGCCACAATCAACCCTCAGACCTCATTGACTGCTGCCATATTCTATATGAAAATGCAAAGTTTACTCTTTAATTTCAGGAACGTACTGTTTGCTATGTCTCATCGTCTTGTGGTCCAACACCACTTGAGAAGTGTTGTCAACTCTGAGATCACACAAAACTTGTTTTGCTTCCTAAACATTCCTAATAGCCTGTATAAGGAGAAAGCACCTCAGTGGCTTGGTGTATGCTTAGCGCGAGGTCTATAATGACATATGCATGACCTGCATACATATAGGGCTGCTCTATCCAGATGAACACCTGTCCTCACCTTGCTGTTTCCTCACTTTCAGATTCTCGCATTAGACTCTTCAGGTTTCAGTGCAGCTTCGATATCTACTGGCCATCTACAGCTGGCTATACTTTTGGAAAGTGCCCACTCAAAACACCTGTGCTTCCTATACAGACTTAAAAGCTGCCACTACCAAGAAGATTGCCAAATAGAAGTAAGGACTGACTTGTAGATTCTTATGGTGAATATAAACTCCAATTTAGTACATCCTTTACCTATCTGAAGTCTTAGATATAACATGTTCAGTAAAAAAATTAACAGTGGACTTCAGTGACCTTCATTCACATCTTCTGACATCAGCAAGCAAGAATCATAAAACAGAGCACCTCAACACACTCCAGAGGATGTGTCTAGACATCCTGGTCTCCCGGTCTCTTGAAAGCACAAGTACATTTAAGTAATAGCTTACAAACCCCAGTTTTTTATTTTATTCTATTCTTTTTATAGTGGTTTTCTATTTAACTATGTTATTTCTACTTTTCCTCCTGCAGTTTTACTTATTTTGCCCTAAGTGAACAATTCTGCTTATACTCTTTGTTTTAGACAGACCACATTTACTATATTTTTCTTGTTAATAACAGTATCCCCTGTGCATCAGGCACTTGTGATAAGACTGGTACCTTATGAAAGATACTTTTATGACTTACTGTTGTGGTTAACCCCATATGGCAACTAAGCACCACACAGCCGCTCCCTCACTAGCCCCGTGGTGGGATGGGGAGAGTCAGAAAGGTAAAAGTAAGAAAACTGGTGGGTTGAGATAAAGACACTTTAATAGGTAAAGAAAAAGCCGCACAAGCAGGCAAAGCAAAACAAGGAATTAATTCACTACTTCCCATGGGCAGACAGGTGTTCAGCCATCTCCAGGAAAGCAGGGCTCCATCACGCGTGATGGTTACTTGGGAAGACAAATGCCATCAGTCCGAATGTCCCCCCCTTCCTTCTTCTTCCCCCAGCTTTATTATTTGCTGAGCATGACGTCATATGGTATGGAATATCCCTTTGGTCAGTTGGGGTCAGCTGTCACAGCTGTGTCCCCTCCCAACTTCTTGTGCACCCCCAGCCTACTCGCTGGTGGGGTGGGGTGAGAAGCAGAAAAGGCCTTGACTCTGTGTAAGCACTGCTCAGCAATAGCAGAAACATCCCTGTATTATCAACACTGTTTTCAGCACAAATCCAAAACATAGCTTCATACTAGCTTCTGTGAAGAAAATTAACTCTATCCCAGCCAAAACCATCACACTTACATATGACTAATTGCATTGACAGTTCAACATACTTCCCTGGGAGTTGCTCATCACACAGAGCAGTGCAATTAGAGCAGTTGAACACTTGCCTCCCAGTAATGCCCAAAGCCCAAGGCAGGAAAACAGGAATCAACACCAATGGTTCATTCCTCTTAATCTATGTCAATTTTTTTGTCAAATATTCATGTTCCTCTGAAACACAGAATATTGTCAGATCAGGAGCTTTTAACAGAAAGGTGTTTCAGTGGAAGACTGCTACTTCACACCTTTTTGATGGTTAATGAGAGGGTGCTCAAGTCATCATCTTCTTTGCACAGATGGCAGCCCCATGGGCTACTCTGGGACTTGTGAAGGGAGTAGACAGCTGATTAGTTATTTTCCTTGCTCCTAGCAGCTGAAAAAGTTTCCAGCAGTGAGGGCAAAGATCTGGCAGCTTCTTTGACCTCATCCAATCCTCTGTTGTTCTCTCATGCTCCCTACTGTTTCACATGCTCCTCCTCTAACCTTGTAAACTCATCAGGGTTGGAGAGTTCAAAACCTTTTCTTCTGATGTAACAGCTGTTCCAACAGGGCTTGGGTGTCTGTGCACCCTCAATCATTTCCAAAGTAGAACTCTTATGTCTGGATGTACAACTTCAAAGATAAAAAAAAGCTGACTTATGTTGTCAGATCATTAGTTTGTATCATCTGATGTCATGCTGTTATATGAAGCACTTCTTGAGTCCAGTATTTATACAGGTCAAGGCCAAAAAATACCAAAGGACTTCCAAGCCCTTGTAGCTTTTGTAGCTAAAAAACTAAGAAGTCAGACTGTCTTGCTTCTGTTGGATTTTCTCTTTTTTTTTTTCAGTTTGTTTGCATGTTTCTTACAGGTGCTACAGGTCAGTGGCTGGAACACAGCATTTTGTTCTTTTACTGACCTGCATTCTTCAATGATGGCCTCAGTTTCTCTGTAGAGTTGAGGATAGGTGATGGGTTACCTACCATCTTGTAACATTAACCTCTGGTTCTGGAAAGAGTAGCATATCTTAAAGATACTGGTGCTCATTGAAAGATTATGTTTTAGTGTCTCCAAGATGCATTTCAATTTCCTTTTGAGTGTGAGTCCAGGAAGATGTGACATCATTTCTAAATTCCTGGCCTAAGACTTGGGGTAATTTAAGTGAGAAATACCACTGCTACTTACAGGGAAACACTGGAAGAGACTTTTTTGAATGATGGCATTTGTATTTCAGGGAGAGGGTATGATTTTTGACTAAAAACTTGGATTAAGCAAGCCAAGCATAACTACAAGGTGATGCAGTCATGCTGTAGGTGTCAGAGCAGGATTATAAATCTGGACTTGTGATCAAGGGTCATCTTTGTAATGACAGCTCTCAGGAGGTGAACTGATAGATCTGTGGAGCTTTAGGAAAAAGGGGAAGACATCTTCCGTCAGGTCAATATTTTATTTGTTTCAACTCGCCACATGCCAGAACTGGACCAAAGATTTGATTTCACACACAGGGAGATACAGAGCAGTACCTTGCACCCATGCAGTGAAGGCAGGAATTGTAAAACTGCTTTTCAATACCACACCAGCATCCATGTCAATACCATTTAAACAGAGGATTCACACGTGCCATCAGTTCATTAAAAACTTTCGTGGAAGGTAACAATCTTCTTGAAATTACCATTTCATGGCAGATGAATTACCAGAAAGTGAGTGAAATGTGTTCTGTCTCCAGTACACAGCACTAAAATATACAGGAAGGAGGGAAAAAAAAACAAACATGAAAATCTAGCAAATCCTATCAGCCCTCATTTCTATCATCTGAGCTGTGAACTTAGGTTTTAGTGTATTATTCAATCACTTGAAAAGTTTCGCTGACTCTATTTCATTATATAAAGTGGCCCAACTTTACAAATCCTCTCTTGTGGTTTGGTTTGTTTTTGATGCCGCTTCAGTACTATGTTCTATACATTAACAATATGATTCTTTGTCTCTCTGAACTTGTGAAATCCTTCTTGATGTTGATGCTCCTGGCAATTTTTTTGTAGCTTTTATTTCACTATAAGGAGGCATATGTGATAGGAAAATGCTATTGATATTAACTGCAGCAGTGGCTGGTTATTCTTAGTAAAGTTTCCATTATGGTCTATTATAATCTTTTTGACTGGCAAGGAGATTCACAATGAGTGTTATCATGAACAGGAAAAAACTGCATCAATTAACACAAATTAGCATCCCTGATGGAAGTTTGGAAAAGCACAGGCATGAATGGGAAGGAACATAACATATTTTTTCCTGTTCAAACTGAGTCCCCAAACTCCATTTCACTTCATACTGATAGAATTAAAGCCTTACACTGCCTGGAAATTTACACCAAGGTCAGCTGCTGCACAGATTTGGCCTTAGATTTAGCAACACATAAACAAGAAATAGCTCTAATTTTCTAAACTAAGGATGCGCTGATTTATATCTCACCTGTACAAAGCCTTGCATGGTCCCCTGCTTTTATGTATTTTCCTGAGTTCTGGGATCACACCACAGAGGAGAGGAACAGAAAATTAATTACACTGAATTCAAATTATTTTCTCTGGCTTAATGAGCTCTTCCAGAGGAACATCTCTATAGGTTTTCTGCTGCCTTTCTCTGTATGTCTTTATTTTCTCCTATAACTCTCAGTGTTAATTCTCTCCAATATTTATTTCCTCTATTTATTCTAAAAAATTAGGCCACATTTTCCTAAAAAGAAAAACCACTTCATGAATTAATCTGTTTGAGATAAGTTTACTCACTTGCCCAAAATGCACCTCTTGAAGCACTGATGCCACTGCTACTTCCTGCTTAAAGATCTGTTCTGTGCTAAACTCTATGTCTTCCCACAATTACTCCTCCCCTCCTGACACTGAATGTCATAAGAAGCAGGTATAGCAGAGAGCTTGCCACAGAAGAGAGGAGAAAGAAGTTTCTCTATTTTTTCCAGATGTGGCTCAGGGAAAGAAAAAAGGTATTTAGAATTTGGAGCCTGAAAGAAGGAGCAGATACTTTAAGAGAAGAAGCTGAGAAGTCTCAGACTGAGCCCGGTTCTGAGGTAGTACTTCAACATATGGAATTGGTCTCCCTGGTTGCTTTATTGATGAAATGGGTAGATAACAAACACAGTCTAGGATATTGTCACTGCTAGATATAAGGGTCAGAGTGAAGGCACACTAGGAGACATCTTGCACTTAGCTCCCTCTATAGATATCACAGATATCACAGAGGGTTATACAGTAATTTAAATCTTGGATGAACAGTGGAAACAATAAAGCAACAATGCAGCAGATGCTGTAATTTGCTATGAAGGAAAAATTTCTCCAATTCTTAAAAAAAAAAAAAAAAAAAAAAAAAAACAGTCTGTGAATATTAAAGCAAATAGATGAAAAAAATCACCACCACCAAAGCTAGTTTGGCTGGCAAATTAAACCTACACAGAGAATGCATGCCATAAAAATTGTTAATTTAACATCTGTTGCAAAACAGGCAAAAGTATCTCTCTTTAAATGCACTGAATGTTTTTAATTGAAAAATGAAGGATAATAAACCCAATTGCAGAAAGATTTAAGCTTTTTAGTCTCTGTTTTGTAGAAGTTATTCAGCATTTTAATGATAATTTTAAACATTTTGTTTGTGGACAAAGAAGAGGGACAGACTAAAGTAATATAAACATCCATTGAAAAAATTAGACGGTTGAGTGTTTAGGATTGTTGTTTTATTCCTGTTTCACAGAAACAGTGAAATTTGAGATGGAAAAAAAATTAAAAACAATTATTTATCCAAGTCTGTAAGAGTATGACTTTTCTATTACATCTTTATTTGAAATTGTTTAATTTGGTCTAGTTTTACATGGCTGAAACAGTCATAATTCTGTCACTTCCTTTGCATTATTTCACAGTCTAATAGACTTTACATAACAGACATCTATATTTTCCTTTATTAATATTGTTTTATACAAAGCTAAGTTATACTTCTTTCTCATTTTAGTCTTCTCAAGTATCTATAAGTAGTTGCTGTACCCATTTTTTCATCACTAAATAATGCACCATGCAACTTTAATCTAATCCTGTGTTTTAAAAGGCTGGATGTTTTTATTTATTACTCTTGATATCTGAATTCTTTACATGTTCACTGAAATCTGTCTAAAAAAAATATGTCATCCTTCTCTCTGCTCTTTTAGGATTGATGTTGTTTGCATAGCATGCAGCTTTGCCTATTTTCTTGTTGTTAGTACACGCAGCCTGCACTAACATTGTCATGTCTCTCTCATAATCTTATCACCAGTTTCTATATAGCTTACTGTCCATGCAAGAAGTATTCTTATAGAAAATATGGAACCAGTTGTGCAAGGTGTTTTAATTGTACATAATAAAATTGTGAAGACCACTAGAATATTGTGTAAATAAATAAGACTCAACTTCTTGAATACTGTCTATTCATATGGTCCCCTTATCAGAAATAATATAACTAAATTAGAAAAACAGAAGGACAGTCAGGATGATCAAATATTCTTCTCAACTTCTGCTTAGAAACAGCTATGTAGACTAGGACTCTTCAACATGGTAAAGCAACGTAAGGGGAGAGAAAGTGTTCCTGATATGTATAAAACATACTGTGACATGAGGACACAAAACAATTAGTGAACAATCAAATAACACTAGGAAACCACAAGTTTAAAGAAAGTAAAATGAAATATTTGTTTGCATACTGGGAATTAAGCCACAGAAGTCTGTGAATCTTGAAAGTTTTTCAGCACTTCTTTAAAAACAATCAGAAAAATTCACGGAAGAAAAATCCATCAAGGGCTATTTATCCCAAAGCCACCATCTCTAGATGAAGAAGGATGCTGATCTGGGGAGTTTCAAGTTTCTTTCTTTGAATGTTGTTAGAATTTATGGAAAGTGGAAAATTCCCAGTGTATCTGAAAATAGGTACACGGTTAGGAGGAATACTAAAACTGTTAAATTGTTTTATTTATTTGTCTCTTGCATTCTCTAGAGTGTGCTAACAAACCATACTCACCAAAGCCATTTTCTTTAAGCTGTCAGGTGGAATATAGGGTACCATCTGATTACCCAAAGGTCTGAGAGGCAGGATGTGCTTCTCAACTGGCTGAGCAAAAAGACTGTTAGTAAGGGATGAACTTCACTGCATCAGCTAGCCCTTCCAAATTGCGCTAAGCAATGTGCTACAGCTAGTAGATGAGCCCTGCTTCTCAGTTCCGCACAGGAGAAACAATAAGTCACTCTACTTTTGTTTCACAAAATAGTGGAAGGAAATTGCACCTGTGCCATTTACAGGGCACATTCATTGCTGGTTTCTTTTTTGAGGAAGGAAAGCATGAGGCAGGGTATTTTGCAAGTGGTAACAGAAATATTGCTGTACAAAGGAGGAGGACAGGAAAAAACATACTGCTTTGAGGGGTTTAGGTAGGACAGTTGGTTGGGGGTTATTATCATAGGATGGGGAATATGTTGCCACATGATATTAATTTTGACTTTGTAATGTTTTGTTACTTTGTTGAATTACATAGCCTTAATATAGAAATAATTTCTAGTTGTTGAAAAATTAAAATCTCTTTCAGAAAAAGCAGTCAGATTCAACATAGAATTTAAATAATTTCATTGGGGAGTAGAAGAGCCCTTCTTTATTTTTTTAATGTCTCTATATAATTTTTGAATTTTTTTTCGATTAAAATTATTAGAGGAGTAAAAACTTCCTCACAAACATTTCAATGAATTAAGTGGCCTTTTATGTCATCAGTTATTCTTTCTCATCAATAATTTATGAGACCTAAGTCTTGTTTCAAATGATGTTCATAGAAAATGAGTTTTAGGCTAATAGTACTTTTAAATTTTTTCATGAAGCAAGGGTAGCTGATTAAATTATATTTCAGCAGTGAAATTATATATAGGTAAGGTCATCCTCTCAACCAACAGACAGTACAACTTAGATAACCACTGACTACGTGAACAGCAGGTTTTGGCAGCAAGCAACAGAATGCATTTTTCCTGCAATGAGTTTGCAGACATGTAATTATTACAATGAATATGTTCATAGAAAAGCTCTAAGGAAAGTTTGAATAGAAAAAAATGGTCAATGGCATAATCTGTTCAAAAGCAATTAATGAACTGTAAATGAGAATATCAACTTAGAATAATTCAGCTTCTTGGTTGAATCTGTCTCTTGCTTTGTCATACTGTTCTTTTTGCAAATAAGCATTACATATTCACATATGAAAAATTACAATGGAAAAATATTGTAAAAGAAGAAATTATTGTTATACTTGTTATCCAGCATTATTTGTGTCAGCCAGAATAATTAGATGCTTTTGACAACATACAACGTTGAATTAAATATATAAATAAAGACTATAAGGACTTTAAACATGAAGACCGCAAGACAATAATTCTTCATAGTGGATCACACAACAGTGATTTTCTAGAAAATCAAAGCTCCACATTTTGTCCTAGTTTCTAAAAGTACTTAGCCCTTCTGAAGTCAAGAGTCAAATTTTATTCATGAAGCTATGTGCTCTAGTAAAATCTTACATGCAGGATAAAGAAATGTTCATACAGTCACAACGAATACTAATTTGCAGTGTTGATCATTCAAGGAGTGGGGTCAGTGCTTAACATGATTAATTTGTCAAAGTGACATAACGTAACCCATCCTCCTTTTTTTAAATTAAGGAGTGTTGGATTTTCCTTATTCTTTGAAAATGTCATGTGAAACAATATGCTTTGAAAAAGTATAGTAATATTAATGTAAAAATTCGAGACTCAGAGAACATTAAGAGAATATATTAAGTAAATGTGATTATCTGGAAAATACAGTATAATTATCCCAGGGAGAAAACATAAACTCTCTGTAAATATACATCTATAAATATATATATGGATATAAAATATATTGAAAACAAAGATGTATTAACATTATAAATTGTAATGATATCATGAGAATATTTAAAGAACAGAAATGATAAAAGAATCTAAAGTTTCATATAAAGAGCAAAATAGCAGTAGTTGAAAAAACTAGTGGCTGGGCCAAGGTAGTGTACTTCAAAAGCTAGGTATATGAATTTGTACCATCATCGTATGTAAAATCTTCCTTTGTAAATATGCTTTGAATGGATCTTTTCTATAGAGATCCCATGGCAAATTCCAACACATGAAAATTATTGCTAGATATTTGCACTTAAATATAGGTTCATGATTGGGATGCCTAAGCCATTTGTTCCGATGTTTGGTAGAACAAACTTAGGATGGAGGAGCAGGAACCCTTTAGGCTGAACTGCCTCACTGAGACAGGATTGCCTGAAGAATCATTTTCCTTGTTATGAATCATTTTCCTTGTTATGAAGGAAGCTAACAACAACCCCTGCATTTCTGTTCCTTAATAGTTTTCATTATGACAAATGGTTTTGCCCTTCTGCTTGAAGCAGACCTCTGTTATTTGGAAAAGGAGTGTCTTATAGACAACAGTTTTTTTCCTTGTAATATAAAACGCAATCTATTCTCTGGTAAAATATAATCTTATGATAATTACCATTTCTTTTTCACCACTTATATTTCCTGTAAAAAGCATAGCAGACATTGCAGGAATCCTAGCACACTGAGGCCCAGCTCACATTACTGTCACAATATTGTTAACTGGTTGTACCAGAAGTTACCAATGCAGCAGTAGTATGGTGAGCATAAGGAGAATAATTATGGAATTGACTTCAATTACATAATTGTATACTGCTTTTTCCCACAACACTTAGCCGCTTTCTGTGCACAGAGGAAACATAAAAGAAGACAGAACTTTATAATATAAAGAGGTACATGATGAAACATAAAAGAAGACAACAGAATTTTATAATATAAAGAGATACGTCCTTATCCCATGGACTAAACGCACAAAAAGGTTGTATGTTATTATGAACACACTCATATCACAGAGTTAACACCTCCCTAAAAATAAGTGTAACTTGAATTACAGAATACATTTTAAAGGAAAAAAAAATGCAATTCTTGCTGGTCAGGGAGAAGCTCCTTGGTGCCTGGCATAAAGCAAAAGCCCCTTCATTTATGATTTGTATTTATCATTACTGTATGGTACACATGGTGCTTTGTTAAAAACAACGTGAGTCACTGTCTTCTAGACCTAAACAATGGTCTTTGCGCACCAACATTAACGACTATAATTGTGATGGTATTTCAGAGGGGAATAGTCATCTGGGACTGTTCCTAAGGCACCTTCTCTCTTGTTCCTTTGTGCATTTTTCCTTTCCAAAGGACAGTAGGGCTCCTTTGAACTTCTTTATTTGGGTGGTTGATAATTAAAGTCAGTCCAAAGGCACACAGTAAAAACAAATTGCTAACATTGCTGCTACATGATTCTTGTAGAAAGGAGAATCAAAACACAGGTTCAGCCCAATATACTTGTGTAAATTTATGAAGGAGCAAGACGTTCGATTTTCTAGAAAAGGTATCTCTCTTGAACACGGATAAGACTGGTTCAATTCTCAGATGTTCCACTTGATTGTGTGAAGAATTATTTGGTACCCTGGGTATCAATCCTTTCGGCTGGGGCTGCACGGCTAGAAGGCGCGTCCCCTGGGTGGTGGATAGGGGATCCCTCTCTGGAGGGTGCACTGGATAAAATTGAAGAAGGTGCCGCGAACCAACGCAGCCTAAGGGAAGGCCACCCTGACAGAAAAAACACTGGCCCTCCAAGTCATGGGCATTGGGCAGGAGGCCAACTACCTCCTCCCGGGAAAAAAAAAAAAAAAAAAAAAAAAATTTGCAGAAACGACGAGCATCAGAAATGGCGGGGATGGAGAAAATCGGTAATGAAGTGAGGAGGAGGAGATGGAGCTGGATTGGTCATGTCCTGAGGAAAAAATTGACGGAAGACTGTGCTGTGGCCCTTGGGACTCCAGAGCACGCAGCCGCAGACCGATTGAAGTGGAAGAACGATGTTCGCGCCTTGTGTGCCTCCTGGCACTGAGAGAATTCAGATCAGATCAGATCTGGGTATCAATCACTTCATCTATAAAAAAGGGAAATTATGTTTACTGCCTTCTTATTTTTCTGAATATTCTGAAAATGGGAAAGTGTTATCATTCTTAAATTGTACAAGAAAACACAATAGCTAGACAGAAACTGAACAGGCTGATTTCTGAACCAGTTGACTTCTCCTCCAACATCTTTTTCTCAAGAACAAAAAAGTCAAAACTCATGCTTGCAGTAAAACTAAACCATACCTCTTTCAGCTGCTCTGATATGAGATGCCTGTTACAATACGTTGAATTTATACATACTTTTAATTTTTCTTCAGTACCAATATTGTATTCATCCAGGAGAAAGAAGTGAGCTAATATTAATTTTGGAGCATACACTCCCTGTTACTGAAGAATGAAAGAGGGTAAAAATGTTGGGTTGGTGAGACATAACATATACTCACACAGGACTGATATTGCTCCCTTTATTTCTTTAAACATTGGATTTAGCCAACAGCCTCATGAGAGAGTATGAGAAACAAAAATACATATCTGGATAATTCTTTAGGAAAGCAGCTAAAATAACTATCAGTAGGACCTTATTAGCCTTTTCCAGTAACATTTTAAATTTTTGTGTCATATTCTGCTTAAATATGAAATCTGCTAAAATTAGGTGTTTAAAACATCTAAAAGAATCTAGATCCAAGATTTATGCTCTTTCTTTTCCCTTTTGTTCTCCTCCTCCAACTTGATTTTCTCTCTGGTACCAACTAAAGTTGTACCTGAAACTGTTTGTGTAGGCCTTTAATGCCACAGCATCTGCAAAGCACTGATGAGTCAGAAAACCACTGTAAATATTTCTGCAAAAGTCTACTGACCTTTGCTACACAATGATATTTCCAAGTTATCTATCTGATCAGAAGAGTTCAAGAAATCTGGAAGGTTGATGCTTTGCTAGTCCACATAAGTTTAAGAGCTATTATACCACGAGGGCCAGTCATGGAGACAATCACTTTTAGGATGCTGTGATTTGAAATAGTATGTACATATAGGAAGTTGAAGTTGGAGTGATCCTAAAGTGCTCAAAAAACCAGACACAGAAGTCAGTGTAAATTCTTGATGTAGAGAAAATGGCTAAGTAAATGCGGGAAATTAAGCAAATAAGGATTAGTTTCATTTTTTTAGGTTAATTAGGCTTAAGCATACTCTTTGCTAGAAAAACACAGATAAAAAGATTTTTCTCAGTAAGCATAGACAAATTCTAACACTTTTCCATAGGCGAGGAATCCACCTCTCAAAACTGTTATTTTTCTTGAAGGACACATAGCACATTGTGACAAAACTGTTTCACGTCTTAGCATAGGCATGTTTGAATGATTCCAGATAACTAGAGTTGCTGAAATGTGTTCCAAATTAGTTGGAGAAGGACTGTATCTCAAATTTATTTTCCTTTGTACCTAAGTGCAAATTTTTTTTTCCGTTGTTTCTTATCTTTACATAAATATAATAAAAGCCATTTTTACTTGTTGCTGCAAGAGGCTGCCTAATCCTCTCTCAACTTTCCTAGTGTTGTGCATAAAAGCCAACTGAATAGTGAGTGCTCCTGGCACTTCTAATTATAGGCTAATTTGAATGTCTTTGAAGGGAAAGGGAATGCCCGAATAGTGAATGACAAAACTGAACAAGAAAGGTAGACAACTGACCTTGATTACAACCTACAGTTGTCACTAAACATTACACAAATCCTTAGGAACTGTTGTTTCATAAATTATTTGTGACACTTACAATAAATATTGAATTAGGTCTCCTGTGGTGTACTTAAAGTAAAATGAAAAAGTCTTTAAAGTAACAAGAGAAAATGGTACTTATTATGGCCCTAATAAACTCTCATGTAGCTTTAATAGGATACTTTACCTCTATAAAGAATTCCCATAGGCTCATGTACTTTTGCAGACTTCTGTTCACTTCACCAGGGTTTTGCTTGCTATTTGGGACTGCCTTGTAAACTTTGAGCCTTTATGAGTTTCTCTTGAGTCTTACCTATCGTCAGATGTTTATAGCTCCGCTCATGCTATTAATTTAATCATTTATTTTTTATCAATACCTGCTAGAAAATCAGTCAAAATCAGTGAAGTGCTTTTTATGTAGCTCCAGAAATAATTTCATACTTAACATATTGCTACCATGTTGACCTGAATTACTAGACAACATGTGTTTTTTCTGATGTTGTTCCTTGTGGGAGAAGAAGTTGACAATGGAAATTTGATATGTATGGTAGGATATATACTTAGATTATCAGAACATAGTTGTTTCCTTGGGAACAAGAGAATTTTTTTTTTCCTCCCTGTTCATAGCTCTAAACTTCCTTCTACAGTCCTGACCTGAAAGGTTCCTCTTTAGGTTTTCCCAGAATCCCTGCTATGTTGGAGACTGCCCACACAGTTAAACACTGCCCCCTAATAAAGTAAAATTAAAAATTAAGAAAAGTTTTTAACCGTCAGTTTAGCAGTAGAAGTCTTCTAACAACACAGTACGAGTAAAACATAAAAAAAAAAGTCCTGCTCACCCTTAATGTGGAGATTGTTATGGAAGGGAATATATGACAGAATGTCAGTGTAATAGAAATCTGAGCTATTACTTCTAAAACTACGAAATTCTAATCAGTTTGTTCAACACAGGGATAGCTTCATCTAAGTTTTAAAAGTAACATTATTATAGGGGCAGTCCAACACTCCTAAAATAATTGTTTATCTTCCTACATTAACTGCTTTACTTGCCATATTAAGAAGTAGATGCCTCTGAAGACATCAGAGTTGTCCAAAGTGGTTACACAGGTATCTTCTTTCCTTCCCAAAATGTTTCAAAAGAACATGCTACATATAATATTTTGTTTACAGAACCTCAACTTTTTTTGGAATTGCATGTTATCCTCTTTCACAGCTCATTTAAAATCTCATGACTGTTGCTTTTGAGTATGTCTAGATATAGTCTTTCAGAATACTCATAGACTCAGTCAGGGATTAATTGGTATGTGCACTGAAATTTCTTAATGCTAAGGTGTGCCTAGAACTCGTCTTCAATTTCCAAGATAAATACCCTAATCACAAGGCTGTTATGCAAAGACTAAGCATGACAAGCAGTAGCATTAGGGTGGCTGTCTGCAGTATAACTGGCTACAAGATAATTCTCTTTTGAGATCAAGCTGCCAACCTTGCCTGGACACGTGTAGCTTGAGGATCTATCAAGTCTCTTACAAATTACTTCATAAGGCTAGACACTATCAGTGTTAGACTATGATAGAAAGTAATAGCTCTAGATAACTATTTGGGACGCATGTGGTTTTAGGAATTATTTAAACCTAAAAGGAGCGTATCCCATATAAAATGCATAGCATTGCACAGTGGCGACCTTAGCCAAGTGACCTTTTCATTTTGTCAGCTGAAATTTTCAAGTCCTGTGTCATGGATGGAGTGAGAGTGCACTCGTAAGAGCAATATGTTTATTGATAACAAAGTTTGATAGTAAATGCAACAGTGGCTAACGAGATTTGATGGCAAGGTACACTTGATTTATTACTGCATAGAGGACAGGATCAGACAAGACTGTCAGTGAGTCCCTCCTGTTGAGTCATGAGGTTCAAAGACGACCCCCTTGCTTTCTAAACTCCCTCTCAAAGAGGAGTCTAGGTGTGGCTGGATCCAATCCTAGTCCCAGACTTGGTCAACAGTTTATGTCTAAAGGATTGTATATGTGCAATCCATCCTTTATATCACTTAGCTAAGATTTCAAAGTTTAGCATGCTATTAGTCACTTACTGAGGATCTGTTGCAGCAAGGAATCTCTCAACCTCGAGGAGTAATCTTGAGAGGCATCCCTACTCGAGGGGAGATCCTGGTGTGCAGCCCACTGCCATGCAGGAGAGCTCAAAAGGCTCTTGGGCTGCTCACTATTTATGGGGATAAGATGATTAACTCATAGTCATATTTACATACTGACTGCCTATGTTAGTTTCTTCCAAATTTTGCTTGAGTCGGACATTGACCAGCACTATGGTTAGGTGGACATATTGCCATAAATTAGCCCTTGGCTGTTGTGTTGTTATCTGTCTTCCCCAAATCCACTTTGAGATGGATGCATCCATCACCACTGGTGATTATTGCTTGAGCCGGGTTATGGGAAAAGGTGGGGGGGGGGGGGGGGGGGGGGGAGTGCAGGGGGACAGGGGGAGCACATCACCACACCCTGTACAATAGTTTTTGCATGGATGACAGTTTTGGATAGGGTCAGTTTTTCCACAGGATCAGCGTTTAATACAACAGTTTCCTGTAACTTTATACAGTATTGGCAATTTCTGTCATCCCACACAATAAATGTATCACCTATTCAGTGTTACTCAGCAATTCACCACTTCTTAGTTAGACACAGAAAGGTAATTGCTATAAATCTCACTGTGATTATTTTCCCCTCTCCTCTCATGAGTGAAAACTTCATCTTTTAAGGAGATCCTTCAAGGAAAATCCCTACCCCCATGGTAAATGTGGGGTTTGGACACCCAATAATATCTGCCTCTACAGGTCCACAGTCAGTTTAACTGGGAGAAACAAGACAAATTCTCTTCTTCTATGTCTTTGTTATGTTCTGTTCATCTGACTAATAATAAGCTTCTAAATGCATGCACAAGGACTGTACAAGAGGACTGTACAAGTCTTGCTATAAATCTCTTTTTGGAGAATATATTTCATAGAATTGTCATAGATGGACAATTCTGATAAATTATTAAAACTCCAATTTCTAATCTGCTCTTTGTCATGATTATTCAATTCCACTAGGGTTTGTGACCTTTTATTCTTTTAAAGTTCTTTTAATCTTTGGTACAGATCACCTCTGTTAGAAGGCTCCAGATTGGGCAGTTTCTCTTACCTGTTTTGTGGGAAAACTTTTGGTTTAAGTCAGCCTTTCATCTCTTTGACATCTTTCACTGTGAGAGAATAAGGGTTTCACAAAATAGCTCTGTAAAATGAACATTTTGTAGCTGCTGGTCCAACAAAGATATAAGTGATCATATCCAACTTTTGGTCTTTTATGGGAAACTTACAGCTATTGTCACAGGCTTTGTTCCAGTAACACCTATAAAGTAACCCGATTTTGTATTGCACTTTATTTTTTAATATTTTTTTTTTGTCAGACTATAAAATTTCTCGTCTTTCCAAACCTTCTTCCATCATCTTTCAATGACAACACAAACTCAGAGTTTCTTCATTTGAGTCTGTGCCTAAAACATGGGCTTGCTCTTGTTACCAAAATTTTGAGTGCAAAAGCCTATTTGGGCACTTTTGGTTTTGCTTATTCTCATTTAAAAAAAAAAAAAAAAAGAAAAAAAACAAAACCAAGCAAACCAAATATTGTCAGAAACCTGTTTTTTTGGTCACAAAATTCAGACAGTGGAGACTTCCACTTTATAGTAACTTTACATTGATTTCAGTCAGCTTCTTGAACCTAGAGCATTATTCAGTCTTCCCCCATATACTACTGTTTTCTGCTTTCTTAAGTTTCCTGGAGGTTGTCCGTCATCTCCACCTTTCTTCACTAAATGCCTTCTATTTAAATCAAGGGATGACACAGCCTCCTTGTTCACCCTTACCTCCAAAGACTAGGAGGGATCTCTGTCACTATGAGACTGTAGTTTCTTTCTTTCTGAATCCAGTGGAAGTCAGTTTTCAAGACTGTAGCAGCAGACCTAACTGTAAACTTCCCTTTAACTGTAAGTGCCCCCCTCCACCACCCTCTTTCTGCACATTGCACAGATGGCATGTGAGGATGTAAATGTAAATGTAAAGAAAAAAACAAAATATGGTGGTTCATACAGTTGCCAGGAACATGTCATGAGTTAGGTTGTTTGTTTTACTAACTTCTGTACATTGGAAAGTGACTGGGCAGCAGACATAGCAGGTGTGGTGTTGGCTAGTGGCAAATTTCGGACTCCAGCTGACTCATTAAAACAAATCAGAAATACCAAACAGATATTTTCTGTGTAATCAAACAAGCAGAAATATTGAGGTATTGCATTATTCACTGCTGACTTGAACTGTTTAAGCATAATTGAAATTATTTATTTTTCTACTGCTGTTCTGCAGCTGCCTGGTCTCAAAAATATGTTTTAAGTTTTTTGACAGGAAGGATTGTTTGACGGGATGGACTGTATTACTTTGAATTTTAACTCTGAAGAGATGGAAATGCACTGGGCTAGAAATAGCTAGCAGGTCCTTCAACAAATGAGTAGCAGTACAAACCTCCGCCACATCTTCACACAAAATTAGAACATGTTCCCATTGTGTCAGTTGCAAAAATTAGGAGTGATCCAGAAAAAAAAATTTAAAAAAGAGTCTTCTCTTGAATAAGTGAAATAAGTAAACATCAGAATGTCAGATCAGTTGCCACTTATGTAAATCTTGATATTTATAAGCTAGGCTAGACCTTATTGAAACAAAGAGACTTTGACCTCCATTCATCATTGAATAGACACAAATTTACTGCTGGATTTCAGACATTGGCAAAAGGGCAAAAACTCCTCCCCTAGAGGATGGATGAGCTGTATTCAGCAGCCGAAGGCCAGAGCTGCTCCCGACCTTATCAGCTGTCTGTACCCACTGGGGTGTGGGAAGAAGATGCTTCTCATCATCTGAAGCCCCACACCATGAACCTTGCCCCCACCTCATCAGAGTGGGCAGAGGAGTAATTGCAGCACCATCTCGCATGGGAACTTCTTTTTCTTTTACATTTAAGATCACTATAAACTGTTGAAGAATGAAAAATAAACCAAAACTTCTAAATACTGTAAATACTGTGGGGCAGTGGAGCTTCTACTGTGTACTGCTGAAGAGCGTTTGGGAATGTGTGTAGGAGAAGGAAATACATGTATGAAAGCTTCAGAAGAAGTAGAGAAAATCAGTTGTAAAGTGTAGATTTTATCTTTAAAAGACAAGGATGTAAGTAGGAAAATGGGTTTAATCCTCTTCTGCTTAAGAAAAACAATTGTACAAAATCACTGTTAAAGCTATGGTCCTATAAATAAATTTCTTTTTGGAGCTGACTTGATCTATGAAGTCCCCGCATTTTGTTTAGCAACTGGATCATATGGGATAATTGAGAACTATGCATCATTACAAACACCTTCTTATATATGATGTTTGAAGGCCTTTAAACAAAAATAATAATTCTGTTATTACTTGTGTATAGGGGTTTTCTATGTTCTTTTTTAAATATCTGCCTTAAATCATCCATGTGTCAGAACAGTGTGAAAGAGTGATAGTGCTCTTGAGTCTCTTATTTGTCTGTTTTGTTCTGCTCTCCCCACTTGTAATTAAGAAAGGGGAAAACCTGGAATTTTTCTGCTTAAAATATGCTCTCAAAACAGTCAGACCCTTCAAAAATATAATGGTTTTATCTGTAACGTTTCAATCTAGAAAGATATGTGAATGCATGTTCAGGATATTATTAAAACACCAAAGCAGAAGAGAATGAAAGATATGAGTATCAACAGTTCTCATAAATTTGAGATTTTTATTGTGCATATTCTCCACTTCCTCAGGCTGGGAGAAGAGAGGTATCTTCAGCTAAGCCAGAGCTAGAATAAAATGTTAGCACCACCGAAATGAAGGAAATTTGGGAGGGTATGCCCTCCCCTCTGTCCTTGCATAGCGGCTCAATTAGAAACCTGACAACTAGATTTCTTTTAACTGAAATAAATCAGATTGATATTTGAAAATCCAAGCAGTAGTCCAGTTGTTTCGCTTCTCAACCAAAATAATGGTACAACAATTGGGACATGGCTCAAATTTTTTTAATGGTTCATGAGAACAAGTGAAATATTCTATGTGCTTCTCCAGTTACACTAACTCCTCACTGATGGCTCAAGGGAGAGAGGGATTAAAAACAGAAACAAAAAACCATCTCTGCCTTTCCATTTTCTTAGTAAACTGAGTGACGAAAGGCACATGAGATGAAGATACAGCAGAAAACTTTTTCTCAGAGTTTTTTAAACCTTGCATTTGTTTTTATTTCTGTGTAAATTATTGTTAATATTTAAGTACTTCTCAAGAGAAAGAGCTAGGTATGTCTTTTGACTTATATCACCAGTATGAAGGAATGCTCTTGAAGTTCACAATTCTTGGAAATGTAAAATGAAGATTCAGGCCCAGTTTCCAGTAATATGCATAGAACTCCTCTTTTCATTTTAGAAGCTTATTTTCGTGTCAATGGTTCCTTTTCCACCTTAGGATATTGTCTTTGAATACAATGAACATGTCTTTTTTAATAAAAAGTTTTCAGTTGGATTGTCTGTGATCTTTCTCACATGCTATTTCAGATGTAATAGAGATATTAGATTCCTATAGAAAACCTACCTATAGTATTTTCCAGTTTTACATTTTTCATTTTGTATTTTCCTAGCTAATGTAGTCGTTCTGCACAATACATTTCTAAGATCTGGTATACAGGTTTGGTTTTTCTTTGTTTGCTTGTTCATCTGCATTCAGGTAATGTAGCACATTGTTCACATACTTAGGAGTTATTCCATTCTTACATATCTACAGAGACTGAGTAGTGTTTAGAGCCCCAGCTGAATAAAGAAACCATTTGGTACGTAGACAAAACAGTCTTTGTTAATTCTCCTGTCATTTAAATCTTTCTTAAATATATTATTTTATTTGACATATGTTTCTTTTAGTATGTTTACATTCAAAGTACAGCTATTGACTCTTAAAGGCCCTGTACTGGTTATTTGATGTTCATGCTTTTTATTAGCAGTGTTTTAAGAGCATTAAACGCAGTGTGTACAGAGATCCTCAGGCTGCCTTCACTAATCTCTCCAAGACCTCCAGCTCTCCATTTACATCTCAAGTCTTATTTCCCTAGCCGAGAAATCAGTTTTCCTACTAAGAGTTCATTCAGTATCCTTTTTTTTTTTTTTCCCCCCCTGTATTTTTCTGTCACTGCCAGTTACATGTCAGCTAGATATGGGGTGGGAAACAGACTGTCCCTCAGACATCGAGATAAAGTGGTTTCTCAGAACATCTTCATTAAAGGATACTTGCATAATTAACCACAGAAGCACTGCAGGATGTTACTAAAATAGCAAAGATGAAAATGCACATACCTATGAAAACTGAACAGTTAAAACAATAAATCTATTGGCACTTCTCATGAGGAGTAGGGAGCAAGAGATATGTCACCACTACTCTGAAATGAGCAAATTAGGCCATTCAATTAGAATGTAGAAGAACTTGATCTGTAATTTCTCAGTATGTTAGTAGATATCCAATTTGTATTACCTCAACCTAGAAGAAAATGCACCTGGTATCTAAGCTAAGAAAGCTTACAGCTTTGATTTTAATTTAAGGTGGATATAGGCAGTTTATTTTGAGGTTTTGGCATTGAGGAGTGAAATAGTTTTTGGCTATTTCTACCATAAAAGAGTTTTTCTGTGATTCCAAAACAAATTTGGTGGAAAAAATCCTAATACCTTCTTTTATTTTAAACAGCCAATTGAAAAGGTAGAAGCAGAAAAAAAATCTATTTGTAGTGAGCAGAATATCAGCCTTCTGACTGATGCTAACACTTATTTTTACAGGTGTCTTTGTCTTCTGACTTTCCCCCTACATTTGATTGCTGTCGTGTGGCAGCAAAGATTCTTTTGGTTTGAATAGCTTTGTCATACCCTTTGACCATAGCCAACAGAGGTCTAGGTATCGAAAATAAGGACCTATTTTTTGCAGAAGGAGGTGACCATGTGGAAATATGTATATACAATCTCAAACAAACTCCAGTATGCCACTGGGCCGCTGTGCATCAAAAACTATTGTTAGGTTTAAATCTATGTGAAATTGCCCATGCAACAATAATCTGCACAAAACAAAAAGTTGTTTAAAAAAAAAAAAGAGAAAACAGATTTCAAACAGTCTGTAACATACATAGAGATTTCTATTTCTTCTCCCTAAACGCACTGAAGTGTTGTTATTTTAGCTCACAGAGGAAAATAGATGTCAATATCAAATACCCTTTGAAAGCAATTCCCCACTGCTCATGGCTATATCTCTCTCTCCCACTCTCCCTGCCATTCCCATTTCTATCTTCTAGATATTCTTCTCTTTTTCCTCTCCTGCCCTGACTACATGTCCTTATATACTTATTTAATATTCTTTGTAGAGTTCTCAATTTTTTCCTGATTACAGTTTATCTCTTAGGCCTTTCACAGACCAGTTTATTTGATTCTTTAAGTTTGGTGCAGTCATAACTCCATTAAATTATTTATTTTGCATATTAAGGGTAGGAAATCTGACTCTGAGTTATAGCATCATAGGCTATATTTTACTAATTTCAGCTGAGATGGAATTTTAATCATGCTAACATCCATTTCTATAGAGAGAGGGGATAGTATATTTATATATGCACTTGAACAAAACAAGGTATTCTGACCACTCTGTTCTTCAGCTGAAATACAATGCTTAGCCTTCTCTCCAAATTGTTTGAACTTAAGGGTTATGGTTTCCATGGAAACATGTGACAGCCTGTTTGAGCATCAAATATTTTCCTTGTTGTAGAAGTTAGCTCAGCAAAATGTACAGTGGCCCTGGATAAATTGAAACTCCAGTCTGCTGAAGCACATATTTTAATAGGAAGTATTGCTTATTTTTCCCTAGTAATGAGCTTTGCAATAACATTGCCTTTAGAGTAAAGGAGAAAGTTTTAAGTAATTGTGTAGTCTGTGCTACAGACTACTATCTGTAATCACAAATATAAAACCAAAAACCATAATTTTCAGTAGCTATCTTACCTTAGGTATGTGATCATCAACATGATCTACAATGAATTTCTGTCAAAAAAAGATGAGGAAGGTAATGTAACCATTTTAGTCATAATGCATTAATATAACTTCAGAAGTATCTGAAAGAATGGGTGATAACACTTCTCTGTAATTCATCAAATATTTAATGCATTCTGAGCTCCAATCCAAAGTTCCTGTCCCCATAAAGTTGGAGAGGCACATTCTCCCCAGCAAAAACAAGACTTTGTTTCGTCCAAGTTTTCTATCTCTCCTGCAAACTACATCTACAACTCAGTTAACAAAAGGGGCAAGGCAAATTGCAACAGCATAACTCACTGGATATGGCACTGCATTCCTTCCAGATAAAATTCCCACTGAAGTCAAGAAGTAATTCTTTAGTCCCTAGAAGTCCATATTGCCACCTAATGACATGCAAACTCCCAGAAAATGCAGTCACCTCAACATATTTCTACTTTATCAGGGAGTGGTGTATCTCCAAAAACAGGTGTAAATGACAAAGCATGATGCAAGAGAACGGGTACTGTGTCAGTTACAGTTGCTCATTAGGAACCACTAGAGGAAACAGTAAATCAATTTTTAAGTTAATGTTTTACACAAGTATAAATTATATTGACTGATAGAGTGCAAGAAAATGCCCTGAGTATTTTAGCTAACTAGTCCATCATCCTCAGCAGCTGCCAGTTATCTTGTCTAGCTAAACAGCCAAGATTTAAACGCAGAATATTTGCAAATTCTTCTTCTCTCAGGGGGAAATTCAAAATTTTGCAGTTGTATATGTTTCTATGTTTATATGCATGTACATAAATTGAGTATTGTGTAATCAGTTTTAATGCCAGTTGTATTCACAGCACTCTCTTAAAAATGTTTCCACAAAGTGAAATTCAAAAAATTTGGGAAATAGTAACATTTTAAAATGTTGCTATTTAATTTTTTTTTAAAAGGCCTTACTTTCTTAAGCTCCTTATCAGTACAGTCAAATCAATCCACAATCTGTACAGATATATAGTCATGTCAGTGTGTTTGTAGAAAAATGCATGATTTGGAGATACTGCCTATTCAATAGCTAATAATGAGATGGGGGAATGAGAAGACTGTAAGCTCTTACAAAAACTTTTTCTAAGGTGAAATAAATATTTCAAATACATGTGTTCAGAGTATCCAAGAAAGCAGAAGAAATGACTGACAAGAAATCTCAGGAGTTTTATTCAATGTTCAAAGCTGTGAAGCCATACACTGCAGTAGAAGGCAACAGTGTTTTAGACAGGTATAGCCTACTAAGTTCAACTTATTTTTTGAGGATAAATACAACTTTAAAAATTGAATGTGTGCTTTGGTATAAATTGAAATTACCAAAAGGCAACGAGGTAGTTCTAGGACCTCTCTGATATTAATATATCCTGCTGGGTCTGATCAGGGGAATCCTGAATAGAGAAGATATCATCTATTAGCTGTATAAGGAACACTCATTTCAGCTACATTAGCCCAAGATAACCCAAATGGGAGAAAATACGAATTTCATATTCAAATACCTCAGAGCCAGGCCTCTCTTTTAAATCTAAAATGTCTGTTTTCACTTAAGTCTATAATTCCATTAGAGAAGGAAAACGAACCTGAAAGTGGTCTTAAGATGGCTACAGATTCCACAAATAGTTAAGAGATTTAGTGTCTTTTTTTTTTTTTTTTTTTAAACTCGCATGTGTGAACAGGGGCTGCTACTGCACTGATAGTACTGAAGATTAGAATGAAATGCAGGGAAAGGCTGTTAATTAGACAATCTGGTACAAGCTGCTGAAGCGGAGTTAGAAGCATACCTCTGAAAGGAGAAATAATATATTTGACATAGAATACCTTGATAAATTCTGATTTACATTTGAAAGCGAACTGAGTACTGCCAGAAGGATTATTTTTTACAAAAGAGAATAAACAAGAATGACATTAGAAGTATTAGAATTTTAAGCCATGCAGAAAGAGTCATATCAGAGGAGGAATTACTTTTAACATAATTATTTTAATTTCTTTCTAAGTCTACTGCAGCCACTGACTTGATATTGTTGTGCAGCTTTTTAACTCAAATTACCTTGTACTACCAGTCTGTCCATGAGTAAAAAAACAATCTTATTTTCACTGTGAGGTGGAGAGGTTATTTTCTGGGGCTCACTGTATTTTTATTAATCAGTGACTTACTTACCCTCATACATTGATGATATATGTTTCCTTTCCCCACAAGACAGCAAGGGGTTCTCTTGTCATGTACTTCATAGGTTCAGTCATCCTCACCCCACTTGGTTCATCCCTTCCAGTCAGTAGCTCAGTCAACCAATTCCTTTTGCTGGTAGGATTTCTTTGACAAGTCCAACATCTAGTTTTGGTCATTTTCTGTAGTATGTGCACACACCGCTGAGTGAAGCCTTTCACAGTTTTAATATGCAACTACCACACTGCTCCTTTTTTTTAGGAAATGGGATTGTTTAGCTTTTGGTACCAAATGCAGGTACAGGTTCTATTAATTGTCACAGTGTGGATATATTAGTCAGAATCCTTGAAACAGAGAAAGGAATCTGTGTGATTGATTACATAGTCCTGGTAAAGGAAGTGTACTGACACTTGTAGTTGCATTAGGATTGAATTATAAAGGCAATGAGTAGCAAATTCCAGCTATTTGTAGGATGACTAACCAGATCTTTCTCAATGGTGAGAACACCTATGGAAGTGGTAATCATGTATGACTCATATTTCTTCTGTTTGTTGGCAGGTTATGTTATGATGTGGTGTGTTCTGCTATTACACTCAAAGGGCAGAGAGGGTACAAGCAGAGTGGGGGAAGATACTCATGGCTCAAAGGAGGACTGCAAGAGCAGAGACTGAGAAGACTAAGAAGAGCTGGTAGAAGACAGGCAGCCATGATACAAAAGGAGCAAAAGGAAAAACGATAACTTTTTTTAGGTACTGCATAATATTTGGCGCAACCCAGAAACCCACTGATAGTTGCTGACTTGAAAGTAAACTCAAGGAAATAATCCACCCTAAAATACTGCTGGAGAGGGGAGACATTTGCTTGCATACCTCTGACTTCTATTCTACCTTACCAGATACTCTGAGTTTTCTCCATCTAAATTAATTAATTTTGAGGATAAAGTTCCAATAAAATACAGCTTTTAAAATTCAAAGAACCTTGGTATTTTGGTATGTCCTATTTTGAGGTAAATGTGCAGGCTGTCGTATCTTAGATCTCTAACCAACTCAAGGTCTTGTCTCAACACATCGCTAGCATGATCAGTACTTTTCCAAGAAAAGTGTGTATGCAAAGATGAAGTGATTAATAGATTTTGACAGATGACATGCTGAAAATCAGAACTCATAATCTTGTAGCTGGTGAATATCTCTTCTGGTAGTTGTTTAGCCAGAAACACCCTAATACTCTCATGCTTGCTGAAGTGACAATTCCAGTTCAAGCTGAGCTCCTGACTGGAAAGGCTAGGATCTTCCAGCCAGTAACAGAAAAAGTTCATGCTGTTATTTTTGCTTAGCACGTCCTATTTCAAATGCCTTTTCTGCTGCTTCTCAGGAGATATCCCTAGTCTGCTGAACTAGAAGCTTATTCTGCAGCAAGTGTATCTAAAATCTTTTAACTTACATTTTCTCTGTATACGTTCAGAGAATTTAGATTTTCATTTCAGTAGGTGCAAAAATATCAACAAAATCACAAGCACATGAGGAGGATCAACAGTCTAGTTTGTAAAGCTTTTAACTCCTCCTTAAGTCTAGCTCTACTTTTATTAAAATGCCTTAAAACTAAAAAGATTATTTGGGGTTGAATGAAACGTTGCTGGAAGCTGTTCTAATTTGCTGACTGCTAAAAAAATCCCTTTTTGTCAGTCATTCAGCAACCAAATAGGTAAAAAAACACATAACAACAGGGTCCTAGGTGATATTTTGATGCTACAAGGATTATACGTTGTATGAGTGTCTGCTTCAGTGTTTTGTTTTTTTTTTCTTTCATTATGACTGAAATATACCAGCAAGTGATGCATCGCATTTTGAGGAAAACTTTTCACGATGATCCTCCTGCACTCTAACCTCAACAGCTAGTCACTTTATAAAAGACTCTCATCCTGTTTATCTTTGTCTTTAATTATGCACATGCTAGCATGTTGCAAATATGTTGCTATTTATGAGTTATTCTTATATATGTTTAGTTCATAAACCTGTTGCCTTCCAGAAACTCCCTTAATATGAGTATTTCTGCAAAATCCCAACTCAAAAATGATCCCATGCTGTTTCATAATAGAAAGACTTTTAGAGAGAAAGTATTGCTTTCTTATTGTTCTTTCTCCCCCGCGCCCCAATAATCTACATTAGACTCATTACATTAGCTTATATTCCAATATTTCAGATTTTATTGATTTTTCCCCACTGCGTGAACATAATATAATATTACTGAAAGGAAGAGAGGAAAGGAAAATAATATCTTTGTCCAATCTAATTTTAAAAACATATTTTCATATTCCCTTTTTCCCAGTATGTTTATTTTTTCTAGATTTAATTCCATTCTGGTTTTGCTGTACTTTTAGCCTTTCTGAATTTCTTTGCATCTACTATCCAGCAATCAGCATCTTCCCCATATTAGAGAAAAATTAGTGTGTAGTTGTCAGTATTATGGCTACTTTTAACATGGTAAACCATACTCTGAATGTACAGATTCTGAAAATGACTTAGGGATGAAGGTAAACAGCGAAAGGGAGTTCCTTGTTGGCCTTCTCCAGTTATGAAATTTAATTGTCTATTTTCTTGCATCAGAAAAGGAAAAGTAACAGGAGCAGAAGGTTGGTCTTCCTTTTAGACATAATATAATTAATAACACTGATACTGACATGATGTCCAGACCTGTTATTCATGTTTGAAAAAGGATGCTGGGAAACTAGAAGAGTTTCAGAGAACGACACAAATACAATCAGAGGCTTGGAAACATGTCTAATTCTGAGAACATAAAGCAGATCAATAGAATTTACCCATTAATAGAAAGAGTAGGAGTTGTTCACATACATGCATTGATGGAGAAAAGACTTCTGGTTTTAGCTGACACTTTACTCTTGCGGAGGATAGCATAATATTATCCAGAAGATGGAAGGTGTACCTGCAATTTATATCCCATATATACGTCAAAAGGTTGGAAGCTCTCCCATAACTCTTTTATTTATGAAATACATAGAAATTTTGTGAACTGATTTAACAGAAATGGAAAAGCAAGAGACATACAAGAATATCTGAGAAAAGATGAAGAGAAGAAAAACTGGGTGTACTTCACTGATACCAATTCACCCAAGATGAGCAACTGTTTAAATGGCAAACATGATCATAGTATGCTCTAGTGGGCAAAAGCATTCCTAGGAGAGTTTTAATGTCTTTAAACAAGCTAACAGTGAGACTGTATAGATCTAATTGCACTTGAAACACAAATTCAAAGTATTATAAGTACAGAGAAAATAATTTAGTGTGATGATCAGAGAGATAGTGGGGTACTAAAAGACTGACTTGCTGAACATGCAACTGATAGAAAACGACATTTTCCGCAGATATATCAGAGAGTAAATACAGTTTAATAAATTAAGGAACATTTCACACTTTCCAAAATATTAATTGTGATAAAATAGTAGGTATTTTGTATGATGATGTGAAGAGCAACTTCTATATGGATTCCTTTCAGACTGAAGTTGAAGCAAGTGGCCACTAATTCAATATTTGGATTAATTTAAATCCAAAATATAACTTAAACTGTGTTATTCATTCCTTAAAAAAAAAAAAAAAAAAAAAAGGAAAAAAGAAACAACCAACAACAAAAAACACCAAAGAAACTCCAAGCAATTGATAGTATGTTCCCTTCCATTATGCACAGAAGAACCACCAAATGAATGTGGGTTCATTGTAAACTACAATATTTCTCACCTCTTACTTTATAAACTGGTTTTTAAGTCTTAATTTTGTATTATTTCTATTATTTCTCTTCTGTAACTATTAACCAAGGATTAATGGTGTTCAAAAGGAAGCAGAAAATTTATTTCTTCTGCAGATACTACCTTGTACTTCTCCTATTTTCTTCAAAATAAGGAGAAAATATCTTCACCTTTTTCGATAAAAAAAACCCGCATACTTATGACCACAACATTTGATTTATGTCCACCAAGAAAAAGAAACAGGGATAAAGGAACATGAATTTCAGCAGACTAGTATCAGTTAAATAGAACCACAAGGGAGGGTAATTTAAGATTTGAAGAGAATATGGCTTCTGTATTGTCTGATCCTCTTACTCTGTTGTTGTTCCTTTGAACATCTAAGAGAGAGTCTGACTGATATTAAGTCAAACTTTAAAGGAATTATTTAATGATCATTAACAAAGAGGCTTTTTTTTTAATATGTAATTTTGCTGAAAGTTCCTTATTAAAAAAATCTTAAAGCAAAATTACTAGAAAAAAGTCTGGGAAAAAAGACCTGACTTCTTAAATATGCAGCCTTTATGTAATATCCCTGGGACAGTTAACGCAAACCGCTCTGTGGTAATTCTTTGACATCTTCAAATATCAGGGTACTGTTAAGAAGACAACTATATTGTAGTTTTCTGTATCTGGATTCTTGTTTAGGTTACTAATAAAATCCTGTGTCTCTGTTTTCTCAGTTTATACCAAATAATGCTGCCATTGCTACTTTTACATTATTTTATTATGTACAAGCCTCCTTGGTCTTCACTTACCAGTACATATCTGTGCTCTTTTTTGGGACTCTTTGTTCTAACATGAAAAGGCTAGGAAATATAAGACTTACCATCAGATCAGATGGAGTGAAATCAACTATTTCCCTGGCTATATACTCAGGGTAGGATTAAACAGGACAATCACCTGTAACATGTGATGTAATTAAATCAGTTTCAGTGACACATAACTAAATGCCCATTCCTGAAGTAGTCCTGGGTAAGTTGAGTTATTTACAGTAGCAGTTCAATTTACAGGGCTGCGTTCAGCTTCATAATCTATGTTCCTAGACGTGTACTAAGATTTGTAAGAACAAATTTCAGATTTCTACTATTGACATAGGCAAAGGATATTCAGAGGTCAGTTGCTTTTAGAATATTATGTTTTACAGAGTGATGAATAAATACGAACAAATGCAAAGAGGATGGAAATATTTTGCCTGGGTATATAAATTACATAAACAAGGTAATAGCTTTGAGGAGCACAGGCTTCTCTGATCTTTCTCAGTCTGTGCTGCCTGTATTCTTATTAAACAATCAGTGGGAAGCAGATGGAGTCTGAAAAAAGGCTTATCTTCTGTGAGTATGAATATTTGTGCACAACTTTTTTTTTTTTTTTTTTAACCTGAAGAATGCATACTGAACAAACAGCATATTTTTTAATCAGCTCATGTTGATCAATTAGGGAAATCTTCACTCTCAAGGAAACTGAGTTATAAACACTGCTACTGCCCTTTCTGAATCTACTAACAAAAAAGGCAAACTAAGGCACTGGAGTCAATATCATATGACTTAACCTTCCAAAATAGTCTCAGTCATTCCATATCTAAACCTAACAATGTAATAAGATTTTCTTAATTCTTTAAAAGTTGTGAACAGTTCTTTGAGAAATCAGACAAAATACAAACCTTGTTTACCTAGAAAACTTCACATGCAGTAAAACTATTAACTTGAAAAAGAGTTTTAATTTAATTGACCCACTTTTAATTAAAACTGGTTTGTACAGATTTTCTTCCCATGACTTAATGATCACATCATAGGAAGTAGGAGTGGCATTGATCACAATCTATGTTTCTGTATTTCTATGTTTTAATGGTACAATTATTGGAAGGCGCTATCGTGAAGGGCAGGGAAAAGGTATGTAAAGGTAACAATTTTGTCTCTTATATTTTCTTCTCTTAATGTCTTTTCTTCTACATGGCTCTACAATGTATTACTCAGGATGTAAAGGCAAGTACTCAGAAGCTGGAAATGCCATAGTTACAGTTGCTCTTATAACTATAATTAGGCATTTTTCACATTAATTATGAAGTGGATTTTTCATAAATTATTTTCTAGTTCTGAAAAAACACACTGAAGAAAAAGGAATTTTGGTAGCACAAAAACAAAATGAAAGGCAAAATGGAATAAAATATACTAAAAGATTAATCTGGCTAAATTCAACTTTACAGTGATCTGAAGCTCAAAAAGGAATCATGCAATTGGAAAAATGTGAGATTACTAAGGATTAAGGCAAACTGCTGTAGCATGACAGGACAAAATCAGGATGGATAAAGCACAGAATAAACCACTGTGAAACAGAGTAACAAAAAAAAGAAAGCACCATACATAAAAAAGCACCATACATAAGTTAGTAAAAAAAGAACCAAGTAAACCCTTTGCAAGGTACTCAGTGAAAATGGAAGGGTAATGACAGATGATGATAGGAATGACAATTTTTTGAAACTTTTCTTGGTCAGTTTATACTAACATAAGTAGCTGTGATCAGAAGCTTAGTACAACTAATGGCATGTATAAATGTGGAAGCTAAAGTGAAGATAAGAATGCTTAGATTGGTTAAAAGCTCTCAGAGGAAGTGGACCTACAGATATTCATATAGGCTACATAAGGAACTGTGCATTCTTGAGTATTTCAACAAAAAAAAATATCCAAATTTGTGAAGGAAAGGAAGAATTCCAGAAAATTAGAAAGTGACAATTGTATATTCTGTCTTTAAAAAAAAAAAAAAAAAAAAAAAAAAGATGGTCAGGGAATTGTAGCTAATTCAATCTAGCCTCAGTATACAAAAAATACCCAGAAAACCTGGAATAAAAACGTGTGCCATCTATTTTTAACAGTCAACATGCATCTGTCAAGAGCAAAACAAATCAAAACAGCTTAATGTCTTTTTATGACAGGACAAAAGTTCTTGTAGGTGAGAAAAGCGTACAGAATCAGAGATCGAATTGCCTTTAACATTTTCATAGGCAAGTTAGGCAAATATTGACTAGATGAAACCATAATAGAAGGGTATGTAAATGGTTAAACAATGTTGAACAGATAGTCCATAAACTGAAAGCTGTATCAAGCAAGGCAGTCAAAGAGTCTTTTCCAGGTTTCCTACTAGTCAGTTTTGTAATTAAAGATTTAGACACTGGATGAGAAAAATGTTAGCCAGTTTGTAAAGGATATGAAAATTCAAGGCAAAGCACTGGGCCTTCAAGTGCATTAAATGAGCTGGAAACAGTCCAGTGGAGAGTAAGAGGGCTGTTCAAAGAAATGAGAAAATGATGAAATAATTGGGATTGTTTAAAACAGATGAGAATACAGAGTGGATGACATGATAATGATCGTCAGATATGTTAAAGGTTGTCACTAGGAAGAAAATAGGCTGCTGTGTCCACAAGGAATAGGACAAAAAGTAATGGTCACAGACCCATCCAAGCACATACACTTCAAATGATTCTATTGATCCCTGCAGTTACAGACATGCACTGCCAAAATTTAGAGCTTTATCTTTTTCTCAGTAATTGAGGAATATAACACAGCACCTATAAACTGGGTCTGTAACCATTAGTCAACCCAACGTTCTGAAAGTGTTGAAAGAATTCCACTGAAGTGAGATATTGTCTCATCTGTGAGATTTTTTTATTTCTTTTATTTTATTCTTTTGGGGTTCTCTGACTGATACAGATACGGTAATAACTGTGCAGCAATGGAATCACTCATATGAAGTGTGTGGTTTAGGGTGCTATGATATGCAGATTTATTTTGAAAGCAATTTATATACCCACTTCCATGTATTTCACAGTAGCTGGCTTTTTCCAGTATGCTTTAATGTTCAGGTTTAGTCATCATAATGTGCAAGTGAATGTCAAGAAACCCTTGTTCTTTCTGCTAGATTTCACTAATGTAGAAACAATCAATCAGTACCGCTCACTTAATTCCTAGTCTAACAGTCTGTTTACAATGGAGCATTTGTGATGTTGCCTGTCAGTTCTCATTACCTTTTGATCAGTAGCTTCTCAGGAATGGCACTGCCAGAAGCAGTTGACTTTGACAATAGAAGTGCATTTAATAGAGCACTCTTATAGGTAAGTTAGCCATTTCACAGTAGACACAATAAATTATGTTAACTTTTAGAGACAATTAAAACTAGGCAACCTCTAGGGTTCTGTGGCTTAAACTAGATTTGAGCAAAGATAATGAGCTTTCAGGGCAATGCCTAAAATGTATCAAGTAAACCTCAAATGCTATCAAATGTTAAGTTCTGAGGAAAAAAGTAGCCTTGTGGTTTAAAAATATGACTTATACCCCTTCTTTTAAACTTTCTCTAAACCCCAACTACCCCAACATTTAAAATCTAATTTTTCTTTGAATACATTCTATCTGTTATATTCTTAGATCTAACAAGATTCCTACAATATTTGTTAAGCCATTTGTTGAGATGCTTTATTGAGCACAAATTTCATGTCTCTCCCTTCATAACTGTCTTTTCTTTCTAAAATAAAATATTGTTTATCCCTGGAAAGTTCCTCTCACATCATGCTCCTCTACATAAATATTTTAACTTCTTGAAAGTTCTGATATGTGAGTAAAAAAAAAATCTAGTTGGAAAAGAAGTTTCAGACCAGTTGCATCAGAGCTACACAATGAGAGTTCTAAGTAGAGCCTTTAAGTGGTCATTGAGTTAACAGGGTAAATCTTCCATAAATGCTACTACACAGTGTTGTAAGAATGTTCTGGAGGGTAAGGATTGTCGTAGAGACACGTTGCACATGCTGCTGGTGTGTGTCAGGCATGACTGAGGGCACATAACTCATGTAATGGCTTAGATGTGGGAACTCCAGCCTCCTTGGTCACTCTAGCAAATCTACTTCTGCAGGCCTATGTCAATGTTTTTACCTGGCTTTATTAATAATAGTTTATACCATCATCCCCTCTATTTACATATCTGTGAATGTGCTTCTAGTAACTTTTGGATTTTGGTAGTCTTTTGCAAAATGTGATCCAGTGGTAGACGTTAAAACATAAGTGTTTCTTACAAGTTTTGTGAAAAAAAAAAAGTGAGAGGAGATGAGTGATATTGGAAAAGACCCAGCTTACACCCCAAGGAGAGAAAGATATAATCATCTAGTTAGTTATTAGATGTGGGAGCCATTGAAAACCAGGATCACAATTGTTCTTATACATGAAATGACTTGTTTAATTTTACAGAGATATTTTCCAGATGATAGTTTACTTTTTGTTAAACTTAACTTTCATCTGAATTTTTATCTTTGTCTACAAGATTTCTTTTACTTTCTTGATTCCAAGTATATTCCAGGTGGAAAATAAATGCTGAGAATTGCCACCCTTGTTCAAAAAATTTTTAACTCATGGAGAACTTTTCTGACATTTTCTCTCAGCTTATGGGGCACACACATTACAGAATAGAGGGCACCCTGCAGTTTTCCAGTGGATGTTATTGTGACAGCACACGGTTTAAGATGAGAGTCTGTCAAATATAAGGAATCCACCCCAAAAACATTAAATCTCTAAAAGGCAAAGAGAAAGAATCAATTTATGAAAGTTTAAGTAGATGCAATTAAAGTAGTAAATAAAGAGGTTTTTTGTGATCCCTCATATGTTGATGGCCATATGAGTGAGTTGTGATTATCTTTCTTTTGATCACAAACTGCCTTTGATCCTGCATATAGTTTTTCAGTTATATTCCAGTCAAAAGGCAGATTTATCAAGTGTATGAGCAAGAATTCTCAGTGGATGGTTTCATTCTATTCAAGGATTAAATGATTTTTAGTACCTGGTGCAGAAACACAAAGAATAATGAGAAAAAAAAAAATAAATAGATAGAGCAGCTTTTTCATTTGTCATTTCCATAACACATAAAATGAGGTAGGGCTCTTGCAGAGAAGTACAAATCACAGTGCCTTCTACACATAGTACTGAAAAAATCTTCTTGTCATGCCTGAGCAGTTTTAAAACTAAAGAGTGATACTTATTTCTCATCAAAGAGATTTTCTATCCTTCTAACAAAGTTATGATATACTTTAATATCTGTAGAAAAAAAGGCATGTGAGGGACAGGACACTTTTGAAATGGGAAAAAAAAAAAGACAACAAAAAATAAAACGTTGTGGCTGGAATCATGAAATCTCTACTTAAGAAAAACTTTAAGTGCTTTAAATATATGCAGGATAAAATGTGAAAATTTATGCTGCTTAACCCTATTTTGCTTATCTTGCCAGACATACTCAGGTGAAACGTAACATACTACTTCATCTGGCTTTCAAATAACCTGGGGCAACCAAACCAGAAGCATGTAGAATAACAATTTGTTTTGCAAACTGTTTTTGAATGTAACAACTGAAAATGAGCATGTTTGTGATTATGCGCTTATGATTTTAACATTTTCTTTTTTTTTTTTCCTCCCTTAGGAAAATATTTAATATAAAATCAAGTGTTATTGTAAGGAACAAAACTACTGATCACATATAAATCACTTGATAAAGAGATCATTTGGTAATACTTGCTTACTCTGTTAATTTCTGATAAATCACAAACTGATAGTCCTTTTTCTTGGATTTCTAATAAACTGGACTCTATTTCATTAATATTCTAGATGATTATTCCTCCTTGGTCCTAGGAAAATGTGAATGCAGATTTACCTTTTAAGATATTCCCAAAGGTTTGCCAGCTTCGTTAGATTAAATGATGTTTAAATTATTTGAAAACTCATTCAACTCTAATAAGTTCTTTTATTTCACTTAAAACTTCTAATGTATTCCAGATACAATGAAATGTATTCAGGTATTTCTGTTCCTCAGTACAGTAAAGAAAAGTTTTATTTTACTTAATTCCCGCTTTCATTTTTCAAGGCAAATGATTTCAGGTTTCATATATGGCTATATAACCTATAGGACATAAAATCTATTAGCTTTACTTAAAAAATTGAAACTATATTTGAAAAAGATTGTTTAACCATGCTATTAATTTAGATGAGGCCATATTTTAAATATATATAGACATTAGTTGTATATTATCAGTAATGCTCAGTAGGACTAATAATTACTCTGAGAAACAGGTACACGGACAATGGGATGAAATGAAACATTGTTTTAATTAAGGTAATCATGGCAAACCTTCTTTATACTGTTCTTTGATTTTTTAAGCAAAGGAAATATGATAGCTTTGCTATCACAGGCAAAAATTATTTAAGTAATTTAACATACATAAGAAATGAGGTGGATACAAAGCTTAGAGTGGTTATGTTGAAATAGGAATTGTTCTGATTTAGAAATACTTCCAGGGAACCTTCTTATTGGAATGTGAGTTCTGTTTAACTTGATGATTAACCTAACTAAACAAAACCTTAGGCAATCTCAAAACAAGAGTATAGTTCCTTAAAAAATGTTCAGTCATGCCTTGATTCTTCTTAACTTATTGCTTAAATGATTTTCAGGCTCTCCCAAAGTTTAGCATTGTTCATGAAGTTTCATAGCTGATAAGATTTAAATCTTAATCTGTTCCCCTCTTCACATAAACTGAATTAGTTGATTTACAGCTATGATTTTTCTATCCTTCTATCTTGCTGAAATAAAGTCTTCACATCATTTTTCTTCTTTCCTTTTCTTAAAGATTATTCTCTTTGCTTTCATGAGCCTTTTAATATTCTCATATGCCCACAGGGATGAAATAAAATTCCTCTTGACTTTGTGGGATTATATATAAACTCTAATATTTGTTTCTTTTTTCATTTGAAAACTTATGGTATTTATGTCAACAATCTGATTAGAGGTACCAGTAAGCTTTTCAGTCTGTTGTCTATATCAGTTTACTACAGTGCCTAAAACAATTTTTTTTTTTCAGAACTAATTTCTGTTTTATTTTTTTAAGAAGTAATAGCTTTAAAAGAATGCAGCAAATCCTGGATACCCTAGACTGTAAACCATACCACTGTTTAAGACTAACAAGTAGAATATATTTGGGGACTAACATGTATGTAATAACTGTGTAACAGTTCTAAAGTCTGGGATTTGTTCTGTCTACACTGGTAAGGGGCATAGGTAAAGGGAATGATTTACTCTCCTTAGTTTCAGTCTCTCAATTAAGGTGCTTAGTTAGAAGATGAGTCTCCCAGACAATTCTCAGCAGAAAAAGTCTAGTTTGAGAAGAAATTTGACTTAGGTGCCATGACTAAACAACTCTCTATAAAACTATATAATTTAGGTTTAATAATATGCAAAAACTCTCCTGTAATTAAGCCAGTTGGCAAGTCTCTGTTCCAGGGCTGAATTCCTGTATAGACTTGCACAATATATCTAAGACTGAACCAAGTTTACCTCTGATTTATGTATTGAAAATCCCGAGCAACAGTCCCATCTGCTTAATTCTCAGGGCTGCTCAGCACTGTACAAGATGAAGGGAGGGTACTTCCAGAGGAATATTAGTCATTTAAGTGACCATGTCTAGTCTTCCTATGAAGAGCTTAGAAAACAAATGTCCCTCTTGGGATTTGATACCTAATTTCAACTGGAATTGTTTGTTGCAGCTTTCCCTCTTTTGCCCATCTATTGGTTAGAGCATTTAGGAAAATAATAATCTGAAGGGGTTTAGCTCTACATTACTCATGTCTTAGGAAGGTTCCCTGAATTTTAATGAATCCCAAGTACTTCCTTTCCTCACTGTTCTTGTTAAAGCTGAACCCTGTAAAAGCCTTAGACCAGAGGTAGAATGGGAAAGAGTGAACCCAACATTAATCTAGGAGTCAGACTTTTCAGCTGCATCAGAAGACTTGAGAGTAAGCTTGAAACACCTAAATTCAGCCTCCTACCTATGTCTACATGTGAACTAGACGGCTAAGCTTCATTATGTACTAGAAAGCAACTAGGCTGACCCATTGCTAAAAGATCTACTTTAGAATGAGAGGAATCATGTTCAGGGCTCCATTGCTTGTATTGACTACTTCTCAGTAGACTGCAATGGTATTTAATATTCCAAGTGCACATGTAGGTATTATAACCATGTAGCCCTCTAATACAGCATCGCCATTGCATAACAGGTCATCAGTTTTGCACCAAGTTTGCAATGCCTCAGGACTGAGGCTTGCCAGGCTTGCCCTCTGAACTTCTCTTGACCCTGCAACAGCTTTTTCTTACCTACTTCAGCTGTGACAGCAATTTTTCTAATTCAGCAGATCTAAGTTTAATTTGTTTTACTTTTGTTTATGGTAGAATACAAGTAGAAAGCACTTATTCTATGTAAAATGAGATCTTTTCAACATTTAGATAATGATTCAGTGTAGAGAAATACAGGCCTGGTATGATAGCAGAGGCACTGAGAAATGGAGACACAGTATGTGATGAAGAGCAGTACAGACATGGGATAACAAGGGGTGGGGGCACAGCCTCAGCACTGGAGACCTCCTCACCATAAACAACTCACTCATGGTCATTTAAAGAAATGCAAACCTGGAGTTGGTGAAACTGGTAGCAGAACAAAGAAATAGTACCTAGCATGAATTTCTTACATATAATGGTCAATTAATTGCTTACACTAGAAACACACAAAAGCAGAAACCTGTGTGTAATATGAAAGGCCCAGGTTTATAGCAGCATAGCAGTATGTTCCCACCAATATCCAACAATTGAATTCATGTACTATTGCACTATATCTAATAAACTAGATTCCGGACAATGTCTTGGATTTTCCCAGACAATACACCTGGATACTTTGTAATAACAAAAAGAGACAGAAAAGCATCTTTTTTATGAAGACTTTATTAAGCTTTCAAACAGAGACAAATACAATGCCGTGAGCTCAAGCAAAAAAGTAGTAATCCTAAACTCATTCAGTGCTGCAGTAGAATAATGCTATATACAAAATCCTATCTATCTCTACCACTGTCTCCTTTTCTGAGGACTTTGCTATCACAAAACAACATCAGTTTTGCAATAAATAAACACGTAGAGTACTTAGTGCCCTATTTGATGTTTCACCACAGAAATGTGGTGTATGACATATGATCACACTGAAAGAATACAGTCTTTAAATATTTTTGGAAATACACTGATTTAACTAAACCAGAATATTAGAGTATATTCCTATAAAAATGCCACTGAGAAATTCTTATACATTTTAAATATATAAACTCCTGAGCTACATACAGCTGTTTGGTTGTACAATCTGCTGCAGCATTACTCATGTATTCTTGCTTAGCTGACCTTGGTGAGTAGACAATTACTTCAAACCATTTAAAACTATTTGGAGAGAGAAAAATCATGTCCATTTGTGACAAGCAGTCATTTAGACAGAAACACTAACTGAAAGAGTCAAATAGGGTCTGCCAACAGACTGCCAAACGTCAAGATTGGTTAAAATACGATAACAAAGACCTGGACATTGTTGGGCTAAATCCTGGGGTCAAAGCCATTTCCCTTGGAGGACAGAATTGAACGTTCAAAGGTGACATTCCCTCAGTCCTGGTACTGTTCCTATGCACAAATGTTTCCTTTATGTAGAATTGCAGCAGCCTAAATCCATGTTTCAACTTGCCTGGTATAGCAAAGATGGTATAGCAAAGATGAGAGAAATCCTTAACTACTGTAAAAGGAATGACTCTGCACAGAGTCTACAGGAAAATGGAAAGGTGACATTTAGGCCACTCTTATGCATATATGTATGCTCAAATCTTTCTGATCTGCTTTTGATGCTGTTCAGCAAGACACAGCTATTTTCACAGTGCAATTTCCAACCACTGCAGGTAGTAGCCAGCTATAGTGTGAAGCAATCTGAATTTCATCCCTGTTGGCTAGGATGGCTCAAGTATCAGAATGAATGTTTAGATAGTTAAGCTCTGAGATATTAACACATTTCTGAGAGCCTGGAATATTCTTCTCAACATGGAAAATGCTGGATTGTGATTTCAAATGCAAGTGTATGTTTTCATTATTGGGAAAACAGCAAATTAATTAATAATGTCAGAAGAAACAAAGAAAGAAAGAATATTAGCTAAAAGCTCCAGTCAACCCAAAAAGAGTAGAAAGATGTCACAGCAGTGCAAGTGTGTGCTTATTTGTTTTGTCTTTGTCTAGAAAAATCCCTTCAGTAGAGAATATTTTTGACTGTATATAAGTAGAAAGTATTGCTTGGAAGCTGTAAAAATTTGAAGAATATCATACTTTGAGAAGAAGATTAGAATGATCATGCTAGATCAGTGGTCTATCTGTCCCATAGCCTGTTTTCAACAGGAAAACAAAAGGTGCTTGAGAAAGGACAAGAATAGGGCAAGTGTCTGCTGATTGCTCACTTCCCTGAAATATCTTTCCAACCCCCAGTGATCTGTGGCCCTGGGACTTTCAGACCAATGGGAGTTGTCTTCTGTATTTAATACTTTCCAATTATACAATGTCAGCTATGCTTGCATGCAGCCTTTGTTGAAAGGCAGATCCTTCATGGTATCTAAACAATGTGTATATGATTTTGTCCCTTCCTAAATATATTTCAATTTGCAGTAACACCATTATCTTTTAATTTTCATAAAATGCCCCCGATAGCATTGATTATACCTGCTTCATGTGTTTGCCCTACAATTGTTTCCTGCTCCTCATGCACCTGCAATAACGTAGGTGTAGTTTGATGTTTTTGGTACATTTTTTCTGGTTCAAATGTCTTATGAGTGTCTTTAATTTTGATGACATTTGTATGATTTATATAAAATCATTGAGGCATTCCCCAGTTGTACCACAGATATTGGTACTTTTGTCAGTTTGAAACTTTTATCCCAACTGCTTTCATGAGGTTTGTAACTCTCTGGAGACACTCCCTGGGTATTCATGGTTTGAAAGCTATATTAACTTTAACCATGTGCTGAACTTCCAGTTCACAAACTCTGTGTGCTACAATAACTAGAAAAAAAATGGGGAGAACGAGGAGGAATTTATGGCTTTCAAGTCTGACTTGTGCAGTTCTGCCAGAACATTTCATTTTCTGTCTTCTGTTGTTTCAAAGTTTTAACTCACCAGTCTCCTCTTTAAAACTTGCAAAAGAATGCAATAGAAAAGGCTGAAATTCCAGGATGGGAAAAAAGAGTGCTTCCATTATAAAGTGAAGCTGCTTAATGTGTTCAATTTTGGATTAGGTACTCTGGAAAGAAGTGGTGGTTTTGTACAGGACAGTCTGTGATTTGTTATGGCAGAGACTAATTTGTCATTTATGGTCTATCTGTTCATTCATCTTGTATTTCTTTTTTTCCCTTCCTGCTGGAAATATAAAACAACCAGAGAGGAAAGACATTAAAGATTTGCTTAAAAAGATCAATTGCACTTCGATGTGCTTACTTTGTTTATTAAATTGAAAGTTCGCAGTTTTATTGGTTTGACATATGCATAAAAATGAGGTATTCAAAAAAAGAAAAAACTAAAAAATAAAAAATCATAGAAACGTCACACTTTTTTCTGATTATTACACAATGGCAGACAAAAAAATAGTGACAACAATTTTTTTGTAGTGACAGAATATGTGACAGATTAATGATTGTTATTTGAATCTACATTTTAGTTCATTTTGCTTCAGGACATAAGTTAATAGGATATTGATGGCATTTGAACTCAGAACTACATGTTCTGTAAACAAAGATTGTGTAAATTCTAATAGGTCATTTTGCCACCTGATCTCTGTATCCTCAAAATGTGGGTATGTTTCTGAGAACTATTAAAGAAAATAGAAATACCTAAAAAAGATACATGCACTACTACATGTTTTTCCCCTTCCCAAAGATGAATTTTCACTTCCTTCTTCACAAAAACTATGCCTTCGGTTCTGTAAGGACTTAAGCATACGAGTATGCTTGGTTACAACATTGTTTTGGCAGATTTTGAGCTTTTTTAAATGTATTTTTCAAGAGGATCACTTCATTATAAAAATGTTGCTGTTCAGCCAACCAGAGTCTTAAAACGCAAACTAGTTAGTTGGTCCTGTTCTTTTTGGCAAAGGATAAGACTAAAAAAACCCAACCAACCAAACTCAAAATATGTATTCTTATATAATGCAAATCTGTATTTTTGTTAATAAAAGCCAGATTCTGGAGGCTGGATTGCAACAAGTTCATTTGCAGAATATATTATCCTCCCTCTGGCAGTTAATACACAGGATAAAAATAGTACTAGATGTTTACAGCTTTTTATGTAGTTAACTCTTGGTGTTTGTTCTGAGCAGTTAAAAAAAGTAAAATTAGCACTATTTTTTCAATGGCATAATTTACAGTATGAATCAGTATGCTATATGAAAAAGATTATAAAGATTTAATTTGCAAAGTAAAGATCATTCATTTCTTTCTTTTAAACATTAGCCTAATTTTTTAAAACCAAATATGGTATGTAATGAAAATATCATATTTTTTCAAGACATAGAAAAGTACATTTATTCAATTTGCAAGAGTAAGTTTTAACTGTGGTGTGCATGAGATATCATATTAAGAAAATATCCCTGTTAAATTCTTAGGAGAGACGTAAACCCACCTTTTAGCCCTAAGTATGCTTCCTTTACTCTTCTATATGTTTCTTTCTTTTTGTATTTGTTATCATCTCTCTTAAAATGTATTTAAGAAAAAAACCCTATTCTGTCAATAAGTTCCCCTACTGCTTCAAGTCTTTGCAATAATAAATCATAGTATTATTTTAATAAATCTTAGTTTCCTGAGCTCATAAATTTCATTGGAGAACTTTTATTATTACATCATCTAGTAAAGAAATGTAGTATAAGAGTTACTTTACAAGTGAGCCAGCGAGCTGTCCTCTTTTACAGAACACTTTTTCACTTGTTTAAGATCCACTGGCTTTTCCAAAACTCAAGTATACTCTTGCAAGTTTTGTTGACTGCATGGGTCATAGACTCATGTACCTCTTATCACCCAGAAAGTACAAAACCAAAACTTAAAAATGTGATTTGTATATGTCTTGTCTTCCCATGAAAGCCGATATAAGCCATCTCTGCAATAATGTTGCTTATTTATGCTGTACCCCATGGAGGACACTCTGTGCAAAAGAAAACTAGAAGAAAGGCAAAAAAGGGAATGAACAAAAGAATTGTTTGTGACTGGCATTTTGCGGCACAGGTCACTGTCCTCCTGCTGCACCAAATTAGGAAACACCTCAGCAAACAAAAATTTGGTGAAATGTTTTCAACATAAATAAGGAATATGAAAATATGGCAGTCTTTCAAGATAATGTGTTTTAAGCTTTTTGAAGAGTAAAATGTAGCTAGAGCTTGAAATTGAAATTACAGTTGCTCAGTGTTTAGGGATGGAGAATGGAAAAGAAATTAGTTATGGTGGTGGCAGAACGCAAAGTTTCAGATTCAATCCTTTAGAAAGCAGTGTGGAAACAAAGGATCAAATAATGACATAAAGTGATACAGCTCCTGACTCACTGAGTGTAGGAAAAAACACAAAGTCAGTTAAATTCAGTTTTGTGGGGATTTAAAAAATACTGATGGTATGACAGAGACTAAAACACAAGCTTAGACCTGCTGAGAGATCAGACTAGTAATTTTCGCATTCCTAGTCCCTTCAACATTTCTCGAGGATTTTTCTGTTTTATCTCAAACCTTGTGAAAAAACAGTGAATTTGAACTCCTTACTCTAATGGAAACAGATAGATTCAAAGAATTTTTAAATTTCAAAAAACATTTACTTAATTCAAAGATTATCTTTTTTTATTTTTAAACAGATCTAATGGAAACAATCAACCCTAGTGGCTGATTGTACTAGGGATTCATAAAAGATCTAAACTCAACATGTTAGTTCAAAATTGCTGCAGAAAGGTACTTAGCTGGATGAGAAAAATATAGAAACACTTCTAACCCAAAAGTGACAGGACAAAATGCTCTAGCATTTTGCAATACTAGCAAGCACTTCTAGCATCTAGCAAGTTATAAGTTTGTAGTTTCTCAGTATATCTGTGGTAATGCCTGCAAAATCAGAGGAACAGGCTAGAAGTCTTTCAGTTTCATGTTCCTAAGTATACCAAAATGTTTACTCAGTAATTTATGCTGGCTAGAGGTTGGTATCTTCAGTCTTTTAGGAGAGGTGAATACATCAGACACTGGTCAGCAAAACTTATCCATCCTCCTGCTTGCACTGCCCCAAGGCATAAGAAGGCACAACGTAGCACAAAGGCTGTTGAAATAATTTGTTTTACCTGCCTGTAAAATCTTGGTTGTTAACAACTGCATGTATCGCAGTCACCCTCCGCAGCACTGTTCTCTGCCTTTTGAAGTACCATATATTAACAGTCAGTCTACTGAAAACCAAACTACCCTCTCCCCCACATAAGCATGTTCAGTATTTCAATAAACTGAAAATATTTGAATTTATTTTTAGTAATGTCTGCATTTTATTCATGACTATTTTTATAATATGAAAAAAACTTTTAATGGACGATAATTAGATTATCTCTCTGGTTTATAGTACTCTGGATATAGAGTTGCTGCTCATTTCTTTTTAAAATAAAACAGAAACAGATAAGGGTGTTTTCAGGATTTTTTATTTTGTTGTTTTTTTGTTGTTGGCTTTTGAACAAATAGGACTCACAGTGCTTTAGCAGTTTTATGCAAAAATTGCTGTGTCTCATAACTGATATATTACTTCCTTGTATCTAAGACACTAACTAGCTGATTTGCCACCGCAGATGTTGAAGAACACCTTTTGGCTAACATTGCTTCCCACATTATAATAGAGGAACAAAAAAAGACCAAGCCCCATCTCTATAATATTTTGATTACATTTTCGAAATGAACAGATTCTTTAAAGATTCAGGAGTTGCAGAAAGAAAAGAAACTGATTTCAATTATTCTTCCTTTTGAAAAGAAAAGCATTTGCAGTACTGCTAAAGGTCATGTTTTAATCAGGTTGTACAAAAAAAGCCAGTATTATGTTTATCTAGATTTATCTCTTCATTCCTTTAAAAATAAATACAAGTTAGGTTTTTTGTAAATTGAAAATCTGAAACAAAACCTGATGTGGTAATTTAATTTAAGGCACAGACATCCATAACAATTCTTTTTGTAATCCCATTAGTTTAGAGAAAAATTTATCCCAGATTGTTTTTGTTTTAAAATTAACTTGACACTTGCACAGATCACAAACCTAATCTCATTCAGTGATTTTTCTATCTATCTCCTTACATGTTCAGTTTAAATGCAATGAAATTCTGATGTCAGTGAAATTCTTCACATTTACTTAAGCACGATGTGATCAAAATCAAGCTTCTTTTGCTTTATTTTAATAATTGGTTCTGAGCAGATGCATCTATTGAAATCTCCAGGGAAATTTCCTAATTTGTACAAAGATTAACTTTTACTCCTTAAGTCAAGAAGCTTGCAACTCACTAGTTTTGATTTATATTTCTTTTTATTTTGAAGTTGATATTCTACCCTGACGCAGATCAGTGCAAAAGGTTAGTGATATCCATGGAGCAGACTTTGCATAGAACTCATGAGACAATTTCAGAATAAATCCATTAAGTTCATATATTTGGCAGACTTTGTTAAGTCCAGGGGTTATATTCTCAGGAAACTCTTTATTTCCAAGTGTGATGGGTTGACCTTGGCTGCCTGCCAGACCCTCACCAAGCCGCTCTCTCACTTGCCCTCATCAACAGAACAGGGGGAGAAAATAAGATGAAAAAACTTGTGGGTTGAGATAAAAGCAGTTTACTAAGTAAAGCAAAAGCTTCCCACAGAAGTAAAGCAAAAAGAGGAATCTGTTCACTACATCCCATAGGCAGGCAGATTTCTAGACACTTCCTGGGAAGCAGGACGTCAGCACACGTATCAGTTTCTTCAGAAGACAAATGCCATAACCCCAAATGCTCCCCCTCCTTATCCTTTCCCTCAGTTTTTATTGCTGAACATGAGGTCATATGATATGGGATATCACCTTGGTCAGTGTCACCTCCCAACCTCTTCCCTGCACCCAGCTTACTGGCCTTTGAGGTGGGTGTTGGAGAGAAAGCCTTGATGCTGTGCAAGCCCTGCTCAGCAATAGTCAAAATACTGGTGCTTTATTAACTCTGGTTTAGCCACAAATGCAAAGCACAGCAGTATGTGGGCTGCTGCGAGGAAAGTTAACTCCATCCCAGCCAGACCCAGTACACCAAGGAACACTGACACATATTATTTACGTATTGAATTCAGATATGTGACCTCTGGGAGACGTCCTCTATCATCTCTAGTTCAAATAAATTGTAAACTGAGGCTGTGGATCTGAAAAAGCTTCAGGGGATAAATTTGCACAGCAAAATATTATGCTCAACTTAATTAGATACACTGAAGATCAGGCTTTTGGTAAAAAGCAATAGGGATTTTTTTGCTAATATTTGTCACACAAACAAAATGCCAAAGATCTTGGAAACAATTCAGAGGAGAACTTATTAGGGGGAAAATGAAAACATTAAAGGGATATTGGGGGGGGGGGGGGGGGGGGGAGGAATTAAGAAGAAAAGAACTTATTGCAGGCTTCCTGGCAGTCTTATTAATTTTAGTTTTGTGCATTGTAAATTTAATCAACATAATCCCATTTGAAGTGCAGTGTTTTACATGGGAGAAAAATATCCTAATGACTGATCTTAAAAGAAAGAGGAAGGAAGGAATTAAGCTAAACTATATTACAGAATGTTAAGTAACGTATGTTCACTGGATTTCCAGTGAGCTAAATAATAAGATTAATATTCAATTAATGCACATTAAGGAACAACTAGCTTCTTGGCATTTCATGGCTCTGTCTATATTCAATGAAACTGATCTTTTTTTTTTTTTTTTTTTTTCATTGAAAAGATATAGAGTAAAATTGAACCTTTGTTACAGTAATCTTAAAATGGCTAATTCTCATCAAGACACTGCACTGGTTGGGGCATAATTTCAGTCACAATACTATTCAAGATCATAGGACATATCTACTAAATTATTTTTTGCTTCTCACCTTCTTGAATGCAATGTGTGCCAACAGATTTTTATTTCATTCTCTGTTCCCAATGTAGAGTAACAATTGCTCGGACTGGTTTTGTTAATTTTCTGAAAGAGGGAATGTGTGGTTATTCACATATATATGAGTATTTATTTGCTTTAAAGTTTTATTCTGAGGCAGTTATTTTTTAAATATAGAAATGCGTGTGCTTAACATACTTTTTTCCAGAAATTTTGTTTCTCCTAACAAATATTTTAGTGGACACAGAGAAAGAAAAAGCTTAAAGACCTTCAGAAGCTCGAACATTCAAAAATTCTGCTCCTAGGCACAAAGGATTTGATTTAAAGATCTCAATTTTTAAATGAAACTACTGAAAATGTCCACCCTCTGTTAAATTCATTATTATTTTTGTATTAGTCATCTTTTTAAAAAATGTTCTCTAAAATCACAACAATCAGAAACTTCTTTAGTAAAAGCTTAGATTTGTATCTAATTTTTCAGAACCAGAACCCAAGAACTAAAGCAAGAAAATACTCTTAGGCTTAGAACCCATAATAAAATTATGAGAGAGAATTTTGATGAAATAATTCCTTATGATGTCTGCTGTAGAAAAATTCTGCAGTTGCTCAGAATGGCTTTGAATAAAGGACATCCAATTTCATCCAGATGCTGTCAAGTTCTCTTTGAAAAATACCATAATCAATCATCCATAATGTTCCAGTTAATCTTAGAATCAGAGGAGACAGAAATGGAACCACCTTAATCAGATGCTTAATACTGAGTAGCTCTTGGTAATATATTCTTTAGTATCATAGCCAGACTAAATGCAGTATTCAAGGTACTGCAGTAAAATGAATAATAAAGTAGAGGAAATCAGAAACTTGGGAAGAGTTGTGTAACTAATACAAAACCCCAAAATAACAAATGAATGTTGTTCAATGTTTTTTGTGATATTTTGGCATTATCCTCAGAGCAACATGCAAGAAGCATGGCTTTATCGAATTAGTAATACAATATGAATATCCGTTTAGAGTTATGAAAAACACAAATCTTTTCAGAATCATACTGGCAATACAAAACATTATTTGTGACCTATGAAACCAGGTTTTCCCTTCCTGGAAAAAATAAACCAAAAGATTGTTAAGGATAAAGATTATAGTAGCCTTCCCCTTCCAAATATTTTAAAAATTATTCCCAGTGCTAGGCATCTATATTATCAGTATCCTGAGTATTTTTCACTTGTTCTCTGTCTGCATATACTTAGTTTCACACTACAGTATTTCATTCAATAATTTGTAAATTTGGGAAAACTGCAACATTAAATTGGGAATAAATTATCTGTAGTTTTAGCACCTGCAGGGCAGGGCAGGGCAGGGCAGGGAAGGGAAGGGAGGGAAAGGAAAAAGGAAAGGAAATCTGAGGACATTCTAAACCCACATTTTTAAAAGAAAGAATTTTCCTCCTTTTTCACCTTCTGAATGTGACATTCACACTGGTGATAAAGCTGTGTAGCTTTCAGGCCATACAGCATTTTCCTGGAGAAACTGACTGCTCATGGCTTGGATGGGTGTACTCTTCGCTGGGTAAAAAACTGGTTGGATTGCCGGGCCCAAAGAGATGTGGTGAATGGAGTTAAATCCAGTTGGCAACTGGTCACAAGGGGTGTTCCCCAGGGCTCAGTACTGGGGCCAGTTCTGTTTAATATCTTTATCAGTGATTTGGATGAGGGGATTGAGTGCACCCTCCGTAAGTTTGCAGACGACACCAAGTAGGGCAGGAGTGTTGATCTGCTGGAGGGTAGGAAGGCTCTACAGAGGGATCTGGACAGGCTGAATCAATGGACTGAGGCCAACTGTATGAGGTTCAACAAGGCTAAGTGCTGGGTCCTGCACTTGGGTCACAACAACCCCATGCAATGCTACAAGCTTGGGGAAGAGTGGCTGGAAAGAAACCTGGCAGAAAAGAAACTGGGATTCACACAAATTCTGTGTCATGGTAACAGTCTCCAGACCTGCCTTGTACAGGTCAGCATAAAAGGGTATGACATGATTTGCCCTATGAGATAGAGGAAAGATTAACACTAGGTCTCAAAGTACTAATCGCTGAAAAGCTGCAATTCCTAAACCAGAATTTCTGAAGGGAAAAGGAATTTAGAAATTGTCTCCTTTCACTAGTGTTGGAAGAAATTCTTTCTTTAGAGATACATTAAAAGAAATATATTCTTTTTCTAGTCCTTCCACATTTCATGCACATAGAGTCCTGTTACCAGTTTTCACCTTCTAATATTTTTAATTCATTTTTGCATTTAAAGTAATGTATGAATACATTCACAAGAGTATCATTTGAACATTAGTTTACTACAAGCAAAGCTTCATATTCAGTTGGCACATTCAGCAGTTGCTCAGTGTTATGAAGCTAGAAGGAAAGGCACATATTTCACTGGAGATGGAATTTGGGATCATATTAATTAATTCATCACTATAAATCACTGTAAGAGAGCATATCTTGTTAGCTTCAGTCACTGAGATACTAATCAGTGGCTCATTAGCTTTAAAAATATCAACCTGGTTGAGCTATCATTGCTCTGCACAGTAGACTGATGAGTCACATTAGAGAGAATGCTACATGGCACATAGAAAAATTGCTTTTGCCCATTATGCAAGCTACATGCACAAAATCTTACGGGAAAATCAGTGGTAAAGACACTCACTTAGACAATGACAAAAAAAGCACTGTAACTGTCCTCAATTTTTGTGCCTTATTTTGCTGCTAAGTGCTACTTAGCGCAGTCCTCCATGCCTTGTACATGCAATGCTCTGATTTGTTCTAAACAAGGGAGTTCAAATTACCTCAGAAGAAAAGAAGAAAAGAATTGGACCCCATCCATCTTTGGTGTTACCAGGAGAAATTATTCACCCATTCCCAAAAATTAGTTTTGTATTATAAGATATAGACAAAGAATTAACCACAAACCCAATAGTATTACATCTTTATAATACAACAATTTAAAAAGTCTATGATATGTCAAAGAACACTTTTGAAGTGTGAATAATAATGCCTTCAACACTACATGAGTCTCCTGTAATTAATATGGTCACATTAGTGTAAACGTTAGCTGGTTCAAGTTGCTTTTTATGCTCCAAAAGGACTGCAATTTTACAATGAAACAATGTTTATTCACAGTCATTTCTGTAGAGGTTTCCAGGTACCTAAATAAATTAAATCAGAAGAGCACAAGCAGAGTTAAGTAGGGGCTCAGCATTCATTAAAGGTACTCTGAAGTGTCAGTATACTCAGCCAAATGCAATAGATGTAGTTTTCTGAAAGACACAATTATGCCAAGGCTGTAAGTGTAGGCGTAAGAGCAAGGAGCCTTCACTAGTTTCTCAGCACTGAGCATCAAGTTGATTTTAACAGAGCAAACATGTAAAAGCAGTATACACTTCTAAATTCAGGGGATTTACAGAGTGGAAGAGGCAGTTAAACGTCTAGCTCTGTTCACAGAATTTGCAGACTTGTCAAGTCATAGACTGAGGACATTTGCTGGGTCTCTACCTCATGTTTCCTCACATGGCACCTGGAACGAAATGCAGCTTGGAGCATGTCATTTGCAACAGAGAAAAAGTAAAGCAATCAGCAGAAAGAAAATCTCTGTCAGCAACCTAGTACTTTGTACGCGTGTGTGTGACCTGGTGTGCCCCCAGGCTCATCCAACAGGAAGCTCTATGTACAGTGCCATCCACCAATACCTATTTGCATAATGTCCTACAAGGCATGAATTTCTCATGTTAAGTTTTTGTAATCTCAAAGGTCTGTATTTTTAAATCGGTATAATTTATACTGCTATCATCAAGCACCTACAGATAAATGTTTAATGTTCAAAAAACTTACCTGAGCTATTAAAAGTTTGACAACATGCAATGATTTAAGTACACACCGTTCCAGTGAGGATCTTGGTGTCTTACCAGTGCTTCTGGTCTTAGAGAAGCATTGCAATTTTTCAAACTAATTATGGCGTATTTTCTGACGGTTTAAACTGCTCTTCAAATTGAATGTAAAGCCACCATCATCAAAACAGATATATCTGCTAACCTCTCCTAGCCAGCAGACTATCACTGCTCATTTTTAATTACTAGAACAAGGAATCAGATTATTTTATGATTGAGCACTTATGGTGGCATCCAGAACAGCTTCCAAGAAAAATTACAGTGGTCAAGGAAATTAATGCATAGGTTAGTTGCCTTCTCTTTGATTGTATTTAGAAGTTTCTAAATGTGAGTTTTTTCATTGACTAGCTCAATTTGGTGAAGCGTTCCTTTGATGCCAAACATTCAGCACTGAACTGTGAAACCTGAACATAAAAAATGTCTGGGTTAACCTTCTCCAAGGCCAGAGTGCAGACTGAATGGAGAGTGCCACAGACCTTCGGTTCAATGCTTCATGCAAAGGTTAACCTTTCTCTTTTGTAATTCTTTCTTTGTTTTTGTATTTCACTATCAGGGTACCAGGACTGGTCATTTTTCTCCTAGACTGTAATCTGTGTCTACCTGGAGTTAGATGAAGATACTTGCATGACATTCAGGCTCTTCAGATTTGTCAACCTGTAATCACGGCTTTGGATGTCCCACAACTTTCAGTGATGCTGCTCCTACTGTTGTTAAAGACTCTGTGTTTTGCAGTTCAGAAAATGTTCTTCATCTGTGTTTAATACTACACTTTTTATGCAATGTGAACCCAACATTTGCAAGAAATGTGAGTGAGGTGAAAGCAGTAATCATGCAAAGGATCCTGCACCGCTGGAAGTGTGTGAATCACAATGAGTGGTGGCACCTACCTCCTTAAGTACTTATAGCACCTTTCTTTGGGTGGCTGGAGTGTCTTAGTGTCTTATCTTATATTTTGTTGTCCTTTATACTTTGAAATGCTGCTCTTGACTTTCGTGTCCTTGCTATGTCAGCCAGCCACAGAAGAGTTGGTTAACAAAATAGAAGGAGAAGAGATTAATCCTATCCTGACAGTTCTGGAAGGTAGTTTCTACCTGAATTTATTTTAAAGATGATGTATCTTACCCTGAGTTTAAAACAAATATTAATAATATTCTTAGGGTATGTAAAGCTCATCTTCCCCACACGCAAAGGAGCACACAGGCAGAGGGCAGTGAGGGAGTCTCAGCGCCCCAGTCAGAGACACAAGCCACTGTCCGTCCTCCCCCCCGGTGTCTGTCCCAGGAGAGCATCAGCTTCACAGGCCCTGCGGGATGGGGCTCATTATAGGATGCAGGGGAAGAGCATTCTGCGATTGTACAAGACATTATGGAAGGCTTAAGGGAGAAACCAAAGGTGGGGAAAGGGAGGGATTGAAATAAAATGAGGCAGAGCAAGAGTGAGACAACAGAAGGACAAGGGGATAAGAAGTGCCGGTTGCCTGTAAACAGTTTGCTGGTCAGCATGCTGGTTTGGCCTTACCCTGTGTCTGGTCAGCACAGTCTGTCCTGTCATCTCATTAAACTCCATTTCTAACTCTTTTCCTCGGTGAGGTACACTCTATTCTGTGTGCATGTGTGTGTTTTGGGTCTGAGTGCAGCAAATGGGAGTTTGCATGTGATGGGCAATGAATATCAAGAATGACTAGCCAGTAAGCAGAGTAAAAGCTTTGGAGACAGATATCAAAGATGGATCCTAGAGAGATCAGAGGGTCTATGGGCTGGCTACTGGAGGGGCCAGGAGGTCTCAAACAGCTCCCAGAGAGTCTGTGGGATCTGGAGGTTGATTGAGAGACCATTTGTGAATATGTGCATGTGTGCATGAGGCAGGGGTGGCTATGGCATGCCTGTTGGGAAAGTTCCGGTGTCTGAATCCAGCTGCTTGGGGGACCTGTGTGTGCCTGTGCCTGTGCTACTCTTTGCAAAGGGGTCTGGTCTCTACCAGCAACCAGAGTGGGCCTACAGACTCAGGGGCTTTTATGTGCAGGTACCAGCAACTGGGGAGACTGGCATCCAGGGGCTGATACTGGGCAGACTGGGTGTCTGAGTCCAGCTGCTAGAGGCATGCAGCTTGTACATATGTATACATATTTTCCCAATAATGAACATCCAACTTGCTCAGCCAGAGAGGGGAGCAGGATCAGGCCATTGGCACTCTATGCGTTCATGTGAGAGCTGCATTTTCTGTCTATGTTGGTCTGTGCTGCCAGCTGTGTGTATTTTATATATGTACTCTGTGCATGTGTGCCTATTTGGGACACATGCTCAGCCTTGCTACTAGTTGGACCTGGTGACAAGGAGCAGCAGCCTCACCTCTGTCGAGCTATGGGATTTGGCAGCTAGTAACAAATATTAAATAAATCTGACATATGCGGTGAGAAAGGATGAATGTGTCAGTGGGAAAATTTCAGTCTCTTCTCTTTCCTGTACGAATGTCTTAGATGCAGGCGATAAATCTGACATCCTCCACCTCAAAGACTAAGAGTATCACCTTTGTGAAATCTCTAGATCCTAATCAGTGAATATGACTCATGTGATTGCTTACCACGGCATAGGGTACACTTCTAGCAAGCCCAGTGACAGAATCTGGATCTGTATTCAATCAGGCAGTAGCACCAAAGGCTCACAGGAACACAGACCTTGGCCTCTTCACTACTGTTAAAACGTGTGAACTCATAAGACAAAGTGTCGTTCTCTGTGCTTACTGCCACAGTGAGAGTAAATGAGGTAAAGCTAAAGCAGTATCAGGTTCTATTGCTATGCTTTGCTTGTGTAAGTTGTTTTGTTTTACAGTGGAATTATTTGAAATTATAATGATGCAGGAGGTATATGTCTGTCAATAGTATTATGCACAATCATGCTCAGGTTAATGTGTTCAGCCAGGGTGTTAGAAGGATGGTGTCCTAATGAGATGCTCATGTATCTGCTGCTTTTTCTGCCTGCTCACATGTATTGTATTACAGAATCGTGCTCAGTGTTGTAGGTTCTTTTATTTGTTCATATAAGACACATATTTTGTTTCCTGCCTACATAAACACACTCAGTCTACAGGAATCTGGCAGGTTGAAAGAAGGGGATTCAGGGATTTGTATACTCATGTAAATGAAGACTGCTGTAAAATATACCTGTTTCATTGGTCCTAGGAGACCAAAAGTGCAGTGATGCATTATTCTGGCATGAAGTTATGCTGTATGGTGCAAAAAGTTTCAACATATGCAAGTTTTAACTGCAGCCACATCCCTTTCTCCAATCTGTATTTGGCAAAGAGAAGCAAAAAAGACCTATACGGACATTATCCCAAATACTTATCATTTTGTTACAAGAATGATACTCCTTGGGCCAGTTATACCCTTGTATTGGGTCTGCCTGAGATGCAGTTAGTTTTCCTCATAGTGCTGTGATTTGTATTAGTAGCTAGAAAGGTGTGGGTAACACACCGGTGTTTTGGCTACTGCTGAGCAGTGCTCACACAGCATCAAGGCTATCTCTCCAACATTTCCCCGCCTCACCAGTAGGCGGGGGAGTGGGCAAGCTCTTGGGAGGGGACATAGCCAGGAGAGCTGACCCAAACTGACCAAACGGATATTCCATACCATATGATGGCCGCTCAGCAATAAAAGGTAAGATAAAGGAGGAGGAAGGGGCAGGGGGACATTCGTTATTTACATTTGTCTTCTGGAGCAACCACTACATATACTGAAGCCCTGCTTCCCAGGAAGTGGCTGGACATCACCTGCTGATGGGAAGTAGAGAATAAAATCTTTGTTTTCCTTTTGCTTCCATGCATGGCCTTTGCTTTTGGTTTTATTAAACTGCCTTTATCTTGACCCACAAGTTTGGATTTTTTCCGTCTCATTTTCTCCCCTGCTCTGTCCTGCTGAGGAGGGGAATGATAGAGCAGCTTGGTGGCACCTGGTGTCTAGTCAAGGTCAACCCACCACAACCCTCCACATTTTTACACAATTCTTGGAGATTTTGTGCAAATTATCCTCATCAGATTAGAATTTCTGTAATGCTGGGGCATGTTCTGTAAGTCAAAAGAGATATCAAAAATAAATATAAACCTTAATATGTAAAAGACAAGTAAATCAAATATAACCACTGAAAGCAAAGCCAAAATAAAAAAAAAAAAAAAAAAATCACTACTGAGTAGACTTTTAAGTATATGCAATGTATTGCATTAATTAAGCTTTTTGAGGCAAAAAATGTTTCAGTATGGTAGATAAAAACAGAAAATGAATGCTGTGGCAGAAAGAGAACAGAGCCATCTGCCTGCCTACTGCTGTGAAATGGGCACTTAGTTAAAGGAAGATAAGGATTTAAAATTTTTACAGGAACTTTAGCACTTTGAAATGGGTTGTTTCCCTGAGTTTCAGTGGGAGTGGTAGTTTTTAGTACTTTTTTAGAGTACTGAAAATAATGCATAGGAAACTGTGTATATAGGGGTCTCTATTCTTCTTTAGATAGTGAACTTCTATTTACAGAAAAAATACAGGGGGAAAATCAGAGTAATTCATAGTACACTAACGACTTGTGCTGCAGTTCCAGCTCTATTAAAAACACATGGGCTTGAATCATATGAATCACAGAAAACCAGCTGGGAAAGGAGAAAATCAAAAAATTAAATATCGTTTCCCACATATTTGAGGTCCAAGGCCCAATTAACTAGTTATTCCTTCAGACAGGAAATACCATGATGACTCCTGCATTTCATGTAGGAGAAATAATTATCATTCTAAGACAAAAGAGTGCTGTTTCTTTAATCATAAATGTTTACAGTTAGACTTCTCTCAAAAAGTACCTATGAGAGCTAAGTACTTTTTAAGATCCATAATCGTTACTTCATGCCATTACTTCCAGGTTAGGGACTCCACTATAATACTGGCGTAATTCAGATCAGAATTAGATGTGTAAAATTCTGCCACATCACCTACCTCTAGACTTCTGCTACAGCAGAGATCTGTGTGTGAGATAGTTGTCCAAACTCTCTTACAGTCAGAGGAGAGTAAGAGCACATCTAGAGAGTGATTCATCTGGCCTGTTTTGGATGTCAACCTTGGGAGGATATGAATCACACTTTGGAAGTCCCTCTTTCTTTCCTCTGACTATAAAGGGAGTTTAGATAATTATCTCAGATGTGGATGTCTCCACTGTGAATGCACAACGTTTGGAGTGATGAATCCCAGTCCTAGTCTGGTAATGAGTAGTATCTTCTTTCCTGAATTGTCCCATTGAAATCAACGGTAAATAGCAAAACAAAAATACTAATGTGCAGATCCTTTGTTTCTGCAGAATTTATAGGAGCTATATAAACTTTGGTTAAATATACCAAAACTCCAGGAAGTAGGGGGAAAAAAACCTATGTACAGTTGCAGGGAAACTACAGGGAAATCATGGTAAGCAAACAAATAGTTCTATTGAAAATGGAATTAATGAAGCTTAGGTTCCTATGGATTTGTGTTTCATGGTTGATTTATTTTGTAAGTGAATTTTAATAAGGCTGCTGTTGAAACTCACTTCTTATTAGACGTCAGAGATTCTGCAGAGGCAAGAACCATTATGACTACCTCAACCAGAGGAAAAGCTTCAGTGAGAAGACGTGCATTATTGATGCTGGAGCAACCATGTAGGAAAGAACTCTTGCCTGAAGTGTTGATTCTCTGGTGTCTAGCAAGAGACACATGCTTTTTACTGTGCTTTGGCTTTGTTCAGGTGTTGGTGGGATCTCTCTTTCATACCTGGACACCTACTAACATGAAATGCATGGGGATTTTGAGACCTCTCCTGCTCTGTCAAATTTAACCAAAATTTGCCAGCAGGTATTCATCAGAAGTTATTGGGGTAAACTAACAAAGAGACCCAGGGCTTTGCATAGATGCACCTGTGTGTTTATATAGGAAATCAAGGGAAAATCTCAGGAAGCAATTTGTTTATGGCATTTGTAAGATCCTTTCAGAAATCTAATTGCCGAGGACTTCAGTTTTACATCTTATTTGAAAGAGAGCCCCTCCAGTCATTTTATGTCCCTTAATACCATGCTGAGGCCATTAGTTCAGCACTAACAAAGCAAAGTGCCACCTGCTGCTCTTTAGATGTCTCATATCAAAGTCGTGAAATGACCTGACCCAGGATGTTTATCCAGGAAAGTATTTAACCACTTGATTCCACAAAGGTCTGTATTTCTCTCAGTATCACTGTGTTCTCAAATTAAACCAGTTTTCCAGCCCAACCTCCATCCCTTCTGTTCATGAGCATTCAGATATGTATTTAGCGTTTGGTTTTTTTAATGTTTACCGCCTATTTTCACAGCATCTCATTTCTTTAACTGCTAGAGTACAGAAATGGATCCACTTTGTCATGGTTTATTCAATGTTTCTGAGAAAACAGGGTGAATGTATTTTTCTCTTCTCTTCACAGCTCCTTGTTCTCCTGTTTCTTAATCAGGGAAATGACATGTGGTAGCTGTGATAGTCTAATTACTGGAATAAATTCAGGATGAAGCTGTTACTCCATGATGCAACTCTCAGCTTTTGTCAGACTCTATGACAGCCTACCTGACAGACTCCAAACCGCAGGAAATTTCAGGCATCTATCTGTGTATCTAGGTATTTTCACTACACTCTTCACTAAGGTAGCAGAGCACTTAGATTGAAGTAGCAATGCAAGGAACAGCTTAGAGGTTTATACATTAAGAAGACTGCTTTCTCATGATGCATGGAGCTGAAAAAATTTTTGAACAAGGAAGAAGTCTGAGTCCTGCAAAAGCTGGAAAGCTACTGGCAAAGTAAACAATTGCTGTTGAAGCTATAGCACTATAAATTGTTACAAATACTGTATTTGAATGTACTAAATAAAAGTGGTGTGTAAGAGATCCACATTATGACCTTCAAGGCTTTAGGCTTATTTTTTGATCTGATGCAAAATAAAAGGAAGATCTATAACATTAGGAAAAAAAAGTCACTTTACACACATTGCTGTGGGTAGTTGAATGTGTGTTTCTGGAGACATGTTCAAGAACTAAAATCAGTTTCAACAAATCAAACTCAGTGCTTCATAGTCTAAACCCTGTTAGCTGTAATGATCCATACTTATTCCACATCAATCAAAACAAACAAAAAAAAAATACAAAAATGAAAAGCAAGCCTGGAGAAAAGGAGGCTGATGGGAGACCTTATCACTCTCTACAACTACCTGAAAGGAGGTTGTAGTGAGGTGGGGGTCGGTCTCTTCTCCCCAGTAACAAGTGTTAGGATGAGAGGAAATGGCCTCAACTTGTGCCAGGGAAGGTTTAGGTTGGATATTAGGAAAAATTTCCTAACCAAAAGGGTTGTCAAGCATTGGAACAGGCTGCCCAGGGAAGTGATTGAGTCCCTATCCCTGGAGATACTTAAAAGATGTGTAGATGTGGTGCTTAGAGACAGGGATTAGTGGTGGACTTGGCAGTGCTAGGTTAACGTTTGGACTTGATGATCTTAAATGTCTTTTCCAACCTAACGATTCTAGGTGTCCATGAGTTGAAGAGAGAAATACCTTCTGTGAGTGCAACATACAAGTTACCATTTCCTCTGTCTTCTCTTTCACAGGGACAATATTATTTTTACATCAATGTAAAGATCAGTAAAGAATTATTAATCTTTTTCCTAGATGTGTTATGGAGTATTATGCTTGTTCTGGACACCAGAACTCTCTGCTTTTAGTTTCCACTGAAATCATTATAACAGAATTTACTGAAACGCAAGTAATAGATTCGTGGTTTTATGGACCAAGACTGGCACCTTCTGGTGAATGTATCTAAATTCACTACAGAAATGTAATATCCTCAACCATACCTAACAGACTGTGCTTTTAACAAGTTGCTATTTGGAGATATTCCAGTACCCTAGATTTGTTTTCCCCACTAACTTTAAATTTATAAAATCATAGTATTTCACAATATATGTACATGAGTAGATTTACACATAAATACATAAGGATTTATCTGAAAGTTTATCACTTTATTAATTAATGGTCCTCAAATTAAACAAATTATTCTGTATAAATTGATTTTTGACTCTGAGACTAGCAAGCTGGCCAATGTGCTAGATTGGTAAACTATAATAAAAGTTATTTGAGCTTATGGAACAACAGAAATAGGATTTAAGCTTGAAAAATACAGTTACTGAAAATGTGCATTATTTATTTCATTATTTTTACCATTATGTTCTATGACAGTACAGATATGTTTGCCAAAGCTGGATTGCTGGTTATTTCTTCTAAGCAGGGGATAACAAAGCAGAGAATATTTTACATACATTCAGGATTTGTTTGACTGAATTGTGCCATGATTAGAGACGCTTCTGTCACAGGTTCTCAGCTACCAGCAGATCCCGAGATAAACTTGGTATTTTGTTGTCCACGCCAGAATAACCCATTAAACCTCCATGACAGCAAACAGAAACTCTTCTGTGGAGTTATTTTGATGGATTTTTTAATATGTAAGTATAAATGTCACAAGGAGAGAAAGAATAAACTTTTGTTGGGTTTGGGTCAGTCTAGCTTTTCATGTTCAGTAGCCATTGAAAATGGGAGCAAGACACAGATCTGGTCTCCTTGAAAAGTTGTACTTGTTTTCTAGCAGAAGTAGCTTTCTAATACTTCAGGCAGAGACTGGTTTGTGCCCTCTAATCCACCCCTACTGCACTATACTATAGGCAGAAGATGGCTTGCATTGAAAATAATAGAAAGTGTCTGGGGAATGCTTAAAGGATCCTGAAGTATACTTGATTCTTCCCCTGATGTTTTTTTTGTGGGATTGATATTCCTGCATGACCTAGCATGCTGGAAAAGATGTACAGGTTGTGTCCATTCATTAATTTGCTAATCAAATTTAAGATTTTTTTTTTTTTTAATCATAGTCTTAATTTACTATTAGTAAATTCATGAAATTCTAAATAACATGGCTGTGTAAGATAGCAGTCACCAGACCTAACTCATTGAGTTCCTTCTAATCTGATGTTCCTAAACTGGTAGAAATTTAAGTTTTGCCTTTCCCCCAAGCACTAGCATCAGCCACTCCCCTTAAAGGTGATTTGGATTAACCCAGTTCTGAAAATTAGGTCACTCTCCAAAACCATTTTATTTTTGTCTTACTTTAGTGCCAATTCCACCACTGTTTTTAAGGCTTCAGGTAGTTACTTGTGCAATGGAAAATGTTATAAACTCCACCAGATTCTTCCACACAAGTCAAGGAACAGTCACCTCTTTGCAATTATCTTTGATGACTACAGACCCTATTAATCAGTCTAAATGGTTCCATGTCCCATTTTCTTATCCCTCTTGTCACCTAGTCCCATCAGATTTCTGCTGAGTTGCATCCTATGCTCACTCAGATGCTCACACCTAGCATCTCTCGTTCCTGCTGTGCCTCCTTTCCACATCTCTTCCCAACCAGGTCAGAATAGAGAGATAAAGAAAACAGTACACCAGTTTGTAGTTTTTCAATCATCTCTTTCAGGCAGTACCTGGCAGGATGCCATTCACATCAGGAATAAAGCAACTTGCTATCCTTGAAATAACAGCAAAAAAGCTGCCAACCAATTGTGCTTGATGGGACATTATCACTGGAGAAATTGTTTTCCTACAGCAGCACAATTCACTTTTAGGATTTACTGCAGATAACTGTAATGGGAAGGTTGTGATAGTAAAAAGAGAGAAGAGTCTCATAGTTTTAATTTGAAATATATTTATTTTATTAATGTAAAAATGCTTGATAGAGATCATACTCTGGGGTATGCAACATATTTCCATGTCAAGAACTTTAGTAAAATCAAGCCATGTCTCTAGAGGTGATTAGCTGGGAGATACAGTTTTGTCCACCCTCTTCTGTACTATCGTCTACATTTGTTGCTATTACTGTTATGAAAACTTACTTACAAGCAACAACATTTAGACTGTGGAATAGTACACAAAAATTATTATAATGTATCATCTTGACAGTAGTCAGTATTTGTGCTTCCTTTTCAATGATTACAGACCCATCATTCCAAAGAAGGCACCATTTTATTCTGAAAATATTCCTTTGTACATCTTTTTATGTCTTATTAAGAGAGCCTCTAAGACTTAAAAATAAATGTCTCCAGAAAGATTTCATGTTGTTAGAAGGTGAAATAACAATGAGTGATAAGCTTTGTTTGTTACCTAGACATTGCTTAAGAACCTGCAGCAAGAAAAGCAGGTTTGTCTCTATCTCTTCAAGCAACAGTCAAAAACAGTCACAGACAAATTGCTAAGTATTTTTCATAACTAATTAATTGTTTTCCTACTTAACAAAGGTTTTAACATTCATAATGGGGAAAGTAGGATGTTTTCAAGAGGAATATCTGTTCTGAAAGTTTCAGCCAGTTAACAGACATGCCCTACCATTCTGGCTGCTGTGTAGTTCCACAATTATTTTTTTTAAATACTAAAGGGAACAAAAGTTGCTCCAGGTATTTCCTCCTTAATTCTTCAGTGTCCTGGTTTCAGCTGGGATAGAGTTAATTTTCTTCTTAGGAGCTGGTATAGTACTGTGTTTTGGATTTAGGATGAGAATAATGTTCATAACACACTGATGTTTTGGTTCTTGCTGAGTAGAGTTTACACCAGTCAAGGGCTTTTCAGCTTCCCCTGCTCTGCCAGGTGCATAAGAAGCTGGGAGGGGGCACAGCCAGGACAACTGACTCAGACTGGCCAAAGGGCTGTTCCGTACCATATGACATCATGCTCAGTATATAAGCTGGGGGAAGAAGGAAGGTGGGGACATTCGGAGTGATGGCATTTGTCTTCCCAAGTAACCATTACGCGTGAAGGAGCCCTGCTTTCCTGGGGATGGCTGAACACCTGCCTGCTGATGGGAAGTAGGGAATGAATTCCTTGTTTTGCTTTGCTTGTGTGCGCAGCTTTTGCTTTACCTGTTAAACTGTCTTTATCTCAACCCATGAGTTTTCTCACTTTTACTCTTCCGATTCTCTCCCCCGTCCCACTGGGGGGGACTGAGCAAGCGGCTGCGTGGTGCTTAGTTGCTGGCTGGGGTTAAACCACGACATGCAGCCACACAGGACATGTCATTGGCACTGTGACCACAGAACTATTCCAGATATCTAGAACGAGAAAAAAAAAAAAAAATAGAATTGCCTTCCAAGTAAAGGAGTAGTGAGGAGTGAAAAGGGGCAGAAGAGGAAGCAGGAGGGACTTGCTGTTGTGAATTTTGATGTTATATAAGCATTGGCAGCTCTGAAGACTACAGCTCTCTGTCTGCAAAACAAATATAGCACAGGCAGCATTAGCATATGTTTTTTACATGCTTTATTAGAGCCTACACATACTGGAGAGAGTAGGAGAGCTGTCATTAAGTGAGGCAACATGTGCTAGTGAACAGGACATGGGACTGCGAGTCCTGCAGCTGATCCTCACTTGATATAAATTATTGCAACTCCATTACACCTCTGCTGTTTCTGTGGGAGTACGCAAATTTGCAGTGGTTGAAAACTGATCAAAGAGACCTAATTTTGTTCCTGGCAATACTTTTAAACTGCTGCGTGTGAATTTGGATAGTTCAGCTTTCCATCTAAAATGAAGATACAGCATTGCTTTGCAGAATATGAAAAGATATGAAAGGAACTGTGGGAGAAAGAGATTAACATTGCTAGTTAAAGTAAACACATTCCAGTCCTAACTGTGGATATCTGCCATTTTTGTTATTAAGGAAAACTTAGAGCTGCAAAATGAATGTACTTGTACTCTCCTCACATGCGTCTAATGGGAGCTCAGTTACAGCATTGCATGGGTGATGCCCTGCTGCTCCCTTCTCCATTCCTATCACTTTCTTGTCCTATCCAGGCCAGAAGACTATCATAGAATTTTAAGAAGTATTTTGTGAGTGTTAAGTAAGGAGTCTGGAGCAGATGTTTTGTGGATTTTCCTGAACAATATATCTTTTTTACAGTTGTTTGCAATTGTGGGAAGTGGACTGGATTTGATGGTTCATCTGGTCCTCCTCCAAAACCATGTTTTTATTTTGCAGAACACATCCTTATGACTCACAATCAGATGCCTTGCACATGACAGCTCTGTGACTGTTGTGGAAAAATGTGACGAAGAAAATTTCATTTAAATAGTCACAGTAAAGATTTTTGTAAACCCTGAGTTAATTTTCTCACAGATCAAACATTCTATCTCCAAAAAACTATGTAGGGAATATCTACCTCAGTGGAAAGGTGAGGATACTCATTGTGCAGAGAAAGAGAATTTTGGTGTTGTTTTTCCGTATTTCTGCCGCAGGAATTTAGAGTTGTTTTTATGACAAGAAAAACACAGAAGGTAATAGATAGCCATCAAAATCTTAACAAAACCACTTTAGTTTAAGCAATAGATTTTGTGAATAGATTCTGATCAGCTTGTTTTACAGAGGTAATTTTGCAGACTGACAGAACAGTCACTTATTTATGCCAGTGTAATTTAGAATATAAACATGAATTATGTAACTCTTAAACCATTCAATCTATTTCTTTGCCAAACTGTTCTCCATTGTATATACACTAACATTTTGTCCACTTTCATTTAAATTTTCCTAGCTATAGCGCTTCTATTGCTTCTTTTGTGAGATCATTCCCAAGGATGGGGAATCTCTATGTCAAGAACTCTTCTTTGATTATTCCGTTTAAATTTTTCCTTTCATAATTTCATCCCTCTGCTCCTTTTTACACCTCTTTTTATTATGCTATAAAATTTGACTGTGTTCCTGGTTGACTGCATCTTTCAGTAACAGTCTGCTAGCATGTTCCCTGCTAGCTACTCTTTAGCCAAGCTATAGTACTTAACCTTTCTCATAAACTAGTCCCTCACTGCTACTGTTGCCCATTGCTGAACATTCTTGTGTCCATCTGTATTTTATGTCAATTAGGTGCCTTGAGATATGTCCAGTAATGCAGATATTGTACTATGTATATATAATACAATACATACCAAAAGCCCCAAAGAAAGGGAATTTTTAACAGGTTCTGGTAATATTTCTCTGCCTATAAAGATCACTGTTGCTTGGATCTATACCTAATTCGATGGCCTCTATTGCTTCAGGAATTTTCCTGACACTACAGTTCCTAGGTGTCTCTTCTCTGTATCTTGGATTATATTTTCTCCCAAAGCTACCATTTTGAGCCTCTCTGCTTCTAATGCATACTGACCCTTTGCATTTTCTGCTGCTATTGATGCTTATATTACCAAGCACTGTGGTAACATCTCTTTACTTTTTTTTATCTTTATTTGTTGTCTTTGTATCATTAATGAGATAGCTTCTATTGCTCTATCAGTGGTCCCTATCTTCCCTATTTGGGAAATTCTGTAGTGTGATTTTGCAGTATTTATCCCATAGGAGCCCACCTATATGTAATCAAAATTGCATTTTGTCTAAGATAGCAAACTCTACTAGACACATTATTTTGTTTATTTTGATTATTTATTACATCTATTACTTTTCTTTTATCCACTTTTTTTTTTTAATTCTATATTTTAAAATCCACGTACGATTTATCTCCAAATCTTTTCTTTAAAACCCATACTGTTTATTCAATGCAGACACATTACTTTCCAGGAGCTAGAAAGTGTGTGACTTCTGTTGGGAGAGAGGCTACACTCTTTTCAGGATGCCAACAGGCAACCACATGTGCTATATCTAGATTGTCTTGGTACAAGGTATTAGCTTTGAGGTTTTAGGGTGCTGAGGTGAAGTAAGTATCATTACTTCGTTGTTCACTCTTAAGAACAATCAAAGAACAAGGTACAATTGTGAGCCAAGTAAATACAACCATAATATTATAATATGCTAAGAATTATGTTTTTCTATAACTGATATACCATGGAATAATAAAATCATAATCCATAATTGTTTAATACATTGCAAAAGGAAGAGCTCCAAGGAAAAACCGATTTGCACAGCAATTCCTGTAGATTATATCATCTGCTCGCTAACACAGCTATTCTGAATTCATGGATAGAGTTGGGTATTTTTGCACAATTTAGATTTTCAGTCCTGCTCTGATGTAAAAAGTTTGTGAAAAGAATGTTCACAGCATCTGAAATCTGGAACAGGCAAAGACTGGAAGCATTTGAATCAGTAAGTACCGACATGTGACCTCATAATTAACGTTGTCTATATGAGGCCACCTGCTTATTGTCAGCTACAGAATCTGTCCCTCATTCAGTGACTATGAAAGTCGATGGGCACATCCTCTGCTGGATGAGTCATCCTGACTTCACGGAAATCAGTGGAGCTCTGGCAGTCGATACCAGATATATATCACTCCAGTGAAAATACTCCACTTCTGACTGCAATGGGCTTTGGATCAATACCACAGTTAATAAGTGAGCACATTATACTTGAAGCCAAAATCAGAAAGAGAGCTTATAATTAAAATCATGTATTTCATCATAGGTGCATTAGAATTCATTGTCAATAATGGTAATAGACCTAATGAGCACGTGTCTTACTTCACATTAATGGAGGTGTGGGTTACTTGCTGTTATTTGTAAGCTGTTGCTCTTTGATCTCCAGGTCAAAAATGCGGGGGCGGGGGGGGGGGGGGGGGGGGGGAAGTGCTTACCTGATTTAAATATTGAAATGTTAAGAAATGTTACTCATTCCAGCAATTTCAGCTAGATAAACTACAGTATCAAATGAAGCTGAAATTCAGATGAACTCCTTCAACTTGCTTGAGAAAGAATGGCCCAAGTACAAATGAAAATCTAGCAACTGCTTTGCCAGTGTAATCAATCTGCTGCTTTGCCATGGTAGTGCTCTACTTCTCAGTCCTTTAGTAGGAAGTAGAAATGCAGCCTACAGCTATCTGCAACAGAGTCAGTCACTTCAATTTAACTTTAAAAAAATCTGGCTGGCAGACAGGGAGCTGGTCTCCACAATGGTGATTTTATAACAAAACACAAGTGTCAGGTGAAATTATATCTGGCAACTAGACTTCTACCACCTGATTCATTCAGTCAGGCAAATAGAAATATTACCTACAGTCCCTTCATTAGAAGTTATTCATCTGCAATACACAGTAATTTTTCATCTGTTTCATATAGTTTACAGCATTCTGCTACACACTGTGATATTTCTGTGCTTTTAATTTCAAAAATCCTATTAAGAAATGTTTTTTTCCATCTTCTTTTTATTTCTTTGTTAAAGGGAATCTATTAACATTATTGTAGCTATTATTCCAAACTACAAAAATGCCATCTGACAGAACTGAAACCCTTGATCACTTCCCTCGTCCCCTTAAAATCTTGTGCCTGGGTGGTGAATCTACGCCTAATAAGCTCAGTCCTAAACAGGCCCACAGCAGCTTCTAACAAATGAGAAGGTTGCTTGCTTTGCAGAGCACCAAAGGATCCCACTGGAGACACTGGGTTGTACAAAATTGATGAAAGTAAATGCATGTAGCACATAATATGTAAATTCTCAACCCACATGGGTTTCACCTCACCAGATTTAGAAATCTGAAATTATACATTGAAATCTAAGATGGTGGTCTAGAGTCTGTTTATAGTCAATAAAGAGAAACAGGCTTCTTACTAAAGAGAAATAGGCATGTCTGTCTCTAGTCATCTCATCCTAAGATGAGAGATTTCTGAAAATGCCAGATAATTGCCCACAATAGGTGTTTTCTTATGGTTGGAGTGGAGGGATGTTGTTTAGTGTCCTTAGTGAGCAGAAGTCTGCAGTGACAGCTTAAGAGTAACCTGTTTAGGAGTAAGTTTGAGAAGAAATTATGAGGAGGGGTTTATAAAGTGTTAGGGGAGGAAAAGCTAAGATACAGGAAATACCAGGAGCAGGAACATCTAATTACCATGCTGGGGTGGAAATATAAAGGAAAAAAATCTATAAAGTACTGAATTGCATTAGTTCTGCTGCTCAGGGAATGGCAAACATCAAAACAGTCTCAACATAGATTCCCCCTACACTTTTGAATATTCAGCAGAATAATGGGTTCTTTACAGACTTCACAGAATCAAATTCTTTCAGTAGTACAATATAATACGCCAACCTTTCAATACTTGGCACTGACTTTCATGAAACCGAGTTGTCTGAAGCCCTGCAGCAGTGCTGAATCAATGGCAAAGAAAGAGCCTCAGTGAACAAAGCAGGCACAGCTGCCCCTACTGACACTCTCAGCTTTTTCCACCACCATTTCAGTTCTCATCGTCCTCACAACATGCATATTGGGTCACATGCTGCTGGGTCACCTCTGCTGGGTTAACTAGCTCCCCTTACCTCTCTCCTGTCTGTATACACTCTCAGAAGAATGTGTCAGAGGAACTGACAGACCAATGACCTGGTCAACAACTGAAAGAACAACGACAGTTTTCCCAACAGGAACCTTTTGAAGCAGCAACAAAGAAGAAACAGCAAAAAGGTCTGTCATGGCCTAGCTCCATATACGCTACCAAGCATAGCTCAAATTAAAAATAAGAAATAAAAGCCTGGGGAACAGGAACTTGAGCACAACCCCCATTCCCCATCCTCCTGCGCTGGTCAGGGGAAGTAGGCAGAGAAGTCAGGAGTGAAGTTGAGCCCAGGATGAAGGGAGGGGTGGGGGGAAGGTGTTTTAAGATTTGTTCTTATTTCTCATTATCCTACTTTGATTTTATTGGCAATAAATTAAATTAGTTTCCCCAAGCTGAGTCTGTTTTGCCCATGATGGTAACTGGTGAGTGATCTCCCTGTCCTTATCTCTACCCATGAGCCTTTCATCATATTTTCTTCCCCTGTCCAGTTGAGGAGGGGGAATGATAGAGCAGCTTGCTAAGCACCTTGGCATTCAGCCAAGGTCAACCCACCACACTTACCATTTACCCCAAAGTGCTATTCATGACATACCTTATGGGAGCCCTTTCAGGACAAAAATTATAATCTGTCTCCTTATTCAGCACGTATTCTGGATAGTTCTCATCCAGTGTTAACTGAAGCATCCCTGGGAGCATTCTACAATGGTCAACTTCTGGATTAAGATGTGGGCAGAAGTACAAAATAACTAATCTGTAAACCACAAAGCCCATCCACTTGCCAGAGGATTACTTGAACAGCAAGCATTTGAACTACTTGAACTACTAACTACTCAGAACAGGCTGCAATATAACAGCAAGAAAATGTTCTTCCTTTCACTTGATCCCCTATCAGCATTAGTAAGTTCCTCATTCTCCTGCTTTTTATCTTAAAATCCTCTGCAGAAATTGATTACAGGGTTTTACCATCTCATCTAAGGTCTCTGGCATTTCCTAGGAGCTACAGTGTCATACTGTCAAGGGGCATCTCCAAACAGTCCTCCAGAAATAGTCTTCCCCAAGGAACCGGCGTAATATAAATGTCCCCAGAAAGATGTATATATCAGGAAGCTAAGTCTGGGTCTTGCTGAATGTATGATTGCACTAGACACTACCAAAGACTGGTACAGTCATGATCCTGGCCAATATCTAGGAAGAAAGGTAGTAAGATACAACCTGGATAAGACAAGTGTACACGCCTTTAACATTAGGATAAGAAAGAAGCCTTTGATTCTAAGGTGCACTTAGTACATCGTGGTTACTTTAACCCATCCTGTAGCAAGTGAATGATCCTGCAGCAGCCATCCACAGCCCAGTCTGCTCCCAAGCATTAGCAGAGGATGCAACCATACATGTATGCAATGCAGGCAAGGAAGGACAAGTGGCAGTGATGGACCTTAACACCTGCATACATACATAGTATTCTTACCTACTCTTATAGATATACTTTTCTGTTTGGGCCATAAACTGTGCAAGAGGAGAATGAATTAGAGCAAGGTATGTACTAGGGAGGCTTGTGCTGTTGAGATGCCAAGGGCTGTGGGATAATTCTCCTGCCATGGTGTGTACCTAGTGTTTTTCAATATGGCATAGCATAAATACACTGACACACGATCAGTTTAAGCATGAACTTGTGGGTCCACTTGATCTGACAACTGCAGAACACTCTTCAGGATAATTACCAAAAACAATTGTCATGGAAGGAGTCTCAGAGTACCATGGGAACATTCCTGTTCCCATCAGTAGCACATCACTTTTTTATAGTTTTTACTTGAAAAGTTATGTCCCTTGTTTAATTCACTGCTGCCTCACAGTTTTTCCAGACATCTCTATTATGAACTTGTCAGATTAGCTTTATTTCTGTCTGCCTTCTTTCCCATATTTCCTTTCTTTTTTCCTGTCTCTCCTTCATGGTCAGTCGCTTTTTTCCTCTTTTTCTCCATCTAAAGTATTTTCATCTTTTTTCCCCCTTTCACAATTCCCTCAGCCAAATGCCTTGAGGAACTAATATGACATTAGTAGGATATCACTCAGTTTATGGCTTTGCTATGTTTTATATCTTTCTCTGGTTTTGTATTTGTTTCATTGTTTAGATGACACACTCTTGAGACAGGGACTCCCTTAATTTTATCTTTACATAGTGCTTATCTTAGTGGAACCCTGTTCTCCATTTCCCCTACATGGTAAAATTTTATGAACAGTAAATAATATCATTGGGAAGGTTAAGTTTAAAGAAAAAATAGAAAAGCCTATCAGCCCATGAAAAATATAGGTTCAGTTCTCTAATGTACCACAGACTTCTGTGTGACTAAGCTACGCAAGCTGGGAAAGTACCCATTTCTCAAACTCTGGCTGGCCACACACTGAGAAAACTGTCTGTCTTAAGAATGATAGCAGTGGCATTACAGAAAAACCAAAGGAGATCAGTGTCCCACAGTATGGAATTTATTTGAATAATTTAGGAGGGTTAAGTGTGAGACTTTGAAAAGGAGATAAACAACATTTAAATTTAGCCACTATTTAATAAGTTACTAGTGGAAGAAATGGAAGCATTGAGCTGTGAGGTTTTAGGGGGGCAGGTAGGCTGGTGAGTTCAGAAAAATGGGAAGCATGTTGGTTGAATGAACATCAGCAGAGGCCTACTGACACACAGGAAATTACCGTGATCAAGCCAGAGGTTACAAATACCAGTTAAAGGACAGAGCTGACATGAGTGCATTAAGTCATTTGATTTCAAAAATGGTCTGCTTTGTTTCTGGCTCTTCACCAGTAGGTAACAAGAAGTGGCAAGGAATCAACAGTGCTGCTAGGGTTGCAAATGGTATTAATGATTTGTAGCCAGATGTCTTCAGTGGAAGGAAGTAGGAAAATGACAAGTTCTCCCATTATCGTTTATGTTTAATCTAAAATTTTCATGCAGCTACTGGTTGCATGCCAGAGGGATTTTTTAATCAGTAGAAGCTACAAGGATCAAAATCCAGCCTAGATAGTTCACTATGAATATGGATAATCTACAGAATTCCATCCTTACAATGTCAGACTGATTTTTTTTTTTCCCAAACAAAAGGTGTGAACATAGCTTATTCAAAATCTAGAGCAAAATTATCTTGCAAAGCCTGATTGTTCTGTCTGGACAAAATTTTATACCTGCTTTAAGGTAGGTGTTGGTTTAGCTTTATTTAAAATCTAACTACCTAGCTATCTTGCTATAAATTGTGAATAAAACATATTGTTGTAAAACCTATAGGAAACCTACTGCAATATTTTCTTTACTTTGACTCTGTATAACACTTACAAATAACCAAATTATGTGCTGTCATAAAGTGTTCCAATGCAAGATTATCCAGCTATAAATCAGTCTTAAGGTGATACAATATGACACACCAGCCAGATAAACACATATTTTTAACAGTTCAAAAGCAAGTCAATTGCCTTGTAGAAGTGAAGTACTTTTATTTTTAATACCCTTAGAAAGTATATAACTTTCTATAGTACATAACTTTTCCAAAGATAAACAGCTTCAGACTAAAGCTAGTCAAAATTTTATAGAAAATCACGATTCTACAAAATCAAAGCATTTCTTAGAAATTAATTATTTTTCCAGCATTTCTGATGGGAAAGAATTAAAATTTTTATTTAGTTTTTTGTTTGTTTTATTTTACTGTATTATTTCGTCTTGCTTTTCTGAGATATTATAGGTAATTATATAAGAAAAATATAAGGCATTATAAAATACCTTAACAAAGTACTATTATAAAGTTCAAATTAATGTTTTGGAATATTTTGTCCTACTTCATATGAAATTCTTTGAAAGTCTTTCAATTCCACTAGAAATATGCTTTTCTTTACCTCTTCTATTTAGACTATCAAAACTCTTACATATCTATCTGCTTTGTTGCTATTTGATTGCTTCTAAAATATATCCTTTTTTACATGATGAGTTAACAGCCTTACTCTGGACAGATATTAGTCAAATGCCATCCTTTGGTGTAAGTTCAAAGAAAATTACTTCACAACTATGAAATCAAGCAATTAGAATGCCCCTCATGATCATGTACACAGTTGCAAGTTTTGCTATGGAACAAATCGGTCACATAATTCATAATTGCTTGACACTGACATTTTCTCACTACTGTAGTGAAACATTTTGAGCGGTACATTTAACAGAATCCTGATAAATAGTCTTAGGGTCAAGTACAACTCTTTTCTTTCTTTTTTGTTTTTTTTTTTTTCTTTTTTTTTCCCCAGCTCTACCTCTCTACCAGCGATGCATTCAGAACTTGTTCCAAAGCCCAAAGTCAAAGAGGCTATACTGACTTGAGTGCTTTTGTGAAATTGTTCTTAGAGGCGTTCTATAAACACATATCTTGTAGGATTAGTGTGTGACAAATGTGAACTAGCACCATAGGGTGTTTTCACATTACTTTTTAAAATTGATTTGATTGGAATGTTAAAGTATTTTTCATTGTGGAGATAGTGTACTAACACTGGCAATTGTATAGTAAGGATTAAATCTGTAAATATAGCCTAATTATCAACTAGCTTTATATCACTTCATATTTGAAATAACATAGCAGCACTGTGGATATGAGGACAAGTGAATCCAAAATATTCCTCTGATTTAGCCCAGGAGATATTGCAACAGAAGATGCTCTTGAAAGCTTTCTGATTTAACATGAGAGCAATGCCAGAATTTATTTTGTTTCTGTTGATATATATAAGCCATGGTCCGTATCATTGAAAGGCATATGTGGAGTCAAGAAGCAGCACAGTTGTAATCACTGAGTGCAAGATGCCTAAGGCGAATAACGGCTTTGGTGCATGTTCTTTAGAGAGACACCAAGGCAGAGGTGTTAGAATGTGCCTGAAGGCTGACCCAAAGGCGGTGGGAAGCAGAAGAGGATGCTGGACATGTGGACCTGCAATGGAATACACAGCCAGTACCATCCACGAGGAAAAATGAACTAGTAAGTTACTTTTTGATGGCACTTAACAATGAAACGTCTTTCTACATTAATTCAAGCATGGTAAGTTTTGATTTATTAGTATCCTATTTAGGTACAATGATACAGCCATTGAATTGCTACATGTGCTTACTTACAAATAAAGAAAAAAAAAAAATCAAGCCTCCTAATGCCATTATAATTAGCACACATGAGTGAATGATTAAAGCATGAGAGGAAGGCACCAATCAAAAATGATAACCTGAGAGAGATATATTAGTGGTGTCTGATAAGGGTTTTAGACATCTGAAGATACATGATAAAATCTCATTATTTGAGTATTATACAATCTCAGTGCAACAGCTCTTTTCTGTATGAGGAATACATCATATTCAGATTCTTCCAGTGGACCTGGAAAGAAAAATCGGCAAGAAAACTTACAGTTATCCAAATGCTTACACAGATGCATGCTTTTCTTCATCTTTATTTAGCAACAAATGCTCATCTATGTCTGATTTCATATGTTTGTTTTTTGGTAGGGCTGACCTAGAACAAGCATGACCAAAAGATACAAAGGTTCTCTTTCAAGTCTGAGAGTTACAATCTTCTCGGGTCAAAATTATTGACCTGAAATGCAGCTTCCCCTTACATGTACAAAAATAAAAATGTTCTGCTATTATTTTTACTACCAGTACTGTCACGCAATCCCCAAAGTGACACTGGTATCAAACATCTCCTTCTCTCCAACTCTCTATAGGTCAAGATATTTCTCTGCTATAAAATGTAATTATTTGAAAGGAAGTCCAAGTAAGAATATTTTCACATTTGTACAAATAATTTTCTCACCACAATTCCTGATCTCTTCCTTGGCCACAAGCATCTTTAGTCTCCCCTCTAAAGAAACAAAGACAAATAAAACCGAAAATCTGTGAGACAAATTTAAAATTACATTTGAGTTAAGGAATTTTAAATCTAATCTTGGTGGATAAAGAATTGGACATAAGCAAACAATATGCACTTGCAGCCCAGAAAGCTGACTGTATTCTGGGCTTCATCAAAAATAGCACGGCCAGCAGGGCAAGGGAGGTGATTCTGCCCCTCTACTCCACTCTTGTCAGAGACCACCTGGAGTGCTGCATCCAACTATGGGGCCTCCAGTAGAAGACAGACATCGACCTGTTAGAGCGGGTCCAGAGGAGGGACACAAAAATGACCAGAGGGATGGAACACCTCTCCTATGAGGACAGGCTGAGAGAAGGAGGCTTATAAGAAAGATGAAGAAAGACCTTTTATATAAAGAGAGCTTATAAGAAAGACAGAGAAAGACTTTTTGCCATTCTATGATTCTATAATATTTAGTGTCACTTGGTCCAGCTGGAGATTATTTATTTGTTTTTGTTTTCATTCCATATAGTAAGTCACACTTTTATTTAGACAGCAGAAAAATTGTAAAAGGCATTCCGCAACTCCACAGCAAATAAACATTTCAACAAGAACTTAATCATGGTGAAAAGGAATTTTTGTGTTCAGAGTTACAGGAAAATAACAACGTCAAATAATGATTAATAAACCTTACAAAAATACAAAGAGGTTTTGGTCAGCCTACAGAAGCAAATTTAAAAAAAGGAAGAAATCGAAAGGCTATGCCACAAATAATCCTTTCTTGGTAGTTGTTTTTTTAATAAAAAACAGTTAAAAATTTGTTCTTAAAGTTTTTATCTTCAAAGATTTACTAGTGCTAAAACTGCTTTCAATATCTCTTACTTTTATTTCATAATTCTTACAGAGTGTCTGTAAAACCCTTCATAGTGTTGATTTAAAAGAAAAACTGTTTTAGAAAATATGAAAGGTGTATTGGTTAATAAATATGTATATATATATATAAGTGCTGACTACAGATATAATGACCAAATACAAGATGTAACATTTTAACAGCAATATTAATTAACCCTTAGAACAAATTGCTAAAAGATTGACAAATACTTGTAATCTGGATATTTTAATTGTCCATTAGATGTGTGTTTAAACATATACGCTCCAGCTCCCAGGCTCAGTATCGTTGCTGTGTATGGTAAGGAAGACGACTTTCCAAAGCATGAGCACTGGCAGAATTCTCTGATCTGTCTTGTTAAACTTTTTTTCTTTCACTCAGTGATTTCTGTTTGAGAACAGTGTATTCTGTTTGGAAAGAGGTCTTCAGATGTATCAGACATTTTCAAAGCATATTCCTTCTTAGTACGGTAAATAAAAGGATTATAGTGAAAACAAACAAACAACCCAATGGGCATACACTGATTAAATTTGCCCATTAAAAAAGGCAATAGAAAACATAGTCAATATAGATCAGGCTAAATGAGACAGTAAAACTTAGATTATGTTAAAGGATGGAAAGATAGAAATGAGATTAAATAAATCATTAGAAAATACAACATCACAAATGTAAACAGTGTTAAAAAGAGCTTTTGCTGTCACATCGGAGTCATCACACTAAAGCACAAGAGAAACACCTCATATGTTAATCAGTAATACAATGACTGTGATCCACCAATGTGATAGCCAGATAAGGGAAAATTCAATCAAAAAAATGCATTGAGTGCAAAATCAAAGTATCAACAGGAATTTGTAAAAGAAAAGACCATATCTGAAAACCTGTGTACAGCTGTGGCCATCATCTTTCAAGAAAGATGAATTCCATTAGAAACAGCAAAGATCAGGACTGATAGGTTGATCAGAAGAGCCTTGGCTGATATTGCTAACGTGTTGCAGGCTACATGGAATTGTGAAATATTAATTAAGCAATGAGTCTACCTGCTAGCTTAGTAGAGCGGTCAGAGGTGCACTAGTTTTGACTGGGACAGAGTTAATTTTCTTCATAGTAGCTTGTAGGGGGTTATGTTTTGAATTTCTGCTGAAAATGGTGTTGATAACACAGCAATGATTTAATTATTGCTGAACAGTGCTTACAGAGCATCAAGGCCTTTCCTGCTTCTCACGCCGCCCCACCAGCGAGTAGGCTGGGGGTGCACAAGAAGCTGGGAGGGGACACAGCCGGGACAGTTGACCCCAACTGACCAAAGGGATACCCCACACCATATGATGTCATACTCAGCATATAAAGCAGGGGGAAGAAGAAGGAAGGGGACGACGTTTGGAGTGATGGCATTTGTCTTCCCAAGTATCTCTTACACGTGATGGAGCCCTGCTTTCCTGGAGATGGCTGAACACCTGCCTGCTGATGGGAAGTAGGGAATGAATTCCTTGGTTTGCTTTGCTTGCACACTCAGCTTTTGCTTTACCTATTAAACTGTCTTTATCTCAACCCATGAGTTTTCTCACTTTTACGTTTCCAATTCTCTCCCCCATCCCACTGCGGGGAGTGAGCAAGCAGCTGTGTGGGGCTGAGCTGCCTACGGGGTTAAACCACAACAAGAGGGAAGGAGAGAAAATCTAGGATTTGGTCCACGCTCACAGGACTGCCTGCAGATTTTATTTTGGAAAAAAATGGACCAGAGAAAAGAAAAACAAAACAAAAAAAATCAAAATAAGCCAGGGAGCCTGTGACCTGCTTCCCTTTTTAAGATGAATGTTCTGGTCATTGGATAACAAAATCAGGCTCCTGCTTGCCTGTTTTTCCTCTGGCATAGGCTAACAGGGCAAGTCCTCTTCTCTACTCCACTCCCAGTCTGTCCTCCCTCTACAATATTGTATGGTCTTTTGAGTGGGACATTCCAGGTTTGAATTGCCTGAGACTTAAGTAGAGAAATTAAACAAGACCTCCAGATTCCTAGAGGGATACTATAACTGCTTTATATAAATACCATTTAGATAAAACGGTGTTTTACCTAAAAAGACATAAGCAGAAGCAGCAGATAGTGGACAGGCACATCTTAGATGTTCCTCTGCCTCAGCTGGCAATCTTACCATAGCTTAGGTGGGAAGCTGGCACCCAGCTTTTCAGGCTGAAATACTTCCTTTATGCATGCAGGTATCAAGGGAAATTTCAGTCTGAGAGTATTTAGTGAATATGAGGTAGCTTTTCACTTTCTTCAACACAGAAGCATATCACATCAAGTCCCATTTTAAGTAACACAGAGGACACTCTGAATCTCACTATGTGTCTTGTAATGAAATACTACGTTATATTTTGTGAAAAGAAGTTCCAATTAACCTTCATTCACTTCATTTACAGGATAATTATGTTTCAGTGATTTGGTATTTGTTTTCATCTTTTTGCCTATGAGAAAAAATTAAAATGTTTAAATTAAGGGAAAGAGGAATCCAAATTCACAAATTCATAATAATGTAATGCCATAGCTAACTGAAGACATGATTAATTTATTAATTTAGCAACTATTCCTAGGCACTGAGACCTCCCTGAAAGATCCCAATGCCAGAATACTACAATACCACAGATGACTAATTTCACCTACAAACGCTCAAGTTTTAATTGAAGTAGGTAGCTTGGAGCACAATCTGTTCGAACTCATACACAGAACTATTTTCTTTAGTGCAAGCTGAAAGAAATTCCTGACTGTGAATATTAAGGGAAAGGATCTCTAGTGCTAAATTATGGTCTGCTCTGACTATGCTCTATGGCTTGGGTAGAAAAAAAACAACCCTAAAATTGACCTAACTGGCTACTGTGTGCATTCCCTATGTAAAGGAGTTCAACACTTCTAGAGTTCCTGTGCAGAGCAGCTGTGTTAATTGCTCTGCTTTCCACTGTCCTCCAGATGCTAGAAGAGCTCCTGTAGGCCCCTGACAGGCACAAATTACAATAGCCTTTAGAGCATTCTGTATTATACCAGGTACTAACAAGCCAGAATTGTATGGGAAAGCAGCATTATTCCCATTTTTATCAGCTCCATTAGCATTACAACAATTGTGAGCTGTGGACCAAGAGGAGTTCAAGCAGTTTGCCCCAAATAAACATGTACTTCAAAGTACTGAGTTAAAAATTTTACTGAAAATTCTATATGTGAGGGCAGCAAATAAATGCAGAAAATTAAGTACTGTATATAAGAACTGTACTCACTACAGTATGTATAAATGTAACAGAAAGAAAATAATGCATATGCATAAATTCTATGTTGTTTGGTTTTTTTTAATCTAGTAGATTTTGAGAGATAAATTTAATCTGAACATCTCACTAAACAGCACCTGAGAGTAGCAACCTCAGCACAAAGAGAAGTTGAACACCAGGGAAACTCAGGTCTCTCAGAAAGAGAGCTTTTACCATCTAATTGCTGATCTACAGGTGCATTAATACAAACATGGTGAGTTAATAGCCATGACTATGTCACCTGTCTTTGGGCTGGCCTAATTAAACTCAGGTTTTTTTTTTTTCCTCTGCTGCAGGTTGCCCAAATCAGGTTGATTTTGTAGCTAGCGGTTAAAACAAGAATCAAGCACCGCAGGTGAAAACTTCATTGATTACACTAATTCTCTTCTATGAACACTTCCTTTGATTCTCCGTGTTCTGGATGCCTCTTTTTGGCTTCTGTACACTAAAAGAGTTCAACTTTTAAAGCATAAAACTTCTAAAGCCTAAAACTTTTTCTCTTACAAGGCATGCTAGCAGCTATTACAATGTCAACAGACATTCACAGGCACTGCAACATACACACTTGCAATACTGTATATCATAGGAACACTTCTTGCTCTTACTGTGTAGCGAACAGCACTATCAATGCCAATGTCCATCACTAGGGTTCACAGGTACTGCAACAGTGTAGGGAGCAGAATTGTTGGATCACACTGAACAGGAGATGGCTTGCTTATTAACATAAGACAACTCAAGAAAGGAAAGTAACTCAGAGTTAAATTTTCAACAATTAATGTCACTTTTTTAAATCTCAGTCTATTCACAATAGATTAATGTCCATACATCTATTCCTATATATTTGGTTGTATTAATAACTTGAAGTTATTTGGTAAATGTCAGCCTGGGAGTTACTCTTGCACAGTGTTCTCCAGTGATAACATCTGTTCACTATTCTTCCTTTTAGTTGACCAATTCTCTTTGAGTAGTTTGTTGCAAAAGACAGAGACTTTAGTCAAAATCAAACTCCCTTAATGTGAGAGGTTAGTCCTGCTCTTCTAAAGGTGAACACTTTTAATTCTGGCACTGCAAATTAGATGATGTACAATAAAAAGATATTTGGAGGGCATGATCAAGGAAACAAAGATAGACAGTACTTGTTCATAATAGCTGTAGAAAGTCAGTTTTAGACTGGAAGTAATAATTAAAGTAAATGTAGAATACAACATTATTAATCATGACTGTCTCTGTTACAAACAGCATATTTTCCCGCTGAAAAAAAAATGTATTTATAATGAAAAATGGAAAGGATGACTAAGGTGTTAGCTTTTCTACTCCCTTAACAAGAAGGCAGTGAGCAGAGCTATGGGAGCATTAATAGAGAATGTTCATTTCTGATAAAGAGAATAGACTTTTAAACTTTTCCTTTCCTACTCAACTGCATGGCCTTAGTCTGAGTGATCAGTGTTAATGTTAGCACATAAATAAATAGAGCAACAATATCATAGACAGGGATCAAGTTTCAAATCGTTGTAAATATATCATTTTCATATGACTGCTAGCATCAGGACCTGAAGCTTCAGTTCTTACACTGAGTAAACTTTTAGCAAATGCTGACAAAGAATATAGTTATTTCTCATATTCTGCGTTACACCATCATTCATAGTTACAGGCTACTAATTGCAGTGAGATGCCCTGGTGAAGTTGTACTATGGAGAGCTGTGCTATCACCCCCAGCCTAACCTCCACAAGAACTCTGAATCATTGTATCCTCCTACTTTTTACTCAGTGGCTTCCTGTTTTCATACTGAAGAAACTTCAAGTAATGCTGCTACTGGTCTCTGTTCTTGTGTTTCAGTCCATTTCTAGTTAGTTTTCTGTTCAAAATACCCAGTCCTAGGACAATACTGGAATTAGTCTAGGAGGATGCTTATGTGTCTAAGTGGATTATTAAAAAAAAAAAAAAAAGAACCCAAAGAACTCCCTGCTGGTTACAGGCATCATAGACACTTACCAGAAGTACATAAACCTGTTTTTTCAGTTGAACTCAATCTGATAATGTCTTCCTTAAGATTCTGTGTAATTGCTTATAGAAAGAAATTATTTTCACCTAAATTACACCTGACAGACATAATTTTTATGTGCTGCAGTATGGATATTTACACAGGACAACAGTATAACATTGCTATTCTGCAAAATATCATCATAAACTTCACTAGCTTTATTTTACAATTTTAAGAGTTAATCAGAAAATTATATTCTTATTGCATAAAAAACAGTAGCAAACATTCAATTATCCTCTTCTGAAAAATATTATACAATATTTTTCCACATAGTGTTCTCATTATCCAAAATGACATTAAAATCAATGTTGCAAGAATCCTATTAGTTCAATGGCACTTTGCTACTTAATAGAAACATGAAAAGTAAATACTTCACCTAGTAATGTTTATTAAACAAGGGAAAGAAAATATTTTAGCAAAGCCCAATAATATATGTCTATTCCCTTGTATTAAACCGTGTCAGGGAATGTTTCCAGACACTGGATTTTGATCTTCTGTACTCTTAAACTGCTGGAATGATCCCTGACACAGTTTGATGCAACTTCCCTAACAATCTTGCAAAGCAAAATCTCAGGCAGGGTTTGGGAGTCAGCATGAACCAGGAACTGTTCTCAGTGGGCACGTTGTAGGAATTAGTATTAGGGAATTTAATACCACGTACACAGCTGCTCCACACCACTTGGCCTCAGTGCCAGAGAACAGTTCCAGATACACTGGGTCTGCAGCTTCAGTAGTAATTAAACACAGCTGGGATTTCTTCTAATCATATTGGACATAATATTCAAATAATTTTCTCAGTGAAATTCTGTGTGGTGTTTGTGTATGGACCTCATGGGCCCACTCTCATCTTTTACTAGGTCTGTCCACTACAGCTCTACTTCTTCAGACTTTAAAAGAGAATTGAGAAGCCAGTGGGCAAGGTGCAGGCTGCCTTTTTGTAGCTTGTAGGAGGGTCAGCAGAGTGGCTCTCCCTGAGCTCAGCTGAATAACACTTTAAGGCATTAAAAAGGTAGGAGAGAGGCATGAGAATATAATTTCCCCTCTTCCAAAGATACATAAGTCAAAGGCTCTGTAAAATCATTTCCTTCCCTTTCTTTATTGTGTATGACATGGAACACTGTAGAGAAAACTCAAAAAGTGTTAACTGAAAATCTTCTTAGTTATCTATTTTTAAATTAAAATGGCTAATAAATAATACATATTAGTTTTCTTTTTTAAACCCAAGCTTATTTTTAAAAAGTAAGTGTGTTTTTTTCTTTTATCAGAAACTTTCAGCTTTTTTATTTAGCTATTTCGAGGGAGAGAAAAAAAAAAATCCCCAAAATTTAATTGTTAAGTCCCTTAGAAAATAATTGGCACTTTTCTACCAACTCAAGACTCAAGCCCTATAACTAAAGCAGAATTAGTACAATTAGAGAATTAGCATCCATGTCGACAGAGACTCTAATACATTAGTAATTTTACCATATCACAAACAGAAGTGTCCTACTTAAAAGACTGCGGGAACTAGGGCTTGGCTTTTTCTCCTTTCATCAGTTCACAACATCCAGTAACCCTTAGGAAACAACCAGATAGATCCTTGCTTTAGCTGTATCCTTTTGTTTCCACTACATTTTTTAAATGGTTAAGCTATTTTTTCAAGCAATTGCTTGTGCAAATAAAAGCCTGATTCAGATCTCTATGAAGCCCCCTGTAGAGAACACCTCTGAAGCTAAAGCTTGAAATGAAGCAAAGAACCTGAAATCACTCTTAGCAGACTCAAAGTTGGACAGGGTTGAGAGCTATGGGAGGAAAAGACCTAATGGAAAGATCCTAGACAGTAAGGAAACGTTTTATCTGAATCGACTTAAGTGATTTCATTGTCTGCAGTATTTTCTGGTTTTAAAATTTACACTTTATGCGTTATTTACTGAAATTTTCTGTACAGCATGTACATAATATTTTGCAGTAATTGCTCACACCTCACCGAAAATGGACGGCCGAGCCCAGAGAGTGCTGGTAAACGGAGTCAAATCCAGTTGGCAACCGGTCACAAGTGGTGTTCCCCAGGGCTCAGTGTTGGGGCTGGTCCTGTTCAACATCTTCATTGATGATCTGGATGAGGGGATCGAGTGCACCCTCAGTAAGTTTGCAGATGACCCCAAGTTGGTGGAAGTGTCAATCTGCTGGAGGGTAGGAAGGCCCTGCAGAGGGACCTGGACAGGCTGGATCGTTGGGCCAGGGCCAACTGTATGAGGTTCAACAAGGCTCAGTGCCCGGTCCTGCACTTGGGTCACAACAACCCCATGCAACGCTACAGGCTGGGGGAGGAGTGGCTGGAGAGCAGCCTGACAGAAAAGGACCTGGGGGTGTTGGTTGACAGCCGCGTGAACATGAGCCAGCAGTGTGCGCAGGTGGTCAAGAGGGCCAATGGCATCCTGGCTTGTATCAGGAATAGTGTGACCAGCAAGACCAGGGAGGTGATAGTGCTCCTGTACTCGGCACTGGTGAGGCCGTACCTCGAGTACTGTGTTCAGTTTTGGGCCCATCGCTACAAGAAGGACGTTGAGGTGCTGGAGCGTGTCCAGAGGAGGGCAATGAAGTTGGTGAAGGGTCTAGAGCACAAGTCTTAAGAAGAGTGGCTGAGGGAACTGGGGTTGTTTAGCCTGGAGAAGAGGAGGCTGAGGGGAGACCTTATTGCTCTCTACAACTACCTGAAAGGAGGCTGTAGTGAGGTGGGGGTCGGTCTCTTCTCCCTAGTAACAAGTGATAGGATGAGAGGCAACGGCCTCAAGCTGCGCCAGGGGAGGTCTAGGTTGGATATTAGGAAAAATTTCTGCACCGAAGGGGTTGTCAAGCATGGCACAGGCTGCCCAGGGAAGTGGTGGAGTCCCCATTCCTGGAGGTATTTAAAAGAGGTGTAGATGTGGTGCTTGAGGACATGGTATAGATGGACTTGGCAGTGGTAGGTTAACGGTTGAACTCGATGATCTTAAGGGTCTTTTCCAACCTTAACAATTCTGTGATTCTATGGTTCTATGAAAAGAATCCAGGTTTAACGCTGCTGGTAATTCAGGGTGGAACATCTATAGAAGAGTAGCTAACTCTCTTTAGCACCTTGGCGTCACAGGGAGGATGAAATTTCCATGAAAGATTTATTAGAATTAAGTTCTTAGGGTGCTGTTTTCTGATTTCATTGAGATATGAAATGTTCATATCAATTTATGGCTTGGTCCACAAAAATGCATTAGTGGCTAAGTTCCTCCAACACCAATGTGAGTGGAACATCTACATGGTTTTGTGGGGACGGGCTTCAGTTTTCTGTGGACTTGGATGCAAAGATTTACCATTCCATGCAGAATCTTAGGAACGCCAGTAATTACAATCCACAGGAGCCCAGACTGATGCACTATCTTGTCTTGAAAAGCAGCTAGAACAAGGTAGTTCAGGAGGATAAAGGGATAACAGCACGTACAGTTCTTGGGTGCCCAAACTGCAGAGTATTTGGCATGGCACAGAGAAATTATGGAGTCTGTGTGGTACCCCAAAATGGAATGTGGCAAGCTTCAGACATGTAAGCAGGGGCATTGTCCCAGGGCCCAAAAAAAAGTGTAGAAGGGGCAAAATGCACTTGTAGCTGGATTGAAATCTGTCACCAGTGGTGCTTTACCACCATATGTTCTGGCTGGTGTGAGGAAAGAGGCTGGTGACATATGGGTCAGGAGTGGAGACAGATTCTATGCCTTACATGCTCCAGCTAGATTGCACCCCTTCTCTGGCCTGATCACACACGTTTCAATCCAGGACACTGTGGAGCATAACCTCCTCTTTAGATGCACAGGAAACAATCTTAACTGATGGGCTGCCATCAGCACGAAACAACCTTCTTCCTTGGAAGGCAGCAGTCAGCAGCTCAGGAGCTGTCCAAATGTCCCTTGAAGAAGTGCAACTCTTTCCACTGATTTCATTGAGTTTTGGATCAATATCAGTCAACAGAAGTGTTGAGTGAGTCAAATCTGTGTACTGCATGTGTGCCTGAAGTGCATGTTAACATTTGCACTGCAGTGAACATGAAGGATGGTTAGAAGGGAGGCCACACTGTGGGTCAGATTATACATTTTTGTTCAGAGCTTTGTAGAGAAGTTTCCTTATAGTTCTACACATTGAATCCTATAAAACTATGCACTTGGCTCCATACTTTCACAAACACTATACTGTCATGCAAAAAATAAAATAAAATAAAGAACAAGTAGTTGAAAATGAAAAACGAAAAATGAAAATGAAAAATAGATTTTGCTCTTACAATTTTGTTTTTATTATTAAGTAGCAAGATGGCTTTGTATAATAGTTGCAAATTGAGAAGTCCCATAAAGCCTTCTTGTACCCTATTTATCTACAGGTTACTGCTGCACTAATCAAATTATTTCATTTAAAAATATCCATTTTCTCCATTGCACGCTGTATGTGATGGTAGGTCACTGACCTACCTCTGTGCTATTGAATTTCAGCATAATGCTTCATTTACCTTAGACAACCCACGCACAAACTCAGAATGCTAGATTATACCCACTTTGTAGCACTACCCTTTGTTCACCAAGCTTTTATCCAGGAAGCAAACTGATACTACAAACTTTAATTTATCATATTTCTTATGGTTCCTGGTGAGATAGAGTCTTTTGAGTAGATAACAATAGCTGAAGGTAACGATCTGGGGAAATGGAACTTCCTAGGAAGAATCAAAATGCATGAGTGGGAAGCAAAGATGTGTCAATATTTTGTTATTTAGATGCTGTCTTTCTCACATGTTTCACAGAATTCTCCCAAACCCACAGTTAAAGATGTAATAAACTTAAGACAACCATATATTCACTTTAATTGGAATTTTTTTAGAGATAACATTTCAGCTCAGTCTTAAAGTTTAAACTTTCTGTACTTATTAGCCCTCTTTGTAATAGAAGTGAGGGGTACAATTGTAGCCCTGATGAAGCAATTGAAAGTCCAAAGGGCCAAATTTCATGTCCCCAGATTTGCACTGACAATGATGCCACAAAAATGGAATTTGAGATGAGAAAGATTATATAGAGTGGGCATGACTAACCATGAAAAAAATATAATGCACTATAAAGTGTTCCTAAATACCAATTTGTATATATATCCTGGAGTTATGTTGGTATATTATATGTAACTGATGTCTAAACATTGCCTAAAAAATTACAATAAAATGTCAATGTAATAAATAATAAGAATGAGTAACTCACTGTAGTGGAAAGATGTATACTATTCACAGCTATGTGGAAAGATGTATACCATTCACACCTATAAAAAGTGGATTTAAGGAAGTCATTAAATGGCAATATTCAAAATCCTTTATCTGGTTCTAAATATAAATCCGAAATTATTCTGTACTTTGGCAATGATCCAGAGTGGCGTTGATTGCTGACCATCCAGAAATAATTAGTGCCTCTTTCTCAGTTTGAACATAGTAAATCTGGTTTTCTCATTCCTCCTCTCCTATCTCCTCAGATGTATGAAGTGATAGAACATCTTAACACTATAGTAAATGCTCTACAAAATCAAATAAGTTTTATTTCTCTTATTTATGTGAACCATCCATCTTTCATTTAGAAGTTTTTGTTGATGGTACAGCAGTCCTCATGCAACTTTATTTCCTTTCCTTACTCAACAAGCATTATTTGCCACATAAGGCATCATTTTTTGCTTCAATTTACAGAGCATTTTTTTTTTTTGCATAAAAATACTAGTCAAATCTCTTGATTTGCAAATCATAAGACCACATCTTTCTAACTTCACATGTTTTATAAACTTCTGTATTGGGTATCATGACAATGTTTTGATAATGGGGGGGCTGCAGGGGTTGCCCCTTTGAGAAGAAACCAGGGGCTCCCCCATGCCGCACACAGCCAGTTCCAGCTGGCTCTGCAATGGACCCACCACTGAACACAGATAGGCCTATCAGCAAAGCTGGTGGTGCCTCTGGGAAAACATATTTAAGAAATGGAGGAAAACACCATGGTGGGAGGAGGAGAGAACAATAAGAGTGAGAAGCAACAGAGGGAACACCAAGGTCAGAGGAGCAAGAGGTGCTCCACTGGTAGAGCAGGTACCCCCTGAAGGGACTGCAGATACATCCCAGCAGGGACTGTGGCCCATGGAGGACCAATGCCAGAGCGTAGGAAAAGAGTGAGAAGGAAGGAGCAGCAGAGAGAAACAGCTGACCCTGACTTTCTGCGCTACTGTTACCTCTCTGAAGGGACTGAGTGTAACCTGTGATGATAACAAGCAGGGAGGAGAGATGTCTGGAGTGAAGTAGTGAACTGGATGGATATTGGGAAGAGGGGAGGAGAGAAGTCTGAAGTGAAGTTGAGGCCAGGAAAGTGGGAGGAAAGGTGTCTTTCCTTAAGTGTTTTAAATGTTTGTCTTTTTAGTTTGTTTGTTTGTTTCCCAATACCCAAATCAGTAATTAAATATTTATGCCAATTGGCAATGTACTAAGTTAAATTCCTTAAGTCGAGTCTGTTTTTCCCATGACAGTACAGTACTTGGTAAGTGATTTCCCTGCCTTTTATCTTGACTTATGAGTTTTCTCACCCTCATTCTTTCTATTCTCTCTCCCATCTTGTAGCAGGGTGGGAGTGAGTGAGCAGCTGGGTGAGTGCTTGGCTGCCAGCTGGGGCTAACCCACTAAAACTTCCAGTAAGCAAGCATTTTACCTCTTCCTCGCTTCCTCCTATTGATGCACATTAATTTATCAGTCTCTGAGCTCTTCATCATTTTTTTGTTCTCTTTCAATACATACAGAGCACATGAAATCTTAAGACAACTGCAGGCAGTTCTCTTAATAATAGAACAATAATTTTCCCCACTAGCTCAAACCCTACCTGCCATTGCTCTGAATGTGAGTTCATTGTCTTAAAGGAGGATATTGAGATAAAATATATTGGAGATTATATATAATCTTTCTCTTCATCGGCAAGGAGCTCTTCCTATGTTGATCTACTGGACTCAGAGGATCTATTTATGCCTTGAAACACAGCTATTGGGAAAGGCACAATGCACCAGGCATTGATCCCATTAAAGTGAGTAGGAGCTTGTCATTAAACAGCTATTCCTTGGGTTTTATATTCACAGAAAAAGCATAAGATGGAGGATGAGAGAGCAAGAGAATTATAAATATAGTTTTGTTTGCATACAAAACTATATGTACATAGTACATACATACTAAATAAACAACTGTGAAAAACTGTTTTAATTTCAGAAGTATTTGTTATTCTTCAAAACAGTCATTTTTGCTGTTTTAATAAAAAAGAGAGAAAACTATCATCTTGCCTCTAGTTCTCTGATTTTTCCCCTCACATACTGGAGACAAATTTTAATGTTCTGAAATTAACTGTGAATAAATCCACAAAAAGCTAGAAATTACTTTCTAATATTAGGACATAAGCAAAAAAACTTGATTAATTAGCAGCTTTATATTTTAACGTGAATTGTATCTTAAACAAAATCAGCTATGATATCCAAGGGAAATCATATTTGCGTTTCTACCAGTATTTGTCTTTTTGATATTAGTATTTACTTTGTGCACTGGTCTATAATTGATTAAAATACATATTTATTCTTCTGGGATCTGAAAACCTCAGGAACACAATTATCCACTACAGCTGGACAGCCTGCAACCCCGTGTGAACAGGGGTTGAACTTTTAAAAAGGATATAAATCTTATATTTATTTTACTTTTGGAATAAATTTTCAATTTGCATTAAAACGTGTCATTATTGAGGTCGTGATTTTAAATTAATATAAATCAAGAAAGTTTAATGAGATTGGTGCATTTATTAGATCTTGTTCATTGGTGTAACAGGAATGTTATACACACTCTGGAAATTTGCTTTTCCAGTATTTGTTAGTTTTACTTTTACCACAATGTTGATATTAATCTGAATAGCATTTTAGATTCTCATATCACCCTCTTGTTATATCTTCCTCATGGAAGACACTTGCTGTGTTAAAAAGAGTTAAAAGAAAATGATTTCTCCAGGAGAAACTGGATCTGGCTTAGAGTACGTCTGTAGTTATAGATGTTCACCAAAACCAATGTTTGAGTACTTGACCTAACTTTAATACACTGAAATGATTTTAGCGAAATGCCTAAAGAAGATTCCTTAATCATCTTCTGTTCCATTCCACAAATATATTTTTCAAGACCCATTCTTGAGAAACATGCTTTCCATGGCTCCAATATGATTGAAAGCAATTATCTTGAATCCAGCTGAAGTCTTTCTGCTCAAATCAGGTCTGTTGTTTACTATTGTTTCTCTACAAGTATGTAACAATAAGAAGTCTATGGAATTTCACGAATAATGCAGTGTAGAAAATATTCAGGGAACATAAGGAGAAAAACAATCTTAAAAATCTAGACAGGAAAAAAAAATGTCTGTATAGCCAAGTAGCATTTTTTTTTTCTTTAAAAAGAGCTGGAGAATCACATCATGATTTTTAGTTCTACACAGGAGTTGCCACTTTGGGACAGACGAAGATCCATTTTATCTCATATCCTGCTTATAGCAGTGGCACAACAGACCCTGAGAGTCCATCTTAGAGAACAGACCCAGCAGAGATTTATCTTTTGTCAAGTAAACCTTCCTAGTTTCTGACAGCTAGGTTGAAGGGCTCCAAATATAAAGTGGATGAACTCCCTTGTATTGGGCATAAATGGCAGGGTTTAAGTTAAAGGAGGCTGCAAAGGCCATGAATTGCTGGGTGCTGGTCACAGCCACCTCCAGTTCACAGGTGACCCACCAACAAGGACAACCCTGAGGGACTGCAGCCATGGGTGACCCATGCTGGGGCAGGGACACTAAGATACTAAGATGCATGTATCGCTGGAGAAAAAGAAGAAAGACACAGTAGCAGAAAGAAGCCAATATGCCTGTGACTCCAACCTTCTGTGCCTCCCCGAGGAACTTGAATGAAGTGAATGAAAACAAGGGAAGTTGAGACCGAGATAACTGTCTGGCTGAAGCTGAGCATTGGGAATGGAAAGGAAAGATGTTTACTTAAATGTTTGACTTTTTATGTTTTCTTTTTCTCAATATCTGAATTAGTAATCAGAATTTTCTCTTAATTGGCAATACAATAAATTAAGTAAAAATTCTTGCTAGTCAAGACTGTTTCTACGCTATGCTCTGTCTATGCAAGTACATTTCTCTTTAGCTCACCAAAAGGTCTTACAAGCATATTGGAGAGTATAGCCAGCCTGTGCACTCCCCAGCTCCTTTCCACTTGCATGGGCAAATACCACTTTTAGAAGTCTTATGGAAAGCCCATTTTGCACTGATAACGATTATATTAATAGTTAACATAGGACGTTAAAGAAATCAGGAAGACTATTTGGGGAATTGTATGTCTTAAAGACAGTATTACACTTTTGCTGATAATAAATAATTTATAAATGACAGAAATGTTGGGTTTGGGTTAATAGATATTAATATGTAAGATTTTTTTTTAATAATCATCTCTTTCTTTACAGGAGAGGTGGTTATAAAAGCTTGTAAGTGTGTAAACATCAATAACTCAGCAAAAGTATCAAGATCTTGTAAATATGCAGCACTGCCACGCCATGAGAGGCATATGGACGATAAACTGACTTTAAGAAATAGCCTGTTTACTAACAGTCTGTAAGCTCTGAGACTCTGGCCTCTAAGACACATGAAAAAACATAAGTGCCTTAGGTATGTTTCTAATTATATGAACCTCTCCATCAGCCTAAAAAAAAGTCCTTAATGCAAGAATCCACAGGAAGAATAGCAATGGTGGTTCTTAGTCATTCTGAAGGGTAATACTTCAACCATTCTGCTCCAAAATTATATAAAGTCATCAGACATTCTAGTCTCATATCCTGCCTTTAGGAAGGAGTTAATTTCACGTAGCACAGATTGAATAGCTGTATGTTTCTTGTAACATGCTGTATCATTTAGCTGCTATCTGTCTCTCAGTCTCAGAAATCACTGCCTGGTCACTTTGCAAGTAGCCCTTTCCAGACACCATCCTGGAAAAAATGCTCACATAACCTACTCATTATATGCACTCAGCTCTAGTGTGGTCTGTGCTAAGGTGTAATGGATTTAGCTTTAGGCTTGGTAATTTAATTTCACTTAATACCATATCCAATGCTATACAATTCTTTAAATCAGTTGAGCTATGCTGATTTATACTACCTGACTCCTGGCCAGAGGAGCACATTGTAACATGGCATCACTTGCATACCTATTTAGGGTATTCCGCTCTGCAGGCACAGTAGTGACACACAAAACATAAACCAGGACAGCTTTAAATTAGCCAGCAGGAGAGTACTGATAACACAAGGCCCTAGGGTTATTTTACCTGTTTCTCCCTTAGCCCTTGAAAGTATCTGTTAAATAGGGAGTCCAGTAGAATGTAAAAAAGTAAAGATCTCCAACCTGAGCTGCATTATTGTCATGGGTCAACCCCAGCTGGCAACTAAGCACCACAGAGCCACTTGCTCACTCCCCCCTGGTGGGATGGGGGACAGAACTGGAAACGTAAAAGTGAGAAAACTCATGGGTTGAGATAAAGACAGTTTAATAGGTAAAGCAAAGGCTGTGCACACAAGCAAAGCGAAACAAGGAATTCATTCCCTACTTCCCAGCGGCAGGCAGGTGTTCAGCCATCCTCAGGAAAGCAGGGCTCCACCATGCATAACAGATACTTGGGAAGACAAATGCCATCACTCCAAATGTCCCCCCTTCCTTCTTTTCCCCACAGCTTTATATGCTGAGTATTACATCATATGGTGTGGGGTATCCCTTTGGTCAGTTCGGGTCAGCTGTCCTGTCTGTGTCCCCTCCCATCTTCTTGTGCACCCCCAGCCTACTCACTGGTGGGGTGGGGTGAGAAGCAGGAAAGGCCTTGATGCTCTGTAAGCACTGTTCATCAATAATTAAATCATTGCTGTGTTATCAACACCATTTTCAGCAGAAATTCAAAACATAGCCCCCTACAAGCTACTATGAAGAAAATTAACTCTGTCCCAGTCAAAACCAGCACAATTATACACATCTTAACAACATTCTTTCCTCTCTGAGGTGTTATTTTGACCCCATTCTCACATGTAGATAATGACATTGACTACTGCCACCTATTTCAGTAATTTCCTTCTTAAAGTGATGATTAAAAATAGTATATCTGGGCATTTTTCCCCCTCAGAAAAGCCTTTCTGAATATTATTGACATGAAATTACAAAACAAATCTTCCAAAGTCACCCACTTAACAACTTTGTTTAGCTCACAGCATTCTCTTTCACACAGTAAATTTATATTTTTTTAATAATGTTAATATGACAACAAAATATTCTTCAAATATATGCCTGACTGTGTTTTGAGATGGAGAAGATATAAGTTTAAAATATCTCACCAGTCTCAGTGTCAGTGGCTCTACTGAGAGGTTACACAGGACTCATAACAACACCTGCCACAGCAGGGCAGAATTCTTATTATCAATCAGTTGCTAACGTGCATGCAGGGAGGATAGCATTCCCTTCTGCTTTCATTTGTTATTTATCTTGTTCATTTAGATTACAAACCCATTAAGGGTAAGACAGTCCCTCTGTTCACATATTATAGTGGAGTAGGATTCTTCTTGGGACAAGAGGCCCTGCAGAGGGATCTAGATAGATAGCATGAAATTTAACAAGAACAAATGCTGGATTCTGCACTGAGGACGGGGTAACACCAGGCACAAGTATAAATTGGGAGAGGAGTGACTGGAGAGCAGCCCTGCAGAGAGGGATCTGGGGGTGCCGGTGGACAGCAGGCTCAGTAGGAGCCAGCAGTGTGCCCTGGCAGCCAAGGGGCCAAACCGCATCCTGGGGTGCATCAAACACAGCGTAACCAGCCGGTCAAAAGAGGTGATTGTTCTGCCGTATTCAGTATTGGTGCGGCCTCACCTTGAGCACTGTGTGCAGTTCTGGGCCCCACAATTTAAGGAGGATGTGAAGGTCCTTGAATGTGTCCAGAGAAGGGCAACAAAGCTGGTGAAAGGGCTGGAAGGAATGTCCTATGAGGAGCAGCTAAGGACTTGGGGCTTGCCTAGTTTGGAGAAAAGGAGGCTGAGGGGCGACCTCATTGCTCTCTACAGCTTCCCGAGGAGGGGAAGTGGAGAAGGAGGTGCTGATCTCTTCTCCCTGGTATCCAGTGATAGGACACATGGGAATGGTTCAAAGCTGCACCAGGGGAGGTTTAGACTGGGCATTAGGAAGCATTTGTTTACTGAGAGGGTGGTCAAACACTGGATCACGCTTCCTAGAGAGGTGGTCGATGCCCCATGCTTGTCAGCGTTTAAGAGTCATTTGGACAATGCCCTTAATATGCTTTAACTTTTGGTCAGCCCTGAAGTGGTCAGGCAGCTGGACTAGATGATCATTGTAGGTCCCTTCCAACTGAACTATTCTATTCTATTCTGTTCTGTTCTATTCTATTCTGTTCTGTTCTGTTCTGTTCTTTCTTAATTTTATCTGCCTAAAATATAAGCATCTATTCTAACCTCACCACTTTGATGTCATCCTAAAATTCAGTTTGAAGACAGGTAGAGGCAATCAGCCTCTGGAGATTGCTGTGTCTCTCCATTGGCTTATGGGGTTGAAGGAAGGTGTCTACACCTATAGCTAGCCTTAGATTAGATAGCAAACATTAGGAGAGGAGAATATCATTGTCAGTAATCAGGTTGGCTGAAGCTTCTAGATTCCCCTGCAATAATAATGGTTATTATAATTTCTAATTTAGGGTCATCCTACCATATATGGCAATTCTGCTTCTGTAAGGGTGGGGTTTTTTTTTAAATTTCCTATGGTTATCTTGAGTTTTTCTTAAGCTTTTGTCTATGTTTTTATCTCTCTAATCTATCCAAATCTTTTTGCTCTGTCTCTCTTGGTATGTTTATGTTCTTAAAGTAATCTGAATGATTCTTCATAAACAGAACTGCCTTGCACAGTAATTACCATTACTTTATAACCCTTGCCAGCTGTGCACCTCAGTCTCAACAGGTAATTAGATCAAAGTAGCTCAGCAAACTTTCATGTTTATATATATGTTACAACCATTACTTTTTCTGACAGGAGAAACCCAGCAACTATTACTCGAAGTTTCTCTTCTCTGTTTTGACATGAAAATACAGAAACTGTTACAGAACTTTGAAAGAGGAAATTCAGCTGTGCTTCAGTTCAGCTGCTCCACAGAATTCAGACCTGTGAAGTTAAGCTAGCTCAAATATCTATTTCTGATTACAGCAAAAAAAAACTTGATGGATATAATTTTTAATATAAAAAACCTTTGCAGTTTCTTCCTGTTCTGTTCTTGTGTTTATGTAATATGCTACTTAAAATCATTATGGAAGTTCTAGTCATTAATCTGTAGATAATGTAAAATAGGATTAAATATCTAAGTGCCTCTACAGTGAACTGGTCTTTTCATTGGAAAATATGAAAAAATTAAAGGGGATGGAAGGCTTGGCTTTTGGGTTGTGTGTGGGTTTGGGTGGTTTTGTTGTTGTTGTTGTTTGGGGGTTTTTGCCTGTATTTTCCCTTCATTTTATAGCAATTCATTATTTGAATGTGTGCTCTCAGACTCTGGTAGAGTGCCTTTGCTACTGTCTTTTTATCTGTTCTGATCTTTCTCTGGTTTTTATTCCTCCCTAACAATTTCAGATGATCTACCCAAAAAGGCATGTGAGGAACATGAGGAATACTGGCAATTTCTATGAGACAGAAGGATCATTCCCACCTACCTCTCATTCAGCTTTGATCCTGCAAATCAAATGTGTGGGCTGCACATGAAATCTGCCCAGTCATAACTCATTACAGGATCACAATGGAAATACAGACTGAAAAGGATTGCCTGAGACCTGGCAGTCAGTAAAAGAACTCAAGTATTTTCCACAGAAGGCAGATGAAATATATTCTGCTTGATAAAATCAGAGAATTGTTCATTCATTTAGGCATTTAATAGGAGAGAAAAAGGAGCACATGTAGTTTTTTATTACAGGGCTAGAAGCAAAACATTGATAATTACCTAGTCTAGAAAACTAATTACATTTTAAGAAGTAATTTCATTATTTTGAGACCTTCCATGGCTATCTTTATATTAAATATAAAACATTATGTACTATAAATGTCAAATTCTGCAAGACATCAGTTTAGCAAATGCAGAACTTAGATTTGCTGAAGTTAATTAAATCAAAGTAATCTAAAAATGCCCATGGAGAAGAGCCTGAGGTCTGACATCCTTCTCTGAAAATATGCAAAAATATTTTTTGTTACCTTGCTGGACACATTTCCAAAATCTATTTGTTATAACATATGATGCAGAATGTACATCTTTCAAACTCCATGAGAAAAAGGAGCAAACCAGTCATTCTTATATCTTGTATTGCACTAGAAATCAAATCACATTCCAAAATGTCTTGGTATTACTGCTATATGAAAACAGAAGAAAAAGATAACCTATGACTGAAGAGTGACCTAACAATAAAAGAAAAGAATGCAGGTTGGAAGCTTCCAGACAGTTGAAAGCAAGTAAGTAAATAAGAGAGGATAGCACTCAGTAGAAACAGAGATTTCAACATACCAGACATAACCTGTTACATAAGAGAATAGATATCCAAGAGTTTGGGGCTTCTTGCACACAAATCTGTCTTTAAAACAGACATCAAAGTGTTGTTATGGTGCTAATCTGCATGCTAAAGTGTTTTTTGTCATTAACAGGTCAAGATTCTGTCATCCTTATTTATAGTGACCACACTTCTAAAGCAGTACCACTGAGTTTATTTTCATGTCTAACAAAGGCAAAACAGAAAAGTCCACCTGAAATGAGAAGAGTAGTTTGTTTTCAATGACAGTGCCTGTGCTGTAAAATCTGGTTCAGCATTAACAGGCTTGGTAATTTACAGAATAAGGAGGAAGTTGTTTGAAAGATTCTGTTAAGGACCACACGATACTGCGTAAGAAAGGAATCATTCTTGTTCACTGAGAGTCAGTCCTATACAATACTTTTGTTCGACACAGACATGTGAAATACAGGACTGCTAATCAGGGCATGATGATACTGAAAAAGGGTGCATGAGAAGAAAATGGTAATGGACTGTATTTTAGCAAATCTTACCTGGGAGAAGAGTAAAGAGGTGGAAGTTACATTTACAGGACCAAAAAAAAAAGTGAAAGAAATAAGGAAAAATAAAATAGCTCTGCTGAAAATAGGAGATACTCAGAAGACATACATAACAGCTCCCTACTAGATGAAAATCAAGAATAAAGATTATGATAAGCTACACAATACAAATGACTCTTCAGAAAGTGTCAAGATCAATAGGCAAGCTAATTAGGAAAAGGATGAATAAAAAAAATAATTACGTACTTATTAAATTAAAAGTCAATAAATAATGCAATCAGTTGTTAGGACAAAAAACATCAATTAAGCAAGGAGAAATCTAAAGAGCTTGGAACTCACCAGCCGCAGTCCTTAGGGTTCCCCATGCCATGGTGCTTAGGACCGAGGCATGAAGAACATTCGAACAATATCTTCACAGCCAAGTGAATTCCTCTGCCTGAAGTTTTCATCTTCTGGGTTCTGGTCTTTAGGGCACCACAGTCTACTATTTATGGATTTTTGAACCAGAAGAGGATTTTGAGAGTGGGGCCATAATGGTCATTGGTAGATAGAGTGGTTGAATATGTCTCCTTTCTGAATAATATTAATGGGACATAATCAGCCACTTCTTACTCAATAATATTAATGAAGGACTGTGGGAAAAAAATTTGCTAAAAGATCGTCTTTATCCAGGTAGCTAAATATTACTAGTGGGAAGAACAAGATCAAGGTAGAAATGGAGCAATGTGCCCTTCAGTCAAAAAAAGATCAACCACACCCTGGTTTGCCTTAGCAAGAGAGCAACCAGCTGTTTGAGGCAAGTGATTATTCCCCTCCCCTCAGCACTGTGGCATCATATCTGGAGGGCTGTGCCCAGCTTGGGGCACCCCACTACAAGAAAGACTTCGACATACTGGGTGAGTTCAGTGATGGTCACTGACATGATTAGATGACAGAAATATGTGACATGCGGTGAGAGGCTGAAAGAGCTGGGCCAGTTCAGCCCGGAGAAGAGGAGGGGCAGAGGAGACCTTATTGCTATCTGCAACTGCTTCATGGGAGAGTGTAGAAAAGATGGAGTCAGACTCTTCTCAGAGGTGCAGAACAGGGCGAGAGGCAATGGATACATATTCCAATACAGGAAACTCCATCAGATTTTAGGAAAAAAATTGTGAGTATGAGGGTAGTTCAAAATCAGAACAAGCCAACCCTGGAGATAATCAAAACTCAACTGGACAAGGCCATAAATGATATCTGAACTATTTGGAACTGCCCTGAGTGGGGATTTGGACAGGATGACTTCCGGAGGCCACTTCCAATCTAAACTAGGTTGAGTCTATGTTTCTGTGCAAGCTTTGGAGCTTTCGATCTAAAGTATTAAAGCAACTAGCTAAAATAATATTTTAAACACTAATGCCAATCTTTTTCAAACATACGGAAGGTAGAACTGAGAGAAGAAAATTTGTAGCATCTTTCTTTTAAGAATCATGTAATGGGATAGGAAGAGAATCTGAGCAATCCAAGAAAATATGTGGGAAAGGCATTGGAAAACACTTAAATGCAATGAGTCTGCAAATAGCTTGAAGAAAAATGTGCTATATAAAACAGACATCCTGGAGTTGTCAAAACCTTATCCTGTAAATAAGCCTGTTGTCTTCCTTGGACCAAGATAACCGCCATAAAGGGAAAAGCTGTAAATATATTGGAACTTTGATGAGTGCTGTGCAATAGTCTCATTAGAAAACTAAGAAATTTGATTTAGAGGTAGTAGGTGTACATCGAAGTCGAAGAATGTTTTTTAATTATTCATCACCAGACTCTGAGTTCACTGAACATGACATCCCATACAGGTCTGTCTTTGTCCCTTTAGTATTTTCATTAATGACTTGTGTCATGAAAGAGGAAGAGGGCTGTAAAATCTGCAGGGGCAGAGTGCAAGGAATCCGGAGAATACAATCAAAATTCAAAATTATCTTAACAGGATGAAGAGATGGTTTGAACCCAGTTAGATGGCATTCAGTAAAGGCAAATGTAAGAACTACACCGATGTGTCATTCACAAATACCCATGAAGGATGCACAAAAAGGGGCAAAAAAAGAGTGAAATAAATGGTTAGGCAACAGTATAGTACATTCAGGGGATTATACTGGATCACAAACTAAATACAGTAGTATGATGCATTTTCAAAAAGGATAATTTTCACTCTGAAACAGCTTGTTCTAGTTTATTTAGCATTGGTGAGGTCTTGGCTGAAGTAACAAAGTTTATAGAACAAATGTTAAGAATGATAATAGCAAGCTGAAAAGAATCCATGGGAAATAAGAAAGGATGCTAAAAGATTAGAAATTATGGCCTGCAAAGAAAAGTTAAAGCTACTGAGTTCGTTTAGTCTTAGAAAAGAGACAGCTGAATGTAGATATGATGAGCAGTACGCCATGTAAAATTTCAGTAGAAACAGGATGATAATAATTTTTTCTCTAGTGACAATGCTGAAAAAACAAGGAGTTGTTAACCTAATCTGCAGAAAACATAGGTTGGATCTCTCGGCATTTAACTATGAAAACTTGATCCTACCTCTGTATTGAGGGTAAACTAGATCAGCAGTGGTGCACTTAAAGCCTCAGACCTGGATAGGGCTTGTGACTTCCGTTCATACAATTCACATCTGCATCCATGTTACATAGTGACAGGAAGTGTGTTTCTACAGAGCCTACCAAGTGATCGTAGGAGTTTCATTTGGTTGTCGGCAAAGAAAAAGATTCTTCACCCCCCAAGGTTTCTTTACTGTCCTATTTCTCTCTGTCATGGTTTAACCCTATCCAGCAACTAAGCACCACACAAAGAAGAAAATTAACTCTATTCCAGCTGAAACCAGGACACTCTCTATTTCTAAGTTATGCAAAGTGTGCCTAGAGCTATAAATAGATGATCTTTTTTGTTATATATTTCAGTGACTTTAAAGTTCCGTTTGGTGGGGTAAAACTCAGGGAAGCAAGGAAATCATTTAGGAGTGAATTACACAGATTACATAGTTAAGAAATGAATTAAGAATATTTTTAATAGAGGAAAATTAGACCAGTAGGTAAAGTGACTCAAAATTAGCCCAGCAATTAATCTGGTCAGTAGACAAGCCATTGAAGAATGGATTAATTAAGCTAGCAGAAAATTAATTAAGTTATGAAATAAGTCAGATGGGAATTATTAATGAATTAATTAAGTAGTCAGTCCTGTGACTTGTGTAGGAGAAAGCGGGGGTGATCTGCTGTGAGCAGGATATATAGTTACCAGGCTAGAAAGTTAAGATATCAAGTTATGAAGGGAAAGATTTATTACTAGCAACACTAGCCATTGGAGCCACAGAGATGGAAATGTAGGAAGAAATGATTTTTTATTATACTGTCAAATTTAAAAAAAAAAAAAAAAAAACACAAAAAAAACACAAACCCTCCAATATCTGGGGAAGCCAAAATGCTTTGCTGTTATTAGTTTCTGTTACTACCCTACCTAAAAATATTTAGTTAATTTTTTTTAAAAGAAGGCATTTTGAGTTTAAAAAGTGTTGTTTTCCTCACTATAAAGGATATTTATGAACAGAGAGGAAAGCCAAGAGGAACTAATGACTGTGCAGTGGTTAGAGCACTCTCTTGCAGTGTCAAATCTTTTCTATTGTTCAGGACTTTTTTAAGGTTTTTTCGGTTAGTTTTTTGGTTTTGGTTTTTTTTCAAAGACAAGATTTAGGAACTAAAGGCTCCAAATACCAAAATAACACTCTACTCTCAGAATCCAGAATATTTATGCAGGGTCTCTGTCAGTCACATCTTCTGAAGCCATTCTAGGTTCTGTAAATTATACAAATATTTCTTGTGTCCAGAGGGATAATGTACAAACATTTCTAGAGCCTGATGCTTAAGGTACTCTCTGCTAATGTAGAACACCTGGTCCTAGTTCCTCATCACAAATATGTTGCATCTTGAGTGTAGAGGAGGTATTTTTCCAATTTGGCAGAAGTTATCCCTCTTTTGGGATGCCATTTACAATGGATAACCATCGAGATATTCTGCAGATTTCTTCAGAGAACAATCCAGATGAGGACCAGGTACTTAGCTCTGCCTGCAGCTTCTAGTATTTCTCTTGCATGTATAGTCTTGTCTTCTCTGAACTAAGTCTAAAGAAATCACATATGGCTGAGGTACCTTTCACTTGCTCAGACACCTGTCGCCACTGGAGCCATCTGGTGCGGGTTGCAGAGCAACCTGGGAAAATGGTAGGGCTGCACAAGTCAGGAGGCATGGGAGCTGACTAACACAGCAAGAAAATTAAGATAGCCTAGAAACAATACAACTATTGAAGTGTCACAAAAGTCCACATCCAGCCTGGGACTAGGTGATGAAATCAGATAGCTGTGCTCAGCTATGACAGCTGATTTTTAGCTTTTACAGACACTTGTATTCAGTGGGCAGGGACTCAAACAGTAAGGAGACCAAGCATGTTGAAGAACAACTTCTGTGATGATTTGGAAATTCTCTAGGACATATTGCAAAGTCTTAGCATTAGAAGCATTCTGCTTCTTTGACTTTTTCACTGTATCATGCTATTTATTTAAATCTAATGTTCATAAGACGTGCCCAGAACTAATAAGAGAACGTTGCTGGCTTAAGACGGGTGCATGTAAAATGTTTGCCTTAGACAGCAAAAGGTCATATCAAAGACAACATATTTGGTATGGGAGAATTCTTGTTTCATTCAGTGTGTATATGTCTTTCCCAATAAACATCCTTCAATCACTTGTCATTAGACTCGGAAAGATCTGGGACTTCTTGTCACAACTTTTACTCCAACCTTAGCAGCTCCTCAGAGACTGAGCTGATGCCTCTCCACCAGCTAGACTGGATTTCTGGAGTTCATGCTGGATGTTCACAAGGCACTCAGTAGTAACTTTGTTCATGGACTGCATTCTGCCAACTTAAAATGAATTTCATCTTTTAACAGCTGAAAAAAAATATTATTGCATGGAGCCAATACTATTCTTAGAGTGTTCAAGGCTTTTGAATACACATTTTAAAGATGTACCTTGAAGACTTTTTCAAATCAACAGTTTTGAATGTAGTATTTAAATAACACTGACATATAAAAAGAATTCATGAGAATATTAAGCTTTTGTTCTGAATTTGTATTCAGTTCAGCTGATAGACCATCTATAATAACTCCTGGTATGCGTAAGTAGCCTAACTGATTCAATAGCATATGGAAAATGTTCTGCTCTTCTGAAGGGATACTTCCTCAGATGTATTACAAAGGCACCAGTGCCAGATTTCTGCTCTCCACATAACAGAAAAGTATGAAGAAAAGGTGCTCAGATGTCACCATGGTGGCTACAGAATACTGTCCGTTTGGACCCAGACTGTATCAGTCCTTCTTTTCTGTTCAGTTGTGAATTTGAAACTGTTCCAAAATTTCAACAGACCAGTCAGGAATGGAACTGACATTTCTCATGAAAGAAAGAACCAACAAGACATTTTCTGCTAACTGTTGGCAATGATACTCTAAACTTTAGTCAGCAACCACACTTTGTGTTAATCTGAATTGCTCCCTCTGCCCTTAGAGCTGAAAATTTTTGCTCTTGCAGTTCCAGATAGAAAGTTATTTTTTCATCTGCTTCAGTGCTGTCTTAAAGTTGACAAAACATTTACAATGCTCTACAATAGTTACCTGTGAGTGGTTTGACAGCTACTTTTTTAATCCTCTCAGATGCTCTGTTGCTACCGAGATTTTTTTTTCATTTTTACCCTCATCTTTCTCAGCATGTTTTACATAATTGTTCCAATTTTTCTCTGATTATGGAATTTGATTATACAGACACAACACATAGATAACAGCTGTAGAAATTCATTCATATTTTTATATGATTACTTGTAATACAAATACATTGGTACCCAGATCACCTTCCATGAATTATTCATGTCAAACCCTGATGTGTTTTATTTAGGAACACACACATAAACAAAAGCAGAGGAAAAGAGTGGAAGGGGATAAAAAACCACTCCTCCATTTCTTTCAAGTTCTGATTATTTTTTCAGGTCCTTTTACATGGGTGCTTGCCAGTTCCTAACCACTGCACCTCAATTTTTGTTCCTTGATGCATAAGCCAAACAGCAGTCCATGCTGGGGTCACACAAAGCACGGTGCCTCGGTGCCTCGGACTACCTTAGATTCAAAATTGCCTTATATTTGGTTTAATAATTTGCTTTAATTTGAGGACTCTTTTCCTCTCCTGGAAGAACAGTATAATTAAACTGGAAAAATTTACTGTTATACTATGTGCGTGTGTGTGTGTGTACACACATATATTTTACTATAGCCTATCTAGTCAGGATTACAAGGAACAGATCTCTTAAAAATATATACAAAAAAAATAACATGTTATTGATAACATTCTGTAAATCAAATGTGATCAATATTAATACTCTTGACATTTGTAAACTTAGCTTAAACACAAATCTTATGGATTTTTGTTTTATTAGATCAACATTATTCATCTTATTTCTGAAATGAGACCTGCCATATTTATGGTTTTAAAAGATCATAACATTGATTAAAAATTTTACAAATTTAGATCTTCAATAGTATACCTGACTTGTTCATTGCTTTGTTTTTCTTCATATAGTGTTAAGTAACAAACAAAATTATGAATTTTAGAAATATGTAGATTCCAATATTATTACCTTTTAATCTGTGTTCAATTATTCCACTTTTTCAAGTGTGCACTATATTGAACAAAACCAGTTGAATCATTTAGATGTCTGAAAAATTAGGAAAGTGTGCTAGCAGTAGAAATTGTTCTCTTATCTCCAGCCTTTTTTTTTATGTCCATTTAAAATATAATCCTTTAAACACTTGCACAAGTGTGTAGTATCATCAAATATTGCACAGGCATACTTAGTTGCAGGATTCCTAGAGGCTCCAAAAGCCATTGAAAATAATTGAAATGCTCCTATTCATTTCAGTGGCTACTAGATTATGCTCACAATAATTATTACAATATTTATTTTCTATCATCAGCCACAAAACAACAACAGTCAGAGCTTAATACATATGGTTAATTCCAATTTAATATATGTCATGTTTATAATTTATAAGCAGAATTATACATGTTAAAATTGCTATTACAGGCATGCCACAAGGATATTTTTTTGTATATTTAAATATTAATGTGGATATATGTTTGATACCCACAGAAAAATTTGCTGCCTTCTGATGTTAACATATTTATTAAGTTTCAGCTTCAGAAATTTCATTAGAATGAGAAAAATCTATCAGTTTTCATGTGGATATCAAGATATATTCCTTCACCAGTCTTACGTCTCACAAAAAACAAGCAACGATAAAAAATTCTGTTTGTGTTCCCTGGCACTTATGACTTCACCTCATCAGTGACAACTCAGATGGGAGTTCAGAAAGATGTGACTCCAAGGTGGTACCACACCATTGAGCTGCATTTCATGGACAGCCACATGAAAGATGGTAAGTACTGCTGTCCCAGACTTACAAAAAAACACTTCCAGATTAGAAAAATGCAGTCCAGATGCAACTGAAGACTTCTAGTTTGTCAGATAAAACAAGAGTACCATGTGCAGACAAAGTAATACAAGATCAGTCTCTGTGGAATGGAAAACACCCGTGACAAACCTGTGTTGAATGTCAGAAAGGTACTGTCATGTCCATCAACTTGCATGCCGTCTGAATTTGGAGTATCACAAATACTTATATTAAAAGAAAAGCTTTTTTGTATCCTCCCAATAGTTTGCTGCCTTTCCTGTAATATTGCCTGATATCTGATAAGTAGGGTTTGTAAGTAAAACACAACCTCTACAGATAATCTTTTCAAGCACCTTTTTACAAAGAACGATTTTTTCTCATCTATTTTGGCAGGTAAATAATAATACCATAAAGGTATTGAGAAGTAGGGATAGTATGCCTGTCACAAATAATATGAATTCATCTACCCCTATGATTAATATTTGATGTGAGCAATTTCAGACTACTGATTAGGTCTATTAATAATTAATACAATGTTATTCTGGATGATTAAGGCTATCTCTTTTAATGGGATTCTCAAATCAGTTCTAACGCCTCAGTATAAATTCTTTATGATAACTATCCATGCATGTGTTCCAGCAAGCCTGCTATGGAAAGTTTTGTAATTATAATTCAACCAACCCTGCAATATCAACAAACAGAAGTTGTATTCCAAGTGCTGTGTAAGAAACAGTTGCAGAAGAATGCTTTAGGCAGCTGAATATTGTTTTCTTTCTTTTTTTTTTTTAGCTGGCAGCATGAACTTTATTTCATGAACTTTTCTTTCTATTGCCTACTTTGCTGCATTTCTACTTAAGAGTAGTAAAATGTTGGCTAAAATTAGTAAGCAACAAAGAAGAAAAATTTCAATTCAATAGGCAAGGTATTTAAAAATGTGAAAATGACAGCAAAATTCAAACCGTGAAGAAAATACCTGTCATACACTTCATTGAAAAGATATCAGAAAAGTAAATTTAACCTGAAAACTTTGTTTTTATCTCAGCTCAGATTGGGAAATAGGCCATTTTTCTTGCAGTTATTATAATTGCCATTGCAGATCATCTCTGTCAATAGGTGGTGATATAGTTTTATGTTAGTTTTAAGTAATTTTATATTATTTGTCTGGTCAGGGAAGCCAGAAGGTAAGTTCTGCCTAGCTATGATGGAGTTGATATTTACAGCATTCTATTAACTCATTTGATTTCTGTATAGGAGCATTACAGCTTCATTCATTAAAATTTATTACGTTATTGCGGTAGGCTGACACTGGCTGGCAGCTAAGCCCCCACCAAGCTGCTCGTTCACTCCCCTCAGTGGGATGGGGAAGAGAATGAAAGGGCAAAAGCAAGAAAACTCATGGGTTGAGATAAAGACAGTTTAAGAGGTGAAGGAAAACTGTGTGCACAAGCAAAAAAACCCAAGGAATTAATTGACTGCTTCCCATCGTCAGGTCAGAGGCTGGGCCATCTCCAGGAAAGCAGGGCCTCAGCATCTGTAATGGTTGCTTGGGAAATCAAAGACCATAACACCTTTATGTCCATGCTTCATCCTCCTTTCCCTGAACTTTTATTGCTGAGCACAACATCATATGGTATGGGATACCTCTTTGGTCATTGGGCGTCGGCTGTCCTGGCTGTGTCACCTTCTATCCTCTTGCCCACCCCTGGCCCACTCGCTGTGGGGGCAGAGTGGCAAAAGAGAAAGCCTTGACATTGTGCAAGCATGGCTCAGCAACAGCCACAGCACTCCTGTGTTATTAACGCTGTTTTAGTCACAAATCCAAAACACAGCATCATATGGGCTGCTATGAAGAAAATTTACTCCATGCCAGCCAGACCCAGTATAGTCATACTTGAAAACTGAAGTATGAGCCTCATCTTTGTATGTTCTTAAAATTATGCACAACATTAATTCAAAAGTCCAAAAATATTTCTGTAGAATTTTGCATCTTCAACAGAGTCTTGGTCATTCTATTTGTTCTGGGTTTGTAGAAAACCTACTCAACCATGAGTGGGGCTCCAATCTGCTAATGTAAATATATGACATTAAAATTTATTTAAATCCCAGTATGCTTGTATTGATAAAGAGAGAAATATAAATGTTTCTTGGTAGTGATCAGGAATCAAATGACGCTCCGAACAGCACCAGGCTTACTGAAAATTCTTCCTCCTTCATACCCTCAGAGGCCTGCACAGACTCTGGGTTGTTGCTGATGTTCATACAGAACTAGCCCAAACTCAAAATCTGACATCAGAAAAAGAACCAGAGAAATAAATGAACCATTATTTCAACCCAAATCAGGCAGAAGGTTTGCAGGAAAAGGGAAGAAATAAGTGAAGCAGGAAATATAATGTATTGGTTTACTCATTCATACTCTGACTATTGTTTCATGATTTCTTACTTCAGATTCTCAGTGTTAAAGGTGAGAGGGAACATGACATCCTAAATGAAAGTAGGTAACTGATGATTCAAAGGAATTAAATCTCTAAAAATGGAATTATACCTGAAGGTACTGAAACTTACATTGTTTAGCAGTTAAAAATGTAGAAATAACAGTGAATTTATCAGTGAGTCTAATAACAGACCCAGCTTTCAAATGGTTTCCAGCTTCCCAACAGCTTAAGCCCCTTCATACTCATTCTACCACTCCCATTTTAGAATATAAGAATTTTTAAATTCATTCTTCATTATACAAATGAAATGTAGAATATATGATCTTATGTCTAAAACATATATATGTTCAACTGACTTAAATGCACTTTTGAAGAGCTTTTACATTTTATCAAAAAGACAAAGCCTCAAAATGGCCTGACTACTTATCAGTGGAACTGCTAAGCTATTCTATGAAATTTTACTATAGAGTTCAACAGTTCTCAAGAAACAATAAAAATAAATAAATAAATAAATAAATAAATAACATTGCCTCTTATCCAATGTCATATCTCTTTGCAACAACTCACGAAAAAATTTACATTTCTTTTTAAAGGGAGAAGTTAAAAATCTGACAACCTGAAATATTATATTAAGCATTGACTATGTTAGTCCTAAGCAAGTATATCTTGTTTTTATACTCATTTAGCAACTATTATTTTCCTTACTCAATTTGATATTTGTCAATAAACTATTCTAATGAATGTAGTTCTAGAGATATAAGAACCTAACATACACTATAAATGAATTTATACTCAGAACAAATGCACAGCAAAATAGGCAGATACCGTATTTTTTCCAACCTACACAGGTTATTTCCATAGTACAACACACATTTTTGTCTCCCTTGAAAGGGTAAAAAAAAAGACCTAACAGGAAAGGAGACCAACAAACCAACAAGCAAGATATGGGTAGGGGATTTACAGGACACAATTAGATATATGTATTCATTACAAAAGGTTAATGAAGATTGTAAAAAGAAGTTGCAAAAATTACAAATGCCCCAAAGCAGCTGTAACTTCTGCACTGAACATTTAGATGGATTTTTACATGTCCATTAAATCTATTCTGAAGCATGCAGATATTTTAGCAGCTTGTCCTTCATTTGAGCAATTGGCACTCTCAAAGGCACAGAATTTCTTTTTACATCTGCTTGTGCCACAAATGTCACTTTTCTTTTTATATTTTCTTCAATAATTGAAGAAGCTTCTCATATTAATTGCACAAGACTATTTTCTATGCTAAGCTTGGTTAAGATTTTTGTTTTCTGTTCTGAGACAAGGGACTAATGAATACCTAGGCAAAAAAAAGAGAAGGAAGAATGGAAAAAGAATTAAGGGAACATACAGATTTGTTTGTATTTGTCTGGAATAATACTTTTTCTGGTACTCACAAATCTTGTGCACAGCACTAGTTCAAATTGACACAGACATCACCACTTAGTGAATTAAAAATGAATCCAAGACTGTGAGGAGGAGGTGGTAATGAATCCAGTCAAAGGGAATGTGCCTGGCAGGTTTGGAATTAAGTCATGTGTTACCTAGTTAGTATTGATGGTCTGAAAAAGAACGAAAAGCATGTTAGCATTAGTTGAAAATGTCTTTAAAATAGCAAAAAGATGCATTTGTTAGTGGAGGCAGAATTAATGCAAACAGCAAAATTTGACAAAATATCAAATGAAAACTAGCATACTGGATGGAAAATAACCTGAATCGATGATATCAAATTAGGGTTCTGGCAAGCAGCCATATGGAAAGGTCCTAACGCGCTCTGAGAGCTCCGTAATCAAATACAATCTGCAGGAGACAGAGCAGCAGAAACAGCTGAGATGTGGACTTTGCAAGAATATTATACCTTGGCAGATCACAGAGTCTAATCATTTAGTATGTACATACCTTTACCAAATAAATTAGGATGATATCAAAGAACAGTACAAGGGAACCTTATTTGATTAATTAATTAATCACTAGGCTAGCATTCTTTGGAGCCTTACAGCAGGGCTGGTGGCCATCTGAACACAAGGATAGCAGGTGTCCCACATATTGGTGTCAGTACTGACCTTAATAATATTGTGAGCAAATCACTTAGTACATCAGTTGGTTGAAATACATGCAGGATCAAAACTAGGAAGGTCCTTTATTTAGGCAGATCAAATTACTACCAGAAGTCCAACAGATCAGCAGACAGCTCTAGAGAGAATACATCTGAGAAGAAAAGTTTTCTCCATACACGAGATTTGTTTAAAGGTCAGAGACTAAGTCAGACAAATACAAACAGCTCAGATATAAGTTCTATTTTAAAAAAAAAAAAAAAAAAGAAGAATAGAAACCTTTGATAAGGGGACAATAAAAAATACAAATTCAGTGAGGACGCTTCAAGAAAAAAATCAGAAAGAAATCAGTTCATCTTAGATGGTGGTAAGAGGGTTATTAATTTAAAGGGAGGAGAATGACAGTACTAAAATTAAAAACAATTTCCCATTTTCCTTTCATAGATTGTCTCCAGAAGATGAATGTTCAAAATATATTAATGACTATGAAAGCTAAGCCCATGTGTTCTTCTCCAGAGCATAGGTCCCTTTAATTCACATACTGCAAATCGCTGAACAATATTTATTAAATATGGTCCTGATTAAACCACTGTAGTAATATAAGCATTCCATCAACTTATTTTCGGCCTGCTTCTGTAAACTGAAAATAAACACAATTATATATATAGTAGAAAAAGATATATTTTTGACAACTATATTTAGATTATTAGACTTTCTTTTCATCCTCCACACAGCTCCAAGACTGTTTTTGCTAAGCTGCTTCCGATGACCTTCATATAAAGAAAAATTTTCTGTGCCTCTCTTTATTAACCTGTGTTTTTAAATAAAAATATTTCTAATATATATAGACAGAGTTCATCATGATATAGAACATTGGTTTTTGCATTAGTAAATGCTTTGTTACATCTAATTGTATTTAAATATCTTACTCAGGAACACAATAGTTATAAAAATTTCCTAGTACTTGTACAGTGGTTATTTAAGAGATTTAAAGGTCATTAGCCATACTGAGTGTTTTTAAAACTTTCCTTTCCTTTAAAAATAAAGGTGCCATGTAGATGACATTTATCATGAAAGTCAAAGGAGTCTAGTCTCCTAGAGAATACACAAATTAGGCATCATCAATGGAAAAGTCTTATTGTTGTCCCACCAAAATGCTGCCTTGTCATCATCAAGGACAACATTTCAGCACAAGAGAGGAAGCTTACATCCATGACTGATGTGTTCTTAAGAAACTGATCAGAAAAACAGCAAGAGTGCTTTTTAACTGGCATTGTAATATGTTGAATCAAGTATCTGTTGTCCAGGTAAATCTTCTGAAACCTTGCAAATGAGAGAATTTTAGATGAGTAGCTTGCAGCCTGTAACAAGGTCTTCCTTACTGTACAGCAGTACAGTAGAGATGCATCACCTCTGAGACATATTGCAGCCATGTTAGGAACTGAAAAAATGAAGGTGAGAAACGAGGTGTTCTACCAAGCCAGTTTACCCTGCTTTTTGCCATACATGGTCTGCTTTTGATGATTGAATTAAGTAAGTTTACATTCACTGCTGTTATCTGAAAATAGTGCTTTTGGTGCCTTCACTGTAGGCATAATCTCAAGCCTCTACTCCAACCTTCTTCATCTGAATATAGCGGTTTGCCTGAACAGTCGTGCATGAGTAGACATCTTGCCCCATTTTTAACCTCTACAGTAAGACCTGTCAGATACAAGTGCACAGAATTGAAAAATTTTATCACCCTCTTCTCTTTACAATATTTTTATGGGGTCATTTTTCAGAGAAAAAGAAAAATGCATTTTTTTATCAGGTCCCCAAAAAAGCTCTTCTCCTAGGGGGAGAAAAAAATTTTAAAAAGACAGATTCCAAATAATAGCAATGGGTTTTTGTGATTAGCCTTCTTTTAGGAGGGAGAGGCGAGACAAATGGTTGTTTTCAGCAATCTTTATTAGCATATATGTTAGTACATAAAAGACTCATCTCAAGAGAGCTGCGTAGTATGGGATAATATTTTAATGTTTCCTACATGGTTTACAACTATGTCATATGATGCTCTGCCAAGGAACACTTGAAGTATATCCTTTTGGGGCAATACCTTTATATCATAAGTGAACAGTGCCCTCCCTGCAGAAGAAAAAAACATGTACCTGTATGTTGATAATGGATCTCATTTTGCAGCTAGATACAATCAATGATTAAACATGTGTTTTCTTCAAAATTATCTTTGTAATGGTGCTGTACACAGATTGAATGGTCTTGCATTGTACTGTAGGTAATTATTTCAATCTGGTATATTAAAAAGATTTAATAGTTTGTGATTAAAATATTTTTTTGGCCTAGATTTTTATTCCTAAAAATGAATTGAAGACCAATGATTGTATATAGTTTACCAGAATAATAAATATTGAACCTTCTCTCTCATTTTACTTTCAATATTCTTTATCAGGTACCTTGCCAAAATATGCCTTTTTCAATGGTTTCATTTAAGTTACCTAAGCTTATTTCTGACAGCTATTGTTCATGTTAGTGCCTAAGTTTCGAACCTTATAATTAAAATACAGCCTTTACATATGTTGCTGTTGTGCAACAAAATATACAGCTATTGAAGGAGTACACTTCATTCTGTTGCTCTCACTGTCTTACAAACACACAAACTGTTGCATATTCCACAGAGCTGCATTTCAGAATGTCCCTAAACTGGAGACTGGCTCAATCTAAAATTGTAAATTCAAACTCCTACAAAGATGGAGGAGTTTGGTAGTGTACCATCAGTTAAATTTGTTTTTCTATGAAAATTAGTTCTAGTCAGTTTTATTAACAGTTAACTGAAGAAAGACTTTTCTAGATGCCACCAAAATAAATTTTAGCCAAAGTTTGACACAACAAGAAAGAAAAAATATAAACACAATTTGTGGGACACATTTGAACATTTGAAAGAAAGCTCTAGCTATGATTCATAGGGCACCTGGAAGTCAAAATCAAAAAAAAAAAATATTTAGAGAAAGACTCAAAATCATCTTCCTGTTCGAATTTTACCAGAACGTTATCATTTCAATAGGCAGGAAATTGAATCAATGGAAGTCATACATCTTTTCAATTAATATCATGTGTTGAACTCTGAATTAATTATATTTTAGTTGTTAATAGAGGCATTAGTCATATTTCATTAGGTATTTAGCTCCACTAGGCTTAGATGAGGCCCTGATAAAAATCAATGAAAAAGCTTAGATGTAAATGAAAACAGAATTTGGTCAAGAGTCTAGTAAATATAAGCCATGAAGTTTGACACAACTAAAACATAGACTCGGTACTTTGTATAAAGTCTACTGTGTATGAAAACAAATCTCACAGTATGAAATAAAAACAAATTATTTACAGGAATGATTAAGAACCATTGTCTTTTTCCATTCTATATTTTATAAGCCTGTTTTGCAAATAAGAGATGGAAAGCAATTTTATTTTCAAAACTGAAATATTACACACATCAACCTTTGAAGAAAGCTAAACCATTGAGAATGTGATAATGGGGAAAAAACATTATATTTCAAATGGATAACTAGCTACTTGTCCTGCATTTAGTATATTGTTCCGTTTTTTATCTTCAGTAGTTTCATATGATTCACTACGTATTTTTAATTAATATATTTTGTCTTGTCTTTAATCTCCTAAACTCTGAAAAAACTTTAGTATGAAATCAGCATTGATCAATATTGATCTCTTTAAATTAAGAGTTGTCTTCCTGCTTGCCCAGAAAACAAAAAAATAATAATTCACTTGCCATTTCATCCCCCAAGGTAGTGCTGGCTAATATTGTCCATCTTCTTTCAACAGCATCAGAGATGGTGAGTGATAGCAGTCACTGCCTTCTCTGGTGTGGGCAATTGTCTTACCAGCCACATGGAAACGTTGGTAATTGACGATTTGGAAAGTATTAAAGATTTTTTTTGTTCATTTGGTGATTCTTTTATGTTACTTTTAGATAATTTCAGCAATTGTTTTTTCTCAGATAATAAAAGCATAATATGTCATGTCTACTGAACTAAACATCGATCAACAGAGACAACGTTTTATCTGATAATGTACAGTCTGAGTGTGTGACACCAAGAGGAATCCCTTAAAGTATCACAGAAGATGAGATGTCCAGAAGGCTTCTGTCCTCATGGGCCACTGTTCCTAGTGGGCCTCTGGCAGTCCTCTGGCACTTAAGTATTACTTAACGTCAAGAGGATCTACTTCATTTAACTGCTGATATCCAGCTGACTGCTGAGTTGCAGAGACTAAAAGGTGTGATCCTCCACCTCTGGGACATGTCAGCTTTATGGCTCCCCTTATGGCTGACTTTACATAGGCAAATATCCTGGAAGGTATTCAGAGTTTGCCCTGAAGATAACCCAGCTCATGTTTTCTCAAAGTGGGGAAGGAGGTAAACTTGAAGGCAATGCACCTCTCTGCCCTTTCCAAGGGATGCTTAGCTTTTCATTTAACACCATCCCTGTTATCCACTCAAACCTCTAAGGCCATGTTGCTTCACATTCAAGAGCAGAAAGACATCACTTGTAAGGAAGCCAAGCCTCTGACCATGATTCTCCAGAGGGCAACAGTTGGACTGGCACTGAAAAGAAAACCCACAGCTGTGTGTGTAGATGCATATCTCAATTAAATATATTTCACATTAAAATCAAAGCAGTTTTAAACTCCCTCTTCACTCTGATAAGATGCAAACCCACAGCTTTTATTGCTTTTGTTGGTGACTAGAGGAAAAATAATTAATTTACAGTTCCTTTTCTAAGCTGTCTCATATCTCTGTGATTCCCATTGGTAGCCTCAAATACACTTTCCAAAGCCTCCAGCTGCCTTTCCTTTCACAGAGTCATTCTTTTTAGTAACTGCACTTACTCCTCTAATGACTGTGGATGGTCAGTCAAGAAGGGAGCAGATGTGTCAGCATGTACAGATAAAGCATGTGAAATCACTCACAGGGTTGATTAGAGCATCTCCAACAATCATCTCCATGGTAGGAAAAGAAGTAAAATACAAAAAGTTGCATATCATTTTTTTCTAGCTTTTGAAGACCAAAAAACTGCCAACACATTCTGTATTTGCCCCTCTCTGCCCCCTGAACTAACAACACACAAACTTTTTTCTTCAGAGGAGGTGTTAAATGGATGTTTCAAATGAAGAGACAAGAAATAGTATAATGACATCCAGCATAGTGTCTTCATATCCAAACTTGACCTTAGGTGCCCCATGTCCCTAAACCAGGACCTTCAAATTGCCCCCAGCAGCAAACTTTTAGGGCTAAGGAAATGGTTCCATAGAAGTTAAAATTTAGATTCCATGTTTGTAGAAGCTGCTGGATCAAATATTTAAATATGAGAAAAGAGAAAAAAATACCAATGACAGTTTTCTGAAGAAAGACAAAGCAATGCCAGTGAATCTCTGGACAGAAACGTAAGTGTTTTATCTTGAGTAATAACTAAATATATATATGAGTTCAAGAAAAGGGATGGCCTATTGCTAAGGATGAGAAAAGGAAAGCCTGAAAAATATGGCAGGTCAAAAACAAACAGGAAATTAAGAGAGCTAAAAAAGAAAGGGAAGAACACCTTGAAAAGGATCCTCAAACCGAGTAATAAATCCTTTAAGTACATCAAAAGCAAAAAGCTTATTAAGGACAATGCCTAATTACAGACTTTTTAAAGGTTTACTCAGGTGTGATAAGGTTTTAGCACAGAAGCTCAAGGATTTTTTTGTGCAGGTTTTTAACTGATCTGTTGGACAGATTCCTCCATGCAGTTCATTGGTTTGTAATAGATAAGTAAGAGGGACTAGACAACTCAAAGGAAATATACAGGAATTATAAAACAAAACAAAAAGGTCATAAATCCTCATAACTAGATGGCATTTACTTAAGACCTAAATGACTCAACTATGAAATTGCAAATCTGCCGGCCAAAGTGTGTAACATGCCATTGCAAACTGTTGTTGTGCCAGATTACTGGGAGGTTCCTGCATGATTCCCATCTACACGGAGGGCTGAAGGGTGGATCCTGGGAACTACAGTGCAATGACTGACTTCCATCCCTCATAAGACAGCAGAAAAACATAGGGAGTTACCAAGCAAGGTACTGAGAACAAGACAGAGGTCGCAATTTTTCCACTATGTAAAATGGTGTTCCCACATCTTCGCTATTGTGTACAATTCTCATCCCTGCACCTCAAAACACATGTGGTGGTGTTAGAGAAGGGACAAAAAAAAAAAAAAAAAAAAAGATCAAACGGTTGGAGTGATTACCTAAGAGAACCAGAAAGGGCTGGGACGACTCAGTTTGGAGAGGATACAGCTGTGGGGACACACGGTCAACACTTTAAAAAAGAAGCTGAAATAAACACTACTGTTATTTATCAAATCCCACAGTATGGGAACTGGGACCAGTTAAGAAAATGAGGAGGAGGTAATTTTAAAAGAGATCAAACAGAGCACTTCCTTACACTCTGAGTAGAAAACCTCTGTAACCTGCTGCCATGAGTGGCAAAGAGCAGCAGCCAGTTCAAAAAGGATAAGGTGAATGTATGGACTATCCATAAACACAGGGTGGAAAGTCTGGATGACGTATCAACTAGCAGCCCAGCTACATCTCTTCTTGTTGCAGGGGCAGCAGGAGGAGGCAGGCCATAGGAAGTGACCAGACTTTTGTGCTCTCCCTAAACAGCATCTTCTGCCACCATCAGAGACAGAATATTGGGCTAGAAGAACCACACTGCTCACCCAGAACATTTCCTAAGTTTTTATGTAGATTTTTACAATTCTGACTGCGCAAAGTTTGCACGTTAAAAACTGATAACTGCAGGCAAACTTCATGAAGATGATTAATATGTCATGAGAAAATAAAGCAAAAATTCAAGCACTTGTTTTTTGCTTTATTTTTGATGAGTTAGCTTTTTGAAAGTGATTATTACTTCTCACTAGAAGGTAGCTCACAAATGAATAACACTGTAGTGTTAAAACCATCATCAGTTCAACTATGTGAAATATTCTTAAATTCCACAATATTCCAAAATCAAGTGGTCTGTATCTTGGACAAATTAATCTTCTCTCATTCATAGTCTTTGAATGGAAAACCTTTATAAAAGGTATTCAATTGCATGTTATGCCATGAGTAGTCTTATTGTTGCTGTTGAGTTATTAAAAAAGAAATAATCATCTGCTCTTTTTCCATTAATTTTTCATTTTTTAATATAAATTCATTCATTTTAGTTTTTGAAATTATCTTGATCCTTCAGAGACAGCAGAGACATGCTCCTTAGCTGAGTGGTCCCATCCTACTTCAGGAAAATAAAAGGTGAAAATGTATTAAAACACAACTTCTCAATACTTGAAGGAATTATCCTAAAATTGCTATTTCTTTTCTTCCTAAAATAAAAATGTCATCTATTTTATTTATTTCTATTTTACTCCAAAAATCTATTTTCTGATTAAATTTCTGTATAAACGAGTCAGAAATTAGAATTCTAGACTGTACAAAAATAAACAAATAAATAAAATCCAAACTCCAATATTTTTATTCTTATTTAGGTGAAGGATTTTTACTCTAAAATCAGCTATTTTTCTTTTTTTATTTGTTTTTTAGCTACACAATAGTGCAAAGTGGCCACAAGGTGAACTTTACTATCTGTTTGGACAATTAGATACTAACATCTCATTATTTTTCAGTTTAGTCCTATAACCAGTCTGAAAAATAGCTTCTAATGCTGTCAAACAGCTAAATTCAATAGCTTTAGTGCTACGTTATTAACATTGTTACACCTGGGACTGAACAGTGTTTTTTCTTCTTCAGTAATACCACATTTACGACAATAGGTATTGTATGTCTGAGACTGGAACATCTTTTATTGTAAAATAATCATAGGGTCCATAAAGGGAGCATTTCTGTTATTCAGTTTAACCCTGTCTAAGCATATTTGTCCACAATATAGCACTTTGCACTTTAGGTAATTGCAGTGGTCTAAAGTTAAATATCTTAAAGTCAGATTCTGAAAACTCTTGACCTGGGGGTGTTGGTCGACAGCCTCCTGAACATGAGCCAGCAGTGTGCCCAGGTGGCCAAGAAGGCCAACAGCATCCTGGCTTGCATCAGAAAAAGTGTGGCCAGCAGGACCAGGGAGGTGATAGTGCCCCTGTACTTGGCACTGGTGAAGCCGCACCTCAAATACTGTGTTCAGTTTTGGGCCCCTCACTACAAGAAGGACATCGAGGTGCTGGAGCATGTCCAAAGAAGGGCAACGAAGTTGGTGAAAGGTCTAAAGCACAAGTCTTATGAGGAGCGGCTGAGGGATCTGGGTTTGTTTAGTCTGGAGAAGAGGAGGCTGAGGGGAGACCTTACTGCTCTCTACAACTACCTGAAAGGTCACAGCAAGGTGGGGGTTGGTCTCTTCTCCCCAGTAACAAGTGTTAGGACAAGAAGAAATAGCCTCAAGTTGCACCAGGGGAGGTTTAGATCGGATATTAGGAAAAATTTATTCACCAAAAGGGTAGTCAGGCATTGGAACAGGCTGCCCAGGGAAGTGGTTGAGTCCCCATCCCTGGAGATACTTAAAAGACAGGTAGATGTGGTGCTTAGGGACATGGGTTAGTGGTGGACTTGGCAGTGCTAGGTTAACAGTTGGACTTGATGATCTTGAAGGTCTTTTCCAAACTAAATGATTCTGTGATTCTATAATTCTTATTTGTTAGAGCAGTGTTTTCTTGGAAAAATAATTCCTATAATCTTCAGTATCATGGTTCACATTAGGAAAGGCTGGAAGAATGGCTTTTCATGAGCTCATTGCACCCAGTATTGCCCAAAGTCCCAGTTAAAAATTCCAGGGTGTTGGTAATGTTTATTTTGTTTATCCCATCTATAAAAGTGTTATATATTCTTAAAGAGTTAGATCAGTTTTACATGTCTCAAAAATAACTTAAAGGAAAAGTAAAGATGTCTGTGTATCCCAAAGGAAGAAGAATACAAAGGAATTTCTTTTCAGACAGTGGTACTACTGTAGTGCAGATTGGGGAATCAGTCAGGCATGTTCTACCTTCTTGAAGCCAAAAAGGAAGCTTTTAAGGCCTTGGGAAAGAACTCTGCCTAACATGCAGAAAGAAATGGACAATGCATGATGCCCAGTGGGTACTTTATTGCAGAAATAAGCCTATTTTTTTGAAGTAAAAACAAACAAACATATTCTTTTATTCTTTAGATAAAAATATTAGAAATTATATTTATAAAAAATAATTTTTATTCCTTAGAAGGCTGCAGATTTTCTTTTCTCTTTATCTCTGCTTTTATTCATTTTTGGTGAAAATCCATTTGTTAGTTCTGGAAAAAGAAGTTGTCTGTGAACCTATAAACCAGGTTGGATGGAAGCTGCAACAGCTCATATATTACTTCCATTCAAAGGCCTAATTTTACTGAAAAGAGACAGGCTAAATCCTTTTACAAGATTTGCAAGCAATGTGATTTGATTCAAAACATACAGATAAAGAGAACTAAAAGGAGCCATCTAACTTAACTTGGGCCACATATTAAATTGCATACTTAAGTCACATAAATAAATCAGTATAGATCATTCTTATCTAAATTACTGTAGCTTCAATGAAATCAGTCAAATGAATACAAGTAGTCCAGTTTGACAGTAGTGTCTGTACTTGCTACAGCCGGCATATTTCAAAATTATAGTTATGCTTTCAGAGTGGACAGCAGCAGTAGATGCACTCTCTTTTGTTACTGATATTGCTATAAAACATGAAGCAAAATAAAGGCTTAATTTCATCATGAAAAAAAAAGCAGCCCGAAATGTAAATATTACTTTGCCTTTCCTTTCCAAAGAATTACTTTAATAAAATAAGTGCCTGAGTTGTTTAAAGAGTTTCTACAACATTTATTGGATGCAGCCAGAAATTCCATCCAGCTTGCAAAGCAGTCCCCAGATCTAGAGCCCTTTCCACTCCTCAGGTTTGTGGTAGGGTCCCAGAGACTGAAACTCAAATGTATTCCTTCAGGAGACCTTGCTCTGAGGAATCTGGCTGATGAACCAATTGATAAAAGACAAGTTCCTGGCCTTTTGCCTAACCATTAAGCAAATGAGAGAGAAAGAGATTTAAAGATAGAGATAGATAGAGAAATTTAAAGAGAAAGTGTGAATTTGGGTGCCAAGAGAGTTGCTTGCTAGACAACCGCAGCTGAGCAGGAAACAATATGTAACTTCATGAAAGATGGAGAAAGAGTGAAAGAATAAAAGCATGCAATATAGATGATGACTTTGCTGATGGGCCTTCTGTAAGCTTTGGGATGCAAAGAACAATAGGAACGATGGGGAGAAAAAAACCCAAACTGCTAGACCTGACTAGGTAGCAAATATCAGCATACAGAGTGATCTGTTAGAAAGTCTGTTCTCTCAAGTCATTTCATTTTAAATAAGTGACTGATTAGCAGGTTTGGGAAGGGATGAGAGATGGCATAAAAATGTGTCTTATAATTTTACTGTATGTTACAGAGCTTTATTTCACTCACTTTAATCCAGGGGGAAGCCACAATATAGTTTTGCTAATTACCTTTCTTCTTAAAATTGAGGTGATTATTGGTTAAAGGAGCTTCCCAAAAAATCTAGAAATCAAAATCATATTGCAGACCCTGCAAATTAAAACAAAAAAATACGAGTTCATATTTGAATTGATATAGCCTCTGAAATGTATCCGTTTTGCAGAAGTCAGGTGGATTTCTGCCTCAGTGAGACAAGATAGCTCCAAGGATGTAATACATCAGAGCTAGGGACAAACAGGCTATGACTGCAGAAGTGAAAGATATTAACAGATCTACAGAGCTTTTGGCCTGAGGACTGAGAGTGGTTGGAGACTAAAGAGTCCCAAAGATCTGCTTGTTTCCCCATAGTCAGCCTGAGAGCATGAACAGAGGAACTGAGTAAAGAGAAGAGCTGTCTGAGATAAGAATAAATTAGAAAAAGAAATTAATAACAGAGTGGGAAAACCTTTTTTTAAAAAAACCAAAAAATATTCATTATTTTGAGCCACTTACAGTAGATGCCTTAGAAGAGTTTTTTTACTTGAGATGAGCAATGAGAATTTTCTGAAAATCAAATCCTTTACCATACTGCAAAGAAAGCCCCTAAACCGAGCTGTTACTTTAGAAAATATTTTTTACAGTTTAAGTAAATATTAGAGAATTTCAATATATCCAGGTTTTGGCTTTTTGGGTTTTTAAAAAGGAATGGAGCCAGACACAAGTCCTCCTTGGGGTTGTAGCTCACCAGGAACGCTTCCCTGCGGCAGGTGGCAGGGAACATGACTGCTTGTTGTAGCTTTACAGCTGTACCAAGACTGGGAGACAGAGAAGGAGAATATTGGGATATACACAGAAAGGAGGAAATTAAAGCACCGACAAACAGAATATCAAAAACACAGCTTCACATTGATTTCCTGGATAATTTGGAGTGTCTACATTTTCTCAACTAATTTACACAAGCCAAACTCTATATGAAGGTTTGTGTGTACATTATGAGTCTTCTATGTCTCAGCAGCCAGTTAAGAACAACTGATACAAAGAGCAACCAGACATACGCTTATATGCATGACAGCACAATTGCATTTGCACAGTTGATAACCTGCCTGATCTTCCAATAAAACTATCTGTTTTCTACATCAAGTTTTCCTATAGCATATCTGTAATGGGAGAAAACTTCCAGCCATCAGCATGATGATACAACAGAAGGAATAAAGTTTTTCTTTTTAATTGGAAGACTGAGCTTTCTTCATTTTTCTGATGCTATTTCTATCATGTATTGATTGGCTTTGCAGTTTGTAGAATAAACTGCATGAAGAAATGAGCATCATCAACTCCTGTGAAAATGAGTGAAAATTTTAACAGCCCCTTTAGAGTGAGAGGATGGACCCTGAGGTCTGGATTCAGACTACCTATTTTTTGTACATAGCTAAAGTAGGGAGAAAGGGGTAATGCCAAGGATGATTTAGGTCTGATGTGATGCCAGGAACATGCTGATGCTCCAGCTTGACATTGTCTGTAAATGGTCCTGCATCAGTTAGACTCTGGATTTAGTCTCCTCAAGTTAAGTGTTAAAAGTTGGGTTGAAATGCTGGGATCCATCCAAGTTTTATTTGTTTAGAGACCAAATTCCTTTCCTGGTATTCATTAGCCACTGCTCCTGGCAATACTTTCAAAGTAAAAAAAGTAATACCTAATTCCAGCTTCCACATCACTTTAAGGTTTTTGGCTTGACTGGTATGGTAAATGATGGCTTTTCCTGAAACCTTCATCTATGCTGAGTAGTTACCACGGGCTTATTTTTGCTTCATCTCTATAGGAAAAACAAACAAAACCAACCAACCAACTAAACAAACAAAAACCAGGCTGTTTTTATCTCCTTCCACAGATGGAAAGCTGTGATGAAAGACAGTTCAAGTAACTTGTCCAAAGTCACAGAGAAAGTATGTAGCATACCTGGGACACAGCGCCAAAATACTTGGATCTTAAGTCTGTTCCTAAGTCCTGTGTCAAGAATTGCAAAAAGACATTTTCATGCCCAGTCTTGCAGCCAGTATATGTAAGAAGTATATCTGGTAAGTTTTGCAGGTGCTTTGCATTCATACGGCATTATGTATGCATTTGCATGCTTAAGTTATTATGAATTAGGCACACTTTATCTCTTGTAGGTATTTACACCTTCAAGGTCCAAAAGGTCATTCAGGCCACCTTGTTCAATCTCCATTATAACACAGTTCAGCACTTATTGGGTCTTACCATTGACAGATCATTACCACTCATTATATGTGCCTTTGTAAGTACAGAAAACATTTCAACTATGGTCCTAATGATAAATCACATGAGAGAATAACACAAGCATATATTCCTTCATTGCTTGTGTTTGTCATGTTTTGATGTTTATTACCTCTAAACAGGAGATTTTTGAGCATTTTAAATGTTCACAAGATAAAGGAGGAGTTTGGGGGGGGAGGTTCTCATTAGTATATACTTGAACATTTATTTGATTTCTTGGATATTGGACAAAGATTGTCAAATATTTATAAAAGTTAATGAAATATGGATAGGCCAAACATGATATAATGCTTTAATCTGCCATCCTGACATTGCACTAATTAGATTTAGTAGAATTATTGCAGAATTAAAATGTTTTGCAAACAATACATTCTAAATATCACCAGACTTGTCACAGATTTCAGTCCATGTCCATTCACATAGATTCACAACTCTCTGGCCCTCATTGCTGTAAAATCTATATTGAGTTGATAAGTAAAACTGTTGTAATAGACATATACCTATCAGCTGAGCTCTACAGAAGTCCTCTTAGTTAGCGCAGGCAGTATAATAAAGCAGGACTGAAGGCCTTAACGTTAAAATCTAGCTGAAAGTGATTATACTGTAAGCACTTATTCTATATTTTCAATAATATATATATTTTTTATACTAAAATAAAGTATATATATTTTTACATACCATACTACATTTTACATTACAATATATTTTAGTAATAATTAATGTTACTTAGAAAAATTTGTCTTACCATGTCATAGTCTATGCTTCCTTATGAGCTGATTACTCAATATTATACTGGAAGAACATATAACCTTCAAGGATTATAAACTAGAATATTGTGCTGTGTTAAACAGAACAGAGTAAGAGGGAAAACTCTCTTCTAATTTTTTTTCCCTGGATAACATCACTGAGGTTCCACAACATGCAACATATGCAACACAGTTATGCTGCATACAGGACTATGCTGTGTGACTTGATGTGTCCTTACATATTTCTTATTGTGAAGACAAGATAAAATTCACAGCTCTTCAGCTCACACTCTCAATGAAATGGCCTCAATGTCAACAATCTCAGTGTCAGATGAAAATATTTGTTTCCCACAATTTGCACTGCATTGTACATCTTATAGATGAAGATTATTCTTTGTATTGTTCCTTACAACAGATCCAAACCATTAGACTCCAAGCATAAATTTGGGGGTAGTTAAATCTCAGCACAACATTTGAGTGGTATTTACAAGTGATCCATATATTTGTGTGGTACTGAAAGGTCAAAGAATTTGTGGATACACAACTATTGCCAAAAGGTCTTTGAGAGCAGCGGTCAGTTCAGGTGAGGTTATAATATCATTTTCTTGCTGCTAGGAAATTTACTTATTAAAGTGAATATTGACTGTGTATCTGTGCTGACAGCCTCCAGCAATATCAACTAAAGAAGCCAAGTGATCAAAAACGTAATCTGTGCCTAGCAAAACCAGCAAATGTTGACTATATGAAATAAAGCCTCATTCTACAACAAGCTTAAAGTGCCCGTAGCTCTGATTTTCACAATTTTAACATTGAAAGAAATGCATGAGGCTACAGAGGTTGAGAAGAGTGATTTTTTTCCATCTCACACCAGCTCCAGCAGTGCGAAAATACTTTTTCTCCTGCAGCAGGAGTTGCCCATGTGCATCAGATGCAGTCCTTTGGTACTTTGTATCTACTTTCCAATTTCCCTTTCATCAAAGAAATTATTAAATGCATGGTATTAATAGCTATTCTTTCAAAATATTTTATTTATAATCATACCCGAAATATTCTCTGCATTACTTTCAGCACCATTGGCTCAAGACTTTGTTAATGCTGATTAAATTCAGGAAGGAGGCAAGTGTGAAAGAAAATGCGGAGCAACCTTTATAGCGGGTATAAACTGGGCAGAAATTTGACTTAATTCCTCCCCACTTGAGGGCAACAAACCACAGAGAGAAAGGGGTGAGTAGTTAGCAGTTCCAGCAGTATCCCAGTCTGATGCCCTGCCATTTCCTCATGATCCATATTGTCATCCCAACTGACAGCTGAGGCACAGCTTTGTTTTTGTTTAATGAGCCACAGTGTAACTACCTCATATCTCTACCCATGCTAGCAGTATAATGGCTTTTTATATTTTAAAATTATCGGAAGGGAAATTGTTAAATAAATAAACAATTATCCCTAAATCCACCTCCCTCTTCAGAAAAGTAAAACTGTACAAAAATTACAATATTCTGCCAAATTTTAATCCATCTGCATTTTTATGACAAGAAAACTCTTCCAATAAGAACTTTTTTGACCAATCTTATAAGGTACACAAGTACACAAATTAAGTGAACTATAAAAAATAAAAAGATAGTAACAAGAAATTGCTATTTCTGTTAAATTGCTTTTGCCTTCCTTTTGTTTCAATACGAAAAATCATTACCTTTTTAAAGGCAAAAATTGAAACTGTGTTTGTAACCATAGAAACTACCTTTAGTCACGGGTAGAATAAATTTAAAACTATACTGCATAAAGTCTGAAAATATTGCAAACTATTAGTGTGCAAATACGACAAACATGAATGTAATTCTCTCTTTAAATAAACTGAGTTGGGAATGTAATCACACTTGTTAAAAGACTTGCCATATGATGTGTAAATCCTTGCTCTTTCTGGAACAACAAAACCACAAATACCTGTCTTCTCCTTTGCACCCTCCTTCCCACTGCACAGCAGAAACATGACATCCCAAATTCATAGCATCTGGCATTTGAAAGGAGGCATCCTTCAGGTTACTCACCCTTGACACCCAGTGCTGCTTTGAATTTCATATATGGTTTTTCTGCTTCTTTAGATTATAATGAACAGTGTTTGGACAGTAATGGCAGAATGTGCAAGTATTGCCTGGTAAAAAAAAGTATACAATAGAGATTTTAAAAATTAATTATCTGAGTGCCATGGAGCCAAGGTCATGTCTCACAAGACCAAATAAATATTTAAAATACTGTCTTGTTTCCATTTACACTCTTCTGTCCAACAACTTCTTTCAGTTCACAGTGGTTTCTTCCTTTTAAATCTTGAATAATTTGCATTTTTCTCATTTCTGTTATATAATCTTTTTCTGCAGTGATTGTGGTTTTCTATAACTTCATTTGATATTAGTATTTCCTTAGTTCATGTAATTGAGCTGGTAGAAGATATGGGAGCCAACAGCAATACGCATCAGGAAGCTTGGGAGTTTCACTTCGTGCTCCTTTTGCATGTCTAATACGTTCTCTGCTCTGTCTCTGCTCTATTCAACCTTTCTTCAAGCTCTGCTTATATGCTTACATTGTTCTTTCATCTGTTACAATAATATACATACACGATCCCACCACTTATCTGCTGTGTATTTCCATAACCTTCATAATTTTCCTAGCTCCATTTATCTTCCCACACTTGCTGTTCTTCAGACATGCCACAAATATACCTTCTGCCACCCCAGTGCCTCCTTCCCAGAGAACCATTTTTTGTACCAGGCATCCTCCAGATCACTTCAGGTCTCTGTGGGGTTCTGAAGCTCTTCTTAGGAAAGTCACAAGGGGAAGACATCTCAGGCACAAGGAAGAAAGCCCCTCTAAAACCCTCAGCTTTAGCGACAAGAAAACTGGTTTATACTTTCCTCCAATAAACTGTCAAACTGCAGGAAACCATAATTTGCTAGAAAGTAAATGCATACTTTTTCTTCCTCTTTCTTAACCAGCATCTTGCATTTAAATGCTAGTGAAAGACAACTGGCTGTGGCTGGGAGCACTTTCCCTGAAAGGGGGCATCGAAATGTGGGGAGCCAGGTTTTATCAGCCTGACCTTCTAAGCAGTAGACCTGTGCAAGAAAAGGGATGGTGTAAGCCTGGAAAGAGTGCATCATCCACTTGCCCCAGCCCACCCATCCAAATTTCTCTGTAGACCACTGTGCTGCAGACCATGCTTCTTACAGAGCATTATGCATTGCCCTTGCCCATAGGCAAAGTGCTACAGTCTTACACTGGAGAGAGTAGGATTTGTGCCATTGGCAACAAAATGTACTTAGGCAGGCCCTTAGACAGTATATAAGCATTACATGGAAATAAAATATTTCTTCTCTCACTGAGTTTTTTCTTTTCAGGTTTGGAGCCCATTGAGCTATGTAAGTTCCCATAGCTGTTATCCATTTCAACATTAATGGAACGAATCTTCCTCATTTATTATTAATCAGAGAGGGATCAGCCAAGTATTAACATGCCTGAAAATCTCACTAATGCTTTTTGACTGCAAATACCATTTAATGCTTTTGTGGGATAGACCTATACTGCTACATTCAGTAGCTGAGCAAGGAACATCTATGGCATTTACCTTCCAGTATTCTTTACTCCCCATGAAGTCTGATAATTCCACTTTTGCTGCTCCAGTCACTCATTAACAGAGTAAAAAATGTTAAAATTTTGGACGGAGATGGGTAAAGTTGGCATTTTTTCCAAATTCAGTTAAATATTTTCTCAGGAACAGCTTGAAACCTTAGAGAGTACATGGGGTACGTGGACCAAAGCAGACAAAGCAGGTGGAAAGAGTGCATAACTTTCAGAGAAACCTAAATAGGTTAGGAGGTGGAAAAGGAGGTGGAAAAGGTCACTATGTACCTGTATGGAGTATTACCATAGGGGATATTTTTTCTAGATTTGTAAATGTACTATAAAATATGTGGCTCATCTCAAAATATTCATTAAGTAGTTTTAACTGGGGTAGAAAGATGACATCTCTCAAACCTTAGGTCATTAAAAGAAAAAGAGAGACCTGGAAAAGGACACCCTACCTGAGTATAAATTCTCAGGTTTTATCTGAATTTCCAAATCATAGAAGTGGATATATTATGCAAAAAACATGGGTTACTCTATAGCATAAGACATAATTCATTAGAATATTAATGTTAGACACTGTACCCACTCATATTAGTTGACATTGAGAATCAGATATTTTACTGGGTTATAGTCTTGTGTTAATAAGCAAGTTTGGATTTTTAGATTAGATTTCACTTTTTCCTCTTTCCTTCTGCACCTTTTCACATCAGAGCGATCACTCATAGGCTATTAATCTTGTCTTTGAATAAAAGCCAGATATCCAAGAGGTAGTGATGAAACATTAATCTTAAAATGCTGAAGTGGAACATTGCACATGTGCATTTTACTTCATACTAATAAGCTTAGTATGGGACAAATCCTGTAGCTTCAGAGGGTTGCTTGAGAACAGTAAGTGGTTTATTCCCACAGCACAAATAAAGGTGAGCACGGCGGTGCTGTAGGTGATGCAGTCTTTCCCCAGAGTAACTGGCTGTGCAGCAGCAGGAAGAAGGTAGGAGGAAGCACAACAAAACCAGGAAGAAAGAGAGGAGGAGAAGGGGGAAAGCGGGCAGGCATGTAGGCAGGACAGAAGATCCAACACAATTCATGTTTTAGGAACAGAAGACTAGGAGGATTTCCCAGATTCTCAGGCCCAGGAGGAAACTAGCTGTTGCCCACTCATCCACAGAGTACCTACCCTGCTTGGCACTTTGCTCCACTATATTGCAGAGCTGCACAGTGAATTTGAAATATACCTTCTCCTGGGGAGCAAGAGAAATTCGTGTTTCTTACTTTTCTATTTTTCCTAACTTTTCTTTGTATGTTGCTAAAATGAAAACATAAGTATTGAGATGTCATTATATAACTACTCTTTTTGTATAATAATGTGCCTGTATTCTTTTTCTTCCATTACCCACAGAGGCTAAAAAATTGATGAAGTATTTTGAAGTAGTGTTGTGGTTTAACCCCAGCTGGCGACTAAGCACCACACAGTGGCTTGCTCACTTCCCTCTGGTGGCATGAGGGAGAGAATCAGAAGAGTAAAAGTGAGAAAACTGGTGGGTTGAGATAAAGACAGTTTAATAAGTAAAGCAAAAGCTGAGTGTGCAAGCAAAGCAAACCAAGGAATTCATTCCCTACTTCCCATCAGCAGGCAGGTGTTCAGCCATCTCCAGGAAAGCAGGGCTCCATCACGCGTGATGGTTACTTGGGAAGGCAAATGCCATCACTCCGAACTTGCTCCCTTCCTTCTTCTTTCCACAGCTTTATATGCTGAGCGTGACGTCATATGGTGTGGGATATCCCTTTGGTCAGTTGGGGTCAGCTGTCCCGGCTGTGTCCCCTCCCAACTTCTTGTGCAGCCCCAGCCTCCTTGCTGGTGGGGTGGTGTGAGAAGCAGAAAAGGCCTTGACTCTGTGTAAGCACTGCTCAGCAATAATTAAAACGTCTCTGTATTCTCAACACTGTTTCCAGCACAAATCCAAAACGTAGCCCGATACTAGCTACTATGAAGAAAATTAACTCTATCCCAGCCAAAACAAACAGAAGTGGTCCGCCTCATCATTCAGTATTATGCCTAACTGAAACAGTTATCTTGAAATGGTGCATTAATATATTGTTCATACAACAATCTGAATTCTTAAGACACATTGGGTTTAGGGAATGCATTTACTTCTGAATTTGAGTACATTGTTTGTGTTCCTACTGCTCTTTTTATTTTGTTTTAGTTGTTGGGGTTTTTTCCTACAAAATTCTCTTTCATAAGTTTTCACAGGACCAAAATTCCACAGCTTAGTTTAAAGATAAATACAGTAAAAGTAAACATCCTCCAGCAAAAATATAATTTTGGATATTTTTTTTTTTTCTTTTCAGTCTCAAAAAGCTAACCACTCTTTCTGTTTTGCAACATTGCAATCAACCCATACTATGCATATTACCACTTGAAAAGTCAGATGAGGCAGACTACATGTTATTAGCTTGCCTGGATGTCAGCACTCTAGTGTCATCTGTGATGCTCTAAAGTCTCCAAAATAGTTGCATCAGGCAAGCAAAACATCTACAGGTAATATGCCTTCTTCTACAGCAGTACCTGTAGATCAGGCAGGTGATATTAGGGAATCTTTGATGGCCTTAGATTCCTTTACACAGGAAAGCACCAAGTTAAAGAAACATCCATCTCAAAGTTTACAAGATCTAGAAGTTATATGGAGATTCAAGTCAGAGTTGGACACTGCTGCCTGGCTGCAAAGAAATGATAGAAGTGGGTTGCCACTGCCTGTTCTGGAAGTTGTGCCCTCGCTCATTGTTCTCAGTGACAGAAAAAAAAATTGATTAAAAAAATTAAAAGGAAACACTCTTGATTTAGTTTCTGTGTAAGAAAGGAAGAATTACGGTATATTTTGTTAGGCAGTAGTCAAATATCTCTATGCACAGAACAAATCCTGATTTCTGAATCCTACCCACAATTTGAAGTACATTTACTTCTAGCTTTATCAGAATAAATTGTTGGTTTCCTACTCATAGAAATTTAACACAGGAAAATCAGTTTAAAAACAAAAAGCAGCATGTTGGTCTCTTCTGAACAGTGTATATAGGGAACATCACATTTAAATATTCATTGACAAAGTTTTATGTGTCAGTCTTAGTGTTACTGATTTAATATAACACAAATAACAAACAGTTAACAGTAAAACAAATAAACACAAATTGCTTAGATGAGAAGAATTTACACTCTTAATACCTTATTCAGTCTCTTATTAAAAAATGTATTAAATGATTAGATGGTTAAAAAGTGTGGCTTCAAGCAAATAAGTATAAATTGCATGCTGACAATAGTGCAAGTTTGGTTTGTTGAAAGAAATTAATATATATTTTTTGTAATGAGGAATGGTAATAAGTCTTTCTTCTCTTCATTCCATGCACAAAAACCATAAGTTAATCAGAAAGGAAATGGTTTTTGTATGCATTTTTCATGTTGATCTTCACAAACGTATATCATTCAGCATTAAAACAACGGAAGGGATAGACTGGGTAATTTTTTGCCCTCCCTGCACCAGCATTTTCAAAAATGTGCATTGCACGCTGTGGATCTCCATTTTCAGATCCAGTTCTTCCTGCTTCCGTGGAACACACTGGCTTCTTGTTTATTAATCCTCACATTTGTTATATCCTGAAGAGAACTATAAAAATGTGAAAATTCTCCTACTTTGCTGTTGATCTACAGGCTTTTCCTTCAGCAGCGGAAAACACTCATGTCTGGAGTAGGCATGGGAGGGGCATACAAAGTACTGACACACAAGGTTAAATTTTTATGGAGGCCATCAAGTGTTCAAGCCTTGCCAGTATTACAGACTCTGACTTTAACATGGCATGTGCTTATTTCAACACCCAGTAATCCTCTCTATTCATGTCTGAAAGCAAAGGAGCCCTTTTGTAAATTTTGGAATGGCTCCATTTGGATAACCACAAATCTTTTGTCTGTTTTCAGATGAAATATGAAGCATCTACCACTCAGAGAGAATCAGAACATGTGCTATGGAAATGACAAATTAATTAATTAAATGCCACACTAAAGGTGCAATAAAAGTTGTAAGTGCTTTATATAAATAACAACCCCTAGGAATTTACAGCTGTTAAATTAACTACAACCTTTGCTTGAATTATATAGCCCTAATCTTCAGTTTTTAATTAAAAAAAAGAATCAGTTGAAATACTGTACAAAGAAAAAAAGTAAGGAATACCTACAAAATTGGCAAGTAGACCCTGGAACGAATGAATCCAGAGAGATGTTAGCAACTAAATTAAAACTATCAGAACATGGACTTTTGGGATGCTGTTCTGACAAAAGGGCCAACTTAAGGCCCAGATTCATCCTTTGTAGCTTTAGGCTTTTTGTCTGAGTTACCAAAAAGTGGTTTGTCTCTGAGTCTTTATATAGGCAGCACCAGGAGGCAGGTATCTCCAGAGGGTGATGCAGATATTCAAGAAGTTCAGTTACCCACTGAAAGTCTCTGTCTTTCCCTGTTAATTACTGAGCTCCCAGCTTCAGCACATCAATTAAGTTGCCAAAAATGAGCCAGATAAACCTGGGCCCATGTCTTTTAACAGTGAGGCTGACCATCAGCTAAGATGTCTGCCATAGAAAATGGTGTATTTTTGATCTGGTATCTTCAGAGTAAGATGGAATGGTTTCAGAAGATGCACCCAGAAACAAATTACACATTGGTCAAGGACAAGTTACTGAATTCACTACAGAGCTGAGGGATGTGGTATGGCCTGTGGCATACAGCAGACCAAACTCTTGGTGACCTATGAAACAATAACGAGTGACCAGAATGGTGTGGATTTGTCAAAATCCTTTTCTTGTGCTGGCCAGTACTTAATGCACCAAGCCAGTGCTGGTCTCACCACCCTGCTTCAGCAATGTTCTCTCTCTCCCATGCCAAAGAAAGTCACATATCACTTCTGAGCAACATCCAAACCTAGAAAATACCAGCTGAAAAGCTGATGGTTTTATAACAGTAAGTCTCCTTGAAAACAGGAATTTGGGCTAGAAATCTTCTGTGTTAGTTTGACTGGCTCCAGACACTGTACTGCTGCTGTGTGTCATCTCTGCGGTGAGATGCAGCAGCTGTGTGACAGTGCACAGCACAGGGAGACAAGAACAGACCTGTTGGCAGGTTATCTCCTTTGGAAATACTGTCCTACCGATGCTAACTTTAATGTAATTCTAAGAAATTCAACCAAGCACTCCTTCTTATGTAGCTTTTTACATTGCCTTAGTTTAGATTCGTATATTTTAAACTAGATTTATCCTGGGGTCTCGGTCTGATTGATAACAATCTCCCTATTTTTAGGATTAGATTATTTTCCTGTTTCATGGGCTTCTCTAATTGTTACCATAAACTCAGGAAGGAAATGCTAGAGATCAGTCACCCTAAATTCATTCCCACCTCCAAGAGTCCATCTCAGTCAGGAAACAATAGTGAGCTACATACAGTTAGCATGTTCAGGTGCTTATTTCAGGTGTGCTTTTAACATTCAGCTAGAAATATAATGCAAGGTCCACTGAAAGACGTATTGCACACTAATCCAAGATAAACAGCAACCAAGGCACATGGCAAAGCAGATTCTACCTTTTAAGGAAAAGAATTGTCCTCTAGCCAGTTAAGTTGGGATAAGACTCTTGGTCTAAAGCAAAGTGAGGTCTGACAGCCTTTCAGCTCAGGAGGGAATAAATGGCTTCTGAGGAGAAAAGGTGATGCGGACTCTAAATCTGTCTGATGGTGTGATTGCAGAGCTCTGATGGAAGCTCTTTTATACAGGTGAACTTAGTGAAAAATCTCTCTTCATGCTTTAGATGCATCTTGAAATATACAGCAAGCACAAAGCCATACCTCTTTGTCAGAAGAGAGGAAGTCAGCAGAATTTTTAACTGCTTTGGATGCAGCAAATTAAGTATTGTATTTAGATTTTACTTGGCTGTCGTAAGCAAAAAAATAGCTTAAATTGTGAATGCTAACAGGCAGCAGATAATTGGGTGTACATCTGTCTGCAAGTCAATGTTTGAATATGAACTTTTGCACTCCCAAGCAGAAGCCTGTTACCTGCTAGATACAATGGGTATTGCCTGGTTGTAAATTTTGATAATGCCTGGACTAAAGAAAAGTTGCATATCCTGAATCCTCCTATTAATAGATATGAGACAGAAGCACTAGTTAGGAGGCTGATCAGGCATTGAGCTTCTGTACATAAGCTACTGGGAAAACCAGTGGCTTGGGGCTGAAAGAAGTGTTCCTGAAAAGAAGACATGGTCTCAGAAAGAAGAAAGGGGCCCAAAGGTGGTGAAGATGCTGACTGGGGTAAAGATCGTGGAAACTGGGGAAGGTCCTAAAGATGGGGATATACAATGAGACATATGCAGGGAGATGTCCCAGGACCTTCGCCAGTAACACCGAGTGCTCATAACTGTGAGCAGCAGCACAGCATGAACAAACACAAGTTTTTCCCTGGCGTTCCTGGGCTAGCAGTGACCTCCCAGATGGTAAGGGAAGGCAAGACCTACTGAACATAATGGCGGGAGGGAGCAAGTGAGTGTGAGCAATAATCAAGTAGGGGTTGATTATAAATACTGTGGATAAATAAAATACTGGGGTTCTTGAATAAAGCCCAGTATCCAGATCCGCTATAGGATGTTGTTTACTCAGTGCTGCCCCTAACACTTACCAGCTTGAGTCAAGTGTGGTTTGAATAATGGAATAATAACCAGCTAAGCACCTGGCAGATCTATAAACCAGGGTCCATGGACACCCTAAGACATACCACAGCTCCTCAGTAGCTCCTCCACTATAGTCAAAGAGTGACAGTGTGTCCCCATCAGAGGTGGATGGGACAGCCTGCACAGGTGGGAAAGGCAGGGCCACTCTCCGCTGTCGGTGACAGTGGGATATGGTAAGCTAGTGGAACACACAACTCAACTCCAAAGGTCACAGGAAGAGTTTCACAGCAATAAAAAAGTGCAAACTCTTCCTTTTCTGCATTACTGATAACGTTATATCTTTCACACAGCCTGCATTTATGGGAATATAATATTGCTCTTGTAGTTCCAAAAATATAGCACTAAAGCAAATTACGGTCAACCTTTTTTAGACTTCTTAATGGATCCATTAGGGATCCATTTTCTTATCAGAGGTAGATGACAGATTTGCTGGTTGATGTCATCATAATACCTGAATTTTGGCCGCGTTTTGTTCAAACCCTTTGGTCTGTGCAAGTTCTGTGTTGCCTAGTGTGCAGAGTCCAAAGCCAGGAGGCAGCTGGTCATGTGGTTGCAGACTGACATTCAGCACTGCTAGTGTGTAAGAAGAGACGGTGAATTCTCAATGAACCTGGGTGCCACAAACTATGCTTGGGAAACCATTCTCACAGTGTTCAAAAGCCTCAGCTGTACATGTCCAACACAACAGCACATCTTACAGTTTTGAACTCTGCAGTTCTTCAGTTCTACATGCTTTGATATGCAATGAGGTCATAATATGTGTCTATGACAACAGTGCTCACCGAGCTGAGGACTGTGATATCAAAGCTGAAATATTTTGACTTCACTGCATGATTAAACGTCTTGAGGAAAAAAAGAGTTATACAGGACTATCACAAACCTTTAAAGCGTATTTCTCACATAAAGATAAAGGTTACCCCTAGTATGTTGCCTCTGGAAATGTTCTGCCAGGTTGCTATAGCAACCCCTGCTATGTAAATTAGCAAGAGCTTTAACACAAGATTTTTAGATTGTTGGATTTAGAAAAAAAGTTGGGAATAAGAGCTGAAGTGAAAAATAAGCTGGAGAAGCATCTAAAGGGACCAATTAGTAGTTAGTCGTGATCCACTGGCAACTAGATACTAAATTATTTTTTAAACTACAGTTTTTAACATGATTCTCTTTTCCCCTTACACACTCTCTACTGGCAAAGGTGGTGGCATTTAGGATGAAGAAATTCCCTTTGAGGCTTAAAGCCATTTTAAATAATCCACTTATACCACAGAAGTACAAAAGTACAGAAGGACAGTATCAGTAAACTTAAGACACATAAGAAACTAAAAGACCAGATGAGGAACCACAGAAGGGAAATACCTATTTCTAAGAGTACCCCAAAGTTGCTGAATGCTCTGAACTTGTGAAAATCACTAGAAGGTCATTTTTAACACACTGCTCTGCTTACAGATTGCTCATTAAAACAGCAATGTGACTGTCAGGGGATTCTTTTTCTAATCAGCCTCTCCATTTCAAAATGGACCATGAATTTCTGAATTTTCTGTGTCTAATCCAAAGTATATTGAAAGGTACCTGCTGACCTTAGTTGGTTTTGTATTAATCCCTAGTATATTTAGGGATGATCAGTTGATTTACAGATAGTGGCAACCTAGTGGGTCAGAGATCCCCAGCCTCATTAGTGTTTCTGAGTGAAATTATTAGGTGTACAGATGGCATATGGTAAATGACATGTCCTTGTTTCCAAGAGAGAAACAGACCAGTCAGAAAGTAAGATAAAATGTACGGGGAAAAAAAAAGCAGTTTTCTCTTTTTCTATACAAAAGCAATATGTCTGTGGTTCCCTGATGGCAATTTCCCATGTTAGCTATTGCTGTAATTGACACCAGGATATCACACAGCAGTAAATGGAAAAGAACATATTGGCCCTCGTGAATGGGTTAGCAGGTGACATGGGCACCATGAGCAAAAGGCTAGGTGATTCAAAGGACTATCTGTCTAATATGTGTCCATTTATGAAACATTTGAAAACTCTTATATTTAGATCATTTCAGGGCACAATGTGACTTTTCCCAAGAGAAAACATTTCAGATGGAAAGCTTATGCTGAACTAGCTCTTTCACTAAAGTCTGTTTTTCATTGAAAATAGACCTTTTAAAGGTGTGCTTCAGTGTTTTTGCCAGGAATTAAAAAATATGATGAAAAAACCCACAAGGGAGAGGAAAAATGAAATGTAACACCAACCTTTCTAGTGAAACAATTTGAACAAAAACATATCTTCAATGAGGACTGGAATAGAAAATAAAAGCTTTGATGTGTATATGTCCATCTTAATGATGCATGAAAAAGCATTCAGATACAGAGTTTGGGGTTAGATCATGATAAATGCTAAGTTGATTTTTTTCAGAGAATTTCATAGCGAATGAATTTTTTTAATTTCGTTTTTCCACTACACATACAAGTTTTGCCTACATCATTTTTTTCCCCTGAAATATAGTATGGTTTAGACTATACACCAAAAAAAATAAGATTCCTAGAGCAAATGCAAGCAGTCATTCAACACAAAATTTCACAGTAATATTTTATTTGCTTATTTCTATTTATTTTGCTTAACTTACATGTTCATTCTACTTGGTAGAAAGATTGTGTATATTAAAGATCTCTCCTACTATTTTAATTAGAGGTTGAAAATAAAATTTTCACTCTGATTATTTTATACCACCAGGGAGACTTCTAGGAAGGGAAAAATGGATATTCCTGATATTTTAAGCTAAAAAAAAAAAAAAAAAAAAAGTCATTTTTGATTGATCAGGAAGGCACCAAAACTTACATTGAACTTTTTTTCCTGCCACCCCCAGGTCATATATAAATGAAATTTTCATCTTGAATATAAGCTTTATCAACATTTATCTATTACTATTATCTATTATTATTCTCCCTTTTGCAGCTATTGTTTCTTGTTTCCTATAGGACCTGAATGTGTGCCATCTGCATATCAATAATCTAATAAATTCAGAGTCCAATCAGTCAAAATTTCTTCTGTTTTTAAATATGGATGTTAAATTTAATTTTGTCTTTTTCATTAAAAAGATGATCCAAAAAGTACTCTTTCATTTGCATTAGATAAGAAAGGATAATATTGGATAAGAAAGAAATTAGATTAGACTACTATCTGTTATCTGATAAAAAAATTCTAATTTTTCAGCCTACTGCTTTGTTTGTGTACTGGACTATCATAATAAAGAAGAGAGGAATAATCAGAAAGAAAATATGTTTTCTAGGGGAAAAGAAAACACAAGACATTCTTCATATTTTTTATTAGAAACAGAATAATGAAGAGAGGGACATTTTCCACTAGGCGCTTGGATGAAAGGGCAGGACAGAGAATTTAGATGCTTCAAATCTTCGTCAAATGACTTGAGTTATTCAAATAGTATCCCAGTATGGAGGGTTTGGGAATTGGAAGAACAGGCCAGGAAAATGGCAAGAAAATTGGGGGTGGGATGTTGTTGATATCAGGATCAAAGTTGCCAGACAGCAAAATGAGTGAGAGTCTGGAGAAGGAACTTTGAGATTTATTGTGGCTCTTTAGAAAGATACCAGCATACAGAAGAGTAGCATCATAAATCACGAAAACCACATTTCTGAGCACAAAACTAGGTTTATGTTTCAGTCAATCAGCAGCAAATCAAGGATGATGACATTTGTCATCATCCATGTCAACATTCATGATATCTGATGACATTTGCTAGGTGATAGCATTTGACATTGGTTTGGTAAGCCACAAGCTGAAACCCAGGTGGTCTGTTCATCTGAGTTCAGGATAATGACTGGTCAATACGAATCAGACAGTATCCCAGGGCTTCAGTAACACACTGCAACTTCCTTGCTATCCTCCTAGATCTAAAGAGTCCTGAAGGTAGAAGCCAACATCCATTTGACATGACTGAGCTCATCAAACTTGGAGCATGCTCCAGTGGTGATTCAGATGATATTGAAGAGAAATTTTGATACTTTTCCATGTAAACATGGACTGCTCCAAAGCTTCTAAAGCATCTGTTTTCTTACATTCTTGTAAGCTCCATGGTACAGTATTGGTGCCAATCATACTAGAGCTCTGTCCTGGGACAGGTTTTAGGCTTACTAGATCCCACTTTAATATCTGAAGTCTCTACATTTTATTCCTCTCTTCCCATTTCCCTATCTGTGCCACTGCATACATAATCTCCTCAGATCTGAGATAGCTACCCTGAATCTCATTACGAAGTCAGGTAAAGAAGAAATCATGGCATACCATAATGCTAATAAGCTAAAGCAGGTTCTGACTACATCTGCATTCATTTTGCTCTTCAGATATGCAAGTAAGAGATGTTCTCAGCTAATTATTTAACAGCCATAGCTCGCTCTATTGCTCAAGGTACTCACTGAGCCAAAGCCAAGAGCAATCAAATAAAGGTAGTACTAATAAATGCAGCACTAATTCCTCCTTCCACACTTTGAAGAACACTTCCTGTCAGCTTCATATCCCGCATGTTGCCAGTCATAAGCTCCTCTTGCGTATGGCCCCATAATCGATTTTGAATTAATGTGATCAGTGATCCTCTGCAGGATGGGCTTCTGATGTGTGAGTGTCTGCTTCTTATTAGCAGAGGTCCTTATGCAGGACAGGAAGCTGAGAGAGGTCAGTGCTATGCTCAGTTGATTTAAATATTAAATGTTCTCTTTGTGACATCCTCTTCTCTGACTGGAAATCAATAGAGCTTTACTGCTGCAAAATGGAAAGGCTATCTTGGCAAATCAGGTTTTTTCTGTGCACAATTCAATTAATACAGTACAATGAATTATACATAACCGGTGAACAAGATGTTTGACATGGTCATAGAGCTGCAGATGAAATTTGGTAGGTGACCTACAGGCTCAGATCCTCCTCAGTGTGTAGAACTCCAGCTCTCATTGTGGATTATGGTATCCAGCAGACCTCACTGCTCTCCTTGGATCAGGCTCCTGAAAGCCCTTCCTCTGTGTTCATAATTAATATGTTCTATATGTTACAGAATAACATGTAGGAATAACAGCTCCCTTTTTATATGCATGATTGCCTAACAATTAAATGAAGTGTTTATTACACCAGTAGAAGGGTAAAGCTGATAGCAAGGTATTATGTTCTCTCCTTGTTTCTGCTTTGATACAACAAAGATCATTTCTTTAAATAAAGACAAAAAATAAGCACATTTAATTGCATTCCAATTAAATGTCCCATGATTTAAAACATAAACAATGCTACCATCTTTGTTCTTATACAAGTAAGTCAGAGAACTCTGACCTAAGGTCCCACTCTGCTAAGTCAAATTCAACTGTACAATAAGAAGCTGCAGCGGAACAAAGTGCTAAATCTCAAAGGCAGGAGCACCAAAGAGAAGCTGGACTGGAAGGGATTATTATTAACCCTTGGTTAGTGTTTGAAAGCTGAGACATAAAAAATTATCCAAGGATTTGCAAGGCTTTTTTTATACCTGGATACTCAAACCAGACAGAGAAGGCTCAGAATTACTGAATAAGTCTCTGTCTTAATCACAAGATGCTTCTAGTTCTGAACTGCTGCATGGTAACTATTCTTCCATCCTTTTCTAGAAATCTAATTTTATACTTAACTGAAATGATTCAAGGTCTGTACAGATATGATGTTAGCTCTTCCAATTCAGGCAACAAATGATGCAGGTGATTTTATTATCATCTGCCCAGGGGTGACTGCTTATGTGTGTTGACTCCAGATTTCACACAATTCGTGTTATTTTTACAATAAACAAACTTATGAAAAAAAAAAAAACAGCACTAATCTTTCAGATATACACGTTCTATATCTAACACAATAGATCTTTGGACCTGATGAAGTTATAGACGTTCTTACAGTAGAAGTAATAAATAATATGATATTATCAGTATAAATTGGGGGATAGAAGAATGGAATCCCATAAAACATTACTTTTTTTTCAGGGGACTAACATTTCTCCTTCCATAACTCTGAATTCATTATATATATTATATAATTTGCTACATCAAACCACTTCTGCAGCAGAATGTCAGCTGTGCTCTTAAATTGTTTCATAGGGGAACAGTGCTCTCCAGTGATCAAAGAAAGGAACTGTTTTAGTCATAAAACAGGTAATTGTGGTCTCCTTTACTTTCTAAGGTTTACCTTCTTTTTTCCACAGTGATTAGTACAATTATCTTCTACATATAATATTCACATTTTCACTTCAAGGATTTTTTCCCTTTTCTTAAGGAAATATGCCTTACAAGGCTAATTGTTTTACACACATAGTTCTCCTTGAAATTCCCACAGCTCTTTTTTAACACTGGTATAAAAACATAAACTTAGGAAAACTGAAAGCACTTCTTGGCTAAATCACATGAGTATTAGCAAGGGTTTATTTGCAAAACTAGTGATCCTTTATGTTCATCAAAATTGTAAACCTAATTAATCATGAAAGTTATTGGAAGTATCCAGTGTAGTTTGTTTTACATTTTATTAAGAAATAAATTCCTAAAGGATTTTCAGCTAAAGAACTATACAAATCTTATACAAATTTTTGCTAATCACATACATTTAAAATGTAAGAGAAAATAAAAAGGATAAAACTTTGTTTTCATGTTATTCTTGTCTCTTTGCAAAAGAAATATTAAGAATGTGTTAGATCTTCATTGCTTTATGTCAGTACACTTTTACTTAAGCCAGTAGAGAGATGGGACAAGATTCATCTTACTATTTTATCTATATATAAGCTAGATGTCTGGTAACCTCAGGCTTCTGCTGTACTCAGTGGAGAGAAATAGGTACATCATCCCTTTCTAAGAGAGGTGAGATGAATCATCTTCCAGAGATGACTGTTAGCTACACTGAATAAAGAATGAGCCTAGAGTACTAGTGCAAATGTCCATCCTGTAGATGATGATGACTAGTTGAGAGGAGTCTACACCATGCTGGAAGATATGAATCAAGATCCTAGATTCTGGATTAACAATATCAAGGGAGGAAAAATACTCACTAAAACCAGACTCCAAAACCCTATCTTGTAAAATGTGGTTTAAATACTGAAATAGAATAGATCCATTATTATACTCTTTTTTTTAATGATCTCTATTGACAAGCAGACATTCATGTCAATACGCATGTGCTAAGATGCAGTATTAATAATCACACAACATTACAGCCTAGAGCTAGGCAGTTCTGCAGAAACAGGGCTATGGTGTTGCATGCAGAAGTTGTCTTCTGGTGACCTTCAGTGACTCTGAGTTAGCGAGCCAACTCCCTTCGTATCTTCAGTCTGTTGGAAGCACAAACATCTACTTGATAGTTTGTGGCTGTCTTCTAAATAGCAATGACTGCATCATTTTCTTGTCTCTTAGGATCAGAACCCAGTTGCTGTGTCTGCATTAGTGCAGAAACTACAGGCGGATCTGTAGGATCAAACAGCTGGTGTTGAGGCCTCAAAGTCCTCATCATATGCACTTCAGAAATATTTACCTCGGTCTAGTTCCTGTCTGGGCCTACAGACTGAATGACCACCAGTGACAGGATTGCATTAGCTGTGCTACTGGCACACTGTCTCAAGCTTAGCTTCATCCAAAATGAATCCAGTTTGAGTACCTCAATGCAAACTCTCCATTGCAAACTGCTCTGCAATGCAAACCATAGTGAAGTGAAAGAGGATGATTAGAAGATTTGTTCCTGATCTGAGCTAAATAAATACTAATGTGGACACACTTGATATTGCATGGGTATTGTTATACTTTGTCTTTAAATTGCTGATGGGACATTTGGAAGCCATCAAAATTTACATAATGGTGATATTCCTCTTAGTTCATACAAACATCTATTCAAACACATTTTAAGAATCAAGATTAAAATCCAAAAATAACATCTACCTTCATGTATGCATATTACACAAAATCTTTGCTTTGAAGAAGGTATTTCTACAGAAAAGTTAGTTAAAGGTCTCATGTGCATCTGTTACTTCTCCAACTTAACTTTTTTAAGACAATTTGAAACATGTTAAAAACAGGCCTTGTGATCTCTGCCTTTAAAGCTATTAGATGGTTATTCACATTACAGAGCTTTATGATGTTACATACAATGGCAGCTAGAAAATACGATGAACATCTAAAATGTGCACTGCCGGTTTGACAAACTGGGTTTATTTTTCACAAAACCTTTTGCCTACTTCTCTCCAAATGAGAAATTTTCCACAATGCTCATAAGAATAATATATGGCAACAAGCTTGTGTTCTGCAGATCTAATGCATTTTAGTTGGCAGTAGAGTATTTCAAATGTCTTTGTATACAAAATAATGATTGATGGCTTGAACTCCAGTAAAAAGAAGATTTTGTGTGATCAGTCTGCAGACCTAGAAAAGACGTTGTATGACTAACAGAATTATATCTCATTCCTAACCTATTAGTTATGAAGAATGTCTTTTAATTGCAAAGCCAAGATTATATTTCCAGATATCACAAAGACGGCATTTAGAAAAGTAAAGTTGTTTTAGCCATGATGTTCTAAGGACAAAGGAGAAGCAAGATTTATGGGGTGATGTGAGGATATAAAAGGCAACAAATATGGTCATTACACCTATACTTGTAGCGCTCACACCTATTTTCTGCCCCAGACGAACTGGCATAGTCTAGCTACATTCATACTTTTACCCTCCAAAACTGTGGCTACAATCAATTTTTTCTTTGAGAAAAAATCCTTAGCCCCTGCAAACTCCAATATTGTATCTGGGTATTGTTTAGGGAAATGATCGTGAGTCCATGGCCAGAAGTGTTTCAGGGTCTATTCTAACAACTTAACAGAAAATGCAATCATATGGCAAAGCCCAGGTCCACATCTAGCACTGTTTAACTTCTGACTAGACACTTATCTACATAGTGATACAAAAGTTTTAATTTCTGCACAGTAGTCTCAATCTAGATACCATATACATATATATGGAAAGCCACTTCAAAGAACAAGTGCACTGTTTCAGGAGTTCATAGAATCATAGAATCATAGAATACCAGGGTGGAAGGGACCTCAAGGATCATCTGGTCCAACCTTTCTAGCACAGTCTAGACGAGATGGCCCAGCACCCTGTCCAGCTGAGTCTTAAACGTGTCCAGTGTAGCAGAGTCAACCACTTCCCTGGGGAGATTATTCCAATGATTGACTGTTCTCATTGTGAAAAATTTACCTCTCATGTCCAATCGGAATCTCCCTGGGAGTAACTTATACCCGTTACCCCTTGTCCTCACCATGTGACTCCTTGTAAAAAGGGAGTCCCCAGCTTCTTTTTAGCTCCCCTTTAAGTCCTGGTACATGGTGATGAGATCACCTCTAAGCCTCCTTTTCTCAAGGCTGAACAAGCCCAGTTCTCTCAGCCCATCCTCATACAGCAGGCTTCCCAGTCCTTTGATCATCTTGGTGGCCCTTCTCTGGACCCCCTCCAGCCTGTCCACATCTTTTTTGTGTAATGGGGACCAGAACTGTACACAGTATTCCAAGGGTGTCCTGACAAGCGCTGAGTAGAGTGGGATAATGACTTCTTTATCCCTGCTGGTGATGTCCTTTTTGATGCAACCCAGCATCCTATTGACCTTCTTGGCCGCAGCAGCACACTGTTCACTCATGTTGAGCTTCCTGTCCACCAGGACCCCCAGGTCCCTTTCCACGGAGCTGCTGTCCAGCCAGGTGGATCCCAGTTTGTGCTGAACTCCTGGATTATGTTTTCCCAGGTGCAAGACCTTACACTTGTCTTTGTTAAACTTCATAAGGTTCTTGTTAGCCCTCTCTTCCAGCCTATCCAGATCTTCCTGCAGGGTGGCTCTCCCTTCCAGAGTGTCTGCTTCCCCACTCAATTTGGTGTCATCAGGCTACACTTGATCCCCGTTATCCATGTCACTTATGAAGATATTGAATAGTGTTGGGCCCGATATTGTTCCCTGGGTGACCCCACTTGTGACGGGTTGCCAGTTTGAAAAAGAGCTATTTACCACCACCCTTTGGGTGCGGTCTGTCAGCGAGTTCCTCACCCACTGCACAGACCACTTGTCTAGGCTGTAACACATCCATTTCTCCGGGAGGAGGCCATGGGGAACTGTATCAAAAGCCTTGAAGAAGTTCAGGTAGACAACATCCACCACTCGCCCTATGTCAACTGAGCAGGTCACTTTATCGTAGAAAGCCACCAGATTTGTCAGGCACGATCTCTTGGTGAAGCCGTGTTGGCTTTTCCCAATCACGTGCTTCATTTGAGTTGTGATGGCCCCCAGGAGGATTTGTTCCATAACTTTCCTGGGGATTGAAGTGGTTGCTATTTCTGTCATCTCCTTAGCTTTATAGCAATAGGCTTTCTCTTTAAACATAAAATCTAGAATAAGTGTCATAATTGCACTAGTAGCCCAATCAACTGAGATGTCTTCAGCTGAGAAATCTTTCTTCCTGAATATTCAGCTGATTGAAAAGTATAGACGCACAAATCAGGAAAGCTGCTCAAAATGATTCAGCGACTTTTTCTCTGAAAGCTCTTCTTCTCTCCTTCTCCTTCTCCCTCTCCCTTTCCCTCTCCCTTTCCTTATCCCTCTTCTGTGAATATTCCAGTGAGTTTAGTTCAGTCTCCGTCACTCCTGCTTTCATCCCTTTGGTGGAAGTTATCACACTTCATCTCTTAAGTTTGGGGATATGTGTGTATAAAATGCTTTTCTCTAAATAGCAGTTCCAACATCAAAAAAGAGAAAGGTCTTTCTCATTCACAAAGAAGTGGAATAGCTAGAATAATGCCTTAAGACTCTGGGATAACTTATATATATATAATTTAACAGTATCTTAGAAACATGTACCAGAAAAAAAGGAAAAGAAAAAAAAAAAAAAAAAGACAAGAATCCAGACTTGGGTATTCTTTGCAGATCTTATTCTCTGAATCTCTTTAAGTTTGCTGATTCATTTGTAGCATTATGAAAGTAAATACTGTTCCTTTGAAGAAAGCCACACTAGAGATTTCCAGGATCTCCACTGAGAGTTCAGAAATCTGCATCATTGATTCCAGTAAGAGATTAGCTGATCCTAAAGCATGGCGTATTTTTTCAGCACAAAATCAAGACTACTGTGGACATTCATTAGTGTTCAGCATCAGTCACTTTGATTTTGTTGCTGACATAAGAATGTAGTTGCATGTCACCTGTAATTTTTGATCTAAAAATGTTAGAGAACAACTAACTTTTCCCATATAATGTATTCATATATGTTGAATAAAAGCAAGATGGCTGAAGGTTATTTTTTCATTTTCTGGGTACTGTGATGATATTAAGCAAGTCTTGCATCAAACTAAAGAGTAATTATATTGAAATTTTGCTTTGCATCATTTTTGTTTATAAAAAAATATTGACCAAATGCTAGAGCCTTTGAAAATGTAGTATGGATTTAGACAAAAAGGTTTGGAGCCAGGGTCCATGTCGACCCATATCTGCAGGACCCTTAGTTCTACTTAAATGTAAATTATAAAAATAATCCATTAACTGCAAGGCTGAGACTCTTTATTCCCCCTTAGTTATTTGCGTGGAAGATGGATGGTCTAACCTTGGTAAATTTAGTCTTTTACTCAAAAAGTGGCATCTCAATTTAAAGTGACTTATTGCAATGCCCAGGAATATTTCTTAGTACTTGCTCTTCGATTTGGTGAGGTCAGAGCTTGCTTTGTAAATCACCATTGACCTCCCATTGCCATGTGAGTCATGTTTTGGCAATCATTTTGGTAAAATCCCAACTTCTGAATTTTTAACCACTTCCAGTTTTCCACATTCCTTCCTCAGAAGAAGTCACTCAGTCATCTGATTCATCTCTCTAGGTGAGCTTCTTTTCCCTGACCAACATGGGCTGACATCTCACAGGCCAGCTCTAGAACCATCTTTGCAATGGTTTCCTAAGATCTTAAAGGGCTTGCAGATAATAATCACCCTTCTGCCTCTCTTAATGCTCCATATCCACATATCTAAGGGGTCCATTTGTCCTTAGCCTAACCCAGATTTAAGATTCCATGACTCACACAGTCAGTCTCCTTCCACTATTCCTTTCCTCCTTCCTGCACATTCTCCATTTCAATTTTCTGCCTGTATTGTTGCTCCCAACCGTAGTTCTCTCAGCTTTCAAGGTTTATGGTACTTGATAGCTACTGGTAGCTATCAGTGACACAAACTTTTCTCAAGTTATTGAGAACTTCTTCTTATGCTTCATAGTGGCTGAAAATATAGAGAATTTTCCTTTTTTTTTCCTCCCATTCACTCCTCATGGTAGTAATACCACCAAAGTTCTCTGCTATGGGATTTTCTGTCTGTATCCCTAAAATTGTTACTGATAGACCATTAGGCAGATATACAAAAATCAGTAGCATTTTGAAAATTCTGTTTCTAATCTTATTGCCAGAGCTTACGCAAGTTTTATTCCTTTGGGATACTCTGTATACTGAAAATCACATGAGGTGTACTGATGTTCAAGTTATAATTCCTTTACATTTTCTTTTGATTACTAATTTATATACAGCATTTGTTTCTTGTATGTCTACTCTTTACACTCTGTTTTGTATATTTTCACTCAGTCCTCTTTATTCTGACTAGTTCAATTTCAGCTCTGTTTGACTTTCTTTTGATTTTTAGCCTTGATATTCATGTTCATATTTTTGTGCCAAAGGCTAAAAAATTCTCTTAGTTAGAACATTTTAACAGTAAGCCAAAACTATTAAAGAAAGTTTTTACGTTTTTAAGTATTCTGAGGGGGTTTTGTTTAAGGGTAAAATTGAAACATGTATCAGATTCAGTTTTTAAAGTATTTCAGCACTTGCAATATCAAATCCCATTGTCTTGCAATTAGACCAAGTTGCTGAAGTGCCTGCAGCAGATTTAAAAATGCAGCACAGACTCCAGAGTCACTTAGTGAATGTCTGTACTGCAGATGAACTATTCACGCCCCGAAAGCTGCACAGAGATCCACCGAGGCTAATTTATTCCCCGTCTATTAAACTAGTCTTTGTAGACCATCGTGCTGCTATGGTTTGTTTATATGTGTTCATGTTTATATTGCATTACAGTCCGAAGTGCAGATGACTCTTCACCTGTAACAGACTGGAATAGATGCTATGGTCAAAGCAACTTAAAAGTATATTCTGCACAAATTCTTTACTTCTCACAGTTAAGAGGTGATATTTTCGAAGAGCTGAGAGCTAAATGTCCTTTGACAGGAACAATTCTTTTTGTGCACACGTAATTTTCACACAAAATGAAATTCACACATGAGCAGTGTTTGATTTCTGCAGCACCTGAATCCCACAATTTGGAGACCGCTCATGGCCATGCATACAATGCTGAACTGTAACTTTAATGTTTTAAAAATCCATTTGGGTAATCGGAGGAAGATATATTCCTACTAGTCGGACTCTTGAAGACAGAAGTGTCGCATTGTCCTATAGGCAGCATAGCTAATGAAACCTGTTTTCTTATATATTTGAGTCCTATTTCCCTTATGTCACCCACATCACTCCAGTAAAATTAACTCTGCTCCTCACCACATGATCCCTTATGAAATACACATACAAGAAGAGAAAAATATGCACTAGTCTTGAACTGCATGCATATGAAATGGCTGCCTGCTACTAAAGACAATGTGTAATGGCTGATTTCACTCTTCTTTGGCCTCAAGAGAGGCACTATTTTGGGCCTTTCTCCTTTAGTCAGTCACTCTTTCAGTAAATTTGTAGGAACATAATTACCTTAAAGAATGCTACCCATCCCTCAATGAGACTAAAATTAGCCAATGTATTTCAAAGTTATCAAGAAGGGACTGACATACAAATGAAATAGAACAGAGTTCAAATTAACCTCATTTCATCAGGAAAACATGCTAAACAGGAAGCATGATACGGAGGATTCCCTGTCCTCTCTCAGCCTAGCTGAACACAGTGACCTAAGGGACAGGGGGCAATGTCGACAAGTTCCCGCCCGGCGCAGCAGGCGCATCTCCTCTGTGACTGCCCCACCTTCCCAGGTGCCCTTGCATAATAGGTATGAGGCTCTGCAAGTGGAACCAAACAATAATGAGGATGATGGTTCATCTAGCTTGGAGGTGTCACCGAGGTTAAGTCACTGGCAAAATTTGGGGTTTTTTGATCATGGGTTGGTCTACACGACACCAGGCCTGTTGGCAACACAGGGGGTACCCCTGTCTCAAAGGGGGAAAAGGACCTTTGCACAGGAGTTAGCAGGGCTTATTGAAAGAGCTTTAAAATAGATTTGAAGGGGGAAAGGGAGAACACCAGGCTTGCTAGAGATAAGCCTGGGGACGGCACGCCGATGTTTGAGGGATGGTGTGCCAGCAAGGTCCTTCGCTCTGCTGTCTTAGTGGAGGCAGGGGATGGAGATCCACGCAGCAACAAAGACACAAGGACTATGGATGTGTTAGAAATTACGGAAGCGTCTGAGAATGGTCACGTAGGAATTAGGGCTTCTCCCTGCAAAAAAGGTGGCGGGATCAATAGCCCAGCTGAAGTGCACCTATTCCAATGCATGCAGCATGGGCAACAAACAGGAGCAGATGGAAGCCATTGTGCAGCAGGAAAACTATGATATAGTTGCCATCACAGAAACATGGTGGAATGATGCGCATAACTGGAGTGCTGCAATGGATGGCTATAAACTCTTCAGAAGGGATAGGCAAGGAAGGAGAGGCGGTGGGGTAGCCCTGGATGTTAGAGAGTGTTTTCATTGTCTAGAGCTTAATGATGGTGACGATAGGGTCGAGTGTTTATGGGTAAGAATCAGGGGGAAAGCCAACAAGGCAGATATCCTGGTGGGAGTCTGTTACAGACCACCTGACCAGGATGAAGAGGAGGGCGAAATATTCTATAAGCAGCTGGGAGAAGTCTTACCATCACTAGCCTTTGTTGTCATGGGGGACTTCAACTTACCAGATGTCTGCTGGAAATACAATACAGCAGAGAGGAAACAGTCTAGGAGGTTTCTGGAGTGTGTGGAAGATAACTTCCTGATGCAGCTGGTGAGGGAGCCAACTAGAGAAGGCGCCCCGCTGGACCAGTTGTTTGCAAACAGAGACGGACTTGTGGGTGATGTGATGGTTGGATGCTGTCTTGGGCACAGCGATCATGAAATGATAGTTTTCGATTCTTGGAGAAGTAAGGAGGGGGTCAGCAGAACTGCTACCTTGGACTTCCAGAGGGCAGACTTTGGCCTGTTTAGGAGCCTGGTTGACAGAGTCCCTTGGGAGGCAATCCTGAAGGCCAAAGGAGTTCAGGAAGGCTGCACGTTCTTCCGGAAGGAAATCTTAAAGGCGCAGGAGCAGGCAATCCCCATGTGCTGAAAGATGAGCTGGCAGGGAAGAAGACTGGCCTGGCTGAACAGAGAGCTTTGGCTGGAACTTAGGAAAAAAAGGAGAGTTTATGATCTTTGGAAGAAGGGGCAGGCAACTCAGGAAGACTACAAGGATGTTGTGAGGTTATGCAGCGAGAAAATTAGAGGGCTGAAAGCCCAACCAGAACTTAATCTGGCTACTGCCATAAAAGACAATTTAAAATGTTTCTATAAATAATACATTAGTAAAAAAAGGGGGGCTAAGGAGAATCTCCATCCTTTATTGGATGCGGGGGGGGAACAAAGGATGAGGAGAAGACTGAGGTACTTAATGCCTTCTTTGCCTCAGTCTTTAATAGTCAGACAAGTTGGTCTCCAGGTACCCAGCCCCCAGAGCTGGAAGACAGGGACAGAAATCAGAATAAAGCTCCCATAATCCAAGGGGAAATTGTTAGAGACCTGCTACACCACTTAGACATACACAAGTCCATTGGGCCAGATGGGATCCACCCAAGGGTACTGAGGGAGCTGGCAGAAGTGCTCACCAAGCCACTTTCCATCATCTATCAGCAGTCCTGGCTAACCAGGGAGGCCCCAGTTCACTGGAGGTTACCAAATGTGACGCCCATCTACAAGAAGGGTCGGAAGGAGGATCCAGGGAACTACAGGCCTGTCAGCCTGACCTTGATGATGGGGAAGGTTATGGAGCAAATCATCTTCAGTGTCATCACGTGGCATGTATGGGACAACCAGGGGATCAGGCCCCGTCAGCATGGATTTATGAAAGGCAGGTCCTCCTTGACTAACCTGACCTCCTTCTATGACAAGATGACCCACTTAGTGGATGAGGGAAAGGCTGTGGATGTTGTCTACCTGGACTTTAGTAAAGCCTTTGACACCGTTTCCCACAGCATTCTCCTGGAGAAACTGGCTGCTCATGGCTTGGAGGGCTGTACTTTTGGCTGGGTAAAAAAACTGACTGGAAGGCCAGGCCCAAAGAGTTGTGGTGAATGGAGTTAAATCCAATTGGCAGCCAGTCACAAGTGGTGTGCCCCAGGGCTCAGTACAGGGGCCAGTCCTGTTTAACATATTTGTCAATGATCTGGATGAGGGGATGGAGTGCACCCTCAGTAAGCTTGCAGATGACACCAAGTTGGTCAGGAGTGTTGATCTGCTGGAGGGCAGGAAGGCTCTACAGAGGGACCTGAGCAGGCTGGATCAATGGGCCGAGGCCAATTGTATGAAGTTCAACAAGGCTAAGTGCCGAGTCCTGCACTTGGATCACAACAACCCCATGCAACGCTACAGGCTTGGGGAAGAGTGTCTGGAAAGCTGCCTGGTGGAAAAGGACCTGTGGGTGTTGGTTGACAGTCAGCTGAATACGAGCTGGTAGTGTGTCCAGGTGGCCAAGAAGGCCAATGGCATCCTGGCGTGCATCAGAAAGAGCGTGGCCAGCAGGACTAGGGAAGTGATCGTCCCCTTGTACTCGGCACTGGTGAGGCCACACCTCGAGTACTGTGTTCAGTTTTGGGCCCCTCACTACAAGAAAGACATTCAGGTGCTGGAGCATGTCCAAAGGGCGATGAAGCTGATGAAGGGCCTAGAGCACAAGTCTTATGAGGAGCTGGGGGAGGGAGCTGGGGTTGTTTAGCCTGGAGAAAAGGAGGCTGAGGGGAGACCTTATCGGTCTCTACAGCTACCTGGAAGGAGGTTGTAACAAGGTGGGGGTTGGTCTCTTCTCCCAAGTAAGAAGTGTTAGGATGAGAGGAAATAGTCTCAAGTTGCACCAGGAGAGGTTTAGATTGGGTATTAGGAAAAATTTCTTAACCAAAAGGGTTGTCAAGCATTGGAACAGGCTGCCCAGGGAAGTGGTTGAGTCCCTATCCCTGGAGGTATTTAAAAGAAGGGTAGATGTGACACTTAGGGACATGATTTAGTGGTGGACTTGGAAGTGCTAGGTTAACGGTTGGACTTGATGATCTTGAAGGTCTTTTCCAGACTAAACAATTCTGATTCTTTTCTATGATTCCATGATTCTATGAATCTAAATTTTCCATTCATATTAATGGTCATCAGGAATTCTCCTGAGCATAAACATTGTGTAATATGTTGTAGCAAATTGCACCCGTCAGTCCTCAGTTTATGTGGAATGAATACCAAGTTTATCTATAAAGTGTTACAACTTTAAAAACAAACAAACAAACAAAAAACAGAAAAAAAAAGGTCTGTTCCAGTATGTGCTCAATTTCCCTTCTCTGTTTATTGAGCTCCTGAATAAGTTATTCACCCCCAGTTCCCAAGGTGCAATATTTTCCTGCCAACAAAACAATCAAATAATACCAGAGCAGGGCTTTCTACCCGTTCTTTTACCTAAAAGCTCTTCATATGTTTTATTTATATTTTTGCTATCCTAAGCAACACAAAATCAAGAATTTATTATGTGCATTTCCAAACAGGAAACTGAAGATGCAGCTCCCAGAAGCCTCTGTGTGAACATTTAAAAATTGGAAAGCCATAGATATAGCAGAGACTATTAGGAGCTTCCTCTTCTTGTTCTGTTGAGAGACATATGATGAACTTTATCTGAAAGTTCTCTGATTGATAAAAAAAAAAATGTTAAAAAAGGAAAACCAAAACCTATCACATATTAGAACAGAGTACTTCCCTTTTAGTATTTCCTAGTTGCCTTTGCCTTTAGCCATCCAGGGTTTCTGAGGGCAGCAGAGCAAAACCAGCTCTCCTTCCTTGGGGTAAGAGAGGTTCCTGTTTCTAGAGGTACAGGGGTGTATGGCATGTGTCACAGAGAACTAGATGAAATTGGAATGAAATCATGATATTCCAATCAAAAATAATGTTTAATCAGAACTTTTTTTCAGGATTGTTTTTTCAGGATTTTGATAGCATTTGGGAATACAGCCTTTTTAATTCCTCATGTGACTGAGTATATTGAAATGTACTTTATAACAGGTTTATTTTTTAGTACTTTTTTTTTTATTTCAACCTTTCTGTTGTTTTTAAAGTTTAACATTTTCTTCATATATAATATTTGCATCAAGATTAAGCAATTGGATATTATCAACATTAAATGATGTATGCTTTCAAAGAAATATTATTTTGTAAAATTGTATTGCTTAAAAACATTCCTCAAAAACCTGTTGGTTTTTTCTTCTTCTTTCAGCAAGTTGGATTTTGGAATGTAAAAATTCCCATCAAGCACTAACGTTGTGTTTTGACAAATTCTGAGACTGAATATCTATGATACTGTTGCAAAGGGCAGTGACAGGCAGGTGCAACATACAGAACATGACATTGCCCTTATAGGAAACAACACAGACTACATTGAGTCCTCCAGGAGAAAGAAGGGTGCTAGCACAACTCTGAAAATAGCAGAGTGAAAGCACATGAGGTGAGGTGATGGGAGAAAGAAAGAGCTAGAAAAGAAAGAAGCAGAGATATTGGGTTGGAAGCAGACAGAAATTAAGAAATTCATTTTCACTTAAGAAAAAGGTGAAACATGAGAAACCTGAAGCCAAGCCCGAAAAAAATGCATAGATCAGCTTGACTGACACAAGGAGAAGACAAAATGTGGAAGGTAGCAACAAATAATTACCAGAAGAAAAAAGGGAGAAAGTACCCTGGAAATGCTGATTATACACAGTGCTAGCTAAACCCAACACAGGGGTTTATAAAAGCCTTGCTACAGGAGACGTGGTGCTGCAACTGAAATGAAGCTTTTTGCAATAGGCTTGGAGTTAGAGGTCAAGTAGTAATGTGCTTTTCTCCACTATCAGCATTTTTCACAAGTGTAGTTAGTTAATTTACTGTGAGGCTCATTCAGGCTGCCCTTACCACCACGAGTTCAAATAGCCAATATGCCACAGGCATTTTATTTTACATGCTTTTTGAGGCTAACTTGAAAACAGCCAAGTATAGGAGTGCTAATTGTAAATGCTATAACGATAACCATCACTCAAGGTCACAGAATGTCCTTGAGCAAACTGACAGCAATATACCTGCTGTCCCGGTAACTGCCCTGTACCTTGACCACAGTGTTGGCACTGATGTACTAACTTCTCTGGAAGCTGGGGTAAAGATGAGGAAACGTCCACTAAAATACTTATCATTAGAAAGTGATTTTTTTTAATATTAAACCTGAACAGTTTAATATTAAAACACTTTCAGTCCTGATTTACCCTGTATAACTAGAGTGTTAACTAAACTGCCTGCGTTAGGAAACTGTTTTCTCTAAAATCCCTACACAACCAGTGGAGTTCAATTCTCTTTTGGTCTTTTGGCAGTGCCTATATTTCTCCATTGCATATGAAAGGTACCCAAAGGCTCCTTGACTGGTGGTGGGACACTTTTGTATCCACACTTAGGTGAGCAGAAGCTCTGTGTTCCCCTCCAGTTCTAGTTGAGATTTCTCATATTTCCACAAGATTAATTCTTATAAACACATGAGCAATCAAAAGAACTTTATTAAAAATTTATAATGATCACAATTATTTCAGAACATGGCATGAAGTACAGGCCATCAGAAGACATGTCTATTAACACTCTGATATAGCACAAAGGTAGTTTCTTTTAAAAAAATCATAGTCCTTCTTTCTTTTTCTAAGACATGTTTCCATAGCCACAAGATTTGCAGCAGGCAGATAAAAACACGTCTACATTTGAGTACTCTGTACTTGGGGCTTAAGAAATACTTCAAAACTCAGAGTAATTTTATTCATTGTTGATGAACACCAGGAAGTCTTTGATTCATTCTTTCTGATAAAAATCTTTATCTTTGTACACATTTATGGACATAATATTGTTAATTTTTTTACCACTATGAGACTTAGATCTCCCAAACTGATGAGCAAATGATAGGGATATGATATTCATCATTCAAATGGATGAATATTCACCAGGTCTCAGATTTATCTAGTGAAAAGAATCTGTCTAGGCTTCCTCTAATGATAAAGGGAAAACACGAGCTTCTCTAAAAAAGAAGCTTTATTCAGAGTAGGGTTTTCAGCTAGTTTTGGTTATAGCTGTTCTCTGGCAACAGAAAGTCCGGTTTATTAGTCTGTGAGGCGAGAGTTAGCATTTGTGAATCCCCCATCTAAATTCATATGGATTCAGATGAAGGTCAAAGTAGTTCTGCAGAAGATGCTTGTTGAAGCCTTATTATATAAATAAACGACAAAATCATGTTTTAGTTATGTGTGGGTAAGTTGAAAATTATAATACTTTTTCAAATAAAAACAGGACTACCTTGCAAGTAAGATGAGATCTTGGGAGACAGGTAACAAACCTGGATACTGGAAAGACCAGAGCGTTTGTGAGTTGGCTACTGGGTGTGCTAGGAGATACCAGGAAACTCTTGGGGATACCATGGAGCCTGAGGGTCGACTGAGAGACCCATTTGTGTGTGTGTGTGTCTAAGCACAAAGCAAGGGAGGTCAGGGCACCTGGGGCCAGCTGCTAGGAAAGTCTGAAAGTATAAGGCTGAAGGGATCCACAGTGTGACATTAGACCACGTAGTCATGTAACATGTCTCATGTAATATTGTGGTCATGGTCATGTAACATCTGAAATATTTGTAGTCTTCATGTAAAGCTATTTTATGTACTAGATTTTTTTTTTTCCATTCAGTTTGTCAAGAAGTGTTTCTAACTATTGGAACAGTTCCAGTTCAGCCGACTCCAGACTTTTCCCCCATGTTGCACAGCTCCTTTGCATATGGAATACAGAACAAGTAATCCCCCTAGCAGAGGACTATGCTGATATTTTCCCATTCCTCCTCCATTCTTATCCACCATAGTCTCAAAAGTATTCTACCTAGGTCTCCAAACATGCCCATTTTCTACCATCCTCAGTCATAAACGAAAAGTTCTGTGTGGGCGAAGGCTTCCCAGGGATTCCTAGAGAAACACATTTTCCAAAGAAATAACTAAAACAGCCATGGATCAACATGTACATTGTTATTTAATGCAAAGTAAAATATGGCAACACGTTAGAAAGTGTATTCAGCTTTTGAAGTTTGAACTGCACAAGGCCATGAAAGGCGTGCTAAAGGAGAAATCAATTATTTTAACTTGCTTATCCTGTACAATGGTAGCAGCTATGCTTTGCAACTGGTTTTTGGGGACTGCATTATCATAGTAGTGCAGACACAGCACTGCTTACAGCCCCATTTATCTTAACGCCAGTATTATTTCTCTCAGCAGAAAGAAAAAAAAGTGTTTAAAAATGTGGATAAAATTATTTTTCATTTGAATCAGTGATAGCTAAAACATATACATCCATTATAGAACAGAAATTAAGTAGCTGTGTAAAGCACTTGACAGTATTGCCTTCATGCAGTTGAGAAGCAGCAGTCCGAGTAATTTCATCGCATCATAGAATGGTTTGGGTTGGAAGGGACCTCAAAGACCACCTGGTTCCAACGCTCCTGCCATGGGAGCCCCGTCCAACCTGGCCTTGAACACTTCCAGGGATGGGGCATCCACAGCTTCTCTTGCCAAGTTGTTCCAGTGCCTCACCACCCTCATGGTGAAGAATTTCTTCCTTATATCTAATCTAAATCCACCATCTTTCAGCTTAAAGCCATTACCCCTTGTCCTTTCAGTATGCTCCCTTGTAAAAATTCCCTCTCCAGCTTTCTTGTAGGCCCCCTTCAGGTACTGGAAGGTTAGTGTTACAAGGTCTCCCCAGAGCCTTCTCTTCTCCAGGCTGAACAAGCCCAACTCTCTCAGCTTTTCTTCATAGGAGAGGTGCTGCAGCCCTCTGATCATCTTTGTGGCCCTCCTCTGGACTCGCTCCAATAGGTCCATGTCTTTCTTATGTTGGGGGCCCCAGAGCTGAACACAGTACTCCAGGTGGGGCCTCACAAGAGCAGAGTAGAGGGAGAGAATCACCTCCCTTGACGTGTTGGTCATGCTTCTTTTGATGCAGCCCAGGATACAGTTGGCTTTCTGGGCTACTTTCCATCTTGTCATCAGGCCAAAAGTAACTCTTGTATCCTGCATGCTGCTAACTTTACATTGAAAATGCATTTTTCATTTTATCTGACATGGTCATCTCTCATGGATTGTCAAAGTCTGTCTGTCTCCTTTACAGAGTAACAATCTGCTACCCTACTGTCATCACTCTGTATTCCCATCAATGTCTAATTAAGATTATCCTGTCTGAATACTTCTTTTCGCCCCTAAAAACTTGAAATAAACTACTTCTAAAGGAAAAGTGTTCACAGAGGAATATAATTAAATCCTTTAATAATAACCCCTTTATTTTAGTCAGTGCAATTTCTTGTGAGGAAAAGACCTGCAGTTCACAATTTGAAGAGTCTTGGTAATTACTCTGCAGGAAAACCACTGTGCCCACACAAAGCCTTCTCCAAGATGGAAGCATACGCAAAGATTTGGCCTGATCAGTACTTGGATAGGATATGTGAGTGAACATTGACTACACTTACTTCAGGGATTAATTCACTGCCTTGATTTCTACATCAGCTAAGCCTTAAAATGATGTTTCAGGATACGGTGGTCTTGAAGATGCTTGTCCTGGTTTCAGCTGGGATAGAGTTAATTTTCTTCTTGGTAGCCGGTATAGCACTGTGTTTTGGGTTTAGGATGAGAACAATGTCGATAACACACTGATGTTTTGGTTCTTGCTAAGTAGTGCTAAGTTGTTGCTAAATAGTTGCTGAGTAGTGCTTACACTGGTCGAGGACTTTTCAGCTTCCCATGCTCTGCCAGGTGCACAGGTGCTGGGAGGGAGCACAGCCAGAGGGGCTGACCCAAACTGGCCAAAGGGTTATTCTATACCATATGATGTCATGCTCAGTATATAAGCTGGGGGAAGAAGAAGGAAGGGGCGGGGGGACGTTTGGCTTTAACTGTTCTATTTTATTTTACTTGAATTATTAAACTGTTCTTATCTCAACCTGAGAGTTTTCTCCCTTTTACCCTTCCGATTCTGTCCCCTATCCCACCAAGGGAGGGAGTGAGTGAGCAGCTGTGTGGTGCTCAGTTGCTAGCTGGGGTTAAACCACGACAATGCTGCATTCAGGTAACCAGCTTTTATTAAAGACAAGAGGTATTAGCAAAAGAGTCAAAGGGAGATTTACATCTAACTTTCCCTAACCTACATAACCTCAGATCTGTTGAGCTCCTCGTACTTCCTTAAAGTCTCTCTGCATTTTCCCTTGCATGCAGGATTCTCCCCTGGTCCAACTCCTACACAGATCTGTAATGCTGTTTTCCCTGGTAAATAGCTGTCACATTCCACTCTAGGACAGACTACTCCTCTTTGATGGGCACTGTGCTATTTCTGTACAAAGTTTGCTGGCTGCTGTATGATTCTCTAGGGTGAAATGAGATATATAGACACAAAACATCAAACAGAATATTTGCACCTGAAAAGAGCTTTGATAATTTTCTATGGTGAATACCTTAACTTCCAGCTGCCGAAAGGTTCCTTATGAGACATGCTTATAAATTCCATGCGGTCCTTCCAATAGTCTTCTTAATACTCCAGAGACATCTACGCTAGTAAACGAACAATGCCAAGGCAGAGCTGGGCACTTTTAGCTGAGGCGAATTAGCACTCTTTCCAAACAATTCACAGTCAGTTTGTGAATTCAAGGTCCACTTCCAATACACAGTTTGGATGTGGCCACCCTGAATTGGAAGCTAAGAGAGTTTAACAGCAAGGAGGTAGCTAAACTTTACCAGCTCATCTCAAAATCAGAGCCAGTGTCTCAGCTTTGCATATCTCCCAGCATAAATGTAATTTTAGCATCAAGTGATCATTTCAGTCCATGGACACGCATAATGTAACACTGAAAAATGGTCATAAGTCAATTGTTTTATCCACAGAAACAATAAAAAAATATTTGGCTATGGATGCTTCTAATCATCCCAGACAGGTATCATTTACACATGCGGTAGATTAGATTTTAGTTGACAAATCTATCATGCATGGAGGCTCCCTCTGGTATGCCTAAGATGTCAGGTAGAGTAGTCATTGTTGGTCCCCTTGAAATCCAGATGGAGTATAGGTGTCATCCTGTCCCAGGACTAGGTATGGATGTTTGCAAGCAAGTTTTTACACCTCAGTTACACACCACTGACGTAAAATGAGGTTTTCTGTAGTAAAGTAGGAAGAGAGAGATCTTTCAAGAGATCTAGAAGAATCTTTGAGCAGGTGAATCTGAGGATGAGATTCAGCTCCAAATTAAGACATTTACATTTAGGTGTCTACATGGAGTTGTAGGAGTTGATATCCCGTGATTGTCAGTAAAGAGCTGAGTTCAATTCATGTACCCAAACATATGTGCCTATTGTCATGTGAAAAAATAGTGCAAAATATCCAAGATATCCAGCAGGACTGACACAAATGGTACAGGACCTATGGGAGATGCCTTGTCTGTCGGGATGAGTAACTGGGAGCCAAGAAGACTACCTAAGCAAGTAGGCATCCTTGCTCTGGCAACTGCATCAAAATCCACATATTTTTCCATATGTAGTGCTTTCTATGACCATAAAATAAATTAAGCTAAACACATGAGTTAAGAGTAACAGGACTCTTCAAACATCCATCCAGGACATTTTTCCCCTCTTTAGGTTACAGAACAAATAAGAGAATAGACATGACCCCTAGAGGGCTGATTTATACCAATCAGACCATATAAATGTATTATATGGCCTATGGAAAAATGTGTTATGTAGCTGGCCTTCAGCATGCTACTGACCAAACTGCAGGTCACAGAGAGCAAAGTGGAGGCAAAATTATGCTTTACAGTTCCAATGAAGGTTTTTTCCATTTTCTTCTGGCTCCAGATCTCAGTTAGAGAATATGGTGGCTTGTATCAAAGGCACTGAACAACGAGCAGAGAGAATTTGGAAAGACTTTTCTTACTATTTTCTTAAATTTTTAATGTTCAAACTCCAGTGTCAGTAATGGTGGAGGGAAAGTGTTTGTGTGAGAAAAAAGCTACAAAGGCAGACACCTAGTGTTGAAAACAGAAGTGGCAAAAAAGATGAAAGCCTCATTTTTGCAAAAGAAAAAAGCTTTTAACAGTCATTCACTTCTAATTATTCTCCAATAATAAATGAATAGAATAATGAAAGTTGTTAGTATAATTTCCTATTCATCAGGAATACCAAGCAGGAAGGATCACTTACTGTTTGCATATCCTTGAAGTTAATGCCACTTTCATGTTTTACTGACTACAATAAAAAGCTAAACAAAAATAGAATTGAAGATATCATTGACAATATATTAGCAGTTTTCTCATCGTGCTTTAAAGTCAGAAAGGCACATAACGAGAAGACTGAATTGCAGGATTTTTGACAATCAATTCCTTTTCAAGACAAAAGTAACTGCTGTCCGCTCTCATTCTACAAAAGTGAGTTCAGACTGACCCAAGCCAATGGTCATTTTACTTTCAACTCACCATGTGCCAACCAGTCTTTTGGAACAGTGATTTAATTTACGTCACTATGGACAGACAAGCATGTCCAGATTTAACCTTGAGCTACCCTGAACTGCTTCTAATATCCTGAGTATCTCTATTGACCTTAGTGGAATTATAATGATGAAAATAAATGAGTAAACTGCTGTTAGAGTGGACTGCTCCCCAAGAGAAGGTGAACGTGACAATGAGGCAGGCAGGGCACCATCCCCTCTGACACGAGGACAGCTCCACAGCACTCAAACAAGAAGAGCAGAGCAGGCCAGTGACAGAAACCAGAGTCAACGAGCAGCCCAGTGACAGCCAAACATGTCTGTAGATCCCAGCTTATCTCCCAACAGGGTGATATGGGTTACAGCCACACATTGAGCACAGGAAGCCAAACTCCTCAGAGGTGGGTGTTGCAGAGCTTGTAGGTGCACTCGGGGCCCTGACATCATTTCCTAGAATATGTGTCATAAGAGAAAGGAAAATTCAGCATATAACAATAGTCAGAAAACAGGTTACAATATATTTTTGAAGTTTGAAAGACTAAAAAACTGTATCTTTGAAAGCATTCATCTGATGTTTCCATGGACTGATCCAATGAGATTGCTCCCTAGATTGCTTCAATGAAATCCTGTCACAATCATTAATAATTAGAAGTGACATACAGTGAGCACTTCAGGAAATCGCTTTTCTCCCTCTCAGCCCTGCCTCTCTAAGGACAGGCAGCCATCTCCTACTAAGTGGGTTGAGTATTAATCACCACTTTTTGGAGTACTCTGCAAGCCAGACTGCTCTATGAGTAGTCTGCGTACATGGAAGCAGCTGTAGGAAGCCAGCTAGATGTTCCTCCACTGACGAATTCAAGGAAGTTTAGAGCTTGTAACCTGCAGCTGCAAAGTACCTAGCAGCTGTATTCACTCCAGGACAATCTTACATAATGAATTATTTTGTGAGATGCTACTTTACATCACAATTACACTGAAAGGAATGTGGTCCTCTAATACCTTGGACTGAATGTAATTGTTTGAGAAAGATATGTAGAAGCTACAATACAGCTGTAATGACTGGAATGTTTTGCAGGACATCCTTGACAAATGAAGCACTCAAAAGTTTGGATTAAACTATTTCTGTGACTTAAATACCAAATTATGAAAATGCCAAGTTATATTGCTGGATTCTGACAGATTAACTTATGGAAAAATGTGAAGAAAGGAAATGCTTCAGATCAGAGTTTCCTGACAGAGACTCCAAGTGAAAGAGCCCTAACAAGTATGATGGGGTAAACTCAGCAGTTTTAAAACTGATAGTAAGGAAGTTGGAAAAATTCTCTGGGGGAATCCAATTTATTCTCATAGACATTACAATTTAGGCTGAAAAGTTCCGTTAATGGAGGATAGTTACTTAGAAAGTGGAAATGACTTCATTCCCATGAGGGGGAAAAAACACAATAATAACTGCCTTCAGAAATGAAAAGGGCTAAGCAAGTACAGAAGAAAATAGATCAACATAGAGTTATTTAAGAATACAGATGATGTTGCAAGACTCTTTGGAAGCTAGTTCTTTCCAAAATTATCTGTTGTAGAGTTTAAATTTCCTTCTAAAATATTTAAGAAAAGAGACTGAGCTATCTCGCCCTACTGCGAAAACAAAAACTATCACTGATAGAAAAACAAAAGGACTCTTATCTGTAATAAGTTTCATTTTCACAAGAAAATAGTCCTAAAAGCCAGAATGGTTGGCTTTGAAAATTCTTTTCCATTTAACCATCATGTATTCAGCTTTCTCTAACCAGAGAGAAAAGAGAACCAATTCCAGTCCTAGTTCAAGAGAATTTATCTTTGAAGTTATGATCACAATGTTTATCGTTCAGCTAAGCCCCCATCTTTTAAAGTGGAAGTTGCACTGCAGTCACTGGAGACAGAAAAATTGAACATGAAAACAGCTATCATTTCAAAGTGCTTTGAAGTATTCCAATGAAAACTGGTGATTATTTGATAGGACTACATGCCTACAGTAACACACTCTGTGCAAACTCAGTTTTCTCTGTTTCTGTACTGCTGCCTAGCCTGTAGAAATGCACACTCCAGTAATTTGCAACACACTGGTAGTCCTAAGGACACAAAAAAAATGTTAAATAGAATACACATGAAGTAACTTAAATTTGTGCCATTTCCTTGACATAATGCCTCGGATTAAATCTATTCTAAAACTTACCTCTAACATTGAATTTTTTAATATTTCTAAAGAAAGCAGAGAGCTATAAAAAGCAGTTTCAACAGAGTGAAATTTTCCAATCCAAATTTTATTACAAATATAGTGTGCGTTTTGGAGGCTAGTATTTAGTTAGCCATAAGTTTCTTCACTGAACTCTGCATAAAAATATGAAACCCTTGGATGAATCTCACATGTCTGTTCCTCAAGAAGAAGAGTATCTTAGGCTGACTTTATAGAAATTTACTCTAGACTACTTCAAAGCTTCGTGTTTATCTAGGGTACAGAGGCATTTCTGACACTCAGATATCTCATAGTAAGAGCCAATGGGGAAACAAATATTGACTCTCATCATAGGCAAATTAGTTGTGTGATTAAGTACAAGGCTGACAGAGGTAACAAAATTACTTCATTGCCTTTTTTTGCCAGAAGTGTTTTTCAGCTGCCACTGCTGTGGTCAAAAAAAGAAAAGGAAGCCAGGGTGCACAGGATGGCAGCTATTGTGGGATGAGGTGGCCTGCCATCAGCAGGAAAAGGCACTATGCCTGTTCTCCTTATAGTAATATCAGCGACAAGCTTATCTCCCTAAAGCCATCTTCTACCCCTTATCCAAACACCCTAAAGTTTCATTACCTGTGATGGGACTGACAGCACAAGGTCAGCTTGCTCCTCTGTGCCATAGCATTGCAAAATTCAGGTTTGCTTGTAGTGCTGAGAAGGCTTGACCTGGTTCCAGAGGAAAACATTGAAAGAAACCATCCATGTCATTTCAACATCAGTGTGCTCAGAAATAATGTCACCTGAGATGTCTCAAATTCAAGAAAATATAGACATACTGTCTTAGCTTCAGACATTCAGCATGTGCATTAAATTAAATGCAAATATAACTGTGGCATTCATTAGGAACAGAATCTTAGCTCAAGAGCATTTCTATTTTAAAGTCCTTGCTACAAGACTAAACTTAAACACCTAAAACAAACAATCAAGTGCTAAAAATATTCACTAGATTCCTTTACGATTTTAAGCATCAAGACAGTTTCAAAAGAGCCCTGCACATTACTAGCATCTTCGAAAGTCAAGCTGTGTATTTAAAATATGCATGAAGGTGCTTACTCTTAGTTATCTGTTTACCTAAATGTTGGGGTCAGTATCCCTTTGAAGGAGAGAACCACGAGGCAATCCCATACGTGTTCCCACCAGGTTGAGGCAGCAGGGTTGTGGTGGTGGTGGGTGTTTCTTCGGGAGCCCAAGCCCATTTCTCACCTTATGCACCAGGTCTTATGCACACATTCTGTCATGCTTGTGCTGTTTCACCTCTTTCTGATGGTCTTCCACACATCTTGTCCATCTAACACATCTCTTCACCTACAGTCTCACAGGCACTCAAATCAGAGCCCCAGTATCTGGTTACCTCCCTCACAGTCACACCTGTCCCCCTCAATCTATAGCCCTATTGACCACTGGTCTTTTTTACTACTTAGGTTTTGGGCTATTAATCCATGAAGCCAGACAGAGAGGGCTATTAGTCCATAAACTCAGATATAGCTGCACTTGTGATAACCCTAATCCATCTGACCCTACAGCCAATACATTTGTTAGCCTAGGAAAGTTACATGGAAGATTTGTATCACACACAAAAATCTTCTCCAAAAAGAATTTTTGTCAAATGTACAAAGCATTGGTCACTCTTCTCACGGTAAACTCAGTGCAAAAAACATTACCTAAAGTTGTTCAATCTCTAAGATAAAGCCATGGTAACAACAAAATTCTTTAGTTATGACTAATCTTCCAGTGGACTTAGAAACCCAAAACATGTTGGGAGCTTTTTCTTCATGGTTCAATAGTAACACTAATAGAAAAAAAAAAAAAAAAAAAAAAAAAAAATTAGTACCTTGCAGGAAGGACAAATCCCTATGACTAATAAAGTGCTTACAAACTCCTCTCATCTCCCCAGCCTCCAACCCCTATAACCTCAGCACAGAGATATAGAAAATTAGGGCTCAGAGAAATTTCAAGAAATCATTCAAACCACAGAGAGGAGCCGACTGATTACCAAGACAAATGGGTTTTTTTGTGTCTGGTGAGAATGAAAAACAGTTAATCATCATTGTTTTAATAACTGTGTTTTATGCATTAGAATATTATAGTTTCGTTCCTTTACATGTTTTCTTTTGCCTAGATTAAACTACTGCAATTGCTTCAAGATTTCATCACAGGTCATATTTTTGCTCTCAATTTTCTTTTTTGTTGATGTCTTTCAGACTGTCAAAGTTGTTTCTCAGAAGTTAAAGCATGGTACACAGAAACTGGACACAGCATTTGAGGTGATATTTTACTAGTTCTCCCACCTCTCACATACCAGCTCCCCTGTCAAGACTTACCAGAAGAAGATAAACTATTTTTTGTGATAGCATTGCACTGCTGACTCATATGTAGTTGGCATTTCACTGCAACCCTGAGATCCTTCACAGCTGCTATCTCACCAATCGTTTCTCCTTCCTAAACCTACGGCATAAATACAGTAGTAATTCCACCCTTCCTCTGAGCTGATCTACACTACACAGCTTGTTTGTGGCATTACAAACCACTCACTCTTTACTTCATATACACATATCCAGGGCTGTAATTAAAATTACAGTTTCATGCTCTAGACACTTTCCTCCATCATGCAATGTTGGGCACTGCTACCCACTTTGAACACTGAAGTAGGTAGATTGTAGGTGTAACCAAGTATGACAAGTCTTACAATCTTCTATGCCTACTGTTTAGTCTTAAAGCCTTCTTCAGGGCAAGTGAGCACATAGCTTGGGATGAATGATAAAAATTAAGTGTGATGGAACATTATATCAAGATATGTATGTCTTCTCTCTGACGGTCTTTGTCTACTTACAGTCTTCCTCATGGACCTTACCAGTCCCATAATCATTATCTTATATTTAGCTTTTATTACACATGTATATTCTTACAGTATGTAGAAGACTAGTTGTGTGCTACTTATCTGAACTCCGAGCATAATCTTAACAGACTCAACTGAAATAAATAGGATCCTTCTGAATATTTAAGGCATGTAACATCCCCAAATAGGACACTGGAATTTCTCCATAGTGTGCAGAGTATAGATGCCATCGGCCAAATTTCACAACATATGCACATTTCAGTTCACATCTTTATTTAATTGAACACTTCTGCATAGATAAATAATGAGCAGATCAAAATCAGATCCGTGTTGTGCACACTTCAGCCAGCTTGCACCTTTACAAATCTGGTCCTGTATCTGGAAACAAGCTTTATTCTTTTAAACATAGCTGTATCTTTAACATTGCCAAGGTGTTCTCTAAATTCAGAAGTTCCTTGAAGGAAACCTCCAAATAATGTCAGATTGATTGATCACAATTTCTTCCACCTGAGAAACAAATTCTACCTTGTGTTACTTTAATATCAGTTGGACTGAAATTTGCATTTACTTTTGTGGAACAACAGTCTTTCCTACCTCCAGATAAAAAAGGCAGAGGAAGTTATTGGCACTTACTGAAATTATTATGAACTCTACAGAAAAAGAAAAAGGCGGGGTTAATCTGTGTGCATGTGTGTAATAAGCAAGGCACAACTCGCTTGTGATACACAGGAAGCCATGCAACTATCTAACTTTTTTTGTCAGTCTTTTAGATACTTAATGTTACTTTAATATAGAGTTTTCTCTTTAATCCCACTGGGTATCATCGCACGATGCACACAGAACAAATCCATTATTTAAGTTCTAATGTTACCCATTTGGCATGTAATTATTATAAATGGCATTCACATAAAATTGCAGACAGGTAAAAGTTTTGTGAAACATTAAGGGAATAAATGATGGAATGAAGGGGAAGTAAGGGGAAAATATCAATTTTATTCAATCAAACCATTGAGAAATTGCTATACTTGGAGAGGCACAGAGCCTTAAGGAAAAGTATACATCGATATTTTTTTTTTCTCCTCTATTCCTAAATACAGGAATTTTTTCTTTTGTGAACTGATTAAGAAGGTGCATTTAAAATCAATATCATCCTGACAAGAACTACAGAGCACATCCATTTCTAAACCTATTTTATCAGTAGACACAGCTGCATTGCAAAGCATCTTTTGAGACTACTGCCCAGACTATTTTATGCAGAACACCACTGTCTAGATTGCTTCATGCAGCTTAAGAAGACATTTACAGTCCCAAGTGGTGAATGCCTGTTTCACTAACTATGCAATGATATGTTAGGCATGATCGCCTTCAGGCTTCTGCTTTAGAGACTGAATCCGAGATTATTTATATTATGCTGTTGGTAGCAGTTAGGCTCATGGAAAGGAACTGAGTGGCAGGGAGTCTATTTAATCATAGCTTAGCATCAAACCAGGCCTAGTCTTTGCTGTTAGCATGAAAGGTACCCACAAAACAACAACAAAAAAGAGATAAAGTACTGAGCTTTCCCAGCACATACGTACTGAGTTTTGGCTAAGGCGGAGAAAGGCATGATTATGTGCTGAGTTTCCACAATCTAGAAATTCAGCATCAAAAAGAAATGGTAGTTGTGACAAAAAGTGCCTCACCAAGACAAAGCAGAGGAGAGCTTCCTTCTTTCATCACCAAAAAAGGCATTATGGACTTGGCCCAGCCTTACTGAACTCCATTTCTACTTAGTGCAATGGGGTTTCAAAGAGGTCTTCTGCACTTAGGTACACTGGAGATGCTTTTGAGTTCATCTGCTCTCCTGTCTGCCACATGACAGCTGGGCTTTTTCACTTTCAGAGATTAACATCCCAACTGTGCTGAGGTGGGTGGGTAGAGGGAGCTGAGACAGCATGTTGTGACAGTCTCTCTGCCTGTGCAGGCCTGAGCCTGGTCCATCTGGAGATCATTGCTCTGACTGCATCCATGGATCTCAGTGCAGGGGACTGTGCAAAGTCCATAGATGACAAATGAAACAAACACAGACAAATAGGAACATATAAGACATAAGCAGCAGAAGATCATAATAATTGTATAGAATAGTGGGGACCTCAGTAAAACAGGGATGAAAGACACTTCCACAAATCATCCAGTCCATGCCTCTGCTCTGAGGCAGAAGCAGCTGTATGTCTGTAATGCTGGGCAGACATTTGTCTGTATTCTTCAACCTCATCAGTACAAGAATTGCAGATACCTCGGATCTTAGTGCTCCACCAAACTTACTGTTAGAAAGTTTTTCCTAATGTCTCATCTGAATCCCCATTGCTGCAGAGTTGATCATTCCCCCTTACTACAGAGCTGATCATTCCTCCTTATTCTTCCACAGCAGACATGGGAAATAGATTATTCTCATCTTCTTTGCCTGTTTCCATGCTTTTAGCCAACCCTTCTCAATCTTCTCAAGACTAAAAAAAACACAATTCACTTGTGTTTCTTCTCATTCTGAATGCTTTCTGTGAGATCACTTTCTTATAGTTATGCTTCATAGGTTCACAGATTCTTAATGCATGAGGCCCAGAAATGTTTAAATATTCCACCTGATGCCTTACCAACGTTGAACAGAGAAGTGGTTGAATTGCCATCTCGTATAGGGTCTACTTCTGTTTATATGTCCTTCCTTCATGTTCAGGTGTTTTGGCAATAGCTTGAAATAGTTGACACATCATCATCTGGTGGTGTACTGCAGACAAGCAGTCTGTCAGATATTACCTCTCAGATGATTTCTACATTAATGCAGATCCTTACTCTTGTCCTCCACAAGAATATGAATAAAATAGTTTCTTCCTGTTATGTTTAAAATGAATGAATTTCAGAGGAAACTCACAAAGCTTTCACTACGTGGTTTCTATTAGAGCCTCATTTTATGAGTTTAACTGGAGCTTTAGAGATGCACAGTCTTCTGCAGTTTTTTTCCCCAGATGAACTTTACCTAGTGGGTTCTTTCTTCAGCTCCTCTAATTTCCTAGCTACCATAGGTATATATTCATACATTTTACCAGCATTTCTATCAGTATAGCTATATTTGCTAGAGATACTATATTTTAAACAACTTAACTACCTCCATAAATGCCCTAATGTATATGTAATTACATCAATATATCTGTACTTCTATTGTTATCAGTCATCTTGATCTCTGAAACTGGCATAAGAATTCTTTTTTTACTGAAATAACTGCTACTAGATTATCAGTGTGCTAGCTTAGTTACACCAGCATGAGTGTACAAAGAAATGGATCTTGATATAGACAATGCTTAAGGACATACTGTTCTGATCATAAATTATATCAGTTAAGATATTTCTTCCAGTAGCTGCTTGCTACTGCTTCTCTGTCACAATCCAACATTCCTATCTCCTGAAATCCACAGCACACCTGTGTGTGTGGCTGCACCTTAGTTCTCTCAAAATACTGTACTGAGAAAAGACATATAAACTAACCAGAAGTACATCACTTTATGTGACAGCTCCATCTTCATCAACATCTGCCACTGTTCAACCTTGAAGTATATTTATGCTGGACAGCAGAATATGGTGCAGAGATTCATCAGCAAGCAATGAATGACTTGCTTCAAAATCAGAAGTTAATCAGCCATTCTCAGAGTGATTCTGAGTCCAAATTAATAAACCTGCTGAGACACCAAACATGAGATTAAAGAGAAGCCCTGATAGCAGACCGCAATGACCAATACTTTCTGGTGGGGAAGCAACAAGAAGCTGGAGGCAATTATTTCCTAATCTGGATCCACTCTGGAAAGAGCAGTTCATCTGATCTAATTTTCTGCACCTTTCTAAAACGCTATAAAACGTTTTAGTGTATCTAGGAATAAAACCCCTCTATTATTTTCACAGGACTTTATTATTTCCTTCTCATCTCCCTTGAGTTATATTCTACCTATTAAATAAAAAATAAACAAAAAAATGGCAAAAGCATAATAATCTTGATCCATTTCATGAGATGGAAAAAAATATTTAGCAGCATTTGTTCAGGGAAATTTTTCTAGATCTTGCTGTTATGAGGCACAGTTAAAATGTAAATGTTCCTTTACAGCAAAATTACTACTTCATTTATGAACACATAAAATGGACTTTAAAACTACAAGATTTTATACCTATTCATAAGATTTTAGTGCTGTTCTTATAAAAACAAGCACAAAAGACTTGTTCTCTCAATGTTCTTTTTTTCTCTCCCTTTCTACATTAATCCCAGCAAATTTCAAGGTCATACTGAGAGTTAGTGTACAGAAATGTGCAATAACATAGTTAATGCACAGGAATGTGTACTAGTATATCCATTTCTATTTATTTGTAAAGCTGCTAAGCAATTTTTGCTTCAAAGGAATTTGTTCCAGCAATTGAACAGTGTCTCATTAATAATTTTACTGATGTTACTGGCAACATTCTTTGTCTTTAAAGTGGATATTATATTAGTGAAATCTATCCCTATATGATTTAAAACTAACTAAAACTGTTTCACTTAACAGTGTTTCCTAGGGAATTAATTGGAGGACTAATGAATTGTACCGTTGCCAGTTTAAAAGGTAAGAAAGAAAAATATGTAAAAAAATGATATGGATTAAGAATGGACTAACTAGAGTATCCCAGAAAATATATATTTTGTCAGTGGGGAATCATTCTCAAATATTATTTTCCTATATAAATTTCCAATTTGATGGCTGTAGGCCCAGTGATCCATGATCTAGAATGAAATACAAACTTATTTAAGAATTTTCATAGGATGTTAAGATATATCTGCACAGCAGAATGAAATGCCATCAAGAAATACCAGCTCAAATCCTAGAAGCAGCATATCTGGATTCTCATATATTGTTCCTAAACGAATTATCTTGCATCTCAGCAGAGATTATTAACTGGGGCATATGGTCAGTCTGAGAATAGCTGTTTAGCTTCTGATTTTGAAGCAAGCCATTTGAGGATAGCAGGGAAATGTCTGCAACATATTCCGTAACGAGGTATGAATATGCCTGAGGAATTAAACGTGGCAAATAATGATGACAGAGCAGTCATACAGAGTGATCTGAATCTCTTTGTAGGGTAGGCCCAGTTAAGTTGCCTTAATGCAACAAAGCTCAAGATTATTGTGATGGGTTGACCCTGGCTGGATGCTAGGTGCGCACCAAAGCCGCTCTATCACTCCCCCTCATCAGCTGGACAGGGGAGAGAAAATATAACGAAAGGCTTGTGGGTCAAGATAAGGACAGGGAGAGATCATTCACCAATTACTGTCACAGGTAAAACAGACTCGACTTGGGGAAATTAGTTTAATTTATTAGCAATCAAATCACAGTAAGGTAATGAGAAATAAAAACTAAATCTTAAAACACCTTCCTCCCAACCCTCCCTTCTTCCCGGGCTCAACTTCACTCCCGATTTCTCTACCTCCTCCCCTCCAGTGGCACAGGGGGACGTGGAATGAGAGTTGTAGTCAGTTCATCACACATTGTTTCGGCCACTCCTTCCTCCTCAGGGGGAGGACTCCTCACACTCTTCCTCTGCTCCAGTGTGGGGTGTGTCCCACAGGAGACAGCCCTCCATGAACTTCTCCAATGTGGGTCCTTCCCATGGGCTGCAGTTCTTCACGAACTGCTCCAGCGTGGGTCCCTTCCACAGGTGCAGTCCTTCAGGAACAGACTGCTCCAGTGTGGGTCTCCGTGGGGTCACAAGTCCTGCCAGCAAACCTGATCCAGCGTGGGCTCCTCTCGCCACAGGTCCTTCCAGAAGCTTGCTCCAGTGTGGGCTTCCCACGGGGTCACAGCCTCCTTCGGGCGCATCCACTTGCTCCTGCATGGGGTCCTGCATGGGCTGCAGGTGGGTATCTGCTCCACCATGGACCTCCATGGGCTGCAGGGTCACAGCCTGTCTCACCATGGTCTTCTCCAAACGCTGCAGGGGAATCTCTGCTCTGGTGCCTGGAGCATCTCCTCCCCCTCCTTGTTCACTGACTTTGGTGTCTGCAGAGTTGTTCCTCTCACATATTCTCACTCCTCTCTCTGGCTTCACTTGCACAGTTTTTTTTCTCCCCTCTTAAATATGTTGTCACAGAAGTGATACCACCATCACTGATGGGCTCGGCCTTGGCCAACGGCAGGTCCGTCTTGGAGCTGGCTGGCGTCGGCTCTATTGGACATAGGGGAAGCTTCTAGCACCTTCTCACAGAAGCCACCTCTGTAGCCCCCCTGCTACCAAAACCTTGCCATGCAAACCCAATGCAATTATACAAGGAATGACTAAAAAGCAGATATTAAAAAGGTTACTAACTTTGAGATGATGTATACATTGCAGTGAGTAAGTGAACTAATAGGATCCAGTATCTTGCAGAAGCCAAAAAACTAATGGAATCTTTGAATATAAGCACAGGAGAATAACTGAAAAAGGAAAGGAGATAATGTTTCATCTTCAGAAAAAGTAGTAATCACTGATGAAGCTAGTATTGCAGTTCTGTTCACCATATTTTAAATAAAAAGTGGAAAAATTGGAAAGGTATAAAAGGAAGCCATAGAAAAGATTGTTCAATGGTTTAATTACAATTAAACAACCATGTAGCTTAATCTGATTATTCTGTTTAATTTCAGCAAGTAAGAAATTTCTTAGGAAGTGCATAATACATTTGAAATTAATTTTGATCCAGCAGAAAAAGGCTTGCTTGCTGACTAAAGCCCAAGAAATTCAGATTAAAATTTTCTCTTACCTTTACCTGTAAGGGAAACGGTTTGATTCTTCATTTTTTGTTCCCAGAAACTAATTACAAGATCTTTTCCAGAAGCTATTCTTCAGCCAGTAACATGCTATTGGTCTCACCAAAAGAGTAACAGAAGACATTTCTGTGGTAGGTGACATATATAAGGGATCAAACTAAGTGAATTAATCATGTCTTCTGGCTTTAAAAATCCATGAATTCATGAGAAAAACTGAATAAATGAGCTAGGAAACTTCATAGTTACATTATAATGCATTCACTTACGGTTTATTCTGACTAATTCCAGTGCCATAGGAAAATAGCTATGATAAACTCCTAGGGACGATTGTGGTTCAATCACTGTTGAATGCCAGACAAAATTCCTGGTTAGTCATGTCATCCACACCCACTGCTGTGTTACTCAGTACCACCTACACAACCTCTGTAGAGTATTTGGAGAATGGGCTAGGGAGCTACAGCACTTATTGATGCACTGTGTGCATCCCCTTGGCTCACATAAGATTTCAAACATTGGTGGAAAATGCTTCCTATAGCTGTTATCAGTTCTTAAGTGAGTTTAGAAGTTCATCTTTGGGGAAGTTAATGTGCAGCCAGACATCTTCCTACTGGAGAATGCTTTTCTCCCAAGTATATACTATGGGCAAAGAGAGAAGAGTTTTCCTTTTGGGGAGCGGGATGATGGTGATGCCAGATGTGCTCTTTTCCTGGTACCCTGCCAGAAAGGTATGAAGACAGTGATGCTTCTCAGAGCCTGGGCTGCATAAGAAGAGGTGAGGAAAAGCAAAGCAAGATGCTGAAACCCAGTGCTGAGAGGGAGGGAAAGGCAGCTCTGTTCAGGACAGCTGCAAGGCAGTGCTGCGGCAGCGGCAGCGATGATCAGTCAACTGATCTGTCTCCCATTCCTTTCCCCACAGGATTGGGATGTCTGTCTGTTACCACCTCCTCACTCCTGACCCCAGAGGACTGAGTAGAGGTTAGGACCATGTTGGGTGTTGTCAGAGCTGGGGGTAAGGGGATGGGGGAGTCAAAAAATTAAATATAAGAAAGGAAAAGAACCACTGAACTAACAAGCAAATTTACAGTGCAGAAGCTATTCATCACTGAGCCCTGGGGGAACATAGAGTGCATGCTAACTGCCACCACCTACACTAATTTGGTGTATATATATGCACACCATTTATACATACATAAAATTATATCTATAAATTTATAGAAAATCATTAGGTTAGCTAACCACTCATTAGCCTGGGGCCCACATTACTCAGATATCACGGCAAAAGATTGGCGTGAACAAAAATAACTTGCAATGTATTCATGAGGTTTAAAAAACTGTCTTGGTAATATAAAATACTGTTTTCTTCATTGTAGGCATAAAGCTACCTAAGTGTCGTTAGAATCTGTTTGTTACCATAGACCTCACACTTAGAGTAATATGGTAAAAAACACAGCAAAGTTTGTTTAATGTGTGATGTGGGCACACTGTATATCTATAGGAGTTATTTAGTTTTCTTAGAGTTACATGGATGACCCAAACATAGAAACAGAGAAATTGATTACACATCAGCATCCTACAGAAAACAAAGACCAAGAATTCTGTCTTTAAGTGAGTAAAATTGATCAGTAAATATTAATTACAATCTTCCACTCAATTTACTGATGTTTTGCAAGAAACCTCTAGAGTAGTTGTGGATTTTCTGTTGATCAAAACACATTGACTACTCCAAGATCAATACTCCACACACAAGTGGAATATTTATCTAGACAGTATCTGGGAGACTTTAAGATAGCAGAGCCTTACAATAAATTATTGAATATCAATATTTTAATTATTTCCACATTTTCATGCAAGAGTAACTGAAATTAATCATTAAATTTAGCAGTTAAAAATTAAATAAAACACATTTTCCATCATTTTAGCATTGATTTCAATATACAAGTTACTTTCAATGAAATACTCTTTTTCAGGTTGTTAAGACTGTTAAGAGTATGTTTCTTTTTCTTTTTAATACTAATGTAAAATCTAACAGAGGAGATCTCAATTTACAAAGCTGACATTGTAAGTCTATTAAAACACCACACAAGCCCTGCCATCTGAGCATATTTTCTTGCTTCTCATAACACCTTCCATAAATCCAGCTTCTTTTCATACATTCATTCCCAGTCCCTTTCACCTGATGAGAAAGCAAGAGATTCACATACTGGGAGTAAATAAATTTTTGTAATCAACCTACTTTTGAAAAGCTGGATTTTAGGCCTATCAAATTGTGCTCACCCATTCTGTGGCCCAGTACAGCACCCTCAGTTATGCCAACACAGCCCTTTGTGGGTCCACCTTGCAGCATACAGCGAGGAACTGATTTGGCTATAAAAAATAAAACAGAACCATTCTTTTTCTTTTGCTGTCAGATGACTGTAATTCATATCTGTTTCCCACTGCAGCGCCACATGGTGTGGTACTGGACACAGCTGTGAGGAAAGAATGGGAAGGAGCAGTAGTTCTGGAAGCCAGTATCACTGGCCAGTATCACAACATATAAAATAACTGCAGTAACTCTTCAACAAACTCCTCTAAGGAAAGAATAAAACTATACTTCAGCTCTGTGCTATGATCTGCGTACTATTTGGTCCTGAATTGTGACGTACTTCCAAGTTTTTACTGCTGGTCTGTAGTTTTGTTGTGTATTTATTTTTCTACTGTGCCTGGTAAAAAGAGGCTCTGCCTGCACCTTGTCTTCATCATCCTGTTCTGGTCTCCCTCCTCTTCGCACCAGGCCAGAATAAGCATTTATAAAGGCATGCAGTAAATTAGCTCAAGCACTGGCCCTCCTGAAAAATAACCAAGTATAACATTGTATTAGTATTAAATATGTTATAAGAGAGTGAGAATAAATAGTTGGGGGCATAAAGGAGGTAAGAATAGCCATCTATTTCCAGTGAATATGCTGATTTATGTGCATGTCAAAGTACAGCCTCAGAAACTAATTACAGGCAATAAATTTTTCTTCCACCTCTGTATAAGAAAACTCATCTTTTTCACTCTGTGTTACTACAGCTTTACAGCTTTACACCTCATGGAGTGCTTTACAATGCTTGCTGAACATAGCATGTTTTTCATTTGTGTTTGCCACCTTTTCCAAATATTTAGAGGAGGGTGAAAACTATAATGAACAGGAGAAGGATGGCTGTGAAACATACTGAAGATAAGAAGAATAGACACTCTTAGGGCTCATCTGGCTGACTTCTGGCCTCTAGAAACAATTTGCTGTTTGGAAGAGGCAGTATTTACTTTCAGCTAAGTACACATCTGTCATTCTATGTACGACACCTGCTGCATTCCCATGGAGCTTTTTAAGGCTGCACAAAACACAATTCCTTATTTTTATCCACTGCTAGCAGAATAAATTGCATTCAGCATAGATAGGATCTGCCCCTTAGTTCCATACAGAAAGGGAAGATGAGAGTTACACATGATTTTGTAGATTATATTTACAGTTGCAATAATATGTTTCTTTTTATTTGTTAGTGTTTCTCTGTTCTTGTGCACACAAACATCAGGAGCTTCACGCCGAGGATTAGTATGGGTCTTACACCTCACCTCTCCCATTCCACCTTCCAGAATTTAGTTACAAGGCACAAGTGAAAAACTCTTTTCAAAACTATTTTTTCTCTAGTAAATTTTGTGCTTTAACTAATTTCCCATTTGTTGAAACTTTTCAGTTCTCACTGGAAAAAGGAAAAAAACCCAACAAACCAACCAATCCATATCAAACCATCTTCCTCTACTGAAACAGCATGACATTTTTGTCAGATGTCAATTCTCTTTCAAACCATTAAACCATCCTTTGGTATTTTTTGACAACCCCTTATGGGAGTTGAAGACTAAGCACGTAAGAATCCATGTTTTAAACCTCCAGCATTGTCCTTCAGCGAAATTACGTCTCCCACAATGCCAAACAAGTGCAGGATAAGAATCATTCTTTTTGTTTGCTGCCTAGCACAATATAAGCCCTTATCCTGATCAGTGTCTAAGGATGCTACTGTTGTGCAAAATATAATTAACAACTTTATTAATGCACAATTATGTCAACATCCCTTTATCTATTAGAGAAGGTTTGTTTGTCTTGAGTTATTTATTGAGCTTTATGTAAGCAGAATTAAATATAATAGTTAATTAAGGTACTGAAATAACCTAATAACTAACTATATATCTATCCTGAGACCTTCAGCATGAAAAGACTTCAAACTAGAAACACAAAATTAAATATTTTGATAAAACTGATCATGACTAAAAACTCCTAAGAATGTTATGTTTCATTTGTTTGATCATTTTTTATCCATGAGCTGTTTTATAGATTTCTGAAGGGTACTCTGCAAGTTTCTTAATTGTTAAGAGTGGCAAAACTGGTCCCTTTAACATGATGCAAAGTTATCAAAGGAGAAAATAACTCTTCAACAAATAACAGTAAATTGTGCATTTGCTGCTAGTTATAGATAACTCTGGGTGGAAGAAAACTCAGGGTCTCTCATCCAACCCCCTGCAAGCAGCGTGAGCAATGAGATCAGTACAGGTTACTCAGGGCTTTATCCAGTCAGGTCTTGAAAATATCCAGGGATGGAGACTGCACTGCCGCTCTGGCAACCTGTTCCACTGACTGTCCTCACGGGCAAAAAGCTTCTCGTTCCCAGTTGGAGCCTCTCCTGCATCAATACATGTCCACTGTGTCTCTTCCTCCAACCAGGTAATGCTGTGAAAAGCTTGACTCCATCTTCTTCATGGCCTCCTTGTAGGTACTGACCAGCTGGTTTTAGGTCACCCATAGCTGCTTCCCTAGGTGAACAAGCCCACTTCCCTCAGCAACTCCTCATACGGCAAGTGCTCCAGCCCTGACCAGCTTGGTGGCCCTCTGTTAAACTTACTTCAGTTTATCAAAATCTTTCCTGGATTGGAGGTACCCAATCCTGGATGCAGTACTCTAGATGTGGTCTAGACAATGCTGACTAGAAGGGAATACAGCCCAGGATGCTGTTGACTTTCTTTGTTGCAGACTGGTTCCTGTTCAGCTTGCTGTGCTGCAGCTCCTTTTCTGCAGAACGGCTCCCTCCTGTCCGCAGCCTTTGTTGTTGCCAGGGGCTCTTCTTTCTTTCCCAGGTGCAGGATTTTGCATTTGTCCTTGCTGACTTTCAAAATGTTCCTTGTTAGCCCTATCCTCCAGCCTGTCTAGGTCCCTCTGGATGGCAATCCAAACACTGAGCGTATTGGTTGATCCTCCCAGTTCGGTATCATCTGCAAACTTGACGAGGGCACATTTCATCATCTCCTCCCAGTCACTGGTACATTTTAAGTGGGATGTGTCCCAGACCTACCCCTGTGGTACCCCACTTGTCAATTCTTTGTCATCAGGTAGAGTCCAGCCCACTAACTTTCTGAGCCCAACCATCCAACCTGGTTTTTTTTACAATGTAGTTGTCCATCCATCCAGACTACAGCATCCCAGTGTGGATATGGGAGTGTTGTGGGAGACAATGTTGAAAGCCTTGATAAAATCAAAGAAAATCACATCCACTGCTGTCCCATAATCTGAAAATCCAGGCATTTTGTCATAGAAAGCAGTCAGGTCAGTCAGGCCTGATTTACAAATGGTAAATCTCTGCTGAATATTCCCAACCATCTAACACACGGCAGATTTTTGTACCAAAAAAAAAATCTTCCTATCAGTCACCCTTTTTGTCTGGTGTTATGTTTACCCTTCCAGTGCTTCTTGGAACCTAACATTGGAAGTTTCAGCCTTCCTCAAGCAGACTGGGGGAGGGATGGGGGGGGGAATGTGAGGGGTATGGTGTTTCAGCAGCATCTTGAATCCTTTGTCGGGAGGACAAGGATGTTCATGGGAGTCTGAGGGTCCACTTGGAAAGCTATCTTTATGTTTTCTTATCACAGCCTGCTTCCTTCTTACTCTTTGTTAGCTACTTTGAAAATTGCACAATAACATCCTCCAGCCCCAAATGGCATAAATGTTGTTATTTGTTACACATTGGATACATATATTTGTCGGGACTGTACAATTCATGATATTTCCAGAGGTTAAGCCCAGTCAGGTTAGGCAATAAACACTTGACCACTAAACAATTACTGAAACAGGGTAAAAACAGCTGAGGCCACAACAAACCCAGACAAGTCCTAAGACCCTGCACTGTCAACACAGGTATTTTATTAGGAATGGGACAAAAATCATATTCATTGGACTACCAAACTGCATGAAAAAAATGATGGAAGGGCAGGCAGTAATGCAGAGAAGTTTTAGTAAAAATCTATAATCTGGGCAGCATATCAGGATGGAAAATTGACTGTGCAATGGAAACCATGCAAAAACATGTTTCCATCAAAAACTTTTTAATCGCAGTATACAATCCATTTTGTTGCCAGGACAAGTGAACATTTCAACTAATGAATAGGCAGCTGAACACACAAAAAGACATAAAGTATCATTGCACTAAGGGTGAAATGTTATCATCTTCCAAAACTCTGTTAAAATTGGAACAGTAAACCTAGAAACTGAAATAAAGGGTTTCTTTTCATTGGTCTTTTTTCCTGATTGTTGTTTCATCTTGAAAACTGATGATTATCTTTAAATCATGTTATAATACCTAAAAGAAAGGGGGATCATTAAGATGGAATAATAGTCACCTCCTGAATTTAAATTAGTTTCTTCTAATCATTCTACTTTTCAATATAAATGCACTTTTGTCATCTTTTGTTCTGTTCTGCAAACCCTATATTACTAGACAACTTTTTTCCCTCTACTCATCTTTTAAATCTGTGCTTTATCTTAGTGACTGACTGAAATTAGGCAGATGGCATGACACTCGTTATTTAATACATTGTCATTACATTTCATAAACCTTGGTAATATACACTGGTTCTCTTTTTGTCCTTACAAAAATACCAGCAGCAATGAAAAAAAAAAAAAAAAAAACCAAAACTCTGCTAGACTATCATCTAATGTCTTCACTGGGTTCACTGCAAAGACTTCTCCATCCATCTTCAGATGCTCTTGCCTCTTAGACCATTGTCAGACTGTGCTACACTAAACTCACCCAAGAATGTGCTTCAGTTTTCAAATGATGTGTTTTGATAGGAATGGTGTACATTAAAATAAATACATTAAAATAAATTCAAATTATTTGTAATCTTAGACTAGAAAGACACAAACTAATTCCTTAATGGAACAGGACTGAGTTGCTACTGATGTATTAACAATTCTATTCTTTAATTCTCTAAGGTTAATGATTCTCACCATTTATATACTGCTATGAAAATCCTGGCACAGTCTCATCTGAACAGCAAGGTTTAAATAAAGAAATTCCAAACTTTTAAAATTATAAGACAGAACAATTAAGATATAAATTAATCTTGATTTTACAGTAAAGGCAGAAGCCTATGCTTTGACTCCTGTAGCTGTGCCGTGAACTTTGACATAAGACAAAATCTTTGATCTCCAGCTGCTGCAGCTATCTTTTTCTAGAACAAAAAATTTCTCACTATCTTCTATTTTCTCCTTCTTCCAGATTATATATCTATATTATCAATGTTTACAAAAAGAAACTTTTGTCTTACTGATATCTGTTCAATGCATCAGGGAATAATATCAATAATACGCTCTCAGTAAAAATAATGCTCCTTGAAATTCTCTAACAGCTCTAAAATAAGGAGTATAGCTAGCTGAAAACAATATCTCTTTACTTTAGCAAAGGCATAATGTAACCTTCATTAGCAAAGTAATGGTTATTAAAATTATTACTAAAAGATCTATCCTTAAGTCCATAGAAGAAAAAGGGCAGGTAATTGAGGTACTAAAAAAAAAAAAGATTCAGACTAAGTTAACAATTTTGATCCTGAAGTGGAATCCAGCTCAGAAGGAGGTGCTGAAGCTTCCTAGAGAGGGCTGGAGAAAACTACTCGGCTAAGAATGGGACAAAACAAGGGAGCACATTCAACCACAAATTTTCTTTGTGTAATAGAAAATGCCAGGCATGGGAGTGCTTCCTCCTCCAACATGTCTTTCTTTTCACAGGAAAGCGCCTTTATCCATTCAAGATCAATAGTCCTGTACTTTTCCCTGGCAGTAGCTGCCTAAAGTCAGATCTGAAAGGGCTCACTGAATTTGCTTCATCAGTCTTAGACGGCCTTTGAATCAAGATCCATGGCAACATACAACAGCATGGAAACTTACCTTTTATGTTGGAGTCCTTTTCATTCTCTTTTTAAAGTTCTTAATGCATTTTGGCTAATGATAACAAATTCACCCCACAATCCATCTCATGTATTTGCTGTCATTTCACTGCTAGTTACACATAAATGTGAAGGAGAGTGCTTGGTCCCTGGCCTCATGGACCAGAGCTTTGTGTTTCAGTCGGTTTCTGCATGGCAGTTTATTTCATCAACCAGCATTCAGTGTTAATTTTCTGGAACATGCTTACAGGACAGCTTTTGGGCCAAGTCCTGACAGTATATTCAATACTAACACTGCAGATTTCAAACTAACAATTTAAGAAAAAGATGGGCCTGAGGAAATACAAAAACCTATTAAGTTACCTGCAGGCAGCAATACACCAAGCAAACCCACCACTTCTGCCGTTGTTTAAACTCTTTGATCCTGGTTAGAGAGAAATGATCCCACGTACGGCAAAGGCAATGTCAGTGTATTTACGTAAATATTGCTCAGCAGTTTTTAGGAATTTGAGGACAGGTTCCAAGACTTGAATCTCTTAAAGAAGCTTTTGTTTGCTTTGTCAGTAGATGCCTATTTGCAACTGATTGTGTCCCAACTGCCTACGGGAACTCAGGCAACCGCACATTAGATGTGTCACTATGGCATGGTGCCACTTAAAACAGGCATGTAATGTCAGTTAGCACAGTCTTTCAGGATACTATTTTCTGTGCTTAGGAGTGTTTGATACTGTTACATTCCTTTCCCTTAAGTTATTCATATAAAAGAATGCATATTATTTTACTAACAGCATGAATGGTTTTATTTAGTTTGATTATTGTAATTACACTCCACTGGTACTTACTGATATCTGCAACAATTGCTACTAAAAACTACCCTTTTTGTTATTCTCACAGATGTTTTTTTTCTTGAATGATGAAAGGCAAATGTAGCTTGAATTAGAAGAGATAAGTCCAAACTCTTGATAAGTGTACAGACTATAATCCACCATCGATAGTGGTTTCATGCAGTCCTAATGTGAATTACAGCGAGTTCTGTCAGGATTTTCCTTTAACATAATGTAACAAACTTCTGTTCCAAGAAACTTAGAAAATGTACAGTAAAGTCTGAATGTAATAATTGACATTATTGCATCACCGTACAATAACACTTACTGAAAAATATTCTAGAGTCTGTTTAAAGACAAGGGCCCAGAATCACTGTTGTGTGGATGGTAGTGGAGCTCACACATGCTGGTGTCCTTGACAAGCTGTAGGTTTAGCTATGTCGTGATTTGATGGAATGTCAGTGGTAAAAAGCAACTTAAGCATATTGGCATATAGTGTGCAAATTGCTATATTAGAATCCAACAATAGCATTTTCCTAAATTATGTCTCAGTTCAGTGTCACTGTTTCTGGACACCTTCGGTTAGGAGGTAAAATGCCACATGATGCAGACAATGTCAGAAATGTCATTAAGCCATTTCAGCCAGAATTTTGTTTGAGGAATTCCATTGCCTTTCCTTGAAAGAATGTCCTCCATGATCAGGAAGCATTAAGCCTCAGAATTCAAACCTCCTATCTATAGTTTACACACTTCTTGGCACTGAAAAGATCATGTAAATACACATGGAAGCAAAATACACATTTTTGATGGTGACAGGTTTGCTTCAACTACCCTTGACAATGCATAGATTCTAGCACCGTTTGCCATTTAGCAAATTACACATACAAAACATATTAGTCAAAAATACATGCTCTTGAACAAGACGGATGTTAGGAGTTCATGAAATCAATTTTAGATTTAATGTTCAAGAACTGATATTAATTTGCTATGGGAATACATTCACAATTGTTTTCATGGAGTGTACTTAGACATCTGTTACCATCCAGAATAAACTGAAGTAGCCACTGTAATTAAAATAATTTAATTTAACTGTTCTCTGAGTGAAATTTCACACTGGCCCACGTGGAAAGCATCTAGTAGAATTTTCCTTCCTAAAATAAAATTGATCTTCCTGACAGATGCCCGTGTTTCACAACAGTATCCATGATATAGCTATGGAACCTAACGGAAAAAGGCATTGAAGGAAATGTTCAGTATAGGGTGGATATAATAACTCAGATAATATATTTTGATAGGTAATTTCCTCTCATATTTGATAATATTCTTGATAAGTAGGAGACAGCAGAAAGAAGAAGGAAGCAATGTGTCCACATGTCTAAACACAAAATTAATTTAATTATCATAACAAGAGAGTTTAAGTTACGCATTTGGAAACAGCTTTTTAGCGGGCAGGATAGAAGCAATGGGATGTATTGCTTAAGGACAACATGTAGTACTTATAGCTGGATTTTAAGCACAGGTGAAAGACACATCTATTGGGAAAGCTCTAGGAATAGGTAATTTTGGTTTTGCAGATGTGTGCTGATTTTGGATGGGATAGAGTTAATTTTATTCATAGTATCTAGTATGGGGCTATGTTTTGGATTTGTGCTGGAAACAGTGTTGAGAATACAGAGATGTTTTAATTATTGCTGAGCAGTGCTTACACAGAGTCAAGGCCTTTTCTGCTTCTCACACCACCCCACCAGTGAGTAGGCTGGGGGTGCACAAGAAGTTGGGAGGGGACACAGCCAGGACAGCTGACCCCAACTGACCAAAGGGATATCCCATACCATATGACGTCATGCTCAGCACATAAAGTTGGGGGAAGACGAAGGAAGGAGGGACATTTGGAGTGATGGCATTTGTCTTCCCAAGTAACCGTTACGCATGATGGAGCCCTGCTTTCCTGGAGATGGCTGAACACCTGTCTGCCCATGGGAAGTAGTGAATGAATTCCTTGTTTTGCTTTGCTTGCGTGCGCAGCTTTTGCTTTACCTATTAAATTGTCCTTATCTCAACCCACCAGTTTTCCCTTTTGCTCTTCTGATTCTTTCCCCTGTCCCACCAGGGGGGAGTGAGCAAGCACCTGTGTGGTGCTTAGTTAGTGGCTGAGGTTAAACCACAACAGGATGGAAACTATGATTCCAGGTCACATTGAAGACACATTTTTCATTAATTTATATGATGCAAAACACTTAAAAGTGATTGCAAGTCTGAGGTTCCTTGAACAGCAAGAGCAAAATAAGACTAATGTCTTCTAAGGCAAAGCATGTAGAGCTCTCCATGTACAAAGGCGTGCTACTTGCTGGTATACCAATTTGAAACAGTGCATCAGGAAGCCCCGTGTCTGGAGGGTCAAAAACCCTCCAGATGATGAAATCTGGAGTGTTACTAATCTGCAGAATAGATTAAAGATTTATTACACACAGTGTTTGTAGCATTGCTAAAGCTGTCTGATGCTGCACATTTGAAGACCATTATTTTCAAAACCTTTTAAACTAAATCAACATTTACCGCTTAAGCCTTCCCATCTCACTTAGATGTGGAAAGTCAGGAAATTAATTTATGACTGTCCTTTAGACTCCCTCTAAAGACAACAGAGGGAGGTAAATGCTTCTGGAAGATTATCTTGTTTTAAGATGATTGTTCAAGCTAGGTGGTTACCATCAATCTTCGCTGACTACCAGGGCAGTCAACAGGAAGAGCTAAGAGTAGGTACCTCCAACAGCTGCAATTGCATGAGCAGAAACCCTCCCAGAGATTGCAAGTTATTTGTACTCTTTCATATGAAAACATATTTAGAATACTTATAAGGTATCTCTGAGGCTATCTGAATTGAAGGCTACTTTTAAGACAGCTGAGAAATTCTTCCTAGGTTTTAAATTGGAGGAATGTATCTGGGTTTGGATGCTTAAGGAGCCTACTATGGGTCTCTGAGGTTTCATTGTTATTGTCCCTTGCTAAGATCTGCTCTAAAAAATATTTACCTAATGCTGCTCTTCCTTGCCCCTTAAGAGGCACCGTATGCATAGTGCTTCCTGATTAACTGTATCTTCACATTCAATCAGGCTAAAGAATTTTCCTTTTCAGGTGATTTCAGTTGTTACATAGAAACTTCTTAAATTAAGTGAGAAAATTTCTTTCAAATGCACTCAAAGCTACTGACAGCTGAGACAGATTAAATGCTAAACTGAAGCTGAAATATTTAATCAATCACAAAGTAGTTTTCTGTGAAGCTGGGAGAAAGCAGGAGAGGTGACTACGTTCTGTAACTACGATGTATTTGTGTGTTTTTATAACACCCTTCAACCAATGATCTTAGAGAACTTCCTGGCAATTTTCAGAAAGCTTTTAGAATACAAAAGAAGCAGGGGAGTCAAAGAAAAATAATTCTTTTCTTTCCTCTTAATGCAGATTTCCTAGAATATGGTACTTGTTATTTTCTAACCTAGACACATCAGAGACATGGATAATGAATTATTTGGTAGAAATGAAATTCAGTTTTAACTGAAACTAGGCAAAAAACTTCAGGAAAGAGTAATCTTCTTGGAATATATGTCACAGACAGCAGCTAGCAAGATAAAATTAATGTCAATGGTGAAAGAACAACAATTGAATGTCCTAAGGAGAAGTTAATAAAAAATGAGATATCAACCTACGTCCTGTTTAAGTTTGGACTTATACAGCCAAAATCCACTTATTATTTGAAGCAGCACACTAGTCTGCCTACTTTCCAGGACAATTTGTTCTTTACATATCTACTTTATTAAACCCCCTTCTCATTAGCTCGGAAATCCCTTGAGTCTATCTGCCATGCACCACCCAGCATTCATAGAGAGACCTTCTTTGGAAAGAAAAGAACATTCATCACAATCCAGGTTTTGGGTGAAAAGCACAGAAGCTTCATGTACGTTCTTGGAAATACAAAAAAGTTTAATTTGTCAGGACTACTGCTAATTTCATTTGACATGGTGGTGATATTTCCCTTCCATGTAATAATTTTCAGGTTAGGAAATTTATTCAGAAGAAAGTCATTTAGTCAGTTCTTATTGGAGGAGCACTCAAAAGACACAGGTCAGCTGGAAGCTGACTTGGGCTTGCAATTAATTATTGTCCAGTCCTGATTTATTTAGTTAGTTATTACTTTTCAGAGGAACAAAAGATGAGCTGGGCAGCCCAGCCACCTGAACCTGGATAATTTCATTAGTTTGTAGACTGTTGTGCAAAATACAGGAAGCTGTATCATCATGGCTTTTCAATTCTCAGGAGCGAATTAAACATGCTGAATCCAAAAAGGATGGAGGCATTTGACATATAGTATTGGTTCCCTATATTCTCGACGGATGTAACAGAAACGCGTTTTAAGTAGACACTTTATGGAGACATTATGGACCCATTTTATGGGTCATTTTATGGAGACATTCACGTTTTCTCTACAGTCAAAAGAAATGGATAGAAAAAAACACCTAAATTAATCTGAGAGTCCCCTTCGGAACTCCTCGAGCATCAACCCCTTTCCTCTCTCATTTTAGCACAATGCTTTGTGCCATCATGACAGTACATGTCCAGTTTTGATGAACACACATTCATCCAAAATACTAAAAGCAGCAATATAAATTTTTGTAGGGGATGGTGAAAATATAATCCATGCTATTCTACAGCATTGTTTATCCTGTTTTGCCAAAGCAACCACCATCCAACGTTGTAATCATGCCAAATGTGCCAATTATCTTAATCAGCTGGAAGTCATCCCCATCGCACTATATAGACACTGAGAAGTTGTGCCTGTGGGCTCACTGGAGGAAGAGGAGAAAGCGTGGGAAACTGGAGAGAAGGTGGGATAAAAGTGGTGGCTCATGTGTAATCGAGCTGCTGCAGTGCACTTTTCTCTCTGCCCTGTGATGGGGAGTTGAGGGATGACTGACTACCAAACTTCAACCTGGACCAGCCAGGTCAGACAGAGCCAGGGTCAGGGCTGGAGGCTGGACAAACAGAGCCCAGGGCGTGGGCAGGGACTCTGAGCAGATGTGATCAGGACAGACTGGTCTGGGCTTTGAGGGACCCGTGGATGTGCATGTGCTAGTGGACAGAGAGAGTGTGGGGTGAGCAGGGAGGGGGTGCCCACTGGGGAACCCCTGCCCTGGTGAGCTGGAGAGAAGGAAGAACACTTCCTACCAGTGGCGATGTCTGTGTGAAGGCCGTTGGTGTTTGTGTGGGTGCCAGGAACGGCACTGCTTTTTATGCTGATCTCTGCAGCCAGACATGTGTGCACTCTGTGCGTGTGTGTGTGTATCTGCACAGGACAGGAGAGCTCCCCTGAGTCTTAAAGACCACTAGATTTGGCTTCCTTTAACATCTCCTGTGGGCTGCAGCTCCACTAATGGGGGTATCTGCAATTTCCTTGCTTGTAAATCAAGGTCTCTTGTGCCTCTTAAGAACACTGGCAGTCCACCACTGTCAATAGTTATACCACTGCAAATGCTTATTGTAAATATGTTGTTATATTGATGTATATCAAGATTTCCACCTGTACACAAGAGAAAATTACACCTCGCTTAAGTTTTATTGTATTAGGTCACCAATTTCAACATCATTAATGTGGTTACACCAACAGGAAAATTGCTTGGGACAGTGCTTGGCTGTGAAGAATCAGTTTCTTAAATTACTGAAAGATTTAATTTGTTCGTCTTTATCATATTAGCTCTGGCCATGTTTCACATTCTCAATGGTATGTAGTTTTGCTGAAGAGAGCTGCAGACAAGGATGCATGATATGAATACATACTTCCATCAGATCATTGTGTAGTAGTCTGGAAACCCATTTGAATTGTTAATTGTGTTTTTTGTGTGTGTGTTGTGCATGTCATGCATTAAATGTCTGGCACAGTTTAACTAACAGATGTGTTTTTTAGGTTGCTCACTCTTTCATTATTTGACTAGGATTAGTTAGAATTTTTAACCTTTTTGTAGTGCATATATATTTTCAGCAAAGAAAGAATAAAAAATATTTCTTATAACTGTATGTACTTTAATTCTGGATTTCTCACCATCTGTGAAAAAGGTCAGCTTCATTGTGCCCATACAAAGGAGTATTGCCAGAATTTTCAATATATTCACATGGGAACTACAATTTCTATTAGCTCTACACAAGAAATAATACATACATATGAATCAGGAAGAGATCTCTGCAAATACAGCTTTTCCTTCTACTATTTGAAGATCTCCCAGAGAACATTTCTCCATATATATCTCTGCACATTATACTGTATAATAGAATACAGGTTCTGGTTTGTAGGAAGATTATGTATTGAAACAGACATTCATAATGTTGTACCTTGGTCTGCACTGGAAAATTACAGAGGGTGTTTTGTCACTTTGATATCCAAACATAAGGCTCCTGCCTAAGAAGAGCAGAGGCAATCACAATGCTTCCTGCAGCAACACTGAGAGCGCTGGGGGATAGCAGAGAGAAGGCAAGGCTTGTTACTGTGTGCTATAACCCTGTTTTCCCCCTCTCAGCTGCCCTCTGGCAGGCGGCTGGTCCCTCCGCAGCTGTGTGGTCCAGTGCCCTGGCCAGCACTAAAACGAGTTACAGTGGCTGAGCGTGCTGCCAGGGTGCTCCCCCCGGCCCTCAAGGGACCGGAATAAAAACAATTCTGTATCTCCTCCTTTCAGGAAAGGAATCATGTTTATGTGTCTTACTGAAATATATTATGCTGATTTCATTAACATTTGCAGGGTGTTTTGGTATCCCCCAAAAGCAAGTTGAATGGAGCTGTAAAGTATAATCATCATCATCACCATCATAATCATTTGCCTAAGATTAAGACCTAGTATTAAATGTGTGTAAGTCCTGTTCTTTATGGATAAAATGTTGAACTATATATAGTGTCACCTTCATTTTCCTTTTCTAACACTGCACACATTAGGCAGCAGGCTGAATTTTTTTAGCACATGTACACAGTGCCACCCACTGTTCTACAGAAATTTCGCTCTGCTCTGCACTGTCTCTCTTATGCTGCATTTGTCTGGCATCTCCATTTCCTCTTCTTTATTTGCTGTACCACAGGTATATGTCACAAAATGGCAATTTATCTCCTGTGAGTGTTCACCTCACTTGAGCTATCAGTCTAGTGCTTGTTCATACATCTAAGGCAGTAACATACATCTAAGGCAGTTCATACATCTAAGGCAGTAAGTAATGTTGCAGCTATTGCATCTGTGCACCGATTCACGAAGGTGCTGTAGACAGTTTGTGGAACAGACTTTTCAAATCACAGTAACTACCTGTATTCTAAATACATAAAGACTGTTTAATTCTCCTTTTTTTTACTGAAATCCCAAATCCTCCCTTCATCTCTGCAGAGGAAGCTGTGGAATGATGAAGAAAGTTTCAAGTTTCATAGAATCATAGAATCATAGAATTGTTAAGGTTGGAAAAGACCCTTAAGATCATCGAGTCCAACCGTTAACCTAGCACTGCCAAGTCCACCACTAAACCATGTCCTCAAGCACCACGTCTATCCGTCCTTTAAATACCTCCAGGGAGGGAGACTCAACCACTTCCCTGGGCAGCCTGTTCCAATGCCTGACTACCCTTTCGGTGAAGAAGTTTTTCCTAATATCTAACCTCCCCTGGCGCAGCTTGAGGCCATTTCCTCTCGTCCTATCACTTGTTACTAGGGAGAAGAGACCAACCCCCACCTCGCTACAACCTCCTTTCAGGTAGTTGTAGAGAGCAATAAGGTCTCCGCTCAGCCTCCTCTTCTCCAGACTAAACAACCCCAGTTCCCTCAGCTGCTCCTCATAAGACTTGTGCTCTAGACCCTTCACCAGCGTCGTTGTCCTCCTCTGGACACGCTCCACTATGTATGATCCAAAATTTACTGATGGTAACGGGAGCTTCTAACCTTGAATCTGCCCCTTTCAGAAGGAGAAATTGCTACACAACTATACATCTATTCTTTTCTTCCAGATCTCCTTTTGTGCCAAACGAGAGCTATTCAGTGTTCAGCATGCAGACACCCTACCTTGGTATCACATTTCCTCTTCACCTTAACGTATGAAACCATAAAACATTTCTCTTCTTTGGGGTGGAAGGCTGAAGTACACTAATCTACAAATTAATTACTAGGTTGCGGAGGACTGTTGTTTAGTATCACTTTCACATTCTTTGGACAGTATCAGAAAAATCTACCCCTCTTAACGTGCCAAACAAATAGTGATTTATTCATCATCTTGTCTCTCTCCAGAGCAAGTTTGTCAAAAATCAACAGCAAACTACATGATTAAAGAAAAACAAAAATGCTGTGCCACTCCCTCCTAAGTAATTAGCTAGGGGTTGTCTAGACACATACTTTGGTTTTCTTATGATTTGGCTCTCTCACTACAATTTATGTCTTCACAGGGAAATGATTCAGTTAAGGGTCAACCTGCTAAACTGGAGACAAGGCACAAGAAGAAATGAGCAAAGGGAATAAATGACTGGATAATTAATTTTTATTTTCAAAAGTGTCCTTAGCACCTAATGTTGTGAAAATCTAGAAAAAAAAACCAGTAAATCTAACACAACCCTATCACATATTATGATTTTATAGAAACTATTGCTATATGCTGTAAACAGAATGTGTATAAGTGGAGTTACTTTAAAATGTAATATCTCAGGTACTCTATGTACTCTTGTGTGAGAATTTTACCCAAAGCCCTCTATAGCTAAGGAGAATTAAAATACTGCTAATGAAACTTCAGTAGTACAAAACCTGTGAGGTCTAAGGCTAAGGTAGGTATGCATAAACTCCATTAGTCTGAGATTTTTTAATGCCATCAGCGACATAGGCATGCCAGTAATAAGAATGAAGAGTTCTGAAGATTTTACATACTAATAAACAAATAACTGGGAAGAAAAGAATTCGTCTACAAAGTCTTAGGAACAGAGGAATATAGACATAAAAAAGTAGGACAACACTTGCTTTCATTTGAAAGCACAGGCAGTGAAAAGGAGGGAAATCAGCTAATTTGTGCTTGGAGATGTCCACAATTAAGGAAAAAAAACTCAGGAAAACTGAACACATAAGGGTGTATAAAGTTTCCTCAATGTGTATCATTAATCCCTTAAGTAACAGTAGAGCTATTTGACTGGTTGTGCATTAAGAAAATATGTTCTTGTCCATAACTATGGTTTTAATAACAGTAAACTTGGCTATGACTACCCAAATACTAATTGGTAAGGAAGGAAAATGGCTTTCTTACATTTGTAATTTGAAATGCATCTAGATAGGTGTCTGAAAATGTAGATGAGTGCTTAATTGCATTTTGAGAAATACTCATCACTAAAACCCACTGATTCCAAAAATCTCATTAATGGCACATATTATTTTTGCAGAAATGTTGCCATTCCAGGACATAAGTTGTATGGAACAGACAGATGCTGTTGTACGAGTAACAGAGCAGTAGTTTATGAAAGATTACTTAGAGTCAAAGCAGATAAACGAATTGGCCATATGAGCTCATAACACAGAATATCTGTTACAGGTAGTAGTATCACTACAGTATCACTGCCTGACCAAGACAGCATCAGATGCCATGCTGTGTCATGCTGAGATAGGTCTTAAAAGTTGCAAAACTAGGAGACAGAATATGTGGGATTGCTCAAATATATAATTATGAGACATCACTTCACAGACAATTCTGGGGCTACATTTTTAGACACTGTAAATGGAGCAGCAAGGCTGAGAAGACAGCCAAAGAGAAGCAATATCATTCCCCACAAGTTCTAAAGGAAATCAATTCACTGCCATGTGTAACCATGCACTTAAAACTGCCTCAGTATCAAGTGTAGAAAGTAGTAAACATGATGACAATTTTTAGAAAGGGCTCTGGGAACTCCAGAGAAGTAAATCTGAAATTGTACAAGGCAAATTCTTAGAAAGTATAATAAACAGTATAATTACAGAGTTGATACATGGATAAAAATATCTTGAGGAAGAATTAACATACCTTTGTAAAAAGAAACCATACCTCCCAAATCAACTGGAGAAAAATCTGTTTGGTATAATCTGCTAGGATCCCCAGAAAGCATTCAACAGGGTTGTTCACCAAAGCCAGTCACAGGTGATAAGCTGTCGTGAAGAGGGAAAGTCCTCACATGAATAAAGATCTGCTTTAAAGCCATAAAACAAAAGTAAGACAAAAAAATAAGTTACTTTTTTTTTTCTCAGTGGTAGGAGGATAAGAGCAGCATCCCCCAGATATCTGTGCGAAGGTTTGTACTATTCAACATGCTTAAGAATGATCTGGAAAATGGAACAAATAGTTAAGTTATACGGTTTTCTTATGGCACTAAGTTATTCAGGGCTCTAATAGTAACAGTCCAGTGGGTGGGGCTGGAGAAATAACAGAAGGATGTCATGATAGTAAGCAATAAGACAAGAAAATCAGTCTAGATAAAATAAACTAATGCACGTAGAGAAAAACAATCGTACCTTTACATTTTCATTGTAGGATTCTGAATTACCTATCACTATTCAAGAAAAAGATCCTGGTGTTTTAGCAGCACTTACGAAAACCTGAGCTCAGTAGAGGGCAAAAACCACACAGAATGTTAAGAAGTGTAAAAATAGAAATAGAAAATAAAATAGAACAGATCATTATAAATCCGAGGTGCATCCACAACATTAATACCTTGTGCTGTTTTGGTCCCTCCCCACCCTTCACTTCGTGATGGGTAGAACAGAATTAGAGAAGATTGAAAAGGACAATGAAGGCTGGAGAATGAGATGCTCAACTGCTCCTATAGGTGCTTTAATCCAACTTCTAGATTTTTAAAATTCCCATTCAAAGAGTGTTGTTTCATAGAGATTCTTAAGGTCTACAGATGCCTAAGTTTTAACCTGTAAAAACACCCTGAGTACTAACAGATCTGCTCTTGGTCTGTCCAGAACTGCGTAACGGTACTACACTAAGCAAGCCAAGGTATGAAGGCTCCTTAGCTCCACCATGAGCCACAGTCATGCTTCTGCAGACTTTGCACACATGTCAAATACTATGGGCACCAGTCGAGGTCCTGAATCAAATGAGAAGAAAATGGTATAGCTTCCGTACATTCTTCCAGTGGACTCCACCTTCAGCTGGCCATGAAGAGATATAAATGTTCATCAGTCATCTCTCAGAGGAATGAGTGTGTTTCAATCCCTCCCAATGAAGTTACTCTGTTCTCCCAAATTAACTAAATATAAGAAAGAATAATGTTAACATAACATCAAATACCAACCTGAGGCTACCAGCTCAGCACCACAGCTCCTAAGCTTTCCTGTGAGTCTGTCCTTTGAAAGTGGGAGTAAGCCTCTAAATTACTCAGAAAATTCTGTACAAACTGCATAATGTAACAGCAGGTGGCACTGTCATGTCAAAACTCATACAATCATCTCGTGTTCACATTTAATCAGGTTTTATTCATAGATAATGGAATGGAAAAGTGAGTGACATGCAAATTTGCACAGAATAATTAAATATGATTTGCTAAATATTCTTCTTCATTTCTGATTAATCATTTGAGTCTTGCACCATTTGAACTATTACATTTGCCAATACATTTGTGGTGATTCCTTTTCCTCTGTTCAGCTATCACAGCAGTTCTACATTCCCAGCAGAAATAAGCTGAAGCATACATAATTATTTCTTCTAAAACTGCTCACAATCACATAGCTAATAAGAAAACGAAACTGAAATTTCCTCTCCTTTCACATGCAGTGCTATCCATGAAAGCTGTAATGACAAAGGAAAAACAGCTTTTACTCTACCTTAAAAGCAACAGCTTCTTACTGAAAGATTTACCAAATGGATGGAAATAATCAGACACTTCATGAATGAGGAGCAGGAGCAGTCTGGCCATTCTGAAGCACCGATAGCTACAGACGTAACAGTTCACATGTAGAAGTGTCAGCTATAAACACCTCTGGAAAAGGCCCCAAAACACATGCTCCCTGTTTGATATCTATGAGATACTTTTGAGTGCTTCTGCCCTTTACATTTGTAATGCAAGCTGATATGTGTTTTTCAAGTCCCTTATTCCCACACTGAGGCCAAATTTCTGAAGCACATTTTACAATTCACTGAGCCATGAGATGGGTAACTAACTACAGGTCATGATTATGAAGCCTAAGCCAACTAGCAGAAGAGCAACTGTCTGTTTAACTGACAGTTCCTCTCTGCCATGCAAAATCTTTCCATTTCCATTAATCACAAGGTGGGCTTCAAATGCAGACTCTCTGCCTTCTCAGGGTAGGTGACTTGGACCATAATCTTAAAGAAAAAAACAGTATGTCAGAGATGAGAGCTCTCCCTCAACAGAGCCCTCCTGGCCCCAGGGAAGGTTTTCATATCAAAAATGTATTTCCAAATCAAAAGTGTGAGATCCCTGGATGGGAATGCAGGATGTCTTGGTCTATTTTTTATTGGACTGAACCAAGAAAAGCTCAGTTTTGCTTTAGATCAAACATTCACAAAGCATGAAACAGAGGATGTTACATCAGCATGTGTTGGTAAACCTGACTGTGATTGTGGCTCCTCCCTTGTGCCATCACCACAGAGCAGAGCACCACTCCAGCCTGCCCTCCACCATGAGGCCCTCTGGAGCAGAGCACCACTCCACCAATTCCTCCACCATGTTAAACACCACAGCAGGGCCCCATCAGGCTGCTGAGCAGTGCCAGGCAAACTAAGCGAAAAGGCACCATTGCAACTCTACATATTATGATATTTTGTAAAATCTTGAAGGGTCTTTGAAAATTTTCAAAGCAGAAAGCCCAGGGCAAGCCATCTCTTTCTCCACTTTGAGGTAATGTGTTGACTGTCACCTGGTTTGGTGACAGGGGAGTAGCTGAAGAAGCCTGACACACACCTTCCCCATACCTCATCCCCAAACCCTGTCTCCAGTGAGGCCAGTCATGGGCCAAACTACTAATGTAAGGCATTCAAATCCCATGAGATCTTTTAAGAAGCATGTCTTCGAATAATAAACAGTTTATTTTAATTCTCTCTTTTGGTTTGGATTATGAACAAAAGATCAACACTTTCTTAACAAAGATGAAAGTCAAGACTTTTATTTTACTTTGTATTACAATAAAAAATTAGATTATTGTCTAACATCACAAAGCCAACACTTTACAGAAAACAGGAAAATAATATGAGATTTTAAAGAGAATTGCAGAACTTGAAGTGGGGATTTATAATAAATGGATGATTATCCATAAGTGGAGTTAGAGAAAATCTCATCCCAGGCAAAAATTTGATATACAAACATTATCTTTGGCCTGCACTGGAAAATATAGATTAATAAAAATAAAATTCAAAATTATTTCACTATTGAAGCACTGTAAGAGTCTTACTGAAATATTGGAATCTGGTAATGTAAAAATGTATTTGTGTTTATACCTGAAAAGCCAAGTTTGTGACTTATCTTGACTTTTTGATATATCTTACGGTTATATTGCAGAGATCACATTACAAAAGATAAGGCCAGATCCAGCCCCAGTCTAGATTAGTGCCCTGTGCAGCAGCACATGTCTCAGAAGGCCAAAACAGGGGAGCACAGCTCCCCTCTGCTCCAAGGCAACTCCACCCCAGTGTAAAACAGTGACATTCTCCCATCAGGAATCCATCTTCTTGTTGCTAGATGTCTCCAAACTAGGCCTAGCTCTTCAGCAGCATCTGCGTGTTCATTATCATGGTTCTTCTAGCATCCAGAACATGGAATTAAGTGCAACAAACTGAAGCTGAGCAGGGCATTTGGACCAGATGACCTCCAGAGGTCTCTACAAACCTCAACCATCCTGTGATTCTGTCATTCCAAGTCTGGACTAATTAAGATTTGCTAAATGAAAGGAACAGATACTAGTGGCCTGCCTATTAACAGCAGATAAACTTTGGTGCCCTTTTCGAGTTGTTCAATTAGATTAATTTCCCAGGCTTTCTCTGTAGTTAATGTGTTATTCCTTCTCCCTGTCTACTATACGAAATCCAGAGAGATGTTGTTCAAGCCATCTGTGAGGGTGCAAGGATGTGATGCAGGATTTCTTAGCAATTGCCTCTATTTCTGGCCTGTTCAGCATCCCATATGAACATTCTGCCTGTGGAAAAGAAGTACAGGCAAAACTCTCCCTGTTTGTAAGACACGGAGTATACACACCATTAACGATACACATGTTGATGCACAAGTGATGCACAAGTGGAACATGCCCTCGCTGGATCTCCTAGGGGAAGGCCAAATCTCACCTATGCTGCTGAGATCTGTAGCTCACAGCTGCAGACCCGTGTTCTTAATCTTCTTTTAGTGAGGGTCAACTCCTTTCTAGTGCTTTCAAAACTTGTTTTGTACCAAACCTCCTCTCAGAAGTAGGAAGTACAGGATTATATAGAAAACCCAGGAAAACAAGCCTTCTAACCTAAGTACTTAAGTCTGTAAAGCTAGGTCCCTTAAAAGCAACTTCATGTGGTTTCAGGAGTTTGATATTTAGGATATGCTCTAAGCTATTCTGCTGCCATACAAAATTAAATGGGAGTAAAAAAAAAATCAATTGTTCAATTTAAATTTAAGCTAAATTAAATTCAAGCCCATGCTGTTTTAAATTCTTCAAAGGGCATATAAACTGTTTGGGTGGAATAACAGAAACAATTATTTGCTATCAGCAAGACCTTTCCTTCAAGTATTAGCAAGCAATGTTCCCAGATGCATAAAAGCAATGCCTCAAGCCAAAGAAGCTTATTCTAATTTATTCCAACTTGTTCCAATTTATTCCAACCAATAATCTGGCCTAGTACCTTTAAACTTGCTAATACTACTTTGTCTCCCAATTATATTTCAGGGCACTGATTATGACATAACTACCTAGTTAGGTGATGTATTTAGCATGTTAGCATATTTTTCTCATTGACAACTTTGGACAACACACAAATATTCTTTCTCTCTTCTGTGCTCCAAAACTTGTACTGCTGTGATGATCCTTGTACTCTGAATCATACCACAATGCTAAAACTGTTGAGGGTTATAAATAATCTTGTAACATGTGAGAGGAAGACATTGGACCTGTTTCTGATTTCATTTCCACCAGTATATTTTACATACCACTTCAGTGAAAGCAAGAGTCACTGAGGTCTTTTGGAGGAGAAACAGAAGATGTAGGCCAGAAAAAAATGAGCATTTGCTTATAACTCTTCTAGTGTGCTGTATTTTAAGAATTCATTAATCATTCACTAGGTGGGGCTGATACCTCACAACCAAGAAAAAGACTGAAAACAGCTGGAAAGGAATTGCTTCAGTAAAAGTAATGCTTTCATTTCAAGGAAAATCTTTGGTAGGGTAAAATTAATAACTAGCCTTAGATGCGATTAATTTTATACTTTCTGTATTTGAAATTTTACTCATTTAACTATAAAGTATTTGAATTCTTTTAACATGGATATTTTGGGCTTAACTCACTTTTTTAAGTGCAGGTGCCTACTGCCATTTAATATTCCTAAGGGTACCTGAGATGTCTGCTTAGGACTAGCAGATGTGTTGCAAAACGTATAAAAGATCCATGCTTCCCCAAGGAAGCAAGAGGAGGCCAAGAAGGAGAAGTACATTTGTACATGTAAGTTGGTATGAGATGCACAGAGGTAAGTAACATAGCAAGAAGCAGCTGAGCTGAATATGATGTGTCAAGTGCAGGAAAACAACAACAGGGAAAAATAATTTGAGAATGATACTTCTCCAACCTATCCAGACCATAAACCCTCATCTGGACAATTTGAAAGCGCATTTGGAAAATGGGAAAGGAGGTCCTTTTTTAAAAGTCATATGTAACATTATAAGCAAAGGCCAGAGACAAAATTTGCTATAAACCACTTTCCAGAAAAATGCCTTTTCTTAGATTTAGCTAATGTCGTCCAATCTAGAGACTCCAGCCTGACAGCTAGGATTTAGCCATATAACTCAGTTGAAGCCATGAAAAGGGAATAGTTGTGAAGCAAATAAGCAGCAGAGTTTTCCCTCACACAGGGGCCAACTCTATCCCAGAGCAGCTTAAAGGGGCTGGCAGTTGCATTATGTTGCTGAGGCAGCTCAAAGGAGTCAGCTCTGATGAATGAATTGAGCCCTGAGTCACCAAGGTTCTGGTAGTCATTAAAATAGCAGCAAGAAAGGGGCAGGAGAGAGTGGATTCATACAGTTCAGTATAGTTATTAAACCTGATGATCTCAGGACAAAAATTTGGGAAGGGGAGGGAAGGGGAGGGGAGGGAAGGGGAGGGGAGGGGAGGGGAGGGGAGGGGAGGGGAGGGGAGGGGAGGGGAGGGGAGGGAAGGGAAGGGAAGGGAAGGGAAGGGAAGGGAAGGGAAGGGAAGGGAAGGGAAGGGAAGGGAAGGGAAGGGAAGGGAAGGGAAGGGAAGGGAAGGGAAGGGAAGGGAAGGGAAGGGAAGGGAAGGGAAGGGAAGGGAAGGGAAGGGAAGGGAAGGGAAGGGAAGGGAAGGGAAGGGAAGGGAAGGGAAGAAGAAAAAAGCTGACATAGGCAAGGGGACACAAAAACTGACATAGGATGCAGGCACTGGTTAGTTTCATGCAGAAGTGAAAATAAAATAAAAACTAAACCTGAAAGTATTCCTTAAGACAATACTTGTTCCACAAATCACAGAAATCTAGTTAAAACTGATGAAGTGGATCAGAAGAATTTTGTTAGTCATATGAGTGGAATTTAAAGCAGATGAATTCTAGGTTAGATCACTGAGATTGTGCTTTGTGGCAAGCAACAATAATGTGTAGAGAAGGACCATTCACAGCATCTATGAATTCACAGAGAATTCATAGCTCAGTAGCCTTTGCTCAATATTTCTTCCGTTTATTTTTAAAATATTTTTACTCATTAACAAAAATTATTCCTACTATAAATGATCAAGTAAAACACTAATAAAAGCACATACATCTAATTATACTTTCAAAGACAAATCAAAAGGGATTATTTTACAGACTCACATACCAATTATTCATCAAGCACACAATCTCTTTGATTAGGATTATTCAGTTTCAGAAAAACCTATCTATATGCTTGAGTTTAAGGCTTCTCCCTGAAACAACTGAGATAATTTGCATGTTAAAGTTACACATTTTTTTCTTGATGAGAAGTTTTACAGCATTCTTAGATGGAGGTCTTTTTGTCAGGAATTTTTCCAATGAGCCAGAAGTTGAGAGCTATAAAAGACAGTGGTATGATTAAGGCAAATGGAAATCAAAATAGAGTGCAAAGGAAAGAAGTTAAGGAGACAAAGCAGTAGTATAGGAAAGAGAAGAGAACAACATGGGCAAGAGTCTTTCGGGCTTTCTACCATTCCATTTAGGCCAAACCTCGGTACAGCAAAAACAGGGTTACTGCAGAGCAGATTTAGATGCTACAATTAGATTACCCTTTCTTTCTGGATTCTAATTCCCTTTCAGATGTCAACATGACTGCAGTTTTTTATGGTTACTCATGGTTATTTATGCTGTGATTGGCATTTAAGGTTATTACTGCTATAATATTCATTATTACTAATGGTTTGCATTACAGTAGTGTCTAAAGGGCAATTCAACTGTATTTGCTCCAGGCAAGCTGACAACAAGGTTTCACTTTCAATGCTCTAAATACCAACCTTAGTTCAAGACACAGAAGAGAAAGACCAAGGGAAGGAGAGAGGACTTCCTCCCTGCGGCAGTGATAGGAGTATGTGCTGACACAACAAATGTCTGGGCCCTGTTCAAAGTCTTCTGAAATCCAGTTTCCTTCCACCTCCCCCCGCCTCCTGCACAGATTCTCTAATACTCCACAGGCTTTAGAACCCTAAAAGTCAAAATCAAGTGAGGAATTAGTCAGTGTTGCAAAATTCCTTTGGAAACTGTCAGTGGAACCCAAAATCTGAGCATTTAGCCATGTAAGACTATTGTCTGTGAATTCATTGTTAGCACTACTGAAGGAGACTTCCTGGAGTCTGATAGATTATGAATTCTCTCTTATTTGCGAACATTACATGTTTGATCGAAGCTATACCAAGTCTCATGCAGCCTGAAGAGAGGAGTAAAATCGATCAGCACACTCATCACCACCCCTAGGAAATGTTGTCTGACAACAATGAAGGATTTACAAAAATTGGAGACATTAAACAGATTTTTTTTCTGACAGGCTCATACCCATAAACATACACCTACTGACATCTATAAAAACATTGCCTGCTAGAGTTTTAATAAGTGAATACCAAAGATATTGACACTGAAGCACCTGTAATTGGAATACTGTGTATGAGGGGAATCCATACTAATATATCCAGTTTTGTAGTTGTTTGAGGTGATTACTTTCATATGTTCACTTATATACCATTATTTCCTCTTGCTACATGCATTCAACCAAATCAAGAAGAAGATACTAATGCTGTGTGGGAATCATCTGTGAGATGATTTATTCCTCACAGTAAAGCCTACAATAAAGAAGGGGGGTTTTAGCTATTGAACAGAAATTATCATGATTGCTTATTACTGTTCAGATGTAATAAGATGTGACCAGATTATTCAGAATCCAGTCTTCTCTTACAAAAAGAGAGTCATGAAACATCATTAGTCCCTACATCCACAGTCTCGTATGCATCTCACAGCGTATGAAACAAGGGAACTGTTAAGTGAATGTTCAGGTCACATTGTTGCTCTATTTGAAAACCTTGGAAAATTTATTATGGCTAGTTAATGAGGTACTATTTGTGCAAATGTGACCGGCTGAAATTGAGGAACAAGGACCCTTTCTATCCACAGAAGTTTTCCCAGAATTGTATTCCCAAAGATCTCCAGAGGACAAGGACTCCTCACCCGGCACAAATAAACTCCAGTGCATGAGCTAAGAAGTCAACAAACACACTTTCCTTTCTGTGCACCCAGAAGCAGTGATGAATGTGTCCTCCAAGAAGTTCAGCACTTTGTCATGCAGTCCTATATGACCCAGATCCATCTAAGCATTCAGTCACCTGGAAGCATGAGGTGTCCTGGGGTAGTACATCTTAATTGCACATGGTAGCAATTAACTATCATCATTTAATCATAATGGTACATACTTATTTCACAGTGATGCTGTGAGGATTAACCAAATATTGCATTTCTAAAATTATTTGTGACATCCAGAACAAATGATGTTATTTCAAAAATACAAAGCATTTTCATACTTATCAAAATAAGTCTGTGATACACTGATAATAAATGCTTGTGTTGGTAAGCAAGAACTAATAACTAAACTGATTTAAGTAGTAAAGAATTGTTTTGTTTTTACAAAAACATAAAAGAATACAAAAACGTAAAACACACTAGAGCCATATTCATCTGGGAAACCATAGACATCTACAATGTTGATATCTTATCTCAGCTGTTGTCTAGCCTTCCCTTGCCATCAGGGAAGACAAATGGACCTGTGTAAGGTGTGATTCATCCATCCTAAAGCAGAGGTGTATAAAATGAATAATGAATTGCTTCTTTGAAGCTCCTATTTCTCTTCTTTGACTGAAGAGCTAAAGGTGACTGGCAGGGCAAAGAAACCTCTGCTTTTCATAGGCAGACAAAGTTGGTCAATTATGCAGTCAGTCACATACACACGAAGTCAATTTACACATAATAGCCACTTAAGAACCACAATTCTTCTTATGAAATGAATTATTCTTGCTACAGGATATATGTGAGGTTAGCCAACATACCCAAATTAACTTTGTAAATTTAAAGGCTCTTAAGCTACTTTGAATGAATGAAAAGATGGTGAACAATCACCTTACATATTATGCCAAGTACATTTTTTTTGCATTATTAATTGAAGGAAATTATTCAATACATAAAATGTAAACTGCAGCACTGTGGGTCAAAGAAACTCCACTTAAAGTCAACAGAGAATGGCAGCAGAGATGAAGTTGCCTGAACACGTTTCTCTTTTGCACTGCATGAAATCATCTGAAGTTATTTCCATGATGTTTTTTTTCTGTATGGAGACATGCCTGTTCTGGTTCTCCCATTTGTTATAGAATGCTCAGATATTATGTCTGTTCAGTGCTGTAGATGGAACTGACAAGTACATAGATAGATGGATTGGATCTTTTTCTTTTAGTGCAGATACATAAGTTATTACAATAAACAAGTTTTATGAATGACTTAATATTTTAAAGCTGCCAGAGGTAACTGCAATGTTGATACTTTGCTGGTGCTATACAAATTCTTAACAAATAACGATTAGTTTTGCCTAAAATAACTATTTTCCATACTAATTATTGCTCAGAGATTACTACTGATTTATATGTATAATATTTTTAGTAGACTGGAATAGGTCATATAATTTTTAAAGAAGATATTCATGCTGTTGGCTGTTATACTTTCTATCCTTTTATAAGTGGGAAAAATAAAGGCAAAATTAAAGCTTACAAAAAAAGGATCATTTTGTTATCCAGTATGCCACCAGGAAGATCATGATGTGTTCCATAACACAATAACCATTCACAGATTCAGGACCAATTTTTTTTGACGAGTATAGGGATGTTTAAAGTTTAAAAGAGCATTGTCTTCCATCTCTGCTAAGATGTGCTATTGAGAAAATAACTAATAACAAATTCTTCAAAGAGCCTTCACTTTTGAGAATCCTCAAAGATTCTTCACTTAACAGTGAAGGGTCACTGTTTTTACAAAGGTTTTTACATATTTCATGTAAAAACTAAAAGCTCTGTTGTACACTTTACTATGGTATTGTAATATATTTTTAATAATATTTTTACTATCTGTTATTTATTTACTATACTCAGAATTACACAAAGAATGTTTGAGATTGGGAGTGACCTCTGGAGGATATCTGCTCCGACCTCCCTGCTCAAGCAGGGCCAGTTGCCCAGGACAGCGTCTAGATGTTGTTTTAATATCTCCAAGGAAGGAGACTCCACAACCTCCCTAGGCAACCTATTCCAGTGCTCAGTCAGCCTAACAGTAAAAAAGTCTTTCCTGATGTTCGAACAGAACCTCCTGTGTTTCAGTTTGTGCCCATTGCCTCTGGTTCTGTCACTGGGCACCACTGGGATGGGTACTGTTCAATATCTTTATTAATGACATAGACCGTGGGATTGAGTGCACCCTCAGCAAGTTGGCAGATGGACATCAAGCTGAGCGGTGCCATTGATATGCTAGGGGGAAGAGATGCCATCCAGATGGACCTTGACAGGCTTGAGAACTGGGGCCATGTGAACCTCAAGAAGTTCAACAAGGCCAAGTGTAAAGTCCTGCACCTGGATCAAGGCAGTCTCCAGTATCAATGTAGACTGGGGGATGAATGGATTAAGAGCAGCTGTGCAGAGAAGGACTTGGGGATATTGGTGGATGAAAAATTAGGTAAGAGCTGGCAATGTGCACTTGCACCCCAGAAAGCCAACCGTATCCTGGGCTGCATCAAGTGTGACCAGCAGGTCGAGGGAGGTGATTCTCCCACTCTACTCCACTCTCATGAGACCCCACCTGGAGTCCTGCGTTCAGCTATGGGGCCCCCAACATACAAAGGACATGGACCTGTTGGAGCGCATCCAGAGGAGGGCCACGAAGATGATCAAAGGGCTGGACCACCTCTCCTATGAAGAAAAGCTGAGAGAGTTGGGCTTGTTCAGCCTGGAGAAGAGAAGGCTCCAGGGAGACCTTACTGCAAGCTTGCAATACTTAAAGGGGGCTTATAAGAAAGACAGACAGAGAACTTTTACTAAGGCCTGCAGTGATAAACAAGGGGTAACAGTTTTAAACTAAAAGAGGGCAGATTTATCTTAGATATAAGGAAGAAATTTCTTACAATAAGGCTTGCCCAGAGAAGTTGTGGATGCCTCATCACTGGAATTGTTCAAGTTCAGGTTGGACGGGGCTTTGAGCAACCTGATGTAGTGAAAGATGTCCCTGCTCATGGCAGGAGGGTTGGACTAGATGACCTTTAAAGGTTCCTTCCAACCTAAACCATTCTATGATTCTATGATTCTATAAAGAGATTGGCTCCATCTTGTTTGCAACCTTAGAAGAGACAAAGTCCCTGACTAGATTATATTTCTGTCTTGAACTCTTCCCTTCCCAGCTATTCAACTATCTAAATATCCAGGCACCAGAGCAGAGATTCCCCTGCAGTCCATGGTGAAGACTGTGGTGAGACAGGCTGTCACCCTGCAGCCCATGGAGGTCACAGTGGAGCAGATATCTACCTGCAGCCCATGCAGGACCCCACGCCAGAGCAGGTGGATGCCCAAAGGAGGCTGTGACCCCGTGGGAAGCCCGTGCTGGAGCAGGCTCCTGGAAGGACCTGTGGACCCGTGGAGGGAGGAGCCCACGCTGGAGCAGGTTTGCTGGCAGGGCTTGTGACCCTGTGGGGGATCCACACTGGAGCAGTCTGTTCCTGAAGGACTGCACGCCGTGGAAAGGACCCACGCTGGAGCAGTTCATGAAGAACTGCAGCCCATGGGAAGGACCCACATTGGAGAAGTTCATGGAGGGCTGTCTCCCATGGGAGGCACCCAACGCTGGAGCAGAGGAAGAGTGTGAGGAGTCCTCCCCCTGAGGAGGAAGGAGTGGCAGAGACAATGTGTGATGAACTGACCTCAACCCCCATTCCCCGTCCCCCTGCATTGCTCGGGAGGAGGAAGTAGAGAAATCAGGAGTAAAGTTGAGCCCGGGAAGAAGGGAGGGGTGGGGGGGAGGTGGTTTAGGATTTGGTTTTTACTTTCTCATTACCTTACTCTGGTTTGATTGGTAATAAATTAAACTAATTTCCCAAGTCCAGATTTGCCTGTGACAGTAATTGGTGAGTGATCTCTCCCTGTCCTTATCTCGACCCATGAGCTTTTCGTTATATTTTCTCTCCCCTGTCCAGCTGAGAAGGGGAGTGATAGAGCAACTTTGGTGGGCACCTGGCATCCAGCCAGGGCCAATCCACCACACACTGTGTAAGCATTGTCCAGCATTAGCTAAAACATCAGTGTGTTACCAACACCATTTTGGTCACAAATTTTAAATACAGCACCATATGAGCTGCTACGAAGAAAATTAACTCCATCCCAGCCAGACCCACCATACTTTCCTTAATTTAAAACAAATTGTACAACTTGAGAAAACATGTTGAGGTGTTGTTAACATTAATGATGCCAAGTTATATATGGGAATGTCACAACTGTCCATGGAGAATTTCAATGAGCACTGATGTTAGTTTGAAATTCCTGAGGGTACAGCCAGGTTCTTGCACTGTTGACTAGAGACCAGCAGCCTAGAGTGCGTTAAGGTAAGCACTTGTAACTCAGTTTAGATACAGCTAAAGAAATAACCCAGGTAATAAGGTGTGAGTGGTCTTGAAGGGAAAAAAAAAAAAAAAACAACTTTGTGTGCTAAATTAGCACAGGAGAAACTACTGAAAAAATACAAACAGTAAAAAGTAGCCTTTGGAACAGACCACAGGACAGAATGAATACAAAATGGATTTAAAAGCTGCAAAGTTTACCTGAATTACTAGCAGAAAGGAACTGACATTTGCCAAATTAGAAGATTTCATCTGAAGGATAAGTAATTTCAAGTTTACTTAAGGAGAAGACCAAAGCTTTGGTAGTTGGCTGATTGAGCAATGAGCTTAGCTGCTGAACAAAACAAGTAACCCTAGGCAGGAACAGTGGCAGGAACAAGTACACAGATTGTTGCATGCATTTAATGACCAAAACTTTAGTCTTTTTTGGTGAAGACTGAAAAGGTTTTTCTGTAGAGAAGTTGATTCTGTCTCTGACAACATGGATTTAAATATCAGATTGATTGATTTAAATCTCATCCTGTGCTGAATGACTTCACTCCCTTTGATCTATTTTAAAATTTCTTTTGAACAAGGCTTTACTTTGGATACTAAGTCATTGGAGCTTTCCTTCAGAGTAACAAACCATGTCCCTATTTAAAGAGAAGTATTTTTCCTCTTGATATTTGTATGTAATCTTCCTTGGCATTGCTGGGTTGTACCTGTTCCGTGGTAGGAGAATGGAGTAATAGCTCCTAAAAATGCATTAGGTAGGTCAATAATCAGGTCTGATTGCATATCTTCTTTTCATCTCTGACAACTTTGGGGCATTTGGCATAATGCAGCTAAAATTAAAATTTGAAAATTCTTAATAATCCCCTTCACCAATGTAGTAAAAGCAAAAGTAGCATTCAGCCTAGCATTACAGACACTGTTTACTAAACTCAGTTTTATACATTAAAGCCCATTTCCAATACAATTTCAACAGAAAGTATCAGCAACATGCTTTCCTGTACAGTTGGTGGATGTAAAGTTAGCCCTTACTTTGAAAATAAAACTGCTCATATGTGTAGGTTGCTCTACAGAACTACCTCCCCAGCTACTCTTTTTTTACTTCCTACCACATTGTAAAAGGCAAGAAAATAAATAGGGTCTGAAAGTGGGTAGTGTTCAAAGATACTGAAAACAGCTTTCTTAACATAGCCCTGATTCCATACTCTCTTAACTGTTTTCACACAATGTGGACCAAACTGTGTGTCTTCTTCTGATCTGTCTGTTCTATGCAGCTAGCTCAAAGAAAGTGAGATCTGGCTGGTTTCGGCTGGACCATTTCCACAAGAAAAGCAGAATATCCCTGGAGGGAATAAAGCTGTTTTAATAAGCTCTTATTTCACTTGCATAGGGAAACAGCAGAGACTTGTCTAGAGAATTTCTAGGTTTCATCTTTTCTCACCTGTTATTGCAAGAGTGAGGCTACAGCAGCTCCCAGACTATATGAAAGAAAGACAAGCTTCAGATAAGTAGATTGTAAAGGAACCACAACTGCTCCCTAAGAGCACTGCTTCACACTAACCAAAGGGGAAGACTCAGCACAGGATCTAGGCAGTACCACTGTCATTTTAAGGAATTAGCTCTTGATCTATAACAAGGGAACTGAGTTTATGATACAGATTATGTCTGGTGTTGAATGCAACGGAGCTCAGGGCTCAATGGCTTGCACTGAGTCCAAAATTTGCAACAGACAAATGTTGAAATACTGGAACTGCCAAAATCCATTAATTTTAACCCTTGATATGATGTATTACTCACAAAGTTTGGATGAATATAAAAAACTTAAAGATATATTACTGAAACCGACCACTTCCATAGAAACTACTGTATGGCAGATGTCAGCAAAATCATGAATGGTTCTGGCAACACGAACAGGACCCCATTATTCAGCAGTCACAGCACAAGAATGAAGGAAGGTTTAACAGAACTGTATGGTATCTTTCACCCAGTGCACAGTTAAATTGTGGAGAACCTTGTACAAAGTGTTATTGACATCGAAACAGAAATGAGTTCAAAAATGAATTTGCAGCATCATGAAAGGTTATTAAACACGTTAGGCTCCATGCAACCTCTGGTTCATCAAGTTCCTGTGCTGCTGGAAACTATAAAGATGTTCCTGGAGAAAGTTTTCCCTAGATATGTCCTACTTATCATACTATTTTCCTAACCTTTTCCCGCTATTCTACCACATCAGGTCCAGGATAGCCACTTGAATTTTATGTTCCAAATACAGACTAATACATGAATCAAAACACTTCAAAAATTTGGAAATATAATGTGTCAGAAATCCCAGTAACTTATAATCAGTTGATTGTAAAGCACTACTCCTGTGAGAAGAGAATCAAGGCTATTTGAAAAGATAAGGACAAATTTTGGGACCTGCACATCCTGGCTTTTTCCTGTATGTCACAATACTCCAGCTGGAAAAAGTGACTACACAATTGCCATAAAAAATCATAGCTTTCAACATGAGGAGTACAGAAGATCAGGAAAATATATTATAAAAGAGGTTTTTGTAACAGCTGGCTTTCTGCTGAAGCAAATTTTTCAACTCCCACAACAGACATACTGGGTTGCAACTCATATTTCAGCATTCCAGCAAAAATTTTTCTGTACTGTCTCTTGAAATAATGAAATCTGTTTTTTCAGTCAGTGGTATCATACCAGGGAAATATCAGCTGGAGCATTGGTAAAGACAGTAGTTCAGACAGATGTCACTACCATTCAGTTGTTAGAGCTATTCCTGACGCGACAAAGCGGCACTGTATAACCCCTTCGATCTGAACCACATCTCTAAACCATGCAGATGTGGTTCTATCCAACGTTACAAATTCCATGTGCCAAACCACCTTGGAAATGTCCATGGTTCACTTCAGCAGCAGCACTTCACTGGCAGAGTGAGTAAGACCAAATGACCCTTTGCACTGTTATATTAGTTTTTGCCACTGCTCCAGTGGCATAAGAATATGGTTGCCTGAGAGGATTTAGCAAGGGAATGATAAAATTATGAAAGCTGATGCTTTGGTTTCTCATATACACATGAGCAAGAACAACTAATAGCTGATCCTTTAAGAGTTTCCCAGAAAATGAAAAATGTGCCAGTAGTCCCTGTTTCTTGTGTCTCTAGTGGTGGAAAAATAAATCCTCTATTTTTGAGCCTTTCTAAGCATAAAAGATTTTTCTCATTTCCTTGAAATGTTCGAGCTTTATTTTATTGGTACATTTGAAAATAATTTTCTGAACAGTTTTCTGAAAGTTCTTTTTTTTAATGAAAATCTAAATTTACAACTAGCAGAGGGACAGAACTCAAAAGTAAGATACTGTATCATGCCCAGTCTCCTGCCTAATTGTGGTGATGTGAATTAACATTATGGAAGTTATGGACGCTATGGAAGTTTGTTGGTGATGTCGCTTTCCTGCAGTGAGAAATGAGCGTGCAGAATGCATATTAAGTGCACAAAACTAACGGAGAGTGTAACCTTAACACACGGCTTTCTTCTAGCGCTTTGAAGAAAACACTCTAGTTCGACCACTTGATAATCAGACAAAAAATTAACTTCGAAGTGACATAAATATACCTGTATACAGTCGTTATTCCATAAAGGACACAGGCAAACAGAAAACTGAATCTGGCCGCTCAAAGTCTTATACATGTGCTGAAAATGATACATCAGAGTATTCTCAGAACAAGTGATCTACAGTTTGAATGATGCTGTGAATTAGATACTCACTTTGACTAGACAAAATGAAAACTTCTATTCAGGTTCTTAGAAACACCAGTGGATCTGGACTAATGGTGGAAGTATCTGTCCTTTGAATCATGGTAATGGGAGGGGAGTGTTTTCAGATCTCCCTTCTAACAGAGAAAATATGCCTGAAAAACCCTTTCCAGCTGACAGAAGGAATGACCACTCGAAAGGGGAATCAAAAGAGGCTGAGTGAGTAGTTTTATGACTGAACAATTATGGGTCTATTACATTCAGTAAGGCATCTTGCTGTTCTGAGGTGCTTACTTCTCATTGATGGTCTTAATGAATTGGTCTTACTGATGGTCTTAATGATTTTTTTAATTATTACTTTTAAGTAAGTGCTGGCTTAAGTGCTATCCATCAGAGGGACTGCACTCCTTAATGGAAAGCCTGGACTAAAAATGGGCTATACTTGAAAGTTGGCTTCATAGCAGCAGTTGCTGATAGTTTTGTTGGAAAATTAATTCACATTTTTGTGATTATTCACTTAAGTTATTTTTCAATTTGATTGTTTTAAACCATAAAAAGTAGAATGTCTATGCAAATAAGTAATTATTTTTCTTTATGACACACTTGAAATACAAAATTATAGAGCTGGAAAGGGTCTCAGGAGGTCACCTAACCCTTCCAGCCTGCCTCAGGAAAGGGAGCATCACATCTCCGCTATTGCCGACAGGTCCTTGTCCACTCAATAATTTGATGACCAGTGACAGAGACCAACGTCCCAGATGACCTCCTCCACTGCTTCACCAAACCCTTCCTAATGACTACCCTGTACGTCCTTCCTGTCATTCAACCCCGTTGCTTCTACACCTGTCCAATGCGGCCAAGGAGTGTACCCTTCATCTTTGCGAGCAGCCTTTTACGTACCTGAAGGCTGCTATAATGCCCATTCCCCTCCACCATAGCTATCCCACCCTTCCTTTTCTTCTTGGGCCATGACTTCCAAACCCCACCCTGGCTGTTCTCCTCCAGATTCTCTCCAATCGGTGAACACTTTTGCCAACAGTCACCCGGAGCAGAAGATTACAGAAGATTACTGCTATCCAAAAGATGAACTGTTATGAGACGTCTGTGAAATAAATGTGAGAAAGGTGCATGACTGGAGGCAGGTGTACACAACAAGTGATGGGTAATCAAAAGCCAGTGGCCCAACACACAACACTGGTGGCACAACACACAAAGCCACGTTTTGCATGCTACAGAATTTCCCCTCCTGGCAGGCTCCATCTCAACGCAGGCAGCCGCCCGCCCTGGTGAGGAGTAAGAGGCGGCAGAAAACACAAATTTGCAAAAGAGAGTATTTTAGATTTGTCAGAAGTAACTGTTTCATAGGAGAAGAGGAAAAGTGGTAAGCAGGGTGAAGCTAACTCTTGCACGGTTTTACTGAGGAGCTACTAAGTCAGCACAGGACGGTGCCAAAGATATTCCAGAGTATTTTAGAAAACAGTGACTGCAGCTAAGTTAAAATAGGCTCTTTCACGTACATCGACTGGCCTTTACAATGACTGTTTTACTTGAGTGACTTCAGAGTTGTGGTCGTGGGAGTAGCATAAGTGGGGATACATTACCTATTTAGAAACATGTTTGGGTTTACGTATATTAAAGGGGGGGTGGCTTCAAAACCGCTCTGTGAACTTGCTCGGAGAAGTTTGCAGGTCTGGTTTGTCGCTGGAGGAAGCCCCCGGAGCGCGGAGGCCGGCAGCCAGCGGGCCCCGCACTCCCGCACTCCCGCCCCAGGCACCGCGCTCGCCGCCGCCGGGGCCCGGGGGGGCAGGGGCGGGGCGGGGCGGGCCGGGGGCGGTGGCGGCTCGGCCCCGCGGCGGGGAGGGCGGCGGCCCGGCCCGGCCCGCCCCGCGTCCCCGCAGCCCCCCCGCTGCCGCCTGCCCCCCGCAGCACATGACCCGCCATGGAGGCGCGCCCGCGCTGCCCCGAAGTTTGGAGCCGGGGGAGCGGGCAGAGGCTGCCTGCGAGGGGACGGCGGCAGCCGGCGCCCAGCCGCGGGCGGCACAGCCGGGCGGCGGGCAGGTAAGGCGGGGCGGCGGCGGCCGGGCTGGCCGAGGGGCCGGCAGCCGCGCCGAGACGCCCGGTCCGCGGCGGCCGCCCCAGCGGCGGCGGGGGGCGAGGGGCCAACTGCGGCAGCGGCTCCGGGCGAAGTGCGATGGCGGGGCAGCCGCGGGGCGAGCAGGGGAGGGTGCCCCGGGGCCGAGGACGGAGCTGTGGGGCCGGGGCGGGCGCGGGGCGCGGCCGGGCAGCGGCGCAGCCCCTCGGGATGCTGTGGGGGCCGCCCCGGGCTGCCCGGAGAGCCGCTGAAGCCGGTGTTCCGTGTTGTGTTGTCCTGGTCGGTTTCCTCCAGCCTGGACCCAGCGGTTGGGGCTGAAGGCTGAAGCGGAGGGGCCGTCGCGGGCGGATGGTGCCGGGCGCTTCCCGACGGCTGCCGGCGCGGACAGCAGGAGGTGAAGCCGCCCCAGGTACCGTTGTTCCTTCTGTATCCTCACAGGTGTAGGCAGCGCTGGGCTGTTCAGCACCCCGCCTGACCTGCCCCTCAGATGGAGGCATCGCTCGGAGGAAGCGGGGACGGTGAGGTGTCCCTGGGACGGTAGCCAAAGCAAAGTGATACATTTCTAGTTTGGCCCGGCCACCCCCCCGGCGGGGCAGTCTTCTCTGCAGCTTTGTTGTGTTTTCGATCCAGGAGAGTGTGGGCTGCTGCTGGCAGCTACAGGATGAAGTCGCCTCCCTGCTGCATGTCTCTTTCTTCCCAAGCATCCCTGGAGGAACCAGGGAGTAGCACATCCCTAGGCTCCCTGGAGTCCAGTGTTTTCTCCAGTGAGGAAGAGCAGGGGCCCCTGCTCCAGAAGGTCATTCCCTCCTTGGACTGCTTTACTATCAATGTAGGAGGCAGCCGCTTTGTGATGTCGCAGCAAACTTTGTCTTGCTACCCTGACACCCGTCTTGGCAAACTGGCCGTAGTGGTCTCTGCTGCCCGGGATGTGGCGTCTGGCCTCCTTGAGCTTTGTGATGATGCCAACCTTGTGGAGAATGAATATTTCTTTGACCGGAGCTCACAGGCATTTCACTACATCCTGAATTACTACCAGACAGGGAGGCTGCATGTGATGGAGCAGCTTTGTGCACTCTCCTTCCTGCAAGAGATCCAGTACTGGGGTTTGGATGAGCTCAGCATTGATTCCTGCTGCAGAGACCGGTGAGTTGTGGCAAGATGTGGCATGCAGGATTGTGGGCTGGGTGAGCTCAGCATTGACTTGTATGCAGGGACGCTCAGGTGAGAGATCCAGCAGTGGGAGTAGGTGAGGTAGTAGAGCATTGGAAGAAGTATGCTCAAAGCTGCACGAGTTCAGCCCTGAATCCTACTCTGGAGGTGGATGTGTGTAGGAAATGGGAGGAGATGCGTTGGGTTAGGTCACTGTTGACCTTTGCTGAGGGACAGGTTGGCAGGGGGGGCAAGACAGTGAGACCCTAACAGGAGCAGGATCTGGATTGTCCTGTACCAGTTTCGGACTGGCCCCGGAAGCTCAAAATGTTTGAAAGGGACAATGCTGGAGATGACAAAGGTTGTGAAAGAAGAGATGTCCTTTCAGTCATCCAATCTGGGGTTATCCTAGTTAGAGGGATTGGATGTGGAGTCAGGCATGGTGCCGGGAGGGTTTGGAGCCTCCCCAGCCCGCACTTTTCATTCTGGAGGATTTCCAGATCCAAGCTGGAGAGGCAGAAGGGGGGGTGGTCACCTGCCAGGCTGAGTGTGGGTGGCATGGCTCCAGGAGGAGCTGTGATGGGAAGCATCGCACATGGATGTAGCAGCTTACAGGGAGGGGGCAGCAACATGGCTCACTGGAGACAAATAGTAACAGGCAGGTTAGGAACGAGGTAGGTTTCGACTGAACCACCCCCAGGACATGTCTGTTAATTCTGTTTGCAGTTAATTTTATTTTTTTGCCACCATTTTTAGTGTTACTGGTTTGTTTGTTAGTATTGAAGAAATGAATTCTCTAAAGAGTATAACTGCTATTTATCTAAAGCAAAATTATTAGAAAGAAACAAAGAAGCAACCCCACTTCAAAAGGATACTAGAGTTATCCTACCCTAGCATGGTCCAGTTCTGCAGCTGACAGAGTTGGATCCTAGTTTTCATCCCTTTCTTCCTTCCCTGCTACTTCTTTGGTGGTAGAAGGAGCTACAGACCTCTTTGGCATATGGAGGAGTAACTGTGTATCAAATAAAGGCAATATTGCATAGCCCCTTGGTCTAAGGCTTGAGATTTGCAGCAGTCAAGAAATATAGATATGAAAGAAAAGGGGGTTTTTGTGTGTACTTTAGGAATGGTTTTGTTTCATTAAATTGTTCTGTAAATATACTCTTGCTCTAACAAAACACTCAACTATGCATTTACAATCTGTAAGTTTTACTCAGCACAGATGCTTGTGCACTTTGTTGTGTGAGGACCCATGTATTTAAAGAAAGTAAGATAACCTGTCATCTTGGTGTGTATTGATCAGAACTTCATCCATGAACTGCATGGCTTTTATTATGCCTTCCCTTTTAGAATTACAGATACACAGCAATGTAATAAAAATGCAATATAATTAATAAAATTGAGGACAATTTAGAAACAGAGGGTCTGGTTGTGGCAGGATTGCTTACAAGAATGCATGTTAGTCATGCAGCAAATCCTACCGTAGTCAACATGATCCATATAAATAGCATGCTATCAGAAAAAAATTACTCTGCACGTACTGTCACTGGTATGAAATGAGGGAATAGAAATATCAGGTCAATGGGAACATGCTGCAGGGTCTCCATTTATGAAATCATCAACCATATGCTTGACATCAGGGTTTTCTGAGTAAGGTATACTTAATGTGTATTCTTATGCCTTACGTGGTAGAGGATAAGAAAAAACATATGCATATTGGTATTAAAAATCTCTTTGGCGGGGTTTCTGGGCAGGTACTTCAGGAGGAAGGAGCTGAGTGAAGCCTTAGACATCAAGAAAGATGCAGAAGAACTGGATGCCCAAGATGAGGAAGAGGACTTTTCTGGTAGCCTCTGTCCCAGTGTCAGACAGAAACTTTGGGAAGTTTTGGAAAAGCCTGGCTCCTCTGCAGCGGCCAGGACTTTCGGCACTCTGTCCATGGCTTTTGTTGTTGTGTCCATTGCCAACATGGCTTTGATTTCGGTAGAGCTAAGCTGGCTGGCACCACCGCTACTGGATGCCCTAGAGTACCTGTGCATTGCATGGTTCACTGTGGAGTTTGTTCTGAGGTTCCTGTGTGCACGGGATCGGTGTCGCTTCCTAAGGAGTGTGGCAAACATCATAGACCTCCTTGCTATTTTACCTTTCTACATCACCCTGCTGGTGGAGAGCCTGTGTGGTGGGGAGAGCTCCCAAGAACTGGAGAACGTGGGGCGCATTGTCCAAGTGCTGAGACTGCTCAGGGCCCTGCGGATGCTGAAGCTGGGAAGACATTCAACAGGTACTTTTGGCCATGGCAGTGGTACTTCTCGGTTTTGCTGCCTACAACAGTTGTTCCTGGGCACAGTCCCCAGTTTGTGTGCATTTCCGCCTAACCTTTTTACCCAATCTAATGTTAGCAGTAAAGGCTTGTGAAAATCTTGCTTTTGGACTTTGGTAACTGAGTGGCAGGGGACTTCTCCAATAAATTTTAGTTCTTCATAAAGCCAGTGTATATTGTTCGCACAGAATATTTACAAAAAACAGGCCCCAAAGTTGCATACTGTGAATCATCCACCAGTCATTCATAATGTCATAAATTTAAAAAAAAACATATATTTGAGTTGATTTCGTTAGGGATGAAGCAAGAGAAGAAGCAGAGATCATTGACCCACACTTTTTGTATTATCAAAAGCCCATTAATGACAGCTTGTATTACCTGTAACAATTTGTTTTGTTAAGAACTATATGCAAAGAAATATATCATGATTTTGTCTACATCCTAGGTTCTGAAAACAACCAGGATAGAGCATGTTTCAAGAAAACTGTTAAAACTGAATCATACCAGGCAGTGAGTTGAGGGGCTCTCTGGCCCTGTTGAACACACTGGTATCTATGTGATATGCGGAGCACAGCTGGGGGCTGTTTACTGAATGAACCTCGGTGCAGCTCAGAGCAGCAGTGTCAGGTTCAGTCAGTGTTCAGGCATCAGAGTGGGTCCCTTGGTGTGCAAGCACTTCTGTCAGGTCAGCAGACATGGATGAACAGCAAGCAGGGGTAGGGTGGAAGGTGAAGTGCATTTCTGAAAACGTTTTTGTTCACTCTTTCTGAGTAGTGAAGGGAAGGCATAAAAGGTAACATTTTCCAGTGGGAATTTATCAGGGGAAGCTGGAAATGATTGGAAGGTGTTGTGTTTCCCCTTGTGTTTACCTGATTTTTATTACTACTTCATGAGATGTGCCTGCCTGGATATATGAAAGAGTAAAAGCTGTGCTCCCACCACACCCTCTCCCTGCCATGGTGTTGTCCAGTGCTTGGCATTTTTGAAGTGATTTGATTATGTTCCCACTTAAATCAGTGCTTAATATGGCACTGAATTTGACAGGAGAAATGTTCAGCCAACACCTGGAGCTTTGAAGACTCGGATCCTAATAGTAAATCATGGTCTCTGTCCTGCAATATTAGCCTGTTCTGAAGAGGGCGATGGTTGTTCCTACATGGCACTCAACATACCCCTCCAGGATTTCCTGCCACGGAGCAGGAATGGGTTGATGCTTCTCTTTCTTGGAGAGCCATCTCCACCCTCTTTATGAACTGGCCCTACTCCAGCAGGCGTTACAGTGTGCTTGCAGCAGCAGAATGTGTCTCTCTATTTTTGTTCCCACTGAAGGGCAGTGAACCTGCCTGCCAATGGCAGGGAGTAGCTTTAATGCTACTGAGCATAATCATAGTGATTTGGGAAGTATCTTAATCTTACTCGCCTACCCCAGATTATGCCTATATTGATGCATAACTGTCCCTTAGAAAGCAGTTGAAAGGAAGCTTACAATGATTCAGTCTGTCAATGAGTTTGTTTTGCTTCATTTTAATTTTTGCAGGGTTTGGTGGTTTTTTTTTGCAAGAAACGCTGCTACCCACTTTTGATGGTAGCTGTAATGTGAGTGCATTCCTCTGTAATTGTATTTTGAAAATAAGAAAAAGATTTGAACTCATCAAGGCACTTTTGTGCTGAATAACAAAATATTGATCCAAAAGTATGTTCATTCTAGTTATAAAGTTTCCAGTTTATCGCATTTTACTGTTACAGAATGAATCCATGAAACTCAGTTCTAAGGCTCTTTCTGTCAACTTGAAACCAGATGTTTCAGACACTTCTATAAAAACTGTTAACTTCAGGTATATTAACTTTCAGGGATCGTCTAAACTTTTGTGTCTATTTATTCTTAAATTCTTTAAAACTTTACCACAGTTTATATCACAATATTGAGTGCCATTAAGAGTTTAGTAATTCCATGTTAGGTAGAAGTGAATTAATTATATCAAAATCTAGTCTCCTAATTCAAAAGTGAGCTGTCATCTTTCTACTAGAACCAAAGTACCAGTTTCAAAATACACGAAGCAACATATGTGTCTACTTAAACCATCCAGAGCTGTCACTGTGCTTGCTTCTTTGGTAGTTAAGAGTCGCTGCCCACTTAGGCCCAGAACACTAAATCAAATCTGCATAATTTAAATGTAGAAAGTCACTGTTTCAATCTTCTGTCAGAGGAGATGCTGGTAGTGAAACAAAACATAGCCTTAATAAATCAAAATAGAAACATACACTCGCAGATCTGAAGCCCTATTTCTGACCACTAGAGGTGTGTAGCAGAAGAGAGTTTTGTTAACGTGCTTCTAAACACATCCTTAACCACAGCTGCTAATATACCCCATAAGTACCACGCACAAAGACCATCCTCCTTGCACATACCTAGGCAGTCCTGAAAAATCTCAGTGTTTAAGCGTGGCATTCGCAACAGTTCTGCTCTCTTGCCCTGGATCTGGCAGCTTAAATCTTCTCTCTGACTCCTGCACTCTCAGACCAGACAATGCTTCATGCACTCCTTACATGCTTTGTGTGGCAAGAGGAGTGTGAGATCAGAAGAGGTAAGAAAATTCGTGGCTGCAGGCAGCAGCTTCTCTTTCACCAAGGAGAGGTGATCACAGTCACAAGGAGAGCATCTCTCTAGCACTGTGCAGACCCATAGCAAAGCTGGGATACCAACAGCAGCCTGGCTCTGCTGTCAGGGGCAGAAATGAGTTATGAAAAAACATAACATCAATTCTTTTTTTCACTTTATTTTTAAAGAAATGACAGATTAACCCTTTTTGTGGGGAAGGGACACAAAAAGAAATGGAAGAATCATTTCTGCCCCTTTGAAAGCTGAACTGAGCTAATAGGAGGGATGTGATGCCGGGAAACTCTGGAGCCAGACTGGAGTGAGTGTGTACTTACTTATGCAAAGTGCTATACTTCATCAAGGAGCAACTGAGAAATCAGTAGTACCTCTGTCCAGAAAATGTATAGCTAGAAGGTGAGACCACTCTTTTGAGATACCAAAATTATGGATTTGAGTGGCTGCAAGAATAGGTGAGAACTGAACCTGCATTTTTCACATTCTCTGATGTTCCTCAGCTATTGGCTTCCTTCTGGGGCCACATTTTGTGTGCAGCCTTGCTGGTCCTCCTGTGGGAAGCACTTACAGATTGACTCCTTAAGGAGAAGTAGGATGTGAGCATCTTACTTCTGATGGCAACAGGCATATGTTTGTGAGAAGGCTGTAGCGTATGTGAGGATGAGATGCCTCTGGATACATGAAAAAGTGAAACTTCAGCACTTTCAGTGCCAAAAATTTAGGGTGATTTAAGCACTGTGTGTAAACTGAAGCTCCCAAACATTAGCTTGTATTGCCAACTCCCTTTGGGCAATAGAGAGATGGAACTTGACCTGCATGGCAGAAACACCTCCTCTTCCTCCTGCGGGCCCCACGGCTAGGGCTGCTTACCTGCCCCACGCCAGCTCTGTTACAGCACCTCAGCACCTTCCAGCACGAGTAACCAAGCTGTCACAGCTCCTGGCAAGGAGTTCTCATGGGAGGTCATAAAACTTGCTGAGGTGTCTGTGCTGGAACAGCCCTAGCTTGGCTGTGTGCTAGGGCTCAGAGACATTTTAAAAAATTACAATGTAATATAGCAGAATATATTATTCTTTTGAATACACCAATTCCCACTTAGGAATGAACTGTGGAGTCCAGTAAGTTGTCTGATTCACAGATTCATCTAAAAACGTCTTCTGACTTCATCTGAAGACATGAAGAGATGGAGAACCATCGTTTCACTGCTAATTCATTCTAGTGATTATGTACCCTCACCAAATTAATTTGAATTTTTTTTTTTCATTTCAAGGTCTAGACACTGTTGTAGTTTCTGGGTTGGGTTAGTTTTCTGTTTTTTGTTGTGTTTTGGTTTGGTTTGGTTTTTTGCTTTGACTTTAACAAATTAAAGGTTCTGTAGTTATTTTCCTTTATGATAACCAAGATAACTCTTCAATACCTGTTTTTCTTTTTGATAACTGAGACAGCTTGAACTCTGTTTTTCCAGACCCTGAATCATTTCTGTTACACTCTTCTGCACCTTCTGCAGTTTTTCAGTACCTTTGTTTTAGATGAGGATAATAGAACTAAGAATACTAAAAAAAAATTCAGACTCCTTAACAGTCAGAATAATTAACCATAGGAAAAATATTTTACTGAATGTGTCATCAGTGTGATACAAAGAGTTAGCAGTCACTGCCCTGTTCCTCCTTATTTTGACCTTGTTTATGCAAGAGTTGCACTGTTTTTAGCTATAGTATTCTCAGGATCCGTCATAAGGGGCAGACCCTGGCTTTTACAGTACTCATTTATGCTTTGAAAAAAAATGCTACAGAGGTAATTTTAAATTGGAGTACCTTCTTCCTTGGTCACCTGAAAGGACTTGTTCTTCTACCTTGTTCAGTTGGAAGTTTTACAGGGCAATTGATGATAGTAACTTCCTTGGAAGATGAGTTTGATCTGGATCCTTGCAATTGTCTCACACAGCTTTTACACTGCATCTTAGTGCATTTCCAAAATGTGGCGGCAGTCATAATAACAGAGAAAAGATTACAGTGATATATTGCATTCCCCTTGTGTTGCAGATTTAAACTATATCATTGTAATAAACATGCTAACCAACAGATCACAGTCATAGTAATATAAAACCTGGATATGGGCAAGTCCTTAACTGGAGTTTGTAGACAAAAACATTGAAAAAGAAAATACTCCCTACAAACTCTAGTGTGTACTTCCACTGTTTGCTGTACATAAACAAAAACTTTAAAAACCATTAGACCTGAAGGGGAAAAGAAAGAGCCAAAAGCAAGAAGAAATTTTAACATCTTGTAGTTTGAGACTGAGGAAAGAAAAGCAAGTCGAATTGCTTGTTACCCTAATGAGCATATGAAGTCTGCAAGCAGCGGCAGAGCTCCAATAAGCTATTTTGCAAACACTGATTTAGATAGAAGTGTACCCCATGAAGGGTAATTCACAAGCATTGTGCTTTTCTCATTTGTAACAGAGTACGTTTTTAAAGAACAGTATTAAAAACCAGTCCAAAATCACTTGTGATTCAAAAGATAATTTCAGTCTCCCATGTGTCTCAGCTGAGTTGGTACCCTGTTATCTTTCTTCTTTGTTTATGTGTGCAACATTTATCTATTGCACTATTACTGGATTTACTTTCCTGCCTGCTTTGTCAGGCAGTCTAGCCTTGAGGCAGCAGCTCTAAAAGGAATGTGGGGTGTTACGGAGAGCGGTCAGCTGCACACGAACTCCCTGTGCAGCTCACGGGCAATAGGACTGATGCAGTACATTGGTGAATTAACTGGAAAATATCACATTTGCATTGGGAGGCTTTGCTGTCTCCAGTTTTGGCACAAATGCAGCTGCTGCTGGAATACTGTGTTTTGATGTCTACAGATAAATATATTGACAGGTTTTTTGGGGGAAAGAGGGGTCGAAGAGAGGCTATGACAACTATAAAAGGATTGAAAACAGTCCTTAGCAAAGAAAAAGTTACTGAGCGACTGAATTGGGCTCTAAGCACGCACCTGGGAATACAAATTTGGTAACTAAGGGTTGCTTGGTCCAAGAGAAAAACATGACAATGGCTAGAAAATAGGAGCTTGGCACATTCAGACCTAAAGTAGGGCGCAGGTGTTTTCAGTATGGTTTTTAATGGTTATTTAGATAACTTATTAAAAATTGTACTAGATCTTCTGTTATAGCCAATTACTAAATCAGATTGGTTAGTTTTTCTAAATCATATGTGTATGTAGTTCAAACGGTAAGTAATGAGGAGAATTTCTATGCTCTGTATTAAGGAAACAGAGATGATGTCAGTGGTTCAGTCTAACATTTTAATCTATATTTCTTTTAATCATGTTGTCCCAGTACATGAGAGCAGCACCCCTTTTTCTTAAGGAATGTTCACTAACAGTCAAAGGAAAACATAAGGCAGTCAGCTTTCAAATAAGAGATGTTTTGCAAGGTTATGATGGCAGCTACATGAATCAGCCTACTAACAGCATTTCTTGTCTTTCAGGCTTGCGGTCTCTTGGGATGACTATTGCACAGTGCTACGAGGAGGTTGGCCTTCTGCTGCTTTTCCTCTCTGTAGGAATCTCTATATTTTCCACTGTGGAGTACTTTGTTGAGCAAGGCATGCCAGGCACAACTTTCACGAGTGTACCTGGTGCTTGGTGGTGGGCAACAACTTCCATGACAACTGTTGGTTATGGTGACATTAGACCAGACACTACCATTGGTAAGGTAGTGGCCTTTATGTGTATACTATCAGGAATACTGGTTTTGGCTTTACCAATAGCTATAATAAACGACCGTTTTTCTGCCTGTTACTTTACACTGAAGATAAAAGAAGCTGCTCTTCGGCAGCGTGAAGCTTTAAAGAAACTCACGAAGAACTCATCCAGCGACTCTAATATCAATGTTAATTTGCGAGACATATATGCACGCAGTGTCATGGACATGTTACGGTTAAAAAGCAGAGAGAGGGCAAGTACAAGGAGCAGTGGAGCGGATGATTTTTGGTTTTGACTTTTAAGTTATTTAGCCTTGTATAGCAAATAGACTACTTCAAAAATGTAGTATTAAGCATCTCTTTTTTTCTTATTCACCACATAGTGTATTTGCTTTCTCAGCTGGAGTTTTACTTACTTGGACAGACTGAGATAATCACTCTATATAAAAGGGAGAATTCATAATATGGAGTCTCTCAAGGGGCTCTGAAATCTGCTTCCAGAACTGGATCGTGGTGGGTGAGAGGGGAATAATGGGTCCATCAAAGTAAAACAGTGATGCAAAAACTTGTCTATGAACCTTATGTCCTTGCTAATGTATAGTAATAAAGTCTTAGCCAAAATTGCCATGGTGTTTTGAATTTTAAAGAACTATAAGATTTGTATTTGCATTGGAAGAACAAAAGTTAAAGACATTAAGAAAATCTGAAAAGGGAAGTCTAAGGGAGTGAAATGTTGAATAAATTTATGATGACATTCCTATAATGAGCTTCATCTTGACCCCCTTTCTTATCCCCATCTTCTACTCCATTTGCATGAAAAAGAGGTTACTAGACCCTGGGGAGGGCTATCAGGTACGTGGTGGGTATCAGGAGATAGGTGAAAGTACTAAGCAGATCCAAGATATGCAGCAAAGTATAAAAATAGTCATGAAATAGCTGCCATAAGAGCATCCTCTGCAGTTCCTCTAGAAGTTGCAGGAGCTAATACAGCCTTTGCAGCACAGAAGTAATTTACAAACTTATTTTGAACTATGCCTTCTCTTTGTGTTTTGATTCCCATAACTTATTTGTGTAGCTAAGCAGTTTTTGTGCTCAAGTCAAGTCACCAGTGGATATCAGAAGAAACAGAAATGATAAAAGATAATAAAATACTCATTTCTTTAGCTCCCATTAAAATCAGTAGGTATTCCAAGTGGGCCAGATTTTAAAAAAATTAATAATCTTCACTGACCCATTATTAGAAAAATCCTTCATCAAAATCTTTTGTTCCAAAGGAAAAATTAGCACTTGTTGGACTAGATGCTTAGTCTAATGCAGTAATCAAAGTACAAAATTAAAATAATCAAAGGTATTTTCAGTCAAGTTTCCCACCACTTACCTCTCCAGTGGCCCAATATCATTCTTAGCAAACAAAGCTTTTCCTTAATATAATTTCACTGTCCTAGACTGACATTGCCACAGTATGTATATAACTCAACTAGTAGGTTAAATAAAACAAATCACAAATCTCTCTCATTACTTGTTTCTTTTGGGCAAAGTAAGTACAATCATTATTTACATTTGACATGAATTCAACATACTCACTAAGAAGAAACATCTATTAACTGTGGATTATTTAATTTTATAAGGTATTTATGTAAATAGAAGGCTTAAACTGCCTTTGAGGATATATGAATGGGTGAAATAACCTTTTAATAAAGATTGCATAATACTTGTTTTGAAACACCAGTGTGTTTTCCTCCCATTCCCTATAAATGGTGGTGTAAACATAATACAGCAAGTAAAATATTCAAAAGCTCCAACCTGGATGCAAACCGAGTAGTATTTCAGCATGAAACTTCTTCTGATTTATCAGCTGGCATTAGTCAGCGTTTGGATTTGGGCCCAATGCAGCACATGCAGCTGTCACCAGGGTCAGAAGGAAGCCAAAAGAGTGTGTCTTGCTCTACCAGAAATTGTCTAGGTGTGAAAATTCATAGGTCAGCCTCGTGGTCTGTGTTACACAGAGAGCAAAGTGTGTCATCGCAGTGTTCCTCTCTGCCCAAATACTCTATGAATCCATCACAAAACTCCTGTTGATGTCCAGAAGACAAAATGAATTCTGCAGGGGAAGGTTTGATGCAGCCCACTCTAGGTTATTATTTCATAGCTCCTCAGAGCAGGAAGTCTCTTAGGCTGCACAAATTGTACAGGCTGTTTCTCATTCAAAAGTCATTCTAATTATAGAGAATTAGGAAGAAGCTTTCATTGTGGGAAGGCTGTTTTGTAATGTCTTTTGTGCTTTCTTGTACAGCATCTGATCTCTGTTTGAGAAGGGAAATGCAGTTAGATAGCTGATTGATTCTCTTTAGGGAAAGGGTGCTTTTATTGCATCCTGTGCTTTTTATGAAGGACTCAAAAGAATGAGAGAAATGTTCTGGGATCTATCAGTTGATTCACTCCTTTCACCAGCTATGGAGATAAAGTTTCCTAGAAAAGCCCATGGGAAAACACGGCTGAGACTTTATCCAGTAGCTGCTTTGCCTTCTATTTTCAGACCCCTTGATTTTAAATTCAAAGTTTCCCAAGAAGTGTTTGTCAATCATGCTGTTTATGCAGCAAGGTTATCTATCACATTATGGGCTGAGACTAGCAAATCATTTTGCAGATGAAGGCTGGTTCTGCTCTCAGCTCTTACAGACGGAAGGACCAGAGCATTTGTCCTGAGCAACAGACAGAATGGGACATCACAACTCTAAAACATGAAGCTATGCCATGTACTTATTACCACAGAAAATAGCTCAGTCACCGCTAAGGCACCAAATTAAGGATGTTACTGTGCTATCTTTAGAATATCACACTGAAGATAAGAAACTACCTCTTGTCCTCACATCTGTTCTGCCATTTCCATTCCACAGCAGACTTGGCAGAAAGGATCACGTGTTAGAACATCAGTAACATTGTCTGAAAAATCAGCGGTTTTAGCTCAAAACACCAAGTATTTTCAATAACTGGTATCAAAGAGTGTAGCTGCAGCACTTAGAGCAAGCCTGCATTAACCTTGGTTCCCTAGTACAAGAAAAAATAATAGTGAAAATGCAGTGGCATAGACTACAGAGCAGACTAACAATCTGAAAAATCTTGTATATTTGTTTGTAGATGCTATGGGGCAGCTTTTAGTTGGGAACAGTGTGGTCCAACCCCAACAGAACTTTTTAAACATCACTAAAATTGTTCTTTGTCATTCTCACTTTGAAGAAAGCCAACAGCCTCCTGGGGCACACCAAAGAGAGCATTGCCAGCAGGTCAAGGGAGGTGGTCCTGCCTCTTTGCTCAGCCCTGGTGAGACACACCTGAGTGAAGCATCCAGTGCTGGGTTCCCCAGTACAAGAAAGATGGGGGACATACTGGAGATAGTACAGCAAGATACTGGAGTGCCAGGTTGCAGAGACCAGCACATCGGGGCACCCCCATGTCCAGGACAGGTGGGTGTGCTGGTAGCTGTGGGGGGATTTATCACTTCTGGGGCTAAGTTTTAAAAAGGTGTTTAGAAATTCATGTTTGCTGATATTTTACAAGTGTCTAATATTGTGATTTACCTTGTGTATTGTACTGACTGTTCACTTTAATTATGTGGTGTTAGCAAGCCAATAAACCACTTCAATCTTGATTTTATATAAACTATGTAAGTTGAGCAATTTTCCCCCAGAAGAGGAGTTTTGCTGGCCAACTCTGAGATTGTGGGATTGCCACATGGCAAATATGGTTGAGTACAAAAAGGAGCAAAAAGGAAAGAAAGTTATGAGGTCTTTTACAAGGTAATGCCCATTTATTTTTGTTTTCTGACATAACAAAGTATTCTCATCTTGTTATAATTATTTTGATAATGAGTGACATGCTTTTCTCATTTTCTACAGTATTGTCCTCTCAAACCTCCATTGAGGTACACGTGCATACACACAGCTCTATCAGAGCGTATTCTGTTGAGATGCCTACTACCTAAACTGCACTAGAGCAGCTGTTGCTGACACCTCCGGTACTTAGTTGTCTGTGCTCTTATCACATAGCCTCACTGCAGAAACGGTAGAGCAGCACAGGCTGTAGTCACACCTCTGATTGCAGACAAGGGGTCTCCAGGGCTCTGGGCTCTTGAAAACATCGTTCACCAAAGAGGAGGGCTGGAGTCAATAATGTCTCTAGGACTGAGATGCATTTTTCCATTATAACCTCTTGTCAATTAGGTTTTTTGAGAGCTTTAATAAGTCTTGTAATTATTATGGCTTTGCCTTTTATTTAAACACAAATACTAGAAAACAAACACATACATCTCCAGACAAAAGCAGAGCTGCCACACACACACCGTTTGTAAGAGTTTGATGAGGCATTTAAGTTTGGTGTAAATAGTGAGGTTGCCCTGATGAGCAGTCAGTTACTAAAGCAATTCCTTCAGAAAATGGATTTTAATGAAAGACTAAGCTGAAGAATTAAGTTATAATTAATTTTGTTGTTGGTTTTGATATATGAAATAGAACCTTTTCTGAGAAAAACTTGACCCCGATGTACAGGACTGGTGCTTCTGCTAGAGGATGGCACTGTCAGCAGGAGGGGGAGCACAGCCCGTTTTGTGTGTGCCTCTCACAGGCATGCTTGAGAAGCGTGAGCATGCACACTCCTCCTCACAGAAAAAGAGGAGGGAAATTTGGTGCAGGTGGGTCTTGCAGACTGCCCTATTACAGGATTTCTATGTGAGACAAACAAATTCTACACTAACAACAAAGCCTATTTAAAGGTATTTGGGGCACTATTATCTGTTTTACTTATGCTAAGTTTCGGCTCTGCAGACACCAGCTACCCCTTTAGTGGCAGTGAGGATAAGGAAGGACCCGCCTAATGTCACAAAAGCAGGTCTCACACCAGCCAATGTAAACATCAGTTGCTGCCAGTCTTTCTCAGACCCCCAAGAAGTTGCCTGTGAGATGGACTTATACCAAAGAGTGAGGAACCCAGAACAGCCTGAAGTTACGCTGGGTCTTTTAAAAAGTCTACAGTTGTGTTCCTCTAATTAAAATTATGTAAAATGCCTGTTATGATGTGAAAAAAACATGCTTTTGTAACAGCTTCTTAAATCATCTTCCTTATCAAGCAAACCAAGACTCCTGCAGATGTAAGATTTTGTCTAATTATACCGAACTTTGTACAGCTTTTAATAAAACTAAAAGTGCTTGTAAGTCATGTAGTATTACTGTCTGGTCCTGCAAGCTGATACACATGTTTCATTTCCAACGGCTTGCCTCAGAAAGGCAGTTCTGTTTCCAACTCTGTGCAGCAGAGATTGATCCTGGGAAATGGCTGAAGTGCATGACTCTTCACTACCTAATGCATGAACCAGTTTCTCAGGAGAACTTGGAAGAGAATTTATAACAGCCTCTTGGAATTGTCATAAAAAACAAACACAGTGAATTGACTTGTCCTAAACACATTTTTTCAACACAACCAAAAAAGGCAATTGGCTTGAAAATAGTTAAAAGATAACTGATGATGTCACTCTTTACAGCTGGCCCTGTGTTACAGACTTCTGAATTGTAACTTTCAGCCTGAGGTATGAAATATATTATGCAATCCAACCATGTTGAATTATGGAAAAATATTCCAAGATGAACATGTCTCTGCTTAAGAACTGCTGTCCAGTGACGCAACATTCATAAACTCATAGCTCTTTTGTCCTAAATTAGCCACATCATTATGGCTTTTAGAACATGATGTCAGAAACTGCCAGAGTTACAGGCTCCATGGGATCCCTCTATAGCTTTTGCAATGTGTGTTAGATGCTGCCGTGACAAAAGCTATTACTACTGAAGCCCTAAACAGACAGATTAAGCCATTGCTAATGCTGAGTACATGAGAAGAAAAATAATGAAGGTAGAACAGGAAAGAGAAAATTAATTTAAATTTAAATTAATTTTAATTTAAAATAAGAAGTTGACATTCTTCAGCTGAGATTTACCAGTGACTTTTTGTGACCGACCTTGTGCGTTTTATTCCTCATATCTTCTCATAAGAAACAAAGAACACATGGTTCAGTGCAGAGGAAGAAATTCTTTTCAGCTCATTAACTGACATGCATCCTATGTCCATACCACAAATTAGATCACATACTAATAATTCATACCTCATCTTAGCCATTCAGCCCTGTATATCAGACACACTGCTGCCGTGAACACTGCACAAGCATGTGGCTTCATATTTGCATTGTTCTGTAGACCAACACAAAAAAAAAAAAACCTTTTTGTAAGAAGCAAACTTCAAGTTAAAGTAATAAGATCAGGTTTAATCTATTTCCAGTTCCTGCTATTTGTTATTTCTGCTGTCAGTCCTCATTTGACCCTCCCATCTTCTCTTCCTGGCAGGAACTGCTGAATAACAGATGGAAGAATTGCCAATCACAGCCTTTCAGTGTCAAAATGTAGACAAACCTACCCCACAAACCTGTGTTCTGTTTTCCTATATTAGAAACAAAATCCAAGTCAAAAGAAACAAGCATGGTGTTTCTCTCACAGCTTCAAGGACAGCATTGATTAGGAACTGACAGAACCACAGTTTTTCAAATTACTGGAAGCTATATGCTTACAGTTGGTCAAAACTGACCTGTCATGTAACACATCTATTTATATCACTAGGAAACCAGACTTCAGTAACAAATAAAGAAGGAAAACATTCTGAGAAAATATCTGTCTTCTGAGTTTAGAGAGTTAATAAAATTGGTACTGCAAACAAGCCCAAGAGGCAAGATCCCATTGTGGAAGTGTTGCACTAAATCAAAACACAGCCACTTCCTAAAGACCCTTCCACTCAAAAGTGTAGGACAAACCAAACCTTGTATTCAGTTTGACAGTGTAAGGGAGTGAAGCTTGTCCAAAGAGCCTCCATATGGGTTTGTTGTAGAAATAATGCAACATTTCCCCATGGGAAATCTACTGATGTAATGGAATTACACCAGGATGAATTTGGCCCACTTTCCAGCCAACGGTTTTTATAAGAGGCTTTGTTGTGTGAAAGCTGGATATGTAGTTGGGCCACAAAAGGGGCCAAAACCAACATCCAAATTATGGCCTCTGTTATGCAGACTGCCTCCTTCCATATGGAGATGAATCCAGTTTGCTTGTGCCAAGCATCACAATGGAAATACTGGCAGACTGAGCAAACAAAATGCCACTGGCCATCATTATAATACAGAGGCAGCATTATGCTGCAAATGCTCCCATCAGCTGTCCAGAAGGAGACTTTATTAGAACAGATGTGACAATGCACAAGCCAAAAAAAAAAAAAAAAAAAGGAAAGCTCTTGTCCTCACCTATCACCCAGATTTCAATCTGGTTCAGAGCTATCATGCTCTGATAGCTTTCACTATCAATTATTTAATGTACTTAGGGTTCAACATTAGAGTAAGCAAAATTTTCAGTGCAAATATGATGGGTGTTATTTATGCAGTATCGTTCTGTATCAAGAATGTCACTTTCCAATGACAATTCAGTACTTCAGTAATCATTGCTTACATTGTCTATCACATACATCATCACAAACTGCAGACCTATCTCCAGCTGGTGGATCAAGACAGTTTCGTTTATTCATGGTATGCTTCTGTTCACATTACCTTTTCAGTTTCTTAAGATCAAGTGTGCTATTCTCACCTGCATTTTTTCATAAGTCTCAGATCAGAGCTACATTTGCCAGAGAGACATGGCTCTCTAGATGATTCATGCTAGAATGATGTGGTCTGTGGTGCAGGCACTAGTAATAGTAGTAATAGACAGGAGAACACAGTACAGGTGCAATAACAGGACTGAAAGTCACACAAGTGCCTGTTTCAGAAGCAGAAGATGCTATATGGGATGCAGTAAGCCACAGCTTTTCACATGGCACCCTGCAACCCAAGTCCAGTCTGTGAGGCAAAACCAAGCGGTCATTAAATGAGGCCAACAAGATACAGACCCACAAGCTGCACAGGCAGAAGGAGCTGCTCTGCACGTTCTCAGCTCCCTCTCGATCTTGCCAATTCCTCGTATTTTTCCCAGCCAGCCTCCCAAAACTGTGGAAAAGCCCCTAGTAGGCCAATGACACCTGAAAGGATATTTTCAATGCCACTGAACTCACCTAGGAAACAAATATTCTAGAATTTGAATGTGTGGAGTGAGAAAGCATTATTTGCACATTCAATTCTAGCCAGCGCAATATGCTTTTTTTTCCAGACAGTTTCATTTCCTCACCTAACCTTCTTGTGTAGAGGTGTTAAATTAACAAGGTAAAATATAATCTGCTAATTAAAGGGCAGATTTTAGAAAAGACAATTAGGAATCTAGGTAAGGCAGGCAAGCTGAAAATACATGACAGTTTGCTAATTGTAAAAATAGTTAAAAGAAAATCTTAAAGGACTAATTTACAGTTTAAACCTGGGCAAAGAAAGGCAGAAAAGTCAGAAACTTGTAGAAGAGATAAGGCAAGTCCAGAATATGAGATCCAGCTTCAGATACTAAACATTTCCAAACACCTAGCATATGTTAACTCCCATGCAAACTACTAACTGTTTTGAAATGCACCTCATCCTGTACTCTGGGCAAGGATTAGAAATTTCTTGTGTAGATTCTGGCTTACCAGGTTAGGTTTGTAAATTCAAACACTTAAAATTTTTAATAGATCTGGACAAGATCTGTCCCTGAGTGAGGGAAAAAGCACTGTAGCTGGATGTATACTTTCCTTTTGGAAACTGAATCATTATTAATCCTTCACATTTTAAAAAATCTTTTTTTTTCCTTTTTGGAATAAAAAGATCTGAAGAATTTGTTTGAAATGCAAAACAGCTGATCACTCATAGTGTTGCAGAAACAAGTTAATGCACTTCCAGGTTCACCTCCCTCATTCCCATCCCAGCATACACAGAACTGGCTCTTTTCCAAGGAAAGGGTCCTGAAAAACCTTGGAGACATTGTAGAAAGAATATTTTGAGTTTCTTGCTGCACACTTGGAACAAATTTCACATCAGGGCAAAGGCTACATGGTACATTCGCTTCAGACATCTGCAAAGTGTTAGCATCTGCAGCACAGTCCCAGCATTATGATAAGGGGATGAGATAAAAAGAAAACAAATAATCATATTAGTGAACCAGCTGGTTGTTTCTGACCTGAGCGTAACACAATGCAATCCAGACAGAAAGGACAGGGAAACCATAAAGAGTGGCAAATAGTTTTCTCCATTGGTTCTACTCCTCATCTCCAGCAACCAACTAAGGGCGAGGATTGTAGCATATGAAATATTCTCCCATGCTTATTCCAGGTATATAAAAATTGTCAGGCATATTCCTGTCCTTCCAAGGAGGAGGTTAGCAATGGTCAGCTCTGGTGCTCAAAATGGCTTTGGAGCAGCACTTAACTGCTGCAAGTGGCCTAAATCAATGGGTTGCACTGACTAGCAGGATGCCTAGCAGGAAGGTTTATAACCCTTCTAGTAGCTACAGAGAAGTTTCACAGCTGGCACCCACACCTGAGATAGTGCTGGGATGCTGGGGAAGGTATCATTGCTGATGGACCTTAGTTTCTGAATCAACAAAGTGTGTTGATCCTTACTTTATGGGGTTTCTGGAGTCACACCAAACCCTGGCTCAAGAAGAGGGGCTGCAGGTCAGTGACTTGTATAGAGGGCCCTCTCATACAGCATCTCAGGGCTGCTCTGGGGCCCAGCAGTGGAAAGGCAACTCTCCAGCTCCCACCTGTGGGGCAGGAGCAGCCGTGCCAGTGACCATCTGACTGAGCTGTTTTGTTTTGTTTTCTTTTCTTTTTTATTCTGTAACTTGGAATCTGTTTCTCTCCTCTACACAGAAAGGCAATGCTGGAGAGTTTTCTATAGGTCTGTTCCTATTTTGTTGGGCCCTGTGCTCTGAAAACTACAGAGGACTTTGTAAACAAGCAAATAAAAGCTGCTTGAAAACCAATTCTGCTGCTGGAAAGATTCAGTCTCAATTGCAGTATTCATATGATGCTATCACTACAGCAACCAAGCCTGTAAACAATCCTGGTGGTCATGGATAACACATCAGTACTTGGTTTACCAATTAGAAACAAAACCCTTGTCAGACTGTATTTTTTTCCTGCCATTGCAGGCTTCCTGATGGAAATGCTATTTCAAGGGCTTTGCTCTGAAGTATACGTACGTTATAGAATCATAGAATCATAGAACCGTTTAGGTTGGAAAAGACCTTCAAGATCATCAAGTCCAACCGTTAACCTAGCACTGCCAAGTCCACCACTAAACCATGTCCCTAAGTGTCACATCTACCCTTCTTTTAAATACCTCCAGGATGGGGACTCAACCACTTCCCTGGGCAGCCTGTTCCAGTGCCTGACTACTCTTTCAGTGAAGAAGTTTTTTCTAATATCCAACCTAAACTTCCCCTGGCGCAGCTTGAGGCCATTTTCTCTTGTCCTATCACTTGTTACTTGGGAGAAGAGACTGACACCTCCTTTCAGGTAGTTGTAGAGACCGATAAGGTCTCCCCTCAGCCTCCTTTTCTCCAGGCTAAACAACCCCAGCTCCCTCAGCCACTCCTCAAAAGACTTGTGCTCTAGACCCTTCACCAGCTTCGTTGCCCTTCTTTGGACACGCTCCAGCACCTCAATGTCCTTTTTGTAGTGAGGGGCCCAAAACTGAACACAGTATTTGAGGTGCGGCCTCACCAGTGCCGAGTACAAGGGGACAATCACTTCCCTGGTCCTGCTGGCCACACTATCCCTAATACAAGCCAGGATGCTATTGGCCTTCTTGGCCACTGCTGGCTCATATTCAGCTGGCTGTCGTCCAGCATCCCCAGGTCCTTTTCCGCCAGGCAGCTCTCCAGCCACTCTTCCCCAAGCCTGTAGCGTTGCATGGGGTTGTTGTGATCCAAGTGCAGGACGCGGCACTTTGCCTTGTTGAACCTCATACAATTGGCCTCGGCCCATTGATCCAGCCTGTCCAGGTCCCTCTGTAGGGCCTTCCTACCCTCCAGCAGATTAACACTGCTGACCAGCTTGGTGTCTCCTGCAAACTTACTGAGGGTGCACTCAATCCCGTCATCCAGACCATTGATAAAGATATTAAACAGAACTGGCCCCCGTACTGAGCCCTGGGGAACACCACTTGTGACTGGCCGCCAACTGGATTTAACTCCATTCACCACAACTCTTTGGGCCTGACCATCCAGACAGTTTTTTACCCAGTGAAGAGTATACTCCTCCAAGCCATGAGCAGCCAGTTTCTCCAGGAGAATGCTGTGGGAAATGGTGTCAAAGGCTTCACTAAAGTCCAGGTAGACAACATCCACAGCCTTTCCCTCATCCACTAAGCAGGTCACCTTGTCATAGAAGGAGGTCAGGTTAGTCAAGCAGGACCTGCCTTTCATAAACCCATGCTGACGGGGCCTGATCCCCTGGTCATCCTGTACATGCCAAGTGATGGCACTCAGGATGATCTGCTCCATAACCTTCCCCATCATCAAGGTCAGGCTGACAGGCCTGTAGTTCCCTGGATCCTCCTTCCGACCCTTCTTGTAGATGGGCGTCACATTTGGTAACCTCCAGTCAACTGGGACCTCCCCAGTTAGTCTTTGTCTGACCTAAGATCTGAGAAGAAGGTTAAGCTGCAATGCTCCACCAGGTCATCTGGGCTACTTCTTCACATTTCATTGTTATGATGTGACATGTTACTCATGCATTACCAATGCGTACCTACCAGCATGATGACAACACATTTATTAACACACATGGGTCCTGTTCCTTCTGGAGTAAGATAAAACTGGAAACATTCAAGGTCAGGTTGGATGGGTCTCTGAGCAACCTGATCTAGTTGAAGATATCCCTGCTTATTGCAGGGGGGTTGGAGTAGATCATCTTTAAAGGTCCCTTCCAACCCAAACTGTTCTGTGATTCTATGATTCTATGAACACTATAATTTAATTCAGGTACCTACAAAGTGAGATCAGTCTTTTGAGTTCCTCATGAAAAGCGTCTAGGGAATTCTGCAAAACCCATTTTATATAATGCCATACAGAAATATTTAACTCACTTGCACCCTAAAAACTAGATAAATCTAAAGCGGTGATCTTTGTAGAGTAAGATTACTAAATCCAGAATAATAAGCCCAATCCATGCTTAATAACTTAGAACAAAGAGTTATTTTGGCATTGTCTCCTGCAGGGCATTGATATGCCTGAGGCAGCTACACAGTACTGATGAAAAAGCCTCAAAAAGTTGAGAGTCTAATCTTCTGCCTTAAAACTCACAGCAGAACTCCCAGTATGGATGAGCTATATTACAACCAGGAGTGAGTCATCTAACCTAAGCCTAGATAAGCACAGTGTAGAAAACCTTACACTGAAACAGGTCATCTTAATGACTCCTTGAAGTAATTTCATCTAAAATAGGATGTCTAAAATAGAATTGTCTATTATTCTCCATTGGCTTAAGGGACCTTTAGAGTGACTAGCTCTGGTTTAGACACTTACATCTTAGAACTCAACATCATGGAGAGATGAATCATTCCTCTTGAGCCCTTTTTGGTGCCAGCAAGATTATTGTCTAAGCATTCAACACACAGATTTCAGGAAAGTTCTTCACTCTGGGTCCAGATAGGACTGCTTTGTATCAATCTAATCAGGCTGCAGCTGAAGGGTTATGCACAACTTGGGTGATGGTTCTTTCTGAGAAGATTTATTGAATTGGAAACAATAATCAAAATTATTTTCTCCTTCTTTTGCTCAGTGAAACAGTCGAAAATACTTCTTCATCTGTCTTAGTGCTCCCTTCCCTTAGTGCAAGTAAATCTAAGAATGAAATGCCTAAACTTTGGTGGAATGAATCTGGGCATAATTATTTTGTATGCATTACAGGACATCTTTTTAACTCCAGTTCCATGTAGCTCATGTCCTCCAGATGGAGGAATTAATGGGATAAACCAGATAAAAATCTGAAAGAATGAAAATAATTCAACACTGCAAACTTTGAGACCACCCACAGCAAAACGTGTCAAATATTTATGAACTTATTTCTTCAGTCTTGCTTGTTTTCTGTGACCATATAAACACACATCAGATAATCTTAAAAAGTTTCTGAAACTTGATGTTTTCATAAATTTTCTTTCTATTTCTTCCATTCATTCAGGAAATGAGTTATACATTCACCATTTTAAGTCTTCCTCTCATAGAAGGGGAACAATACCATGTGCTTTGAGTGATCAGCTACAAAACATGAATCACAATTCCTGAATCATTGAAGTGAGCATTACACAAACAGCCTTGAGTCTGAAACTTATTTATGCAAAACTATTCCACAACTTCTTGTGAATAACAAATAGTTGAGAAGAGAAAAACTAAATTTTTTAATTGCAAATCAAATGCAGAGCTGCTTTAAAACTGAACTTTAATTGTAATAACCAATTTGAGCAATGACATGAATCTACTGTGGGCTCCCTTCCAGCAGTAAAAAAGATATTCTTATATTTTAACTGATTTTTTTTTTCATGATTTGCATGTTAAGCATGTTATTTTAAACACCTGTAAAAGACTGATCATACATTCCTGATGTTCATTTTACTTGTAAGAATATATAATCTAGCAAGTTTAAGCAGCATCTGTTACAGCTATATCTTACTAAAGGCCATCAACTCAATGACAGAGAGAGAGTCCTTTTAAGCTCTCTTTCATGTTTCATGTATCTGTTCCACAAACATTATTACTCTTTCTGATCTGAACAGTAAGCAAATGCAACATGCACACAATGACTTTAAAGTTGCCATTCTTAACTGAACAGGGGACATGAATAGAAAAAGGAAGGATCACACTACAGAAATGCATGAAATAGTTAATTTGTATTTTTTTAGCGACTCCTAACATAATTCCATTCCAGATGGCAGTGAGAGTGCAAATCTGTTCTGTTCTGTGAGGATATGGGTGTTATAATAGGCTCCAATGGATCAGATTTATTTTTTAATGTTTTTTTTTTTCACAGAACACTTTAACCATTTCAGTCAACTGCCGTTTGGTTTTATATGCTCAGTATGAAGCAGTCATATAAGATATTGTGTGTCATTACTCTCTACAAAATGCCATATCATGGAGTCTTTTCTAAACAAATGATTCCTTGCTAGGGGTATTTCCTCTTAGAAGTCGATAAGTTGATTAGTCTACTCCATGGAGGATCTTATTTCAAAGCCAGTCAGTTTAGGAATCAGACTCTCTCAATTACCATAGCCTTTTCTCTCTTTTGACTCCTTCATGGATGTTCCACCTAAAAAGTTGGGGTTTTTTCTATATCAGGACTCCAGTGTCTTCACACTTAGCAAACCAAGAAAGCTTACGGATTACTTCTCCTTCACTCTGTGATGCTGCTCCGTCCACCCTGGCTGGTAGGATCTCTGCAGCTTTACAGCTAGGACGTTGGTCTAGCAGTCTGCACCTCAACTCTGGTACCAAAGTCCTAGGGAAATCACAGTCAGGGGTAGATGAGTGTGTCTCATTGGTTTTCAACCAGTTCTTTCGTGTTTCAATGCAGAACAAAACTACAGGTTTTGAAACCTTGAAGTCTAAAATTTAAGGAGGATACTGATTTTGACACACAGGTCCCAGCATCCTGCTCTGGGAATCTACACAGTCCCAAAACTGATCCCTCAGCACCTGGCACTGTGCGAAGAGGAGTGCTGCTTTCAAAGGCCCCAACAGTCAGCAGTTTCCTCCCAAACCTTCTGATGCATCCCGTCCTAATTGGTGGCACTCTGTCTTTTAGGAAAACCATTTTCAACAGAGCACAGAGTGTGGTTTTGCTTGCCTCAGGAGCTTAATGAAGCATCACAGAGTGGAATACAATTGATACAGTCTTTGGACTACTTAATTGTAAGAGCCAAGAATCTGACAAATACCTTATATATGTGTTGAAAGGGACAAAGAAGAAATGACAACTGTCTCCACTCCTTCCAGTTAACTGCACCTCACCACTCAAAAACAATTTTTGAGGTTTCAAAATATCTATATTTTCCATCCTGCTTTTCTTTGTTTTATTGAGGTTTTGTATTGTTGTTGTAAGCCAGTTGTCCAAAACATGCTTTAGATTGCCCTCAAAAGTGACTTCTCTCATATAGGAAAGAAGAACTGCAGTCTCCATAAGAGTCTATTCTGCTTTTGAATGGCACATTAGAGACATAATTCCTTACTCCGCTGTAAGGTAACCTGAAAAGTATGCAAGAAAACTGGTTGGCTATTTCGTTTCAGCTTATTAATGTTTGACATAGAAGACCAGCTACATTGAATTAACAGAATATCAATTCAAGATAAAAAGCAAAAATGGAACTAGTTTGCTTTAAGATAACATCTTGCTCTGATACAACGTGAATAATGATACCAAGAGATGAATAAATGGGTCTGTAAGCACTGGAACTCGTAATCATGCTTTGTGTTAAAATGGAAAAGCTGAGAGTAGAAGACTGAGCTACCATGCTCTGAACCTGCTCAGTAATAACTAAGTGCTATACTTTCCAATAATTGTGATATAATGATATTTGGTTTTATTTTGTAATTTGCATTTTCTTCATCACTTTTTCAAATTTGCAATATTGCTTAAGCATGTATGGATCTTTGGTCAGAAATTAAGCTGCCCATAATGACCAGAACACTAAAGGATTAAAGGATAATGTTCTCACTATACTGAAGCTTGAACAAGGAGATGTACTGTCAAAACAGTGAGAAATCTTGGTTCTCCTCTTAAATAAATTGAAAGAAGGAAGGCACAACCCCCAGCTCTCCCCTTAGGACTGTATAACTGTACTGTTACTAGAGATATTTCTCTCAAGTACTTGTTGACATTTCTGAAATACTTCTTGCAAGGACACCTGAGATATGTATTTAATATAGAAAAGAAATACTATATGTGGCTAGTTTGGATATAGCATATGCTTTAAAACAAGGTCTAAATGGTTTTGATAATGGGAATTGTAGAGCAATGTATTGTAACTAACCAACCAATTATTCTGCTTCTCTGCAACTTGTCATTTTGTTATACTTCAGAAAACACATTTTCACTTTAGTATCTGTTCATCCATTTCATTGCTAGGATGCTCAGATGCCTTCTAAAATACCAGTCATTGTTTACAGAAATAAAAATGATGATTTCTGATGGCTGCCAAGTAGCTAATTAACTACACAAGTATACCCCAGGGTTTTTGTCAAGGGTTTGTTTGTTTATTTTTAGTATAATTACTTCTTAAATACCAATTTGAAAAGAACAAATTCTGACTGTGGAGAAGAGCGTTCTCAGTATACCTTCAAAAGTCCAAATGTAGTGTCCTTCCTCTGGGTTTATAACACTGCAGAAATGTATCTAAGGGATGAATGTGCTTATGTTGTGATCAGACAGGATCCAGAAAAATGGTAATTATGTAAAGGAAAACAAATTCTTTCAGAACAAAATATATCTGTAAAAAGAAACCAGAGATGTCATGAAAGATTGATTAGAAGACCTGCTGCTGCATGAAGGGAACCATTTGCCTTTCCAGGGACACTAAACAGCACCATCCTGAGTAATACACCACAGAATAGCAATTGATACGGGTGCAACATCAGTTCTTTCTGGACAAGGTGTTAGAGATGGCATTGATTAACTCATTTGACATAGACATTATGAGTAGCTGGATTTCACTTTTCCCCATACAATACAACATTATTTTAAACATACATGCAAAGTGAGTTGGACTTTCTTGGCAAGGACTTCAAATTATATTTAAAGTTGTTTAAAATGGATAAAAGGATTTATCTAATTAACTGAACATGTTTCTCAGCAAGACATTCTGAAAAATGAGAACAGTTTTATGGAAAAAGAAAAATCCTCTTTTACTTGCTTACTCTGCTGAGCTCTTACCTTCTTTTCTTTTACTGAGGATGCATCTCTCCTTCTCACCTCACATCACGAGCAGGCAAGTGCAATCAGTGGCAAACAGTGAAGATCAGGGAAAAAATTATACTTAGAGGCTATGGAAAAATCTTGCTATTCTGCTTTTTGCAAATGGGTAGTGAGAAAGGGGAAAGCAGTGGGAAATAGCACTGAATGACTAGCAGTGATTCAGCAGCAGTGAGGATCTATTCTCATAAATTAGTAATTGTGAAGTATTAATCAGAAAAGCATTATTTAAAACATAATATATAAAGTTGTCCTGCTCTTATATGTAATATTGCATATACTCAATACATGGAGGATTCAGGGGCTCTAAAGCACTATGAACTGGCTGTTGGGTTTCAGGAGTCTCTGTGGACTATGTGAATTATTCAAGACCGGCAACCTCACATATGTGGGCAAAAGAAATGGTTTGCAGGGCTTATTGCACTGCAGGTCAGTAGGCTGGAGTTGTAGACATAGATAAGTGCCTTCAGATGGGATGGGACAGCGGCATATGTATTATTGGCATTTGCTCTCCTCTGACTTCAGTGGCCTTTTGCTGTGCTAGATAGAGCAAGTAATTTTCACTCCAATACTAAAGACTGATTTTGATCTACAGGACAATAAATAAGCTTGATCCAAACTAGGGCTTCTGGGCGTTACTGTAATGCAAATAAATATTTCTCCACACACATACAAAAATCTCCTAAAAAAGATATTAAGGTTGTGTATTCAAGCACACAAAAGTTAGGAACAGCTATATTTATGGTTTCTCATGTACTTTTAATTCTACCACATTGTATTCCCACCTGGTATAATAAGTGAGTTCTTCAGGAGCAAAAAACCAGCTATGTAAACATGTTGAATGTTATTATGTATGACTAGCCTGACATTACTTACTATTTGTGACTTTGTTTTTCAGAACTAAACCATGATCTTTCAAAGCTTTTTAATATCTTGCTGATCAAATGGAAAGAGGGGAGCAGAATTTATATTTTAAAGTAATATTTCTTCCCTTTCACAAATCAGCAGTTTGTTTCTTGGCTCTTAATCACCACAGAACAACATAAGCTTCTACGTCATCTAGAGGCTTTACTACTTTTTAACATCTCCACCAGAAAAAAATCCATTATAAGGAGAATAGAAGAAAACCAGCCAGATCCAGAGCCAAGTATGACCCAATTTTGATGCTGCTACATAATGAGAACTGGTGTGGAATGGGCTGAACTGGTGGCAATACTTTAGCATGAGGCAGGGGTACTGACCTGTGGCTGGTCATGCACACACCTCTGGGGGACAATGGGAACAAGACCAGACAGAGGACAGAGGATGGACTCCCACACCAGCTCTGATTTCTTCCTCCCCAGGGTCCAGCACAGCTGCACCACCATCTGTCCATGGGAAGAAGCCATAAGGACCAGCAGAGGGTCCTTCCTGTGAAACTCAGGAGTGTGTGTTGTCTGTAAGAAGCGGTCATTCTCTCTCACTTTCCTTCATGGCCTGCTACTGTGATCCCAGACATAGCTCTGGAGAGTCAGGGAGCAACTTGATCCCTGAGAAGAGGAGAGCAAACCCCTGAAGGGTTGTGCTGTGTCCAGCATAAGGTAGAGACATCTGCTCATGGCCCAGCTCTTCCCAGTTTCTGGCAAGGCTTGGGCTTAGTCCTAGGGTGTTCCTGTGTTCAGTTTGCTGATCCACTAAATCTTTCTAGAGGAATCCTGAGAGAGAGGAGTTGAGTGGCACATCCCAACAAAAACTGAGTTAAATCTTCAGGGACCAGGAAAAAGCACTTTCTGGAGTCTGTGTATTCCCACTACTGGGTATCAACAGCAGAAATCTCCAAATCAACAGCTATTTTCTTCAAACAGAGCTATGAGGCAATCCTTTACAGAGGGAAGTAGATGGTATTCATACAGAGGGGTAAGTACTGGCTGCCTTCTGACTAAACTGTCCTTATAGTCATGGACTGTTGTCATTCTTTGCACAAGCAAGAAGGAAATTTGTTGAAGTCCATGGGAGATTAAAGTTTCATACAAGTAATTCCACAAATAAGAATACTGAAATGTTTGTGACTGTTGCCGTCAGTCCATCAGTGACTCGGCACTGTCCAGGGAAGCCCAGGACTGATTTTAGGGCTGGTATCTCCCAGGCACCTCCACCACAGCCTCAGAGCTGTCTCTACAGGTCCCTGCACTGGGGACACTCATGGAGTTGTGGCTAAAGGCCAGCAGTTGCCACACAGTGGTCACTCAGAAGAGGACAGAAAAATGTTTCACACCAGATTCAGGGCAAATGCTTCCCTCCATCACCTGAGCCAGTTATTTGTGATCCACCACCCACTAACTGCTGCAATCATTGGTTAGATAACTATTGACAGGGCTTGGAAGTAATGGAGTTGAAGTAGTTGGGAGATCACTTGCAGAAGTGGGATCTGTAAGCATGTTGTCACCAAGAAAGGGGCAGGCCATTCTGAAATATCCAGACTGCACTGAACTGTACCATTGCTATGCACTGACACACCAAATCCTTCAACACCTGACATGAGAGAAAAGCAGTGTGGGTTGCATGGAGTCATGATCCATGTTGTCCTTGTACTGTTCACCCACACAGCAATCCAAGTCCAGAAAGAGGAGAGAGTAGCAGAGTGCAAGCATCGAGAGGAACAAACAAGGGCATCAAGGCACGTACAACATCAGATGTTCTGTATCCAGATAAAGAATATTTCTATTGGTGTTTCTATATCCATTTCTATGTTCATTCTGTATTGATCCAATCTATACCAATGTTCTTACGTATTGAGAGTGGATACTGTTGTGACATGGTTAAAAATGGTGCAGCTAGACTGAGTAGCCCTTTTGGAGAAACTGAGTATAAATCAGTCCAGCCACACACTGGATAGGGCCAAATAGCTTCATATACATCCCACTGCTCATCTAGATGATCTGTCACTGACCAATACCATGCCAGTTTGTTCTAGGGATCCAAAGGAAATCTCAGTAAGTTAGTTGAAGAGAAACCCATTAAATATTAAGTGTATAGATAATATCTTGGACTGCAAAACAGAGGCTGGGAAGCACAGAGTGAAAATATTACATACAATTATCTTGTTATTTAACGTATCCTTCCCAAGTCATCCGCTTGGTTACTTTCAGAGACATGACCTTAGGTCTAGCGCAGAATGGTCACTCTAATATTCTTACAGTGTGGGAGGCTGTTATGTAAAATTTAGTCTTCTGACAATGTTGATCTCATCATTTGGCCAGCAGTGGCAGAGCAGAAGCCCTCAGCAGGGAACATTGTCTCTATAAATCAAAGGTCTTGAAAAGCGTGAGTGTTGTAGCTATGCTGCCTATCATCCAAGTGGCTCTCAACTAGTCATATAAGAGGAAGGCAGTTTCTGGCTGAAGCTGTAGTTGTGCATGTGGTCCTCCCTTATTAAAGTCTTTCCGTGGGATTCCTTTTAGATTCAGGAGAGCAACCCTTCTGGCATCAACTCCCTAACAAAACATCCCAGTCCCTTGATGAAATAAGCAAGCTAGACATTTACCGAGGTGTAGCAGGTGAAGAGATATGTTAGCCCATGTACTCAACTCCATAGGTGATGAGGACCCTGCCATGCCTGGCCTTTTGGTTTACATATTTCAAGGGTGCACAGTGAGGAGCAGTGGCTCCCTGTGCAGCTTTCACAGGGGTTCCAGCTCTCCTAGACCACACATAAGAGGTCCTCAGCATTTCACAGGATCGAAACAGTCTGGATAGTTGGAAGAATTAACCTTCAAGGGGCTTCAGTGGGCACTCTTAAATAAGAATGCAGACATGATCTTGCAGAGTATCTCTGCTGAACTGGGAAATATTAATCAAATTTCACTCCTCTAAGTGCTGAATAGGCCTGATCTTCAACCTGCTGAAACAAGTTGCCTTAGGTTACTTCCTTCAAATATGTTCTCTTTAATTTATTACAAAGTAATTGAAATTCTGCATTAGGAAGAGTTCTTTTAAACATAATATTACAGCTAGTAGCTTTGAAAATTCCCAAATTAAGAAGAGCTGACTTAAAGAAAAAGCTTTTGAAAAGATCAGTGGCTTTCATTACATATTTGTTTGTTTCCCTGTTTTTTCCCCTGTTCATAAAACCGTGGATTATTAAAAGCTGCTAAATATCGCCACAAGGTCATTTGACCATATAATCTGAAGCAACAGCTAGCCAAAGAAATATCTCTTTCTGAGAGCCATAGTTGTTATAGTAATATGAGGAACATAACCTAACCAGAAACTGTTTTTTTTTATATCAATACATATTTGTGATGTTGACTGTTTTTAATAGGGCTTCAGAGATTACAGCATTAAATTAAACACAATAGATAGAAATGTTAATGAGCAATACAGGGAAACGAAGAAAAGCTATTTCAGAATGTACCACACAAAGAAGAAATATTAAAATATAATACACTTTTCTGGCTGTAAAATACATCAAGCATGATAGCATTTCACAGAGAAACTGTTTACAATTACTCATCCAAAGGAGAGAGATAGCCTTGTCTCAGAAGTAAATAACTTATGTGCAAAAGCTTTCATCAGTGCTGAATTTGTTGATAACACCCTTTTGTCCAATATATATTCAACTTAATATCTCCAGAGTGATGAACATCTTATGTCTGTGCATATTCTCAGCTTTATGGGTTCTGATGCTCAGATCTCATTATAAAGGATTAAACTTTCAAGGATTAAATTCTCCTGTATGCATTCAAGACCGTATCCATTAATATATTGCCATTGGGGGGTAACTGTAATTACCTTTGGCTTAGTTGCTTACTTGGAGGAGGTCTGAATTTTTGGAAAGGAAGTATTTCAGCAAACTGTCAGTGGAGGAATTGCTGGTTCAGTCTTTTGTGACATTAGCGTACCCATTCTGAGGTACAAAGGAAAAATAATATCAGTAGCTGTAGGAAGATTCCTCATGAATGGGTTTTTTCATGAAGTACGGGTCTCAGAAATCACACTACAAAGCTGCAGTTGAGGAATTCATAGAGCAAAAATAAAAGTTGGCTCTACTCTGAATGAGACTTTAGAGCATTAGCAAAATGAACTATTCTCTCAGGTTTTATTCATACTTTGTAGATTTTACAGGCAAAGCTTATCCTTAACATAAAAATCTGTTGGTTTTCTAGCTCCTCTTCTCTCAAAAGACTTACCCAGTTATGTCGTGGTGATAGATCACATACAAGAAGTAAGATTGCCACCCAAGCTAGGGCAAGGAGAGTCATGAAATTCCCTGAGACAATTGTAGGGGGAAGGTCTGAGCAGCTCTTTACTGAGTTTGATGAGACTTAGAAATCGTATAGGATTGCTTCAAAATTAGGGGATCTGGCAAATGAGGGGAAAGATCATGGAAACAGTGATGGCTACGTTGAAAAGGGATAAGGGAAATACAGAGGGATTGTAAGGAAGATTAAAGGAGGAGAAATAATGAGCTACCACAATGGAAAGAATAAAAGAAGTATGGAGAGTTAAAATGGGAGAAAGGGAAACAGACAATAAAATAAGGAAAAGGGAAAAAATAAAAAGAAAGAAAGCTGAAATAGACTGAAGAGAATAGGATGATGTCTCACATCTGTAAGAAAGGCAATGTTGACTAGAGAAAAATGTGAAGGCACACTCGGGAAGGCAGCTCAGAAAAATGAACATTTAGACAAAGCCTAGTCTTTTTCCAGGGGGAAATTCTTTTTTATGGATTTCTCTTTGCCATCTATCCAGCAGCTACCACACACTTTACAGGAGTCTTCATCTGGGAAGACTAACCTCAGTGATTTACTAATGGGAGGAGCTCATTTAACTCAAGATATTAAACTACCAGGTGGAAACAGGGATGAGATGAAGGGAGAAACTGCTCATGAAACTGTAGGAGTAGGACTGGATAAAACCACGGAGAAAATTCAGTACTACTGTCGTGGCTACCTTTTCTGTCATGGGCTCTCTAGGTGCTGGCTCTAACTATGAGATCTCACAGCTGGATTTAAGAGCAGTCAGTTATTTGATTTTAAAAGCTTTTTTGCTTTTAAAAAGAATGTAGGACACTTCCAGTGCCTTTCATTCCACTTAGCAGACCTTGTTATTTCTCCTTCCTAGACAATCAGAGCAACAAGTCTGAAATAACAAGTGGCAAGAGCATTTTAACAAACAGAAAAAGAGCCGAGCAGTGCAGAACCATTAGTCCTGACAGTTTTAGTGCCATAGATACAAACAGTAATAAAGTTTTAGGAACATAGTAGTTTCATGCAGGCTTATTTTCAGAAATTACTTTGAATTATAATTACCTTAATGAATGCACTAAAGCAAAGGCATAGCATTATATAAGAAATGCCAGATGGGAACCATAATGAAATTTGCAGATGAAATCATTTAAGAGAGAAAACAATAATCCCAAAGGTGAGTGCACTGAAATAATGACTTGTGTTCATGGAAAAGAGGTATGAACTCTCATATCCTAAATTATAAAAAAGAGCTTTATGACTTTTTATCTGAATGTATCACTGATATGTACTTTAATTGTTTGGGGTTTTGGGGTTTGTTGGGTTGTTGGTTTTTTTTTTTCCCCCAGAAAATAGGTTCTATTGAGTTCTTACAATGTGCATTTCTTTATAGTATCTTACCATATATTCTGTGGGTTTTTTCTCTCAGCTTAGCCTAACTGAGTGTAAAAGAAAAAAAAAAAAATACAGACTCAGTGAATATTAAGTAAATGCTCAAAGATATTTTGAAAAGGAAATTTTTAATTCATCTACAATTGCACTTTTATCCTTCTATTTACAGTTTAGTTTAAGTGAGTAAGAGAAAAATTAACCAAATCATGAGCTGATTGTGAACTAATTAAAGATCAAGAACAATAAAGACATATTCCATAAGCAGACCAAAAGCATTTAAGGAAATCAGAATTGAGTGTTGAACTGTTCACATAAAAATGCAATATGCATTTTTCTATTATTCTATTAATCCTTCTATTATGAATTATGTGCACCTGTTTACATTAGTCAGAGACGTATACTTTAAACAGCTACAGCTTTAAGCTTCTTTACTGCATGAGCATGCAACTCATTGTCTCATAAATCATACCTTAAAATGCATCTTGGCATTATTTTGCTATGGAAAGAAGGTAAAAGACACAGAAATCAAGAAAAAATTGGCAGCTCTGGAACCTTTAATCTGGCAGTCCCTCTACCTTAAGCAGCACTTTTTCAAGTTTTAGCAAGATCAGGACTTTAGTTTGGAATGGGAAAGAATCTGATTTAACAGGGGTAATTTTCAGTTCCCTTTTTAACTGCAGCCTCTAATTTACGTCATCGGGAGATGAGTGGCTTTTACTTGTAGGGCACTCCCATTGCAAAAGAAACAAGACGAATTATGAAATGAGAGGGAGTCATCTGCAGTCATTCAATACGTTTCAGTTTGCCAGTGTCCTAAAACCCCTCAGAAAGTTTCCAGCATACCGAATGCACTGGAGCCTTCCAGCACTCGTTACCGTTACCGAAGCCAAGCACGAAAACACAGACCTTGAGAATGGCAAAGAAAAGCATGCAGAAAATAGATATGAAACTGTCTGTAGCTCTAAACACAATACTAAGGTTGCTGCCCATGAAAAGTGGGTCCAAACAGACAAAAAGAACAAGGTTGAGTCACAGATCATGTTTGCCCCACCCAGGCGACCCAGATCAGACGTTGGAGGTGGCTGGTTCCAGCCTGATACCCCAGGCACTACACACAGGGTCTCCCCTACTCTTTGGTCCCCTCCACTCCCCCCCACCACCACCACCAATGCCAGGTGTGAGGACCCAGTGGATCCTGGGGATCCTGGAACCGCGGGCTGGAGACCTGGTGAGAGGGCAGCTGACAACATGCCCATGGTGCAAAGACCACAGCAGCTCAGCTGGGGTGGGGAATCAGAGGAGGAGAGACCTAAGGGATCTGACAGCATCTGCAGGAAGGCAATGCGCAGGTGCAAATCATCAGCTTCCACTTAGAAGAGGACATGGAGGGGGGACCCCAGGAGAAGTGCTGAGGACATCCAAGCAGCACATTGATTTAGCATGTGCCACAGCAGGCACACTCCTCTTGAAGGGGAGACCTGAATCATAGCTTTCTTGGATGCACATCCAAGAAATATAATGGCACAAACACCACCTGCTCTACCCAGGAATTGCCTTGGTTGGTGTCAACTGTTATGTTGCCTATATTCTAAAATTTTTTAAATTGCAATTCAGTGACTTAAACTGGATCAGAACAGAGAAAATGTTATCAAGTGAGAAAGCTTTGTTTACAAACCCCCACTCTGACCACCAGCAGGCCCAGCTGCGCTGCCAGTGACTCTGATCCCTTCTCCCTGCTGAGGCAACCTCTGAAACTCTTCCAACCTTAAGGCAGAGGAACCAAATGCAGTCACTGCACTTCCTCCTGTTTCATATGCTCATGACTCTGTTACACTCAAAGCTTGCTATGGGCAAAAGGGAATGTACCATGTAGCTCGATGGCTGCTCTGGCTTGATGTCCACTACTGAGCACATGCTGATACACGCACCCAGGCACTACACACACGCTCCGGTCTCTCCAGTCACTGGCACCACAGACACACAGATGCCTCTGAACCATGATCTTACTCCAGTGTGCTGCACTCAGACCCCAAACACACACATGCACAGAGAATAGAGAGCCCGCAACAAGGAAAAGAGTTAGAAATGGAGTTTAATAGACAACAGGACAGACCACGCTGACCAGGCACAGGGCATGGCCAGACAAATGTATTGACCAGCAAACTGTTTACAGAAAGCTGTCCCCTTTCATCCCCTTTCCCTCTATTTCACCATGATTGTTCTTCCCCAGTCCACTTCAATCCCTCCCTTTCCCCACCTTTGCTACCTCCCTTAAGCATCCCATAAGAAGTCTTGCACAATCCCAGAATGCTCCTTTCAGCATCCCATAATGAGCCCCATCCCTCATGGCAGGGACCCCCCAGCCTGTGCAGTGCCCCAGAGAGCCACCCCCCGGGGACTCATGTTGCTGGGTCTCACCCAGCTCGTGGGGCTGATGCTCTCCAGGACATCCCTGGGGGGCCGGGGTAGGGGCTCCTGTCTCTGACTGGGGCACGGGGCCTCCCCTGCTGCCGTCTGCCTCCACGCCCCTCTGTGTGTGTGGGGATGAGCCTTTAGCACATACCCTAACAAACACCAGCACCACCAATGTGAAATATTTAGACTGCTACTGAATCAAAACTGGTAGGTGCCTTGTGGTCGTTGATTCTTCTGTTCTTACACAGCAGAAAGAAAAAGAAAGGAAAAAAAGAAAAAAAAAAAAAAAAAAGGCTGACAGCACTTTCTTTACTACAGAAAATAATGCTTAAAAGTGGAAAAAGGAGGAGGGAGTGGAAGGACCTGTCATTGGTCCAGATGCATCTCCACAAACTGGAATCCCTTGGTAGTACTGGCGAGGCAGCCAGGCATGGCTAACTACTAGCACTGCAGTAATGCCCTGAGGCGAAAGGGTCTCATATGGCACCAGGCTACTGGTCCAGCTATGGAGGAAGGACTCTGAATCAACCAGTGATGAAGGTCTGCAAGGGAATCCATGAAAAACTCTTACCCCTACTCTCCTGCGCCCAGTTCCCAGTCAGACTGGCTCCCCGGCCCATGCTCCTTTATACAGCAGGATATACCCCCAAGCACTGCCCTGCTGGGATGGAAAAATGGAGCTAAGCCTAACCATATGGAGAGGCAGAAAGGAGCAGATGCCCCTTCAACTCTTTTCCACGAGATATCAGAAGCGGGTGCTCAGGGATTGTGTCCCAATGCTAAAAGAGCAGGGAATGGGCCACTGAATCCCAGAAAAAGGATAATGAGACTCAGCAGCAGGGCCAGGCCTGCTCTGAGGAACAGAACTAGTACTATTTAGTGATTTGGCTACAGCCTAGCTTCTAAGCCTCAAGGCTTGTTCCCCTACAACCTTCCTGGTTGTGAAAGGGCACCCAATGGAAGTCATGCTGCCAGCTGTACTAAGAAGATGCTTCAAATTCATGTTGGACAGGGAACAAATGGAGAGAATAGCAGCCAGATGATTCAATGCTGGCTGCACATCTTTTCTCAGCTGCCAATAGCACAGGGTCTGAGTCAACAGGCTGCAACAGCCTGCCTTGTAAATAATCCTCCATCTTTTTTCTCTGCTGCAGAACTACTCAAAGCAAACCATAAACCAGTCTATAATCCTCTCTCCCTTGTGCTAAACAGCACCATTTTTACTGTCTCCTTTGTCATTCCTGATGGTATGCCTTTGTGTTGCAGCACTGTGTCAGGGTGTCAACGTCCTCTTGAGTTATTCTAGACAATGATTTCATGTATTATGTGATGGATTGCCTTTAGAAGCTTTTAAATCAAATTATCCACATCTCAGTATTCCCTCCTGAGGGGAAAGAAATCATGATGCTTTTGAATCTAAGGTCTGTATAAGATGCTAACAGTAAGGTTCCCTAGCACATCAAATATGGTAAGATACAGCCTACTCTTCTTCACGGAATTGGATCTGAAAGTCTCTAACTAGATAATGAAGCTGCACTGGCTCTAGGGTACCCTCGAGCACAGGTAGCCAAACCTCCAAGAGGTGGGGAGGATGCGCTCTTTCAGTAACTGTCACAGCAATTTTGTCCCTGAATTCATATTTTTCCTTCCTCTGAAAAAGCCTTTTAGGCCGTTTGTCTTCTACTGCTAAAACGAGCTAATGTAATTGCAGAAAGCAGTCATAGCATCCCGTGCAACTCAGTAAAGGAGGATTCACTGCAAGGTACACCAGGGTATCACTCCTTTTTAGGGAACAGCAAGAGTGGGGCTGCTCCCTAAGAGAAGGTGAGCCAAGAACCAAATGGAGCCCAGGGCCAGCAGGGCAAGGGCCTTGCCAGCCAGGGTCCATCCCACAATATCCAAGCAGAACAGACCCAGACATGGTGGCCAGGTCCAACAAAGAGTCCAGATCACAAAGCAGTATCACAGTGATGAGGCAGGGCCAAGGTCAAGTCAGTCCATGGGTTGAGGTCCAGATCAAGGGGCTGCCTGCTCAGGCAGGGCAATGCTGTGGCTGAACTGGAGACCAGCGCTCCTCCAGTGTAGCTCAGGCAAGGAATGAAGCCCCAAAACTGGGCTTAAATAATGTTCCTGGGCCCATCGGTGTGGGTGGAAGTCTCAGGTGAGGCTGGTCAAGGCTACTAAGTGTCATTAATGCACCTAGGGTCCTGACACCCTTCACCTCCAGCTGCTACTTGGTAAAGATGGTGCCCTCTCAGAGAGCCTGTGTCATATCTGCAGCCTTGCATGCATGTCTCAGGTACCCTCGGATGTTACTGGCCACCTACATGTAGCCAGCTGAGTTAAACCTGTCAATGGACGGGATTCACCTGCAGATTAAAATATCAAAACCCACATATCAAACACTAAGATTTGTACTAAGTTTTAAACTGCTGCTGTATCAGTGGACTTCTAGGACTTGATTCATTTGCCTAATAAGAAGGATCTAGTGCCATTTGAGATGCTCTTGGGTATCCAGGGTATCTCTAGGGTATCTCTACAAGACTGATAGATATGACAGGAGGAGTTACATGAGACTCAAGACCTTTTGGAACAAGTACTGCAGGAGGTCAGGCAGGATACTTTAGGGCACCCTAATGGCAACACACTCATGTTTAGACAATCAAATCACAAGCTATTACTGCCAATGTACTTTAAAGAGCTATTTGGACAGACAAGTGTTGGGTGTTTACGTTAAGGTGGTCTGAATAGTGTTTTTGATTTTACTGACTAGATCTCCTTTGCTCATACTACTTCAGGTGTGAATTTTGAGCTAAATCCTAACAAATCCATGGCCACTCTTCCTCTTGAGTTAGCCCTCAGAGGTACATTTGCTCTACAGTTGTGTTTTACAGTACAATGTCTTGGCTCTCTGGGATTGCAGCCCAGATTGACTTTGCCTTGTCATAGCTGAAGAAAGAAGCACAATTGTTCCCAGAATTAATTTTTATATGTTTCCATATCGAGGAGCCAGATGAACACAAAATTCTGATAGGAAGTCAACGCTGTGAGGAGTGACAACTGATTTTGCATGCCCCAGAGTTCAGAGGTGCACCACCTTGGAATAGTGCAGTGTTCACAACTCTCTAAAACCAGCCACCTTCTCAAAACCCCCTCCTTTAAGGCATTGCAAGTCAGAAGCCAAAAAATGCTGTGCAAAAGAAGCATTAGGTCAATATACCCTTAAAGAACCTGGCTTAAGCCATCCCAGCGTATCTTCAATTTCAGGAATACTTGGATGTTATATTTCAACCACTGAAACACTTCCCAGGAACTTATGGTTTTCACAATAAATATGGCATTGTGGATGCTATGTTAATTCTCTTCTTCCTCAGAAGACTCTAATTTTCTTTGTTTGTTATTTAAAGATGTATTATCACCCATATCCCCGGACATACTTTTGATTTACTTTTTATCAATTAAATTTTCTCTTTTCAATTTGTCCAAAACTGTATGTGAGCATTTCATAATTGTTTTTAATTTCATTTTAAGCTCTGCCAGTTCAAATTGCCTCCAAGCACTTAATTAAATTCCATTCTCAGGAGACAGTTATTCCATCTAGATTTTGTAATAGTTTATCATATAGTTTATAATAGATTTGATAATAGTTATTTAAATACATGGGGCTGTGCAATTTCCCTTAGAAATATGACTCACATACTTTTATCTCCCATAGTTCTCAAAATAAGTTGCTTCTAGCTGTCACAAAAATAGGTTGACTAGATTTTAAATACATGAGGGGAGGTACAGTTATGTGGGGAGTACCAAAACCAGACTTATGCTCAATTTCTGTTCAAAACCCACCAAGAACCTTGCTCAGAAGAGGCAAGCAATGACAAACTACTTTTTTTTTGATGGTCCCTGCTCATGCAAGATGCTTTGCTGGAGTGTTTCTCTCATACTGGGGGGATACACTAAGCTCCAGGCTACAGCCTGCGTAGGGTTGGGCTCTCTCCTCTCCCCCAAGACCAGTCGCTTAGCAGGAAGGAGGGCTGTATGTCTCACCTGGTTCCCCAAGGAACAGGTAAGTGTTCACAGCGTTGGAGCACTTTGACGGTGGTGTTTAGAAAGACGTGTTCTTTCACATCCTGTGACTTACAGATTTGGACGCATTTCTTTGGTATAGGTTCCAGTTGTTTTAGGGAAAGAATGGGTTCCTACCCAGGTCTAGAAAACCTACTGGACACTCTAATCATCAGTCTACTGGCTAAAGGAGACTTTTATTTCAGATTAAGTTCTGTGGAGAGTAAACCATACATGGGGTAGTTGGTAGATTTTAACATTAGCTCTGCAACTTGCAGAGCACATTTTCCTATCTGAAACTGGAATGCAGAAACAACATGAGTAATGTTGGCTGTATGCTCTCAAACTTCCATTAAGAAACTTTTATTTAAAAAAAAATAAAATATGTAGATACTAATTATGAAGAAGTAGCTATCAGAAAACATTTAAATATGCTTTCTCAGCTGTCTGTAAATGATTTACTTCAGGCTTTTATCCAGCCCAGCTGAACCTGCAGAATTAATGGTATTATCAGAAAGGAAAATAAAACATTAAGAAAAACTATATCTGTATCATGCCCAGAAAAAAAGTCAAAACAAATCACTACTCCACTGAACAATACCTGAGAGAAAATGCATCATTCAGTGCACTGTCTCACAACCTATAGTAACCTGGCATGTCATAGTAAAATCAGGCAAGGGGTGTCTTTCTTACAACAGTCCTACTAATTTGGTATGGGGCCATATTTTGGGATCATAGTTTTTGTCTCTAAGCGTTGAGGAGGCAGGCAAGTCTGCCTTTCAAGTCTGTGCCTTTCAGGATTTGTCCTCCTGAGCTCCTTGCCCCGTTCATAACCCAGCAGCTGTTAGTGTGGTGTGGAGGGCACTGCAGGGAACATGCAGCTTCTTTAATTTTACTGCTGGCTCAGAAAATGTCCTGCTGCATGGCCATGGACAAGTTAATCTTTCATGCCACATTAGGTGGCCACATCCTTCAAGCACTAATTACTCTTGAAAGGTATTAATTTATCACCCACTCAGCACAGTAAGCTTCTTGCCTCACCTGGAGTTTCTAGACAGAATTTACCTTCCCAAACTATAGGACTAAGGTTTCATTTCTGCCACCTGTTGTCAGGAGTGGAAAGAGATTCAAATATTCAGTTCAGGACTGCCTGGAAATATGCATCCACTACCCCTTCTCCTTCCTCCAGAGAATTTATGTGGTCACTAAATTTCTTCCACTGTTACTGGAAATTTATTATAGAAATATTGGGATGTCAGAAATATTTTGCATCTTGTATAAATCGAAAGACATGTTAAAATGGATTAAATTCCATTCATGTCTGGAGCCCACTGCTTCCTGCTGGCTAAGCCTTTCTGGAAGCACTTATGTAGAACTTAGGCTGTAAAAATATGAGTCTTCACAAGAAATTTATTTGGGGATAAGGAAATGTCAAGTCCAAATTTGGGGAGCCAAAGCAACAGTACACACACAGGTTATGTAATTTAGTAACTTAAACAGTAGTTTATCAAATAATCAGCTTTTTTATTATATTTCTCCTCTTTCCAGAATCTTCCAAACTACCCTCACAGGCTGTGTAAAAAGATAGCATAATCCCAAGATAATTAAGTTTCCAAAATCAAGGAAATCTCCAATCCCTAGAAAACTTTGTGTAGCCCTGCAATAAATTATATCCAGCTGTTTGAAGCGATGAGTAGCAAAACTATTATAGGAAGGCATTCAATCCTCCTACTGCTCTCTACAACTTCTAAAATAATTTTTTAATCATCTGTGGCCAGTTCATACACAGTAGAGAAAGATTTAAAAACTAGCAAGATTTTTCCACCTCTGCCCCACCAATTTCTGATGTACTATGGCAACTCCCAACAGTCACTGGAGGAATTCTGGGTAAAAATGCTATGCATAAGGGCATATTGTAATCTTGTATCTTGTAATATTTCTTCTGTTTAATGATCAATGAGGAAAAAAACCTTTAATCTCCAGCACTTCTGGATACAGTATTATTTTCCCATTTTTTAGCATTTTCAGTGTTACTTATGAAAAAAACTCGAAGAAACATGAGATGGCATTTCACATATCAAACAAAATAAAATATTAAGTTTAATTAAATATCACACTGAAACGTATATAGTCCAGTTCCCATTGGTGCACTAATTAAAACTCCCATCATCTATGCAGATTTTTTTAGGTGTGGAGTGTCTCTGATGCCTACAACTACCAGTAAGGCTCAGAGCCAGAGAGGTCTGGCTTCCTGACTTTTTTTTCTTTTATTTTTAGGGGGGAGTTCCCCACTTCTTGCCCACTCCCTGGGCTGAGCCTGTCCTCTCTGTTGCTACCCACAGTCCTTCTTGGTATTCACTTGGTGGTACAGCTTTATCTGCAATATACACTGGTCAATCAGTGATCCTGCTCCTCTCTGTGCCAAGTCTGAATTATAACAAAAGCATTTTCATCCAGTTTTCACACTGAAATTTTATAAAATATAATTAACAAGTTTTATTGCACAGTTGCTCATAAGTAGATCTTGACAAACATTATTAAACTGACTAATTGGCAACACAGATTTCTCATTCAACTGCACAGGAAGATAACTACCAAAGTGATAAAATGTTAAGTTTGCCGTCCACAGGGAATTTTCAAGAGTAAGCCTGAGTCATTTCTATAGTCTGAGCTATTCTAAAATCATGACAACATCCGTGTGCAATGACATTCATAAGACTATCAGTGAGGATATAAACATTCTTCAATGCAAACATGACAAATTAGGATCATTAATGGTAAAGTTGTGTTAAAAGAAGTTATAATCATTTACTAAACACCACATTGTTTTTATAAGTTCTTATCTGCACCAAAGCTAAAAACAGGTATTTCTGATCTTATTTTGCCCATCTTGCAATGCTTTTATGTGGAAATAATAGTATCTGGCATGGACTTTAAGAATAACAGAGGAGACACAGAGCTTTGGGGTTTTCTCCTGGGTTGAAGAAACAACCATGTGGACAGTGTGCTGCCTTCAGAGCCATCCAGCACAGGCAGGAGACTGCCCAACAAGCCAGAGCCGCAAAAGCTTTTTGATGACTATGTGGGATTTAGACATGCTAAGACACCAAAGTCGAAACCTGAAACCTTCAAAATTACTGAGCCAGCCCTCTTTCAGGAAGAACACATCATCGTCTTAAACACTGAGGAATAACAGTTCAAATGCATCACCTTCTTGCCATGGAGAGTTTGGGGAATCGCTGCCAAGCACAATGTGTGAACTGGTTTCCCAATGCACTAATTGTCACAGGGAGCAATGTATAGGGAGATCCAGCAGGGCTATGGTTTCCATGACGGAGGGCTGGTTCTCAGGAGTTAGTCTTAAGTCCATTTAAATCAGTAGGAGGTTGTGTCAGTGATGAAAGTGGAGGCAGAGCTACACCCTGTCTCACAAGTTATGGTAATAAGTAATTTCAATCTCCTTGTCCTCTGTGTCTCAAAGTTCAGTTACAGACTTGCTGGGAGGAGGAGCAGTGCTGCTCTCCCTGCAGTTCCCACTCCTTTCTTCCCTTCCGCAAGCACAGCATGAAGGAAACAGGCAGGACCAGACTGAAGCAGTGCACAGGAGATGGGACAAATGGTGAAGCTTGGGCAGGTCCTCGTGACTGTGGTGCCCCAGGTAGTCCTGCCGTCCCCAAGCCTGTCCTTCTGCAGGGTCAGATTCAGCAGCATGGTGAACTTCAGCCCTGCACAGAGCAATGCGGTAATCCCTCACTTGAGGGACATACTTGTAGGGCAGGGCATCCACCAGACTTCTCCCAGATAACTCCCACATGGAAGAGGTGTTGTGATCAGGTTGGGTATAGGGCTCAGACTGCCTGGGGCTGGCTATTTGTTAGGTGTGAGCCATTCGGTGTTCATAAATAACAGTGAGAACTAAATTTCTTCTGTGGGTTTGAAAACTGAACTGAATGGAGATGCAATTGGATGTGATTTCAAGTTACAACTGGACAGGGTGCTAGATCACATTGTCTAGGCTCCCTTTCCCACAAAGGGTTGGATCAGATGATCTTTGGAGGTACCTTCCAACCTGGGTTGTTCTATGATTCTATGAAGCTTCAACTTAGCCTTCTTTGTAAGGATAACATACAATCTTTGAACTCAGGAGACTAATTAAAAATATTTAATTACAGAGATCCTCGTTTCCTCATATAGTATAACTTGTTCTATTAAAAAAACAAATTAAGCATATGCTAGAAATAGAAGTCAAAATAATGGATCAAGGAAAAATATATTCCAGGTCATCTGTGATGTTATGAAAACTAGAAAATTTCTTCCTACAGCGATAGTTTTTGTAATGTAGAAAGAAAAGGTCATGCTGTTATCACTTTTCAGTTGCAGTATAAACTTTTAGGCCTATCTGAAAAAAACATCTTTTTTTCAGCTCTGCTTGGGTCACTTCATATTTTCTCAGAAACTGATTCTCCACACAAAAATTGTGATTTATGGGAAAAAAAAAAAAAAAAGCTAAAACCTGACACACAAAAGTATCACTTACGGCATTCAAATGTTCCCTGATGCCCAAGTGAGTGGTATAAATTCATCTTGTTAAATTGCTCATATTGTCATTGCATCTTGTGTCTGGAAGTGAATGTCCTTAACCTGGAATCACACTGCCAAGGGCAGAAACTGTCGTTCTGAACCTCTGCTTCACAGTCAGGTTTCTCTGCCCTCATCTTTGCTTTCAACTACTGTAAGACAGAAGAAAATCAATAGCAGTTTGAAGGATTTTTTTTAAGAATTGAAGAGTTATATTTCTCTAAGCTCCCCAATTTTGTTTGGGACAATAGGGAGCAAACACCAGTAGACTACGTAAAACGTTATGAAAAAGAATCTCCCACTTCACTAAATGAAGAAAATTAGGGGTGATTACCAGAAGGCATTTCATTCCAGCTATATAATTTTCCAACTGTATTAGCTCTAGGCAATAACTAGGTAAATTGCCATTTTAGTAAGAAATATTAACCATTTTCCTTTCTATCATTTGCCTTTATTTCGGTTTTGCTTTTAGCTACTCAGTTCCAAACATTGTTTATTAATAGTGTTTGCACTGGAGGTACATGCAACAGGTAACACTTGTGCAGTCTCTTTTTTTCTTCTGAGGGCTTTAGCAAAAAGCAATATTTGATGCACATCTCTAGTAGCATCCTGAAAGCCAGAAGGCGGCTTCTGCTAATAGTGATTCACTCTCATGTGTAAATAAGAAAATCTTGACAACTGAAAGCATGCTTTAACAACTTATATTTCAATATTGTAAGACCCTCTATAAGTTTCTGAGAAAAAACCCCATAGGTACTGGGCCTGCCTTGGAGTGGCACATTGCTTTATTTCTCTGCTTGCTTTCTTTCTTTCCTCTGGTGAGCAACTGCTACAAAATCCAGCTACTTTATTCTGTACTTTAAATGAGTGAAATCAAAGACAACTGTGTTAGCTAATTATTAAAACCCCTCTTTAAAAATCCTCTCCAGTTACTACAGGTTTCTAGCATCTCTTGTTCAGTAAAACATAACATTTTTGATGAGAGAGGTAAGACCACACCAATAGCACTCACCATGGAAAATCAGAAGCTGTACAGCTACAAGGATGCTAGCAGACAGGTTCTTCCAATTTTTTCTTAAGGGAACAGCATTTATCTCACTGATTGATAACTGATATATGAACATGAGCTGTGGGCTTATGTTTCCAGAACTTTTTGCAGCCTTTGAGACAGTTTTCCATCTAGTTACCCATTTCTGGGAAAATCTGATCTTCTTACCACATCTAATAGAATATTAATATATTTTGTCTGTGTATTAGGATCAAACCGGTTATCCACATTAATTCAACGGGGCATAGATCTTTAACATCTTTATCGTACTTTGAGGGAATGACAGTGATTCAGCCTGCTGGATCCAGTTTGTGAGAAATAACCTTTTCATGGATCTTACAAAACAGATGACCTCCCTCCCTCATTCTAACAGCAGTTTTCATACTTGCCTTACCTCTAGATACATTGTTTTTCCAATCATAGTAAAAGTCATATTTTTCAAAATACAAAAGTTATAAAAAAAATAATAATAATAAAATAACCATGATTTATCAAAGAAATAACTGGGATACATGCCTTTCTTAATTGTACTCTTATCAATACTTTAAAGACCACTCTAGTCACAATTACCTACAGTATAAAAATAATTGTTTTCTTGTAAGGCACAGTGTATGACTATTTAATATTTAACATTGAAATTTGATCTTTAATGATACTAGTTTGCATATTGATGAATAAAAATATTACTTTGTTTCTCCAAATGTAAAATTAATGTTAAAAACAGTTTTTCGTTGTACTCCCTTAAATCCCATTGAATTCCTAGTTGGAATTTTTTACATATGTTTTGGGATAAATATTGAATGATTTTACACTATTATGGAGGTGCCTAAAATCAGTATGTGCACATGAAAGGCTTCCCAGGCCATAAACCACAGGGAGAGAAATGCCTTCCTGAAAGTTAGGTTAGTGCTTAGCTTCTGGAGAGCAACAGGGTTTCAGATATTCCTCCGTGGTCAACGTTTCCAACCAGCTGCTCCCTGCTTGGCACACAGACTGCTGAAATGCTCCTCTGTCCCCAGGCAGTGGGGTCCCCACCAGGGAAGTAAAATCACTGTGTTTCAACCAGATCCTTCTGCCAGCCCTGGCAGCTGTGCTGACAGAAAGCAGACAGCAGCATGGGAAAAGGGAGGGACATGTTAGAGCGAGGACTACCAAAAATCTCTTGAAATCCCAGAATATTTTACATATGTGTATCTGTACTTCTATACAGATATTTATATTTTATAGATACCTAAACTTTAATTGCCTGATAGGATCTTTACACCACTCTGGCCACATAAAAGTGCTGTAAAGCAGGTACAAATAATTTTCATGATTTTTTTTTCAATATAAGGGTTTTTCTTATGAAAGAACTTCATTCACATTACCGTCATAAAGAATATGCCAACGGTGGCTGGAGCAGGTTTCACTACAACTCTCCTCCTATAGGAATACCTGGAGCTATAAGGCATCTCGAAGCAGCAAGAGGATTTTGGGTTCACTGAAAGGCAGGGGACAATAAAGCAAGAAAAAAAAATAAGCAAAGGGATAGAAAGCATGGTGGGAAATCACAGAAGTGTCTCCTTAATAAAATACATGAAAACTGATATACTTAAAGGAGAAAAGTGATGTTTCAGCCAGTCCTTACACTAGAGTTATTAGAAACACTCAAACCAAAGGTAAACCTCAGGGCATCTAACCTGGCTAGACCAAGAGGAAGCAACAAGCTTCACACAGTCCCTTGGGGGAGAAACAACTGACCCACACTCAAAATCTGTGTGGAAAATCAAGCCACTTTTTCTTAGTCATCAGGTTTTTATCTCAAGACTCTGCTGACTGTGTCAAATTGCATGAGTTGCAGGTTTAAAGCAATAAAGCTTCGGTCAAGCTGTATTAATATTTCAGAAGGTCACCTGGCAACGTTCACTGCTCTACACCTCATTTTAATTTAATTCTGGACCTTATGGTGGACCAATTTTATAACATGGCTGAGGAGCTGGAATAGCTGATATATAATTTCTGCCAGCTAAAAGCAATATCAAAGCCATTCCATTTTTAATAACTGTGGTATATTTAATAAATCATCAACCATTGTAAGACCAAGGATATTATAAAAAGTAGAGCTACATGTATTGTCTATCCATGTAGACACTAGTTTGCTTAATGTATTATATTTAGGATTTTCTTGTACATTTTAAAAGAACAGAATGATGATTTTTATCCAAGTACAAGAACATTTTATTGGAGATACCAAATAGCCTTGACTCTGCCCTGTACTAACACCTAGGTGAAATAAAGATGAACAAAACATAATTTCTCCTTAAAAATCAGTGTCAGCAGGGAAACCTTCTTTCAGGTCCTCACCCCAGGGACTGATAATGCATATTGCATGAAATAATCAGAGAATAAAAGAAAAAAACAGGAGAAAGTGGAATTCCAGACAGCCCCATTCCTCTTGCAAAGAGAAAATATGTATCACTAGCTCCAGAACTGTGCTTCTTCCCACCAACTTCAAAAAGCTGAATGTGGACAAGACCCAGCTCCATGTCCCCCAGTTTTCGCTTTGCCTGGATGATGAGGTTGATACCTTGGGCAGGAAAATCTTTTTGGATCTGAGAGGAATCCAGCTTTTCAGCTTTCTAAGCACACTCACACTTTATGAGGAAAAGATAGGCACCATCACAACAGTGTTTGTTTCTTCTTTCCAGTTATTCATTTTGCAAACCAGAATTGGCTTAGAGTTAACTGAAGTGGGTGTCAGTTTTGTGTCTTGAAGGGCTTAGAAAGAGCCCCAAGGCTGGAAGGGAGAAGATGTCCTGGACTGGGGACAGTGGGGAAGGGTGCGCCGTGGCCATAGCTATTCTCCAGACACTCCCTTAAGCCTGCCCTTCTTTAATGGTTGTCCTTACATGTTAAACTGCCAAATTGAAACAGCACATCCAAGAGACAGTCACATTCCTATACCCAAATTATGACTTTGCTTTCCCCACAAACACCCCTCAGCCCCAAGAAAGACCTTGGGCCATGAGTTCCTCTATCTTCATCCACAGCAATGAGAACTGCTGAAGATGCCTGTGTCCTCTCCATCACAGACACCTGGGACTGTGAACCTCATTTTAGCTGTCTAATGCTCTGCATTCACTGCATGGAAGTGCCTAAATTGGGTTTCTGAATTGCAGTCCCCATGCCAGCTTACCAAAGAAGGAAAAATCAGTCTTTCAGAGTGTGAGAGAAGACTGAAGTTTGGGGAGCAACTGATTCCTCTAAAGATGGTCATTCCTTGGAAAATTCTGGAAAAAAAGTTGTTCTGGTTTAGAATGAAAAAGTACCCTGTATTTTAGAAGTGCCCATGAAGGAAAAACCCCCTTCCAATCAGACTTAGATTTGTATCTCCCATCCTGAGGAGCATGTAAAACAAGATCTAGATTCTGCATCCATAAATTGCAGTTGTTCAATTTTTTTGCAAAAATAATATATCACTGGACTAGAGACGGATGCAAGACATGGGAGTTGTAACCCAGTGATTATGACTCTTAATGGTGACAGTGAAGCAATGAAAAGCTGCAGACTGTAGAGACAGCAGGAAAAAGTTGTATTTTTATCCTGTACTCTATCTGGCTTCCTTCCATTTTGCTTGAAAACTTGCCTGAAGAAAGTTGTGTAACAAGGCTGGCTCAGTATCTTGTTCATGGTATCTTGTTGGAGAACTCTTCTCTTCTCTTCTCTTCTCTTCTCTTCTCTTCTCTTCTCTTCTCTTCTCTTCTCTTCTCTTCTCTTCTCTTCTCTTCTCTTCTCTTCTCTTCTCTTCTCTTCTCTTCTCTTCTCTTCTCTTCTTCTCTTCTCTTCTCTTCTCTTCTCTTCTCTTCTCTTCTCTTCTCTTCTCTTCTCTTCTCTTCTCTTCTCTTCTCTTCTCTTCTCTTCTCTCTCTCTTCTCTCCCTAACCTTCAGTCTGCAGCCTTTTCCCCAAGTCAGCTCAGTTTCTCCCAGAGTACACACACTTTTTTCCTCTCTCCAGAGGGTCCACCAACCCATTCATTGCTTTCTTAAAGAAACAGAAAGACACTAGATATCTGGATACAAGAGCCTGAGGCACCAGGATTAGCTGATACTTGTGAATCTTTTGTTTCTATGTCCCATTGAAAGAACCATGTGTAAGCATTTAACTTCAAATTTCCCTACAGAATCATAGATTTGAAGAGAATTTCTTATGAAATCTTTTTGCAGTAGAACTGTAAGCTTTTTAAAGGTTTTTTTTATGTTATTCTGTACATGCTGCGTCACATCTGTTGCTTTACATAGTTGTCTTAAAGGATAAACAGCTGCTCTTTCCAATTAGATTACTCTGCTGAAGCTTAAAGACAGCTTTGCATATTCAGAAGACTAATCGTCCCTTTATTCTCCCATATTTCATCTCTCCAACATTAAAAAAGACATTGTGTATTAGTGTACCATGTCATATTTTATAACTGAAAAGCAATCAAATATTATTAAAAGCAATCTAATTATTTTCAGGCTGTGGTACATATGTTATCTCTAACAGCACTGTTCTGAAAACTCCTGCTTCACACTTCTGAAAATGTAAATTCAGATCAGAAAAGTGCTGATTTATAAGACTTCAGATGCAACTCCAAAAGGACAGTGTCGGGAAGGTGCTTCCTTCAGAAATGGCATTTCAGGACTATGCAACCTCATACCATAGGAGGTCATATCTAGCAATTTTATTATTAATGCATCTACACTTTTTAAAAAATGATGTATATTTTATGCTGCTTTTGACCTTTGGTGTTTTGCTAAAAGCACAACAGAAATGGTATCAGCAGACATTTTCTGCAACATGACTGGCCTCTTCATATCAAAGGTTTGGAGTTCTGACTAAAGGATTCTTTAGCTGATGTCAGCTCTGAAGGGGTTTTTTCATAAAGTCCTCTACAGGCTATAGTGAAAAAGCAATGGGTGACCCTAAATTAGATTTGAATGGTAAAAAATGTTGGTAAACAAAAGCATAACTATATTGTGATAGAGGAAAAAAGCATCTTTTCTGTTTCCTATTTCCTTCAGAGGCAAGAGGGAGAACTTGTATTCAATAATACCTAATTCGCTGTTAAAGAACAAGTCCTAACTTTGTGATTGAGTGGTTCAGAGCAGCACATGGGAACCGTGTGAGATTAGTCCTGTAATAGTACTACATCCACCTTTTTAATTACTACAGCAGTAAGGGAAGGGCCAGATTTTAAAACCCCAGATTTACTTGGTTGAATAGGTACACTGGTGGAAACCTCTAAAATTTATACTAGAGATTACAAGTTGTAATGATGATTAGGGCTACTGTAACTCTAGCTGCTTCATCATGGACAGACCTTTTCTAATCTTCATGTCAGAGCACAAGAGCAGTTCATACTCCTAAACTTGTTAGATAAGGTTAGATAGAGGTAGTTTGATTAAACTAGAACCATGCTTTCATGGAGACAGAATACCAGTGGGTTCTCTAAGAATGGAAAGGCAATGAATGAGCCATGGGATAGATGATAAGGTGATGGGAATTCAGATGAAACATGAATGTGTAGGTGACCACTGGAATGCACTGGCAAGGAAAGCAGCAAGCATCCAAGTTAGCACTAGAAGCCCTTCTATGGTTAAGTAAAAGGCAATGTATAGGTTACTGACCTGAGCTACCTATGGTTTTGTGGCCTGAGATATGCAGTAGTCAGGCTACACAATCTAACACTCTCTTTTTTTGAGAAGCTGGCAGTCCCACCCCACAATGACCTCTGGAGGGAACCAGCACCACTGAAAGTGTGCATGCTGAAGGAACTGATGTGCTGAGATGGTCCCTGGACACCTCCTTTGGGCAGTGTGCCAACATCTTTCATGCCATTTCCTGGGGTAGTCATTCTTTGCCATAACAGATTAAATAGCCTGGCATTTCTAGGCCATGTCATTTTGCAGCTGAGTTTAGTCAGAGACAAGGGATCAACTCATCTCAAAGTTTCATCTCTCTCAAATGTCTCGATGTGAATCAAAGCTCCTACTTCTTATTTCACCAGCATGAAAGTTCAGGTACAATTCAAATGTGTACATTTCACTAACTTTCACATCCTTACCTTGTAATCTGTGCTCTTAAAATAGGCTTAAAATTAAAAGTTAACTTCAACCATAAATATAAGTCCTTCTACAATTACAGCTCTTTCAATTTTTTGTTGCATTATTTCATAGTTAGTATGTACTCCTTTGAATATTCACTTGGTTGCTCTATTTAGCAAATTTATTTTAAAAATCATATTTACAAACATTATTCAGAAGAAAAGAAAATATTTCTGTGCCTCCAAAATGCAAATTAGTGCATTTTACATGCCCATTAAATTATGAGAATTATTAACTATTACCAACAAAATCAGCTTTCAGTAACTTGCATCTCAAATTAATTTTTGCAGAAGCTCATCATTTAATAAGTGTATGTGTCCTGCTGCTGAAAAGAATACATTATTCATTTATCAAGCATTCATCAACATAGGGTTCTTCAAAAGTAATTCTTTTTTCTGAAGAGATTCAAATCAAATCAATCAAATCTGAAATTTCTTCTTGTATTCATACATATTATCTACTCTGTTGCATGTATACATATGTGTATGAATGTGTGTTTGCATTCATACTTATGTGTATTAAATTCTCTATCAATGACAATCATTTTACCATTTCTGTTATGCTACTGGATATTTATATCTGAAGATATTTATAGAGTATAACTATGTGAAGTATATAAAGACTTCATATCCTTCTGTCTTGCTAACCAAAACCAGGAGAAAAAATCTGATTTATACCCACAAAATGATTACAAATGCAGAAGAAACTGCCCTATGTGATTTAGCTCTTTATCAACAAATGTCTGGATATTTTTTTCAAAGACCTAAGAGCAAAACTTTGACTGTTGAAAAATATTTCCCTCAATTTTTTTGTAGCTTCTGAAAGGGTTTAAGATAACCTCATGAACTTTATTATACTGAGCTTCACAGCTTTCTTCTAGGTTAAGTGAGTAATGCTATTTAACATATATTTGTTTCAGGGACTAGTATGGCCAATGGGTCAGCTCTTGGATGACACACTCCTAGACTTGAGCTGAACTGCTCTCATGTACGGTGTGAGGCTCTGGTCCCAAACCTTTAAGCTCAATGCCTGGAGTTAGAAGAAGAACTTAACAAGAGGCCTGATGCCAGATACTCTGAGGACCTGTCACTCTGTGTCACTTGTTCATTGGGCCTGTCTTTGAAACCAGACCAATTATGGTCCAATTGTTGTCAAATATAGTTTCAGGTCACAAACTTTCAGCCCCAAATCCTCTTTAAGAACCTTGTGTCAGCTGCATGGGAAATCAGCAAGAAAGATAAGACTGAAATCCACCCTCTATGTGGCTGCTTGCAAAGGGCTGCAGTTTTCGTTGAATCCAAAATGCAGGGCCCTCAGAGGTCTGGGCACTTGCACTGTGACTACAAGGGAAGTATGGTTTCAGATATACAGACAAAAGTCTCTAAAACAAGACCAGAAGCCTTAACAGGGTGCATTTGGTTTTGGGTGGCATCTGTAAAGGAGTGTAACATTTCTAGAACTGTGCTGTATCAGCTCAGCATGAAAATCATTCTGCTATGGACAGCAAGATGCCAGCCTATCCACCACATGTGCCATGTTTGAGGGCTTGACTGGAACACATGAAATGCATAGATCTTGCAGTGATCCTATATTCACCAGCAAAATGTCAAGTTTGTAATTTTTGTGAATGGTCTCTAATACATTCCTGTTTGGATAGACTACACTGGTTTCATTGCTTCATGTCAGGACACTCGTCACAGACAGAAGAGGCTGAAAGGGTAACTGATCTATTGAGAAAAAAAAGAAATTGAAAAAAAGAAATGGATGAAACTGCCAACTGCAGGATGTATCCCTCTGGTTATCAATGCCTCCATTAGGGGGAAAAGGAGATGCAAGCTGAAAAGCTGCAAACAGGGAATGTGCACATTTGCACTGAGCAGCTCATGCCTCTAGTATGTACCAAGTCATGTTTCCTTGTTTATTCTTCTTTTGCATAAACCTTATGCATATACACATCTGTATTAACCTCTGTATTTTCTTCTGATTTGAAGCCAAATTATAACCCTTTGTGAGCACTTCAGATTTTATACTCCAGCTGGTTTTCCATGTCCTAGTTGTAGTTTTCCTATAACCAGATGTCAGTGGTTCAGCTGATTAATCTCACTGGCGTCCAATCACAGGCACAGCTGCAGCAACTTTTCTAATGTTGGCCAGATATAAGATCCTTTGCACTACTCTAAAATTTTGTCTGCACAGTCCATCATTTAGCAAGATGAAGAGCACTATCATGCAAATACAGTAAAGTTCTTATTATTGTATCAAAGAGACTGAATTTTATGTCCTATGCTGAGCAACTAGTACTCATTTGGGAATAGTCTTGCATTTGATTTTTTCTGAAGACTTGAGCAGGCAGAATTCTAAAATACTATCACCTAGATGAAGATCTCAGAGATAAGCTAGAGATACTACTCTGTTTTTTTGCAGATAATAGCTGTCATCTCAAAAAAGTCTGGCTGGATATTTTGCAACGGAAAGTTTTTCTGATAGGCAATTATTGATTTGTCTAAAGTATAATATCTTGTGGAAATATACTGATTTCAAAGACCATATGTTGGAAACCTTCCTTCCTGCCCTGACACTGGAGAGAGATAGCCTGAGGAATCAGCTGGCCCAGAAACATGACAACCTCCAGCTCAGCCAGGGTTGAGTGGCTTCCACGTCCCCAGACCCATCTGGGAGAATTTTTGAGTCAAAACTAATTTAGTCGAACTCTCAAAAGAGATTTAACTTGTTTCCTCTTCTATGAGGTTGATTTTAATTTGGCTTATTTTAAATGTAAGGGCTTTACTACAAACTGGAACAAATAACATCTTGTCGTGGTTTAACCCTAGTCAGCAGCTAAGCACCACACAGCCGCTCGTTCACCCACCCACCCCCCTCAGTGGGATGAGGGAGACAATTGGAAAAAAAAGTAAAACCCATGGGTTGAGATACAGACAGTTCAATAGGACAGCAGGGGAAAAAAAAAAAAAAAAATTAAAAAAGAACATACAAAACAAGTGATGCACAATGCAATTGATCACCACCCACTGACCACTGCCCAGTCCCCAGGCAATGATCACTGCCCCCCGGCCAACTCCTCCCAGTTTATATACTGAGCATGACGTCATATGGTATGGAACAGCACTTTGCCCAGTCTGGGTCAGCTGTCCTGGCTGTGCTCCCTGCCAGCTTCTTGTGCAGCTGGTAGAGCATGGGAAGCTGAAAAGTCCTTGACTATTGTAAGCACTACTTAGCAACAACTAAAACATCAGTGTGTTATCAACATTATTCTAGTACTAAATCCAAAACACAGCACTATACCAGCTACTAGGAAGAAAATTAACTCTATCTCAGACAAAACACCTTAAAATCTTAGGCTATTCTTTGAAGTTGAGTTACTCAAAAGTAAGCTCTACAGCCGTTCTGCTCCAGTGACTCTGAAAAACATCCTACTGACTTAATCTACCCAGAATAAAGTTCTTAGTTTGCAATAAGTCACCATTGCTGACTTCAGCCAAGAGAATGTTCTATTTTTTACTGAAACATCATTGTACATTTCCATGATAAAATATGAACAATAGCATCCTAAGGTACAGATAAAATTACCTACGTACTCCTCATAGACGTTGTGAAATGCCTTTCCATTACTGGTATGATCAAGGAAAGCTTTTAGAGCCCTCTTTGGAGTCACTGGCTAAAAAGTCAAGTGCTGGGCCTTCCTTCCACTGCACTACAGGTACAAGCAGTCGAGATAAATTGACCTCAGGCACATATGTAGATAATCGACCAGAGGGAGCTTAGAAGACCTGAGAGAAAATAGGAGCTGAGGATTCAGAGAATCAAAATATCAATCAGAAAGCTGAAGAGAAATCAAAAAGTTGAAGAGAAAAAGCAAGAAGACTTGCTTTGTCATGCAGAGGTGGATGAAAAGGGTGTCAGTGTCCTAGGCTGGGACAGGCATGTGGTGATTAGGCTGCACTCCATGCAATGTGCGTGTGACTGTGGAAGAAAATATCATCAAACACTGGCTTATTTTCATACGAGTTTTTTAAGAACTTTTCAAACTCAATGCCATCTACAGAAAGCTGGTTTTTATTTTCCTTTTAAAATTAAAACACTTAGTTTAACTATCCGTGTATATTGTGCCTTATTAGCCACGCTGCACAAAATGGGGGATTTGTACCACAAAATGGTCATGCCTACAACATTTGCAACAGAATGACTAAGGAGCTTTTGACAAACAAGGAATGTATCTCCAATTGCCTGATCCTGGAGTTTTATCCTCCAAAAATCAATTGAGTTCCCTTCTAGGTACCCAGGTATTGGAACAGATTAGTGAAGTCCAGTTGACCACTATCGATTGCTAGTTTCTGTTATTAGTTGATCCTCATGGTAATTTTAAAGCAAACTAAAAAGCATTAGGATCTATGGTGCTTCCAGTTACATTTCAGAGTCATGTACAACCATTCAAGGTCATGTGTATGGTCTATCAAATAAATAGAACACTCAAAGAACCACTGCTTATGAATAAGTTTTGCAGAATTAATCCAATATTTGCAGAAATACCAGGAACTTTAAACTTCAAAATTAATAGCTTTCATTAGAATTTTTCATTAAAAAATTAATTCCAGAAGTAATTTCTCCCTATGGCCTACCATGGAAAATATAATCTTTTTAATACCTTTAATAAAAAACAATCTAAACACAAGAGTCTGATTTTTGACACTTTCAGTCTCCCTAACCATCATTTGGCATAAATTGTGCTCAAAGTGATTGTGATAATCTCCTGATCATTTTCAAGATTGGATGCTAAACAATAACAACAAATTGCAGGCAGCTTGAGCAGTATCTTAAAATAGTTTTTTATATTAGATTTTTATCAGCTTTTGTTGTGACGTACAATCTGTTAAAGTAGTAATTTTGATAACACCACTTCTATACTTGCTTTAGAGAGCAGGAAAATTAACTGTTCCCGTAATCTTTATAGAGCTGATAGCTTTGGGATGCTTGTCTGTGTTGCATACAAATACTGATTCTTTGTTGTAGTGCTGAAAACAAATAGCAATTAGAAGAGAGGTAATTCTGGAGATAGTTTGCAGTCTTTGGATAATTTCCCCTAGAGTACATTTCTTTCAGCACTGCACCTCTTACCAAAAAAAAAAAAAAAAAAAAGTAGATTATCACAAATTCTTTTTATATAGCAAATACAAGAATTTACCATACTACTGCAATATCGTATTTTAAAGTTTAGTGTTGACTGCCTTAAATTTCAGACTTTAGTCTGTAAAAGCACAGATTTCCTATGTAAATTATGTAATTTATTTATGTTTGTATTCCTATTTCTATAGAAAATGTCATTAAGCGTTAGTCTACATGCTGCTATTACATGCATGCCATCCATTAGACTGCCCATTTGAAGACATTTTGAGTTAGCACCAATTATGTCAGAAACACAGACAATACACGTTAGAGCTTTTGGTTGTTTCTGGAAAAGATAGCTGAGCCATGATGTTCTTCCTACTGTTAAAGCACCATAATCCCTCTTTTTGTCTGATTTTTATCTTGTCAATGACCTATTCCATGCCGAAAAGGCAACTTTTTCCAATTACTCTCTCATGCTCTAGGTCAGTTTTTCTTCAAAGATTCAAGGAACAGACACATCTCTTGGTACTTTCCAGAATGGTTTTGATATCAACCATTGAATTTTGCACTAAAACATCAAAACTTGGTGGGGGGAAGAAAAGAGTAGCTCTGAACTCATTGAATGGCAACATCTGAAGTTTGAAATTTTCCCCTTTTGTCAAATATTTTGTAAGGCTTGTTACTGTACCTCTACTTTACAGGAGAACACAAGCCAACATTTGCTTCCTACTGTACTTCTCTTCTTTTTAGCGATATGAAATGTATAATGGCAATGACCCTTGTTCCAATACTAAGAAGTTCTTTGATCAACAAAGAAAACACATTTTGAAAGACTTAGAAAGAAGTGAAAAAATAACATAGTACTAGGGATGCCTGTAAGGGTACATGGAACATGAGAGCCTCTGGTTCATTAAGTTATCTGGTTAAGGACTATTCAGTGTGAAAGAAATACCAAATAAGGAGGAAACTTCACAGACATTAAGGACATTAAGGACTGGGCAGCAATGGAGACAACACAGAAAACCAAAGGGAGGGATGAGCCCTTGAAAGAGTCGCAGGGCTCAGTCAGACACCTGCTTAGAGAGAAGCAGCTTGTTCCTCCTGAGTCCCTCCTGATCCCCCTCTTTCCTCACCTTTGGCCTTTCTCCTGAATGTCCCATGGTAAGTTTTGCGCAGTCCCACAAGCACCTTCAAATATCCAATATTACTTGTCTTAGTCTTGTTTTCCGCTTTGTGTCAGTGACAAAGCTCGGGCTGATCCTGGAGTCTGCAGGATTTCTCCAGTTGCACAGCAGCAATGGAGAAACTGAGATCCATGACTTCTGGCCAGTTCAGTCCATAAACATGGTGCTGCATGCAGACACACACAGGGTGGATAGCTTTTGACATCCACACTGTAGATTTCAAAAGCTCATTTTGATTCATTAAATTCTTTTCATGAGCAGGAAAAGAGTAGGCCCTTGGGCACACCTCAGTTCTCCTCAGGCAAATAACTAAAGCAGGCAAAAGGCAACACATGCTAGACATGCAAGAGTATCGCTAAAATACTTGAAATAAGTATTTGTCCTTAAAGATGTCTATATGTATGTGTGTCTGCAATTTTTTTATCATAATAGTACCTAAAATGAGATTCCACCTCAGGCTGTAGGCACATGAATGTGTCTATGACTGCAATAGTATCTAAACTGCATGTTAGTCATTAGAGACAACAAGGTTTGATTCAATTGCCTAAATGTAGACATCTGAGGCACCCTGGCATGCCTGGAGCATCCACCTAGGTCAGGCACACATGACACAGGACAAGAGGGAGACCTGTGGTCTTCCAAAGCAGGAGGTGGGGGCCAGGGAGGATGCCCTATGGCATGGCAGGTGATATTAGACACTTGTATTTGGACAAATTAACTGCACCCTCAGCCAATACAGTCAGTAGAACTTGCAAAACTATCTACTCAGATATAGGTGCCTATTTTAGGTTGAGCTGAATACTTCTGTTGACTCCACTGAACATACTGCTTAGAGCTCCTTTTACTGTAACTGGAGTTTAGACACAGACCCAATGGGAAGAGAGACATGTTTCAGTGCCTGCAGTACATCAAGCAAAGGCAAAGACAGGTTTGCACATAGAACTCCCTCAGAAAGTCCTCATCCTCCATACAGTTAACTTCATGTGTGAGAGGTGTTCCCATGGGACTGACCAGCCTGGGAATAGGATCAGCACAACAATGAAGTGAAGACCATGTGTGTTTCAGGATTACAGCTGCTTTTCTCAGTCCTGTGTAATTCTGTTGAAGTACTGTTCCAGCAGTGACAGAGAAGAGAAACATAATTCTCCAGCTCACATGTAGATTTCTCTCTCCATTGTCCTGGGGCAAAGTACATAGCTTTAAAAGTGATTTTATCTCATAACTCTCATAGCTCTGATGCTTCTGAGTTCCCAGATAGCAAATATAAATCCATTATCCTTTAAAATTGATACTTCTTTAAGTACTTCTTTTAGTTTGGTTTCATCAGATCTTGCTGCCTTTGAAGAGCCCTTCATAGACAGGGACGGGCTCACAGTGTTGGCTATTTGGTTACTTGTCTATGAGCAATTATTTATCTGAATGAGCATAAAGCCGATGGAAATATATTAGTAAAGCAGCTGTGTTTTCTAAAGATATTAAACCAGTAAGCTCTGAGGAAAATTCCAGTCAAAAGATTTTCCTCCTATTGGATTTTATTACGCAAAATTTAAAAGTTTTCTTCAAAACAAGTTACAAAAAGTATACTTATCAAAGAACCAAATATAATTAAAGCTTACAGAACATATCTACTGAATATAATAATGTTAATTCATTTCATCAATCTGCTGTATGGTATTTTTTTAGTATTGTATAATAGTTGTTTATTCTAAATGAGCTACTGTACACAGCTGTGAACCTAAGCCAAGTATAAGTTATACAAAGTATCTTTTCAAAGCTTGTTCACCTGGATTTTACCATTTATTAATATGATCACAACTGGTATGTTACATATACCTTTGTAAAGTTATTTTTGTGTAAATAGGAACCTAACTCAGTATTTGTGTTTGGATGTGTTACAAACAACACCCCCCCTCAGCCTTTTGTGAGAAATGCCCAGAAACAATGATACGATTTTTTTTCCATTAATAATGGCCTGTAAAAGCAATTCTCACACTGCTTTTCATTCCCAGATTGAAATGTGTATTCGTTATTACAGCAACAGCACCTGCAGTGGAATATTTTGCTTTGAAATCTATCTATGGACATTGTTTAGTTTCCTGAAAGCAGAATTGTCTGATTCTTTTTTTCAAGAGCATCTTATCATAATGGCACATGATTAACACTTTTTGATATACTGACATTTTTCCAGCTTGAATTCAGCGCTCAGGAGTTTGAACAGCAATGCCCTCTAACCATGGTGAAATACCACACGTTCAATGCAAGCTCAAGCTTACAGCACATGGTGAAACACCTTTCAGTGACAAGGCGCAAGTGCAGAGCCCAGGTGCACAAGCTCTAAGAGGTACGTGCCAGCTCCCATGCATCTGCACCATGCCTTTGGAGCAGGGAGCACAGTGGAGACACCTGCAAGGCTCAGGCAAAGCCAGGCAGCCGTGCCCGTCCTATCAGCCCTGGACCAGAGCCACGGCTGAGGTGGACATGGGAAGGAGTAGGGTCCAGGACACCATGCAGCTCTGCCAGCTTCTGCAGGCAAGGTGGGCTGTGTTCAAGGAACCACTGCTGAATGGTGTTGGGGTCAAGTGCGAGCAAGTACGACGGCAAGGGAAGTGGGCAGAATTAAATGAGTAACTTTGCTGCTTTGCACTGTGGAGAGGTTAAAACACACAGCTTGTTGTGTGTGGTTTTTTTTTTTTTAAGTTACAGTCATAGGTAGGGATGATTCATGTGCCATAAGAATATGAACTGCTTTAACTTACAGCTTTTTTGACTCTCAAAACATTGTAGTGAGACTCCCCAGTAAATACTCTAGTCACAGAATTAAGAGAGAAACATTTTGGTTTTCCAAGAGGTTCTGTCCAAAGAAGAAAGAAGGAAGGTTTCCCAGGCTGGGAAATTGTACAAAGTGCACCAGCCACAGCAATCACGATTCCTCTGACACTTCGAGCATCAGTCATCTCCCTCCTACCTTCTCTAATTCATAGACCATCAGGTAAAGAGCCATCCAAGTGCCAGTCCAAGGAAGTGCAGAGTACGCTAAGCAAAGGAAATTGCTTTTTTCTAACTATTCACCCAAAATAAGTGCAACAAAAGGTTTTATGCTGTTAAAAATTGTGTACAGATCCAATCAGATATTTCTATACTCCAGCAGTAGGGGCGTTGCAAAACAGCTTTCTCCTCATTTTTTCCCATCCTGGTAGCATTGCAACATGGAGCTGTCCCCATCTTTCAGATTCAGAAATAAAGTAGCTGTTTGAAAGCAGGAAACTTTGGTGTAATCTTCCATGGTCAAACAGGCGAGAAAAACCCAACAGTTTGACAGCTTTCATTAACGTTTTGCTTTCATTGTTTTTTCTTTTATATTTTTCTTAGTATTTCAGTAAGGCCAAATATGGCCACTTAAACATCTTTTTTCCATAAGGCCTCTGTGCCAATTCAGCCCATAGTTATAGTGACCTGTGAATCTAACAGCATTCATTTCAAATCACTTTGATTTGAACTGAATCGGTATCCATCAACTCTGATCCTACCATGGGAAAAAAAATATCCCTTCAAGATTTCACTTAAAATTACTCTTTAGACTGACAGCAGCAAATCCCCATAGCCACCAGCAGGACAGAACTTACTTGTAAGTAACAAAAAGAACCATTTTAATCCACTGTGTCTACCTCAGCCTCCTCACAGAGGTTGATCAGCGGTGAGCTAAAGCAGCCCTCCTAGCGAGGAGGCTGACGTTCAATCAGTTACTCTCTCTCTAAAGAATAGAAACATGCTATCTGCAATAAAATGGTATTGCTATTAAAAGAATATATTGTTTGGCTCAATAAAGCTTCACTATCTGCCGGAGTTTAGAAAGGAGGCTGCTGGTTTCATTTATAATAAAAGCTTGGCTACCAGAATAATTTCTGTTCAGACACAGAGCCATCAGATCAACAATGAAATTAAATGTTTGCTTTACTTTGTTTCTTCTTTACTACTTGTTATTCTTTACTACTGCTGTTTTGTACTTCTACATGGAAAGAGGTCAATAAACTGAGAGGGAAGATGGGATAGTTTTATTACAGCATAGTAGGCATTAAATTTGGCATTGTTTTGCTGAGACCAGAAAGCATACTTTTCTAGATCTTGAGTTTCTATAAACCATGACAGACTGATATCTGTCAGAGATGGTGTAAAATAATTTTTTTGAGACTCTTAGTGTTTTAAAAAAGTGCCCAACACACTGGCAAGTGCTCCAGACGTTGACTACATACTGCCGTTTATCTACATGAACTGAATGTGGGGGCTCCAATGGCAAAGAATAAGACTCTGCAAATTCAGTGGAAGGATTAGCCATTTTCCTGTGAGGCATTAAGCTTATTCATATCCGGGCAGATAGAAAGGAAAACATGACCATATGCACTCAGCTGGTGTGAATAGTGGTTTACTTCTCACAGAAGCAGCTAATTCCATATACCTAAACATTAAAGCCTGTGAGGTTATTCAGCAGGGAAACCAGCCACTAGCAATGCAATCTTAGACAGGGATTGAGGCTAGACTGTCAGAACCATAAGTACGAATATGAGATAAAAAATGAACAGTTAGACCTATGAAGTCAAATGTAGATATGCTAACAGTCTATCTATATAGTCTATATACTAACAGTCAAATATAGATATACTAGCCCAGCCAAGGGGTCAATACTAAGTGTCAGTAAGATACATTTTTAGATCACCAGAAGGACTTCATAATATATTTAGAAACACTGTGGTCACAAGATGCTACTGGAATTGATGGGAATTAGTTGCTGGAAAATCTCCGCAGGTGCCTTTCTGTGGCTCTGGGCATCTCAGTACTTCAGATACCTTTAGTGACAAGTTCTCAGCAATGTTTAGACACTTAAAGACACAATAGGGAAAGATACACCAGTTTAGGAAACTGATGGTGGAATACCAGAGGCGCACAAGGAAAGACATTTAGGAACAGCCCTGATGCTTCACAATCAAAAAGTTATTGCTCTCTGACAGTTTATTGAAAAGGAAATAACCAAACGAGTTGAAAGAAGGCAAGAATACACAGAATAAAAGAAGAAAAATATGAGGAAGACGAAAAAGAAACAACTTCAATTCCTAAGCTTTCCAGCAACCACAGAAATCAAAGGCCAGGTGCAGCTGAAGATGGAATTGCCGTGTGCCTCTCAGTCTTGCTCCAAGGGATTTTAGTATCCAAACAGGGCAGCGTTTGGAAGCATACAGGATGTTTGCTCTGTAACTATACAGTGTCTCAGGCTATCAGAGCAGCATTATATTTTTATTTAAGCCATAAAAAGCAAGTACTGATTTCTCATGGCAAAACTGTCACTTAATGCAATCATGGTTGGCAAAATGAGTAATATTTTATCTCTGAAGCAGTAGGAAGAGCAGGTGCATATGTCCCTATTTTCTTGCTTCCATCAGCAATGTTGCTTGTTATTTTGTTGCCATCTGGCAAGGACAGCAGGATCTACTAAAAAATATAGCTGTTAGTTTTCCTTTAATAAAACATGGTTACCCAGTTACCATTGGCCCACAACTGAACATGAAATGCATGGAGTGTGATGTTTGGATAGGATTTTCTGACTTATTAATTTTGCATCCTGTCAGTTTTGTCCTCTGATAAATCTTTTCTCCAAGGAAAGTTGTTGACTCATTACAAAAAAAAGGGGGAAAACAGTCCTTTGGTTGCCATACCATAGTCTTGAAGAGTCTCAGATCTTCAGTATTTCATCTTATAAAGCATGCTCAGCTAAGGAAATACTATTTCTTCTTTGTGCAAATAAGGTTTTTAAATACATCAGAAGACTTAGTCAAGGCAACAATTATGACACTGGTGACAGCACAAGAAATAGCCAATACTGTTGGCTAATGAAAATTAGTAGACTGGTTTTCTTTAATGCTATATGAGTCCTGCTCTGTTGTCTTAAACAGCATAAATTAGTACTGCTGGCTATGTCAGCTACTGGCCTAAGGTCTGAACCTGCCCCAGTTAAAATACTTAGCATAGCAATTAGAAAAACAGTTAATTCCTGTATGTCCCATTGTTGTGCACATATTCCAATAGCAAAACTACTCTCACAGAGTGCTTATAGAGGTGGGAGGGAATGGAATTCCACTTTGTGTGCCAATCCAAATCATGGATTATTTTAAGACTGCTCAGCACCAGCTTTGTAGAATTTCATGTTATTTATTAAGAAAAACATGTATGTTCTTGGGTAGAAAAAAACATCTTAGAGTTAAAACTACAATATGACATTGAGGTTTTGGAAACAAAACAGGCTGACTTTGCTCTAAATTATTTCTCCTTGTTGAATTTTACTCCATCTAGTTGTCTATTTTCTTGCTGTAAAAATGTATCTGCCATCTCCTGAAAGTAATTTTTCAACATAAAATACCAGGTATCACTATTGTTCACAAATATCTATAACCAGGAAAATCACTTGCCTTTGTTAATTATTTAAATTCAAGAGACAAGTCAATTTAAACTGACTAAAGTCACACAAGTGAGACTAAGGAAGCAAAGCAAGCCTAGAAAACAGAGATGCAAAAGAGCACCTAAGTCCTCCACTCCATTCACAGAAAATATGCTTCTTTCCCCAGTTCTTTGGTCAGCCTAATCAATAAGATTCAAGTGATAGGAAAGGATTAGTAAAAGATGAAAAATGGTTTTGATCTTTTAATTTCCTCTTCAGTGTAGTTAATTATAAGTTTAAGTGAAAGTCCCAAAACACTTGCACACTTAGTGAACTTTGCATGTGAAAAGTAGTGGAGTTGCCTGGGAATTTTCCAATAAAGTCAATTCAATGTGAAAAAAATGACAGGTCTTCAAAGCATTTCTCAGAAATATTTTCTACAGACTTTTACCAAAGACCCTGACAGCTCACCTGGAGGGCTCCATGGCTTCCAGAACACATGACACCAAGGAGACTCTGCAATACCTGCTGCACCATGACATGGATCCCGGGTCCCTGTTGCAAAGACTGCCTGGTGGAAAGCGTGACACACGTGAACACACACTTGGAGCTGGGCCTCCAGGGCTTGTAATCTTCCTGCTCCATCACAGAGTACTTAACAGTTTGTCCCTACTCCAGGAAAACTGAATAACTGAAGGAAGTTGACTTACTCTCCCCCTATTTTCTGCCTTAAAAGTCAAACTGGTTTGGTTAGGTTTTTTTTCTAAAACTAGGAAGAAAATACTACCCTGCTACAGGAATTTTCTAAATTACAATCACTTTCTCTGAATGGCAACAAAATCTGTCAGCAGACTTTACAGAATGGAAATTGCCAGGATAGCCACCTCTAAGATTTAGTATCGCTGTTCACGGCAGGACTAAAAACGCCTGTAAGAGGAAGTAACAGTAGAAGAGTTTGCCTTAGGTCTAGATCCTCCCTTGTAAGGAATGACAGTGGGCAGTGTTTGATGTTGCTCCACATAGAATCATAGAATCGTACATGAATGCTCCTTCGTTGTCCTGTCCCTGGCCAAGGTGACTGCAGGTATCCATTATCCCATCAGTTATCCCATGAGCTCTTGCCATCTTCCTCCTCCCACCATGATATTCCAGCCCCTGGTTTTAGTGTCTTTCAGTGTGTTTGCCTTGCCCAGAAAGGCCCTTTTCCTCTCCTAGTAGCCAGAGGTCCTCCATTTTCCACTGCCACACCGGAACAGAAATTTCCTTGCAGCCTTTAAGCCTGGAAATCTGGCCTTATTGTTGCTTTTGGTGCACTTGATCTCCATTACTGCTACTTCTGGCATGAGAAATAAAAACAAGCATTGAAAGGTGGGAAAACGGTCTGTATCAGACTGGGAGGAAGAGGAGCTCCTCCCCTGAGCATGCAAAGACCCCCTCCACAGCAATGTTCCTTTGCATTTAGGCATCAGGGCTCAAGTAGCTGCCCAGAGAGCACGTAAAGCCCAGCAAAAGGGACGGACACCTCTGGGTCACATTAGGGAGGATGCATGCCACCCTTTTTAAAGAGATAGATAAACAACACTTGGATTAAATTTACACTGCTGAGTTGAGAAATGAAATTAAACTATCTATCATATAAAACAGAAAAAAGCCATTTATAGTTTCTTGAAATACGCAAAGTATTGTGAGCTCTAAAAGTTCTCTTTGAGAGTAACTCTTAATACCATTTTAAAAAAAGCACTCAGATTAGAATGTTATTTCTTTGATACACATAGATTGATTGCCCAAAAACAAATGAACACACAGAACACTAAATAATATATTGTGGCTTAAATAATTGAAATGAGGCAGGAATTCATGTGGCTTTCTGAAATACATTTGGTTCAGCTGACTCAATAAAATATGATTTTATAAATACTGTCTTGAAAGTTACTCTAGGAAGAAAAAGAAAATTAGTTTGAGCAGCAGAGCACAACACACTTGCATGTGGGAGTACAATAGACGATGTTCTTGGCAGCAGCCCTTGTCTTACTGTACCATTGCCTCCCCTTCTGTTTTCTACTTTTATTTCTAGTTTCCCCCATTTTTACCTTTTTTCTTTACTGGTTACCTGTTACCTGATGGTTTTCACATCCCCATATATCTCTTACCTTCCTAAGCTTAAATTATTATGTTACAGAGGGAAATTTAGAATTTAATTTTCCCCAGGAGTCACATTTATCTTTTCTTTCAAGACATACATCTTCTTTCAAAGACGGCAAAAGCCATATGAACTGAACTCATGACTGGCAGTGTTTCTGGATTACTGCACAATAATTCAGATGGGTGTGCTGGTTTTGGCTGCGATAGAGTTAATTTTCTTCATAGTAGCTAGTATGGGGCTATGTTTTGGATTTGTGCTGAAAACAGTGCTGACAATACAGGGATGTTTTAGTTACTGCTGAGCAGTGCTTACACAGAGTCAAGGCCTTTTCTGCTTCTCACACCACCCCACCAGTGAGGAGGTTAGAAGCGCACAAGAAGGTGGGAGGGAACACAGCCGGGACAGCTGACCCCAACTGACCAAAGGGATATCCCACACCATGACATCATGCTCAGCAATAAAAGCTAGGGGAAGAAGAAGGAGGGGGGGGGAGGGGGGGACACGGGACATTTGGAGTGATGGCATTTGTCTTCCCAAATAGCTGTTATGCGTGATGGAGCCCTGCTTTCCTGGAGGTGGCTGAACACCTGCCTGCCGATAGGAAGTAGTGAATGAATTCCTTGTTTTGCTTTGCTTGTGTGCATGGCTTTTGCTTTACCTATTAAACTGTCTTTATCTCAACCCACGAGTTTTCTCACTTTTACTCTTCTGATTCTCTCCCCCATCCCACTGGAGGGGAGTGAGTGAGTGGCTCTGTGGGGCTTAGTTGCTGGCTGCGGTTAAACCACAACAATGAGACATACAGGACAAACTTTTGTAATAAGTGATAAATGCAAATGTTTAAGTAAGGTAATTATTTTATCTTGCAGTGAGTGGGAGTGTAAATACTGTTTAGAGAAACATTAGAAGTGAAGAAATGAACTTCTTGGTTGTTTTTTTGTCCAGACTGTCTTGATCTGCAGGGTCTGGAAATGGGTTGCTTAGAAATGTACCACTTCAGTTTTCCTAAGAGCTTTCAGATAACAGATTATGTTTTCTAGTAATATATCAACATCTTTGTGCCTGCACTAACCAAAATAGTAAGAAAGCATCTAAGTTCAAAACAAACTATTCTGAGTCAAAGTTTTTCCCAGTGAAAAATGTTTTTATTTTGGAAAAGACAGTCTGTGGCATAATTTTCTGTTAAAGGATCTTCTTTTGTCCCACAAAAATTTGCATTTATATAGAATATGGACATGGAAAAGACCACACAGGTCACTGGATCCAGTCCCCATAGTTACCAGTTGCCACACCAGCACATAGGTTTTCTCTCACCTCCCATATTGTAATTCCAGCAGTCCTCTTCGGTCCCACGCATGTATTTCAGTAGTGTCTTGTCACTGGCTGTTTCTGAACTGCTGCTTTTATCAATGCAAGAAGCACTTCTAGGTACTCAAACTCAATCCTCTACATTGCTAAATTGTTAAAAAGATCCTTGGCACACATTTAGTACAGCCCGACTAGCACTCTCCCATAGGGTTCCTTCATGTGCCTAGGGATTAAAGACAATTATCAGTTTTTTTAGCAATTTGCAGCATTTTAGAGTGAAAATATATTCAATAGTAAGAATACCAGCCACTTTATACCAGCTGACCTCAGTGCCAGAGAGCATCCCTGGTACTTTTAATGTACTGGTACCAAGAAATCGTCATGCTAGACTGAATTTTCAGTTGGTGCCAGTGGTTAACTAGCACTGAACTACTTACTTAGGGTCCCACTGTAGCCAAAAAAAAGAGAGCTAGGCACCTGTAAAAGCTAACCCACCCCAACTTTCCTACACACTTACCTTAGGAAATGATCAATTTAAGTGCCTAATCTCTTTCCATTGACAACTGAGTAGATGACTAATTGCATATCTCTAATGAACAAATTCTGCCCTTCAGTGGTACACAGAATATCTACTCTATATGCCTTGTAAAACTGAGTTACAGACTTGATTTTCAAAATCCCAGACTTCCAGAGACATTTAAAGTTTACTTTTTAATTTGTGCTTGAATGCATGCCTGATCTATATATTAAAGAAGGCAAATGCTTAGTTACAAAACTGAATCACCTAGCTACTTTGGCATATGTCTAGCTTTGGGCACAGAAATACTTCCCTAGATTTCCTCATGAAGGTTAACTCATCAAAATGCATGTGAAAATGACTAAAATTAAACTCTTAGAAGTTTAAAATAAGACACAAGCCAAAGGAGTTATTCAAATATTTAAAGTAAAATGCCAGAAGCTGGACCCACAGACATCTGATTTAACTCCTGCCTAGATACCAAACTCTCTGCAGCATGTCTGAAAATGTTCTGCCAGACAAAGGGTGTCCAAGAGAGAGTGATCACAGGTTTGGGTACCTGAGTGACGGTAGAAGGACTATTGCTTGCCTCAGTGAATGGTCACATGCAAAGCAATCATGGGATAACACAGAAATATGATGGATTTAAAACTGTAAATTTAGTAGTTCATTAATTGTTCTGAGGGCCCAATGAGATCTTTAGAGTTCATCTGTTCATATTTTTTGGCTTTTTCCTTGGAATAGCAGCAGCTAGATTTAATGGAAGTAGAGATTTTCAGGTACTCACCTCTCTTCTGAAGCAGGTGTGCAAAAGGGAAAAAAACCCACCATGGTGTATTTTTGCTCAAGTTCTTTGAAATACCAGTACTGATTTCTAGAAAAGGGATAATGCAGATGGAGATAGAAAGTGGTAAAATGTATAGGTATTGCATTATTCCAAAGGTTGCTATTGTAGTATTGTAGTACCCTAAAGTAGTACAAGCTAGATACATAAAAGCAGGCTTAGGTACATTAATGAATCCATCAAGTGGAGCTCATACTCATTCCATGTATCACATGTGCTCTTTTGTTACTCTGCTTTCTTTAGTCTGGCAATAAATCTTTGCATCCCATACGGCTGGAATAAACTGAAGCCTTGCATATAAATATTGCCTGTCCACTTGCAATTATTGATGTAACAGTATGAATTTGAAACAGTTGTAATTACTAAGAATAAGTCGTCAACCTCTTTTTATTTCTAGATATTAAATCTTGCCTCCCCTGTTTCCCAGGAATGCAATGAAGTGATTCATGCCAATAAAATGAGTAGGACACACCCTGAGAGCCTAAAATCAGTTAATCTATATTTTGAAAACATATTGGACTGAGAGCAAGGAAGAATATATTCTGCTTTTTGTTAAGTGCTGCATTTTATTTGGCATTGTGAGAGGGCTGCAAAAAAAGTAAAAATGATTCAAGGTGTAAAAATTTAATTCTTACTTTCAAATCAAGTTTGATAGAACTCAATTATTGCAGTTCTAGTTTCCAAGAAAAAAAAAGTTACACAGGCATCTAAAACATTTAAAATGCTCAGAACATCACATCTATACTGGTTTGTCCAGTGCTGCCATCCACTGAATTGCAAGAAAATCAAATTTGTTAATTTTCACCACTTACGAGAATTTCTCCCCTCAAAAAGTTAAAAACCTTAAATTTCTTAAAGGGTCTTATCAATTTCATTTTCAGAACATAAAAATTGCTATATCAGAGAGAACATTTGGTGGCATGAATGTTTGATTAGAAGCCTTTGGATGTTACTCTTGGAGATGAAGACTCTCAACAACAGTCATAAAATATACATCGAGAGACCTAAAAGGCTTGAAAGATATAAAACGTATTTTTAGTACTTGGGATCAAATGAAAAAATCATGGCTTTAGATTCTGTCCAGCCACCAGTAAGTGGCACAGGGAGGTAGCCATGTATGTGTGAAGACAAAGTGAATGGGAAAGGATAGGGAAAAATATAAGGGGAGGAAGAGCAGAGAGGGGGATGTGGATGAGAAATGGTAGAATCTTCCGTAGGGAAGACTTTCTTAAATCCTATTTTTTTTCTCTCTATCCTTATAGAAAAAAGACCAAGCCCACTACTTGTCCTGAACGTGCATTACTGCCCTTTTTGTAATAATCATTGTAGTCAGGTACTATTTATCTAGAGTAGTATTTGCTAGTCAGAAGCAATTGTTTTACACTGTCCTAAGAAAGCATGTGTGGGAATGCAGTGCACATTTCCACAGTGCTCAAGTCAGAGTGCTCCCAAGAGCAGCATTCTTTTTAGCTGGGAAATACGCTTGTGTAAATGGATAGTGGTTTACCTATGCCAAAAGTAAATGGAAAGAGCTTCACATTTTCAGACACTCCATTCTGTATTGCTCATAAATTATCAAACTTATTCCCGTGAATCAAAATTAACTCTTTATGAATGCTAATGATGGAATTTTTAAATGGTACAGTCAGCAGCATAGCCTCCTTGTGTGTGGACTTAGAAGTCCCAGCATGAAGGACAGAGGAAAATTATTAAAGCCAGTTGACCAAACATTCCAAGTTGCACACCTGTCAGTCCTGCAAATGTTAAAGATCATGTCTGAGAATACAAACACAATTAGCCCTTTTAAAACTGAAAGCACATGTGTGAGCTCTCAGAATCTTCAGGTGTAATGGATGGGATTCATCTGCTTTCAGCTGTCTGAGGGTTAGAAACAGTCTGAGTTAATTGATTAATTCGTTCAATAACCAAAGAAAAAGACAGAAAATCTTAGGTCAGGATGAACAATCCTCTGTAGTCTGAGACGTGCCTCTGAAAAAATTACATAGAAGACCTAGGTGATGAAAATTGATATCTAGCTCTATTAATTTCAGTAGGCATTTTTAAAATATCCGCTTGTTAAAAATTAGTCTTGCAGAACCATTGTCACAATTTAAACACTTGAGTTCAGAATAAATACCTAAAATTTCAAAGCTTAATTATACTTGTCTGTAGATAGTGGAATTACAAACTATACTCCATTTAGGATTTTCTGTGCATGTGTGTGTTTGCTCTTCATTCTGGATCACCAGATAAAGACTGAACTAATAAACTCTGAAATAAATGACAGTTTTTCCTACTGATTGGAAGGCTCAGACTCATAATGCATTATCTGCATACTTGAGAAGAGTTGAAATACTAAATAATATTTCTTAAAGTATTTGTCTTGGTTTAGAAAAAAAGCATCAATGTACTACTTGAAGATGCCTAAGTCAGCTCATTTTGTTTCATGAAAACAGGTTCTTCTTTATTTTTATGCTCCAGATTTGATCTGAAACAGAAATAACTAGCTACCTTGAAAACAGAGGAACAACATTTTCACACTCCAGATTCCACCTTAATCCCATCCTGGAATGTAAATAAAAAGGATCAAATTCTGAAAACAGATAATCAGATCCCAAATGCAGTATCTGCTCTTCAGGCATCTTTGGTAGAGGAGTTACTCAGCTTGATCTCACAGAACACCCTTGGGAAAATGTAAGTGTGATGGGACAAGCCACTAATTACCTGATCAGTATCAGTTATGCATCTGACAGTTATCAAGGCTTTTAGAGGGCATTCATGTTCCTTAGTGTGGAGTTGCAGCAGTGGAACAAGCACCAACTTAGCCATAGCGACATTAACTTGCTAAAATGTTTTAATAAAAGCAGCTTAGAACTGTGATTTTGTTGCAGACAAATGCTCTGTGTCATATGAACTTGTCTTTTTGGATTGAGTGCTAGGAAATTTGTAGATGAGTTTCCTATATCATCAAATCTCAGTTTAGGGGGACAATTTAAGAAAAGTTACTCCCTTCCTTTGATCCCAAGCAGTTTTAGTAATTAGAAATTTAAAAATACAAAAAGAAAATCAGACAGGACATTTCCTGTGTGCTTCCCACCTTAACTCCATTCTTTGTAATGAAATTAGCTCAATATTTTTTAAGATATCAAATCAAGATGAACATCAGGTACTTCTAGTCACTTACAGTCTGTGGTTGCCTAATTAGGTGACCTCCAAACCAATCAAGAAATTAGCTTTCCAATATTCCAGTAATTACTTGGATATTTGATCTCATTCATGAAGACATGACTTCATTCATAGGCTGTCACTGCAGGGGATACAAAAAGAATGGAAAATCTCAGTCTTGCCATGAAATGTTGAATGACTCTGCACACTTACAAAGCAATGTCAGTAAAACTTTACCATGGAGTTAGCTGAGAAAGTTTTCATTGATTTATGAACTAGTTCACTGAAAAAAAGTAATTTCTACATTATATATGCTTTCAGAGCAATGAGGAACCTTCTATTTTTCCCACCTGTGCTGAGCCTTGATATTCTCTATACAGACATGAGTGCTTTGCAGACAGATCTTATCAGACATGTTTGCAGGCAGGGAATGCCAGTCAAGACCAGTTCAGCACTTGCTGAGTTCAGCGGCCCTGGTCATCTACCACGGTTTGCAGTCCTGCAGAGCAACTTGCCTTCTCACCGATTAGAAAGTGGATTTGGCTGTAGGAGGCAGCTGATAATAAAATGCATCCCGTCAACAATGTCTATGTAACAGGGACATTTCACGGAGCAACGCACAATATGACACTTCATGTGTTCATCACGTGGTTAGATGTTACTTCGCAAATCTTTCTAACCCAAAGAAGATTGATGACTGTGACAGGAGTCAGGGATGCCATCTCGCTCATGTCTAGCACAGCCTTCTTCCTCAATCTCCTTGGCATCTTGTCCACCATGACAAATTAGGGGTGAGTTCACAGTTCTACCAATAGCCATTAGCTTCTTCCCAACCTGAATGTCCCCTTCCAGCAGGCACCCCAATCCCAAACTGCTAGCATAACCAACAGTTTCCTCATGAACTTAGATATTATATGAAGCAGGTTGCTGTTCACTGGAGGCAACACAGGATTTCCTAGCCATGCGAAGGGTTCAGCCTGTGCTAAGTTCACCTCCACCTCTGCCATCTGCTGTGGTCTGTGGTCCATGAGGAGCAGGAGAGCGAGTTGTGCCATGACTCTGGGTGCAGCTGTGCCACCACAGTGCAGTCACAGCAGATGTGGAGCCAGGCTGCTGATGCTGTACTTGCTCAGGTGAGAGGTGAAAAGGAGACATCACTCCCTCTGTGCTGAAATGCAGAAGGCAGCCTGCCTTTGTCTGACATTAAATATTTAATGTGCCTTGTTCCTGGGTTGTGGCTGGTTTGGGAAGCAGATTGTCCACCCCTACACACCACTTGTGCCTTCAGAGAGCTGCCCAAAACATCCCAAAGTACAAACCAGCTAGTGTTCCTCAGTCCCTAGACCAGAAAGGGACTGTGTGGACATATGCAGTCTGCTATACATGGCAGCATGATTGAGGCATTTCTGAGGCATTTTGCTAGGCCTCTAATGTACATTTGAACGGTGATTGTGTAACCATGTGTAGATTGGCTCATATTTGTCCTGTCAATTGATTTGGCAGTGCACAGATCTGGGGTTAATGGTGGTCAAATGATGTCAAACTAGAAGACCTGAAATAAAGCATCACTGAAAGAGACAATATGTGTTCACAGCTGACCTTCAGATGAACTTCCACTTTTGCTATTATTCTCTTGGTTCTGCCACAGCAACCACTTGACAGAAATGTTGCCAGGGGAAGAAAAAAATGAAGGAAAAAAAAAAAAAGTCTTGTGATCAATACCAGAGAAAACAATCTTCATAAATAATAGTATAATAATCAATGGGTTACTCTGAACACACAAAGTTGAATAAAAAATCCTAAAAGAGATAGTCTTTTTTCATGGTTGATGAAAAATTAAGTTTTATAAAGAATTCAGTTTACAGTTGGTAATTTTCACTTTCTTACACATTGGGTTTTTTCATGCATGATTTTGAGTGATTAACAATAACTCTTTCATGTCTACAAATCATATCCTGTGTTCTTCTCTATTATTGCAATAGGCAACAGTCTGCTATTTTTCATGTTAATCTCAGAGGGAGCTAACTTACTATATGGGCTAGTTGGTTAATTAGGCTGGAAACATTACTCATCTGACCTTAGCAAATGTGATGTAGATTTTGGATGTGGAAAATATAACAATAATATTTTGCTGTTGTATAGTTCTGTGGATCTGTAGTTCTCAAAAAAAGTATAACATTCATTCAATAATATTCAATTTTCTTAATTGTGTGCCTTGGATCTCACAGCTTCTGTGAAAGAGCACTGGGATTCCTTATTCCAGTAGGGCTTTTGTTCTATGCTTAGGGAAAGCAAAACCTCCTGTCTTGCAAGGAGAAAGACTCAGTGTAATACTACCAAACCTTACATGAGCCATCCAGCATGGATTTCGGACAATGTCCCTTAACCTGAAGCATTAACTGCAAGAGTCCTGTTATTCTGTTATTAAATCACATCCTAGGGAAAAAACATAAATTAAGGGAATATTTTTTCATCATACAGGAACTAGGATGGTATCCAAGTTGGAAATCTGGAGGATCTTTACACTGTAAATTCAGTGTTGGATTTTTTTTTTGTTTTTGTGTTGCTGGTTTTTATTTTAATTCATTCTTTTATGAACTAATTTACACTTTTTGCCTAACTTCCTTTATAGCTTAGGTCTAATAAGACCTCTGGTTCAGATGCATGCAGAGGAAACCCCTGAAATATTGCTATTGCTAGATTGGATCTCTGTCAGCTTGCTTGTTTGGCTGAGCTTTTCTCAGTAGTTATCTCCTTTTTTGCATATGGTCTGTGTGAATATTTGGACTTTCTGGATACTAAATCTATATTTTTACTGGTCTACCAAAAGGACCAGGGCACAAGTTCTCACATAAGCACAGAGTCATCCACAACAACAGCACCATCCCTGGCATGCTTTTTGTCTGTCCCCTTAGCACTCTCCCAGATAGCACTGGGGTAGCTTAGGAGTTTGTAAAAGCCAGAAACCATTCACAGGAGACACCAAGGACAAGCCATACTGTTCTGGAGGGAGAAAGAATTTGGCTGTATGGACACAAACTATGTGATCCCACTTCTCATGAGAAGCAGAGAATGACATTGTCCCTCTGGTTTCATTAGTATACACATTGCCTAAGTGCCGGAGTCCTTCCTCATTGCCTGACACTGGATTTGAGCTTGTACCAGTTCCTCTATGCTCAATTTTTTTCTCTGAAATCTGTTAGTTAACTCATGCTTATTAGTTGATGCATGCTTCTTTTTCTTTTTTCTTTTTTCTTTTTTCTTTTTCTTTTTTCTTTTTTTTTGCTATTGTCTCCTGTGTCAAAGAGAAGCTTTTGTTAAAATCTCTGATGAGATGTATACACATAGACGAGACATCCAGGCCCTGAAATACATTAAACAGTATGAACATTGTCATCCAAGTCATTAATCATTGAACTAACAAAGGAACTTCTATCAGAAAAGGTAAATGCTATTAGTTGCCATAACAAAGTCAATTTATCTTCACTCAAAATGTCTACAGGTGCATCTTAGTATGTTTGCAGTGTTACTTTTAATGAATAAGAATAGTGCCCCAATTTTTGCTCTGCTTTCAGGTTAATTAAGCTCAGCCTTGATCTCTCCAGCTATCTATTACCTTCCCCAGCATCCATCTGGGCATGTAGTTTTCAACTGTCACTGCAGCCTTTTCCAATATCATATTAAATACAATGCACTCGCTTAATATTTTATGCGTATTATCAGGATTTTTTGATGTATACTTTTCACTCTTGATTAGACAAAGATTTCTTTTTAAATTAATGACCTTTTTTTTTGAGTTACACTGGCCAAATTCAATCCTGATATTTCTGTCTTTTATGGGAAAGTTTAAACAGTTGCTATTTGCAGTGGGATGGAGACTGGTATTTCATTATGTCTGAAAGGATAGTACTACTCATAACTTTGCCTGCCATATGTCACTACCTAATGGGTTTGCCACTGTCACTCCAAATTGTTAAGAGTCTTTCATTTCTGGTACAGTTCCTGCAAAGAAAATCCTAATCTGATAGCTTGCTTGTAGCTTTCTCCTTGATTAGTCTGAGCAGTTCAGTAAAGCCAACACAGCTACACATAATACATCAAAATCACTCTAATGAAATTTAAGACAGTCCTTTCTTGCTGGACAGTGAGGTAGAAAATGGCTGTTAATGCTGTACATTGTATCATGGCAATTTTAAGTGTCCAACTTCACATCTACATGTGTGCTCAGAAGTTTAAGTGTACTGCTTAATCAGGCTTTCTTTGCTTTTCTAGTTTATCATCTCTACACTTTCAGTTCTGACCATCATCCATCTGCACTCATTTTCTTGGTTATTTCTGCACCCTACCAAGTACAAAGCAGCAACTGAAGTACTCTCTCTAGAATTTGAGCCTTTTCTTTTTCTGCACAAAAGCTTTTCTTCTTTTACATTGCCCCTGGAAACCAACTGTATAAACTCTTTCAGTCTCTGCCACACCACACTTATATCAATTTTATTTCATGCACAGAAGGACACATTGTATTTTCTGTATTTCAGGTGGAGGCTTTTTGTGGGGATCTGGACTCATGAGTATCTGTGCCTGTACTGTGAATAAAAATATTTTTGCTCTTATTTTTCTGCTTCTTATTATTTCTTCTATCATGTAGTCAGCTTCTAATTTACTTTTAAGCTGATGAGAACATCAGCTTAAAAAATTTAGGAAGGGTCTGTGAAAGGCCCCAGCACATGCCCAAGTCAGGAATCCACCATCTTGAGTTAGGTAAGGTCTCAAGTTAGGTATGATCTCTACATCATGTTTGGGGAACAAACATCTCGGCGTACAATTTTCAGTAGTCAGTGCAATCAGTCAGCAAAATCAGTCCATAGGATAGCTGAGGACTAATCTTATTCCCAACACCTCTTCAAAGTTTGAGCATGTCTACAGCAGACTATAACTCATGGCCCACGTACCTCTCTAGAATAGGGGACGTACATTTTGGGTGCAAATAATGGCTTGATAGTAGTGGAGCTGTGACTTACGCTTCAAATAAAAACTACATATCAGAGTTCTTCACTAAAAAATTAGAGGAAAGAATTCACTTTATACCCTGCCTACAAACTGTCCTCTTACCACTCAGCAATAGTTAAATTTATTTTCCATTTGCATTGGTAAGAAGACTGTACCTGGTAACAGCTCCTTTTTCACCATAGAGCCTATGGGAAAGGAATCCAGCTCTTCTTTTTATAGTTACTGAAGACTTCAGAGAGTGCATTAAAAAACACCATACCAGCCTCTGAACAAAAAGATGCCAGAACAGCTCAGAGACATTTAAAATAAACATTCCTGTTTCATGTAACTATTTAGAAATCAGATTCAGAAACTGAAGGAAATCAAAGAGCCATATCAAAGTATCCTTTATCCTTGCTATAGGAAAGCAGAATAGGACAATAACCTGCAGGAGCTCCTACCTTACAACACAGTATTTATTTTCCCTCTAGATGAAAGAAAATAAAATAGTATTAAAAAAATACACCAAGTGTGAATTGCTAAAATCTAGTGGTTTTGAATGACTCTGCAAGTTTCTTATTGATTTATATGTATTTCCTTTTAAGATTTTCTCATAAGAAAGGATTCATAATCAAAAAAACATCAGCTTTCATGATCTCATTTTTATTTCAATGAAGGTATAAGAACCCCTTATAAACTTAATCTCCGAAAAAATCAAGTACTCTGCACTGCTTTGTATAGACAGCTTTTATAAATGTTTTTACAAGCTAGGCTAAATGTAAGCATATTGCCCATGATTTTTTTTTTTCTTTTAGGTCATCTGGAGCAGGATTTTGGAGTGGAAAGTCCCAAGTCCTTGTATGAAGATGAGCACAATACAGGCAGTGTGGGATTTCAAATTTATGCTCTGAGCTCTGTGTAGTCCAGGCAGAGGTCCAGGTATCTGGTAAAACAGGGAACTTGCACACTGAAAGTTGGCCTTGGGTGGCCAAAATTCTAATTTTAAATACAGTTGTGTGTTAAACTTCTGGATACTGTATTTGCCAAGTCTATGCCACTGTGCAGAAATGTGGATGTCATTGGGTCAAAAGAACTGCAAAAGACTGACTGTTGCTCACAAATTGGAGAACACACTTGTGATGGGAGACTTCACAATGCTATTTCCATATTTTGGTTAATTACTAATGAGTTATATAGGTCTAAATCTGCATAAAGGATGTAAATGGCCTAAAACTAGTCTTCAGAATTGTCATTCTTTCCACATAATTCCTCCGGGCCCAATGGATCTGGTATTTCTTCTTCTGTCCTGACTCCCTCTGGAGAAGAAGGGGAAAAGGGGCTCTATCCACAATAAGTTTCTGGTTAGGAAATCAATAGGAAATCATCTTCCATTTCCTATATCTAAGCCTTAATCACCAGCCTACATAAAAGTTTACAAGATGGATATCCGCTTATTGCCTTTAAAGCTCCAGAAAGTTACCTTCAGCAGAGAAGTCCAGCTGAACCTGAAGAAAGGAAGGCACTTCTTCCACTACATCAGGTGCATCAGAGGAGAGTGGGACTTCAGGCAGACTTGGACTGTACTGCACATCATCTATAGACTGACTGATTTCAGGAAGCTCCCCAATGAACGCAGTTGTTCTTTTAGACCCACTGACAGAGCATTATTTCTCCCCATTTGCTGTAAATAGACTATGAGCACCTAACAGAGGGCCCTGCACTGTATGACAGAGGCACACCACTGCAACATCTGATATTTAGCTCCCGAAGTCCTCTGCAGTTCTAGCCCTCAAACAGTAGTGCCCACCTAGGATCAAGAGATATACACACACGCTCCTTTAGCCTGAGGATTACAGCCAAGCAGTTGAGAGAGAAAGGAATTAGAATAGAATAAAATAGAATAGAACAGAACAGAACAGAATCATAGAATCATAGATTTGTTTAGGTTGGAAAAGACCTTTAAGATCATCAGGTCCAACCCTTAACCTAGCACTGCCAAGTCCACCACTAAACCATGTCCCTAACCACCACATCTACATGGCTTTTAAATACCTCCAGGGATGGAGACTCAACCACTTCCCTGGGCAGCCTGTTCCAATGCTTGACAACCCTTTTGGTGAAGGAATTTTTCCTCATATCTGATCTAAACCTCCCCTGGCACAACTTGAGGCCATTTCCTCCCATCCTATCACTTGTTACTTGGGAGAAGAGACCAACACCCACCTCACTACAACCTCCTTTCAGGTAGCTGCAGAGTAGAGTAGAATAGAACAGAACAGAACAGAACAGAACAGAACAGAACAGAACAGAATAGAATAGAATAGAATAGAATAGAATAGAATAGAATAGAATAGAATGACTATTTCAGTTGGAAGGAACGTACAACAATCATCTAGTCCAACTGCCTGACCAATTCAGGGCTGGCCAAAAGTTAAAGCATGTTATTAAGGGCATTGAACAAATGCCTCTTAAACACTGCCTGGCTTGGAGCATTGACCACCTCTCTAGGAAGCCTGATCCAGTGTTTGACCACCCTCTCAGTAAAGAAATGATTCCTAAACTACACAAACCCAAAGTCCCTAGCCGCTCATCATAGGACATTCCTTCCAGCCCATTCACCAGCTTTATTGCCCTCCTCTGGACACATTCAAGGACCTTCACATCCTTCTTAAATTGTGAGGCCCAGAACTGCACACAGTGCTCAAGGTGAGGCCGCACTAACACTGTATACATTGGGATAATCACCTCTTTTGACCAGCTGGTTATACTGTGTTTGATGCATTAAAATTTGTTGAGTGCTTTTCACTATTATTTAGTGAGGTGGCCATGAAGACAGTTTCCTTCCAACAAAGTTTTTTTTTTGATGTTCCAGACTTCCAGTGTCATTTGCAGTTGCCCGGCTGGGCTTTTTATCTTAAAGGAAAGACAAGAACTGTTCACCCCATATTGGTTTCAGCAAATCAGAATACAAAATGAGGCTGTTGATTTCAGCTTTCAATTAAATGGCTAATTAGACAAACATTCTTTATCAACAGGGAATATCCCAAATTCATACAGGCAGCAGATGCAGCACTTACTCACATGAATAATATTCCTCAAACTGACAACCATGAAAGAAAAGCTTAGGAGAAACACTCCATCCCTGGAGACGTTGAAAAGGACATCATCTGACAAGGCATCAGAAACAAACTGAGCATGTGTGATTTTATCACCTTCACCGTTATAACCAAAGAAATGGTTTCATGCTGCATGCTTTTCTCTTGATTATACCCCTTTCCTTCTGAGAGAATTAAATGCTAGGATTTTCAGAGCTGTGACAATAAGCTACATATACAGCTTTGACCTTTAGAGTATTTCTTGCTGTAATTGGCTCATTATGTCTTTGGCAGGAGGGAGAATAGTACTATAGCCATTTCAGGCAGAAAAAATCTAGTCATTTGCAATAATTCTTCACACATATATAGAAAAATAAATCAAAGACAATTATTTACCAAAGGTGGTAATATGAGTAACTGCGATACAAGGATAGAACTAGACAACATTTTTCTCATGAAAAACAAAAATCCTGTTCAGATAACCTTAAATTCTTTGTGAATTTACCATAATTTTTTTTCTACTAGAAAACTGGAAGAGAAAACTGTGACAATAAAACTGTACCATGTTTTGTTTCTTAATGACATTCAATTAAAACAAAGCCAAACTTATTATCTAAATAAGAAAAATGGAAGCTCAAAAAGCAGCAAAATATTTCATTTTTGGTTGAGCACAATGTGTCCAATTCAGAGCTCTCTAATTGTTTATTTTATCAAGGCAAAATAAAATCCAAATAACTAACATGAAAATATTTTCCCCCCACTTAGACCTCTACTATTATTCACCCATTTCTTCCTAGAAGTCCTGAAGAACATTTTTAATGGGACAGTTGCTCTAACCAAAGACTTGAAGATTTTAAATGGCAGCATTCAAAACACTTAATCAGTTGCAGCTGAATATGTTTAGGGAAAAGACATGAAACTAGACTTCACTCACTGAGAGGATAACAAGCATCTTCTCAGTGCAGTAACCTGATTATTCTGTTGTTTGCTGTTCTGATCCACTTTGTAGCTGAATTAAATGGCACTAGTTGATTGGATTTGAGGAGACATGAGGAGATGCTCCGTGCCCTCTTGAAGGTTAACAACACTTAGGGTCTAGAACAAAGGTAGCTCATCTACTTCCACAGAGATTTTTTGCATGCTGTTTATCTCCTTAGAAATAGCTTGCTCTCAGTAGCTCATTTCTGAAGCCAATCAAGTAACATAAAATAACTTTTACTGTCTGAGCAATGATATTAGATGCTTCTGTTTCTTTTGGTTTTACTTATCAACTTACAGTTTTTCAGGTTACTCCGCAGCAAGATTCCTCATGTGATGGGTTACAGTCCAGATCTGGAAAAGGAGTATACAATGCCTTTTTCTAAACTTCACCAAGACTCTCCTCAATTTTAGATTCCAATTCTAGTGGGATACTCTGTATTTATCACTGCTTTTCCTGTCCTTCAGGGAGCAGCTGCTGTATGCCGCTCAGTTTTCAGTTCAGAGGGGATGTGCAGCATCTGGCTGGCCCAGAAGAAGAGGAGCTGGCATTCTGCTTCCCACTGAACAGACCTCGGCAACATTACCCAGCAGATCTGGATAAAAATTAACCACTGAGCTCCAAGCCAGGGTTTATGGAAAGAGTCCCAGATAATGCTGATGAGGCTGATAAGAGCATGGCACTCTGCAGAATATCAAGGCTTATTATCTCCTAAGTTAAACTCTACTTGCTTTCTTCAGAAGTTCACTTTAATCAGACGTAACTTTATTCTTAAATTCTAAGGTGAAGGTGTTTCTTGATCTTGAGCTTAGCACAAATTACCCTATTTGTAAAATCCATTTGTATAAAGGTCTCAGAATTAAAGCAATACTAGCAATAATGTCATTAGTTAACAATGGGAATCTTGTGAAGAAAAATACTTAAACGACTCAGCCTAAGACCTTGCAAACATTAATTGCACCATTCCTTATAAACAGTGAAAAGATCACAGGTAAAATGGGGTGAGCAGTACATGAGTTTTCTCCCACAAAACTTTCGAGTGACTTTCTCCATTTTCATGTTCCAGCAGGCCTTTGTTTCATGCTATCCAGCACAGAGCGGATCTAGTTTTTAAGTGCCACCGTAAGCAATATGTGCGTTAATGTGTAGAAACACAGAACACTACAAGAAACCCAATTGTTTTCTCGTTTCCCTGGTTCCAGGTCCAGAAGTCATTTGAGCTTAGCTTCCTGCTGCTTCTTTTTCATGTGTGCATCCCTCCAGACGTCAGCCAAGTGTTTTTTGAGGATAAAGCCAATACAATGATCCTTCTGGAAATAAGAGATGATAATGTGCTACCCCTGTGTCTCAGCTGAGGAAAACCATGAAATGAGAGGTAATTCAAAGAAAGCACTAATATTATTCATCAGACAGAATAATATGTCTCTGGTTTAATATGAAGTTGCCATTAATGTGACCGTTAGGTGTGGAAAGGATGTCATGCAAAGAACCACAGACCCCAACTACCATTCAAGGAAAACATACAGGACTAGAAATATTGAGATATTCTTACAAGTTTTCAGTAGAAAAGTCCTGATAAACCCTTGCCTTGTGATGCTTATTGTTTGCCTCTTCCCTACAGTAATACAAGTAGCCACAATCATGCATAGCCTTACTACCACAGGCATTTTTTTCCCAGGTGTTTCATTGTTCAACATAAATCTCACTAAAATTTCTCATGATAATACCTTTCTGATCCAGCTTTGTCTGTTTCCTGAATCCCATATTTGTGGAACAGTCTCTCAATAATTAAGCTTTAAGACACTTTTAGGACCTGAAATTTTGTTAGTATGCAAATTAATTACACATTTACAATAGAAACATTCTGGAGTTCTGATGCATGTAATTAGAGATAGCTCTTCAGTGGTAAGATGTTAAGTACTTTTATACAGGACGTGGCTTCATCTCTGAGTTCCTGCAAGGCTGGTTACTAAAAATATACTGCACATCTTATTAATGAGTCTCATATTGTGCTAAACTGAAATGCATACTAAGAACGGCATTAATATTTTGAACTTTATCCTCCTGAATCCTTCATCCTTGAAAAATACCTGCTAGCAGTAAATATACTCCACTCAGAGAAACTAGATTTGACCTTGCAGTGCCCCACAAATGTACCAGAGGTGCCTTCCTCCTCTTGCTCAATTAAACAAGGCTCCAAGCACTTGCTGTCACCTCTGTATTTGTGTGTTACCAGATAAAGTGTTCTTGCTGCACGAAGATTCACATCTGTGATAGCAGCTGAGAAAATGTTTTATTTTTGTCTCCCTGTGCTCCTAACTCCTTCAATTAATACTATGAATTAAGCAGGTCCCTCAAACTACCTTTGTCATTACAGTTGTTTTCCCCTAAGAGCACAGCTGCCTCATGTCTTGCAGAGGGCATTTTTCCTTGACTCCAGGGTCACACCAAAGCCTTTACAGTCTTTAAATAAACCTGTTTTTTGTTCTTTGCATGAAACCTAGCAAATGGTATTGACAACGTATTTTCTCCTAAAGAAATTGGGACAAAATATGAAAGTCTGTCTATCTTTGTTATTATCTGCTTATTTATAATTACTGAAATACATAAAAGCTTTTTCTTAGATTAGCCCCTATTTTTTGTGTCGAGCATTGTGCAGCAATAAGCACTCTCCATTCTATACAAAGTCCAAATTGCCAAGATAAAACGGTGGTAGGAATCCTTCCCTTCAGTAAACTCTACAGACACTTATGGAAGCACTTAAGGACTACATTTAATGGCACCCTCCTTGTCACACAATTGAACATACCCAACATAATGCCAATCTATGACATGACTGAATGCTTTTCAACCTTATGACATTATTAAGACATAATTCCATATTGCAATCCTCTTGCACATAGCTGGCCTAGCCCCTTCTCAGGACCAGCCTCCAAGCACATGAACAGAAATACACTTGGCATGTCAGAAATGCACACTTCATCCTGTGATCCAGCAGCTACACATATGTGCTCATCATGTGGCCAGGTACACACCTGTCATGCAACAAAGATGCCATGTTGAAATATGCTTTAGAAAGATGGTGTGTAATGGACTATAGACTTTATTGCTCTACGCTTCAGGCTGAAGGTTTAATCTGGAATTTTAAGACTTTTTTAATAGTATCATGGCTCTTTTGATCCAGCTGGTTAGCCAACATCCAGGGTCTTTCTGGGCTGTTCCTATTATTTATTTTTCCTTATAACTGCAGCATCTAACTGTATGTTTGTCACCTAAATGAAGCTTCAGTCTTTCAAATGTTTGATCACACAGTTGATGTTTAAGTGGTCAGCCTGGACAAAAAACAGCTACTATGTGTATACTACTAAACTTAGCAATGCCAATCCTCACTGAAACATTGGAATATGATTGTTTGTATTCTTTAACCATTAACATGTGCCCAGCATGCTTTTGGCATAACCCGACTAGCACGCTACCAGAAAAGGAATGTCTGAGCATGTTTCAGGGGATAGCATGGAACACAAACCCTCTCCAGTAGGCTGTATGGACCAGGCTATCCTGTTACTGGGGGAGAAGATCATTTAGGTGAACAGATATGGGATATACAATGCTGTTTGCCCTCACAACCAAAGGATAAAGTTTGGCCTGCATGATCTACTAGTATAGAAGAAGTCTGTGATGCTAAACACTTGAATGTGAAACAGATGGTGTCACACAAATCAGATTAATTATGACAAATTGTCTTTCTTATGTTACTAGGTACATACTGTAGCTTTTAATAGGAGCAATTGTCCTGATAAATACTTAGAAGTCTTAATCTTACTCTAAACAACAGCTGGGACAGTTATGGCATCACTGCAACAACCTCTTGGCAGACAACTAGCAAGACCTCCACTGACTGTGAACAGTTTCCAACATTATAGCCTTTTACTGATATCATATGGAGTCTCTTTCTGCTAACATCCCTTGCTACGCAGACTAATACTTGTCAGCTATAAGCTTTTTAACGCCAAACAATTATACCTATATCTGACCCTGGCCTTTCTGTATCAGCAAAAACTAGTGTCTGCTAGATAGTGTGAGAAAAAAGTGCAAGGATACTTCCATTGTAAATGATTAACTTCAGTATCTAAGTGTAATTGATTAAGGAACATCAATTAAGGTGTTTTAGGCTATGCTAACTGTTGTGAAAAGGCATGGAAAGTCAGGTATTTTTCTAAAGGTGTTGCTGTACGACTTCAGAGTCCAGAAGCAGCTAGTAGGATTGAACCTGCAATAGAATGTGAAAGCAGCACAACAGATACTGTGCACTTACAGTGGCTGACGATAATAAGTAACATGACAGCCTGTCTCATGTTGGCTAAACAGGCTCCCTGAATGCTCTCTAAGGCTAAAGCTGGAGGTCTGTCCAGTACTTCAGTTTACTGCTGCAAATGGCACTGATGGGTCTGGCAAGTGATGAATAAAATCTTTGAGCTGATCACACATGAAAAAATTGTTCCTTGAATATTTGTAGCTACTAAAGCCTGTCTTCCTACAGATTGTTTTTTTTAGTTTAAAAAGTGAAATTTATGCATGTTTTCCCCACATCTGTGCTCTCACAATTCTCCTTTTCCTCCTAACTCCCAGCTGATTGCAGCTACGCCCATGGTGACTGAATTGCCATGTGAACGTGCCGAATGACTAACCTGCAAACCACAAAAGAAATACCAGCTGAGTTCAGGCTTTAGCCTTTATCTCATCAGAGACACTAATTTTATCTCTCTCCTTTCCCTGCCATAATTTTTCATCATAGTTTTGGGACTGGAATAACTCATTAAATATGACTGAAATTAAGCTTTAGATTCAAGACCTACTGCATGGAGGGAAGTAACAGACAGAGAAGTCCCATAGTCATCTTTCCTTAGGAAAATGACCTAGAATATTCTTTTTCCTGCATGCCTAGGAGGAATAAATTTCATTTTTGTTTTTTTGGCAGGAAATCTGAAGTGCCAGAACTGATTGCTGTTGAAAAGCCATGAACTTGATTCTCAATCAGCTCTTCTGTGGGGTCATTTTAGCTGTAGTTCTGGTATTTAAAAAGTCAACAGGAGGATGGGTTTTGGCACTAAGTAAGGCGGGCATGACAACCTGAAATGGCAGTGCCTGGCCTTTTCAGGATTGATGCAATTGTACAACTTTTCCCAGAAGGAATCCCTCATTGCACATGATATTTGTTTAAATTTGAGTAGATTGTAACTACTATCTGCAGGAGTCTATAGAAATGTCATCAAAAATTCTGTTTACCGTACAGTGCATGGGATGATTACTGCTATTCACACTTCAATATTCAGTATCTATCTGGCACACAAGTTATGCGGGGTCTCAGAAATCAGAAATCAGGATCTCTGCGTCAATACTGGGTCACAGACGGCCTGAAAGAAACAGACTAAGAGCAGTGTGCTTTCATTCTTGAGATCAGTCTCTAGGCAACAAAGAGCTGAATTATGGCTACTGAATAGCATGATTATAAAACGCTTAAATTTTTGGAATCACATAAGTACCATATGTACCTGTATACATACAGGTATATAATAGGTATATAATCTATACCTACTATACACATATGTATGTATACATATAAGTACGCATGCATGTATAAAGTGTGTATATATCTAGATATGCACATAAAGGTACATATGTTAATGTGATTCTCACTTATAATAACATATGTGTCTATATACATATAGGTACAATATATATTATGTGTATAATATATGTATACTGGAACAGATGTTATTTCACGCAGCTCACATCATACGTGTGCATATATAGATATGCATGTGTATGTATATGTATAGACATATATACGTATGTGTACACATACGCATGCACATATATGTATAGATGATTGTTAAGTCCACCATGCTTGAAATACTTACATTCAGGCCTGAAAGAAGAAAGGTCATGTAGTCCTGTTTTTGGCCAAGCTGTTGCAGACTAATCCTTCGGCTGGGGCTGCACGGCTAGAAGGCGCGTCCCCTGGGTGGTGGATAGGGGATCCCTCTCTGGAGGGTGCACCGGATAAAATTGAAGAAGGTGCCGCGAACCAACGCAGCCTAAGGGAAGGCCACCCTGACAGAAAAACCACTGGCCCTCCAAGTCATGGGGGTTGGGCAGGAGGCCAACTACCTCCTCCTGGAAAAAAAATAAAAAGTTGCAGAAACAACAAGCATCAGAAATGGTGGGGATGGAGAAAATCAGTAACGAAGTGAGGAGGAGGAGATGGAACTGGATGGGTCATGTCCTGAGGAAAAAATCGACAGAAGACTGCACTGTGGCCCTTGGGTGGACTCCAGAGGGAAGAAGAAAGTGGGGTCATCCAAAAACAACCTGGCGTCGGATGGTGGAGGTTGACGGCATGGCACGCAGCCGCAGACCGATCGAAGTGGAAGAACAATGTTCGCGCCTTGTGTGCCTCCTGGCACTGAGAGAATTCAGTCAGTTGCAGACTAATGTCTAATCTGTTTCAGCTTCTTGCAATGTCTATATCAATTCATATTGCCTCTAAACTACCAGAGAGTGGGTTTTGAGTCATACCTCCCCACTGTGTATGAGAATGGTTGTAAATAAGAGCAAAGGTGGCAATCCTGGCACTGGGAGGTGATACCTGAAAGGCCTAGTGACTATTCTGGCTTGAAGTCAGAGCACATCCATTGTGGCCTAGAGTTTGTTCTTTCTTTGGGGATCGACTAGGAGATGCCATTAATCTCATTTAAGAGCTCACCATCTCTGAGGGTTCTTTGACTTCTCCTCCACTTGAAAAGGCAAACATTCATTTCTCCTCCGTGACTGTAATCACCCAATTCAACTAAAATAAATTTTTCTTCACAGGAGGGTAAGTGGGAGAATTGTTGGTTTGCATGGACTGAGTCACTGCTACTGCTCCTATGGAGAAATCCCACACGAAATATTCAGGGAAATAGGAAACATGCAAAAGAATAGTCAGAAAAGTGAGCTCTTCAGGTACATCTGTAGATGCAGGAAAGCAATACTTTTTGCTACTTCCTGGTACTTAGTGAGCCTATCTCAATCTTTAACAAACTGTTTTATTTCCTACCTGTCCAGAAACAGTTTCCTTCTCCATTTCCACAAAAGTGTCTATCTCTCCATATTCTTACCCTTTCACTACAGTACAGGAAGATAAGGAAGTAGAGCCTGTTTTGAGGACCAAGAAACTACCGCTGTTTCAATCCAAATATTAAGATGTTTCCAAGGCAGGCTAACAGACAGGAGAAATTATCTTGCCAGCACTCTGCTACTCTTAATCTGAAGACCATCATGTCAAAACATCCTAAGATTATTTTTAACTCATTTGCAGAAAGGTGGACAGTTTTTCATTACCTCCATCAAAACTTTAATGTTCCTTGAGTACGTATCCAGCTTCGTGAAAAATATCTTTGTGTGGGCTCCTTAGATGTGTTTCGATTGCAACTGAGAGGCCAACCCAAGAGAACCAGTGCAGTGAAGAGGCAGAATGGGGAATAGGAAAGTGCTACAGAGCCCAGAGGTCTAATGAATATTTAATTATTGATAGAAAGTAGATCAGCTCAATTAGGCAAGCTGAAGAGAGACTTGCTTTCTAGCCTGGACCTTCGATCACTCAGCTGGGGCATAAAAGACTGCTCTAAGTTCCACTCTGCCTGGTTGGAAACCGGGGTCTCTCAGGTTGGTGGTTATTTAAGAGTCCATTTGTTAGCTATCTGGAACATTAAAGGTGTTGGTTTTGGTTAACAGCTTGCAAAACAAGTGTCAAGCTTTCAGATGTGAAGGTATTCTGCAAGGTGGGATCCATTTTTCCAGCCAGCCTCCATGTGCCAACACTGGTAATCCCTCAAACAGGCATCACTTGACCACTTAGGGCTTACTGGGTAAAATCAAAAGCTTAAAATGCTACCTGAAAACAAGAGGCAGCCAATCCCAGTAATGAAATAATAGGACTAAAATAGGACTATCAGATTCTGTAATGGTTGCAAGGGCAGGAGGTCTGGCTTCAGAGCTCAGGGCCAGCCCAGAGTCAGAGCAGCTGAGGGCAGCCCCCATCCCACTGGGGAGGCCGAGCCATGGCCCACCCTGGCCCGTGACATCTGCTTTTCAGCTAAGGCCCTAATGCTTGAGCTATAGCCTGTGCTGCGATGGGCTGCAGGGAGCCGAGGGCCTGCAAGCTGCCATGACCCCTGCACCCACACCCCTCACTTCTGCACGCTGCTGTTGCCTGGGGAGAGTGGCGGGGGGGCACAAAGTTGTGGGCCCTCTCACAAGGCAGCTCCAGATGGTGGGCAGAGGCTTAAAAGCTGCTCTATTTGATTTTCACTTGTAGTTCAGTGGGCCTGTGCCCTGGAGAGCTGCCAGACTGGTGCTGTTTAGCTTCTTGCTAAGGCACAGTGTATTATTTCATTTGTACACAGCTTACATGGCTCAGTGATGTTAAATCTACATGGACCCCCTATCTCCTCTCCAATAAAACACTGAAAGAAACACTCATAAGTCATGCAGCCAGAACCGTTGGCTGGAAAACTGACTTGCCAATTGTTTCCAAGATTTTTAGCGAGTGTCACAACCTCTTAGACCCTTGCGCCTCACAGTTCCCAGTGAGGGCTGCGCAGAGCAGCGTGCATGGCAGGGACCTCGGTGGCCGTGCTGCAGGGGACATGTTCTCGGGGTGCTCAGAGCTGCTCAGGGCTGAACGAAATAAATATCTGGCTTTGGTGGGGAGATTATCCGCCTCAGACAGGGCAGTGTCCTGGAGCAGGGGAAGATTTCTCAGGCTTTTGCCACCTAAGGAGAGATGGTTATTTAGATTAAGATGAGGAAGAGGGAATGGCCTATGATAAGCCACATACCACCTCAGGAAAGGGATTGCACCCTGACAGGTACATTTAGTTGAAGTAATAATAAACAAAATTTAAAAGTATTAAAAAAAAAATAAAAGATCATTTGCTATAATCATGCTCTTACTTGAGAGTCTAAAATTCATACCTACGAAATGTACTTCTTTTAAAGATCAGCATTATAAAAGCCAGACTGCTACTTTGAATCTTGACGTCATTAGTCTCTGAGCTGTTCTTATGCTATTCTTTTAACGCCAGCTGTCTCCCGAGTGTCATCTGCTTCCCTTCGACGTCAATGAAAAAATTTCCTTGTTTGCCATGGAGATCCCATTGTGGCCCACAAGGTAAATGAATCACTGTCCATAACTATTATTTGGCTCAAAGGTGAGGAAAATCTACTGGTCTGTTAAATCCCCTCCCTGTAGTCTTGTCTCGTTCCCATGTGCCATCTTGTGGCAGTAAAAATTTAATTCAGCTCTAGCTAAAACCATCATTCCAGACTGAGATTCAGCGAAGCACCAAGTCATTGCCCATCCCACGGTTATGAGCTTGTCCCCCCCCGATGTTCACTAGCACCTTGTGTCATGTTAGGCACACACATGGTAACAGGGGCTCCATCCTTTTCCAGAACTTGGTGACAAGTCTAAAATAAAATATTCCCATCAACAGGTTAGAAGATGTTCAGAGTGAGAAGGGGAGACTAGATTGGATTAGAAATACGTTATATGGACAGTTCACCAAACCAGAAATTAATCTTGCCCGGAATAGCTGGCTTTTTTTGCCTGCTGTAATTATTTGTGGAGGGAAGGATGAAGCGAGGTAGGGGGGATAACACCTGGTGAGGAGGAATCAGGAGCAGCCACAGGCAGACTTGGGAATACTGAACAAGGGTCAGCAGTAATAGGAAAGAGAGCCGTGGTGCAAGACATAAGCAGAGCCTGCCCAAGGCTTCACAGCAAGTAAGACAAAATTGGATTTGCTATTTCAAATATGAGGAACAGGCCACAGCTGTCATGGGGAACAAAGAGGCAGAAGGAAAGGGCTGGAGCAGCAACAGAGAGCTCTGTCCCAGTTTCAGAGGAGAGTCTTTAAAGTCAGGCCAGACATTACAGTTGTGGCTGGAACTGCACAATAACATCCTCAGCCATGCAGAGGGTCTGCCTCTTCTCCAAACACACCACAACTACCATGCCACAGGCTGGCTCCTGCTCAGCCGCAAGTATTGGGCATCAGCAGAAGACATGGCTCTACAGACAGTTTATTGCCTCCAGCAGCATGCCATCCTACATACCAGTCTGCTTTATCCCAGACAGAGACATTTCAGATCCCTGGAGAGCCTTTGGCATCAGATCCACAGGTCTTGCTCGCTTGTTAGTGATGAGAGCTTGCACTGTCCACACAGCCCAGTGTCAGCAAAGGTTATTGGAGAAATCCCTTTCCTTGGCAGGGCAGGCAGAGAATGAGCACAGCTCATGTCTGTAGGGGCTGGATCCACGCAGACAGAGCACTGAGACCAGAAACATACAAGTCGTATGCTGTTAAGATGAACAGTCTGGTGAGAAAAGGCAGGAAAGAGGAAATCCCTTAAGGTCTTTGCAGTGAATTTAATAGCTCCAACATTTACACTCATGCTACGTGAAAGCATTTCTGTCAGAACAAAATATTACTAATAGTATAAAATGAGGCACTTGGAACTTAGGAAATGCCAGTACTGAAGCATTATGACATAGCCATTAATTACACATTTATTTCTGAGTGATGTCCATGGCGTCATCATTCAAGGCCTTTATGATAACAGGAAGAAAAAGCTGTTGCTTAGATCAGTCTTCCCGTGCTTTTTTTCTAAGGCAAGGCCTGCTCAATATTTTATGAAAATCTCTTCAGACCAACAAGCCCACAGAGGCTTTAATTTATAAACATCTAAGCTTCAGAAAAAGCAATGAATGGTCATTAGGTATTATATTTTTAGCCTTGTTTCTGTGGACAAATGTATTTTTTAAATGAAATCTCTTCATGGACTATAGTCCAATATTTTCTCATATTTTACAGCCTCCCAGGCTGATTGAATTTCAGGTTAAAAGGTAGTTATATCTAGATTATTCTTGCCTTATGTTACAGAATGAGATAAAATGATGTGATGGTTTAAGCAGCTGAGTGTCTTCCTTTATCTCTGTCACAGAGTGGTGCTGAGCTAATCAATTAAACGAAGCTTTCTGCAAGTAGTCCCTACTCCCATGCTCTTCATAACTTGTAATATTGTTGTGTGAATTCCCTGGTTGCTCAGTCACAGAATCACAGAGCAATTCAGGCTGGAAGGGACCTCAGGAGGCCTCTAGTCTAACCTCCTGCTCAAAACAGGCTCAGGTGTGAGAGAGACAACATCATTGCTCAGGCCCATGTCCAGTCAAGTTTTGAATAACCCCAAGGATAGAGACTGCACAGCTTCTCTGGGCAACCTGTCCCATTGCCTGACTGTCTTCATAGGGAAAAGGTTTTCTTTATACCGTAGAATCTGCCGCTGCTTTAAACATATAAAGTGTTATATAATATTAGCTTCAGAGAATTTTAAAACTCAATTCCTGTTTGTCTAAAGCTGGGCACCAAAATTAAGAGATACTCAGTATTACCCTCAATCTGCTTTAGCCCACTGTCTGTAAAATAGGATTAATGCAACATATTCCTGTCATGGTACTGGGAAATGAAATTCATTTTTAAGATGATTTTGTATCAAATGGACGAGAAATATATAACCCTGTTTTTAAACCAGGATTTGAAAAGTGAGTAATAAAAATGTTTTGGGCCAGACACTAAGAAAGAAATGCAGTCTTGTGGGGAAAAAAATATTATCTGTCATGGTCATGAACACATTGTTGTGAATTAAAACATTTGTAAGTTTATATTTCCTAACATTTAAATGCTTCTCTTTCCACTCTCAGTAAGGTCATTCCAGTAAAGTTTATTTGTATAGTAGACAATAATAAAACTACTCACACAGTTTCTCTCTAATAAGACTCTGTAAAATTGTTGGGTTTTTGCTTCAGACATCACATGTATAGAAATCACGAAGAGGGCTTTGAAGTACATCGTGGCCTTGGTGGCTTTGATTTGAGGTAGAACAGGAGAGTGTTCCATGTATAAGAAGGAGCATTGAAGCTGCAGCTGTTTCCTGTTAACATTTGCCATCTCCAAGAAATGCAGACCTCTAAAGAATCCATGCTACCTCATTTCAAAACATATCCTTTCTCTTCTGGTTTTGTTTCTTTCGGTTTTGGTTTTTGTTGTTGTTGTTGTTGTTGTTGTTGTTGTTCTTTTATGTTAATATTTACCTGTATTAGAAGAGCAAATATGTAAACAGGTTCCTTAGAAGCCATTCCTGAAGCTCCTTTTGTCGTGCATTCAGTGTTCACGTTTGCATGAGCTACTGTAAAGTATTACCTTATCCTGCCTCTGGATGTCAGCATTTGCCTTCATTTGGAAACATTTATAAATTGTCCTTAGAATCGCTTGTCTCTAAGAAACCATAAAGTCAAGATGTATTTTAGCAGATTCCAGCTGTCATCCTGAAATAGTCTGAACAGTTTGGTCTGGCTTAGTAGTGTTTTCAAGTAAACTGGAATAACCATCCTGAGTCAGAAAATTATGTTCTCTGTGTAAGTAAGAAGGGATTTTTTTTTTCAGGATTTCACTTCTAAGATGTAGGGGGAAGGAGGTTCAATCCTGAATTCACCTTTTCCCCCAACATTTAGACTGCAAGCCATGAGCAAGAAAAAAGAAATGAGAAGAAAAAGAACAGGTTCAAGCATGTGCTGTCCTAACCAATTGCTGATATACTATCAGATGAGCAAAAGCTATACACAGCTTTTTCTTCCAAGCTGAAGTTTGCCTCTGAGGCAAAAGCTGTGTGAGGCTGCATTATTCCAGCCTGCATTATGGCCAGGTGGTGGGGACAAAGCTGCAGAAAGGCAATCTTGCTCTTCATGAATGTTGTCAGAGTGATGGCTGTCATGTGGTGGGAGAGCAGGAGTGTAAAGAGAGAAGAGAATAGTAATTATTTAAACTGAAGGACCATAATGCCTATCCAATCTAGCCTGCGTGCAATCTCTCTCCTGATGCACACTAGTAAGGCCTCAAATCCTGTGGATTCACAGCGTGACTCCTGCAGGCTCAGTCATAGAAGGTTCTCTGTAACACCCAACTCTCAGTGACACCCAATAGATTTGAAAGAACTCAGCACCTCATGGGACCAATTCTCTGCTTTTCTGTAGCTCCTAATATGTGAGCTCAAAGGCACTGCTAGTAAAGTTTCTCTAGATCTCAGTAACTGGGTATCAATCATGTCCTGTGGAAATCTGTCTGCCTAGAAGATTTTGCTTCTTATTTTGACTCAGTTAGACTCACAGAATCATAGAATATCTCAAGTTGGAAAGGACCCATAAGGATCAAGTCCAACTCCCTACTCCTCACAGGACTTTAGGACTACCTAAAATTAAACCATATGACTGAGAGTGTTGGCCAGACACTCCTTGAACTCTGACAGGCTTGATGCGGTGACCACTTCCCTGGAGAGCCTGTTCCAGTGACTGACCGCCCTCTCAGTGAAGAACCTTTTCCTAATGCCCAATCTGAATTTTCCCCAACACAGCTTCATTCCATTGCCTCATGTCCTATCACTGGTCACCAGAGAGAGGAGATCAGCACCTCCCCCTCCGCTGCTTCTCTTGAGGAAGCTGTAGACTACCATCAGGCCACCCCTCAGCCTTCTGTTCTCCAAGCTGAACAGACCAAGTGACCTCAGTCGCTCCTCTAAGTCTTGCCCTCGAGGCCTTTCACCATCTTGGTCGCCCTCCTCTGGACACACTCTAATAGTTTGACGTTCTTCTTTTATTGAGGCGCCCAAAACTGCACACAGTACTCGATGTGGGGCCACACTAGTGTGGTGTGGAGTGGGACAATCACCTCTCTCAACCGGCTAGCTATGCTGTGCTTGAATCCAATAATACAATATATAATCCAATAATCTCCGATGTAAAAAAACTCACATAAAGTCACTGGAAGGAAATTATATAGTTAAAATTGAATTTCTTGAGAAAACAGAAATAAGTGAAAATTCATGCATGCAAACCAGAATGTTATGTCCTATGTGGATTTATATTCATACCATCATACATTAACAGGTTCAGTTTGATAAACACAGTGTGTTGTTAGAATGTTGTCCCCTGAAGCATGAGCTACAGTTTTATGCTGGAATTCATGGAATTTTCTTCTATTTTTATTCATAGCACTGTGATGTGAGCTAGGACAAGAAATGTCTTAGAAGGAGGGAACATTCAAGAGTCCCTGTCATCTTCTGTATTGAAAGACACTTGTTTTCTGATCAGATTTAATGCATGACAGTTACTGGATAACTCGAAGTCAGTCATAATTGTTTTGTTTAATTACAGCTGCCATAAGTTTGATTCAAATTAAAAAAAATATATTCTGAAATTTATGAGAGGAAATCCCTGCCATGCTAAATGTAGTCTGATTTAACCTAAAGATGGTGGAGCAATATTGTCATAGCCGAATTTGCTCCCCTTTCAATCACTCATTAAACTGGTTTTGATTTATAGATGCTTTTACAACCCCCAAGTGTAATGAAAATGGTGTAAATGCTCCCATATTAAGATACAAGTGTGAAGATACTTTCCTGCTACCCAGCTGTCTCTGGCCTTTTGAACCAAATTAGGGACCACTTAAGGAAAGTGGATGTAAACAAGCCCATAGGACTGGTTCGGATGTGTTTATGGGTACTGCAAGAGCTGCCATATGCTCTTGTAAGGCCACTCTGAATCATCACTGTAAGGTCATGGAAATTAGGTGAAATCTCCAATGACTGATAAAAAGGCAAATGTCACACCCAACTTCAAAGGGCAAGAACAAAAAGCCTGGGTAGACAGTTCACTTATTATCTGTCCACAGGAAAATTAAGAGGCAAATCTTCCTGGAGGCCATTTCCAGGCACATGAAGCACAAGAATTTGATTGGGAGCAGCCAGCACAGATATACCATGGGTACATCATGCCTGACGAGCCTGATGGCTTTCTATGATGAGATGACTGGGTCATTGAACAGCTGGAGAACTGGCTTTAGCAAGGCATAAGTAGCCCATAATATCCTCACAGCCAAACCAAAGAGACAGACTGGGTGGTCAAGGCTGCTTTGAACAGCTCTCAGAATCTGCCTGTATTCATGACTTTGTTCTCTTTTTGCTTCAGTAGCAAAGAAGCATAAGTGCTTGTTTCCAACGAGCAAATTGAAGTGAATTGCTATTATTACTTGATCAGTTCTGACACTCCTTGGTGCAGTGTAGTGCATGAAAACACAGTCTCTGCTGAAAAACAGCCCCCATGACAAGCCCAAGGAAAGCCAGACACCCTGAAAAATGGGAGGTGATTTAGTGATTGTGATCTTTGCTTACTTCACTGTCAGTTCCTTCTTCTGTCTTCCATTAAGACTTTATAGATTACAGGGGGGACTTTACAGATATATTTGTGGTCTAATAACTGCTACCCTCCTCATATCCTATTAACTTTGAATGTAAGAGTAGAAGTACTCAAAGCTGAATTTAGACAAACCCTATATCAAGGACAGTCACCACATTATAATTTAAAAGAAAAACTCATGTTTTAAAATACAATTTACTCTGAATACAAAATATCTGGGAAGTATAATTCTGTAATGAATAAAATTGCAGATAATATACAGAACTGATATAATGCTTAAGGTTAGAAATAGAAGTGCTGCTGAAACAAGCTCGCTGTTGACAAAACCAGCTCAGAAGAATCAGTAAGATGATTATCTGGGTCAAGTTGGGATCTCTTCAGATCAACTCACACAGCAAAACCCACATTGGGAGCTATCAGCTCCAGAGGTCTCTGTGTTAAACAGCACCTGAACAAAAGAGATTAATATGGAGAAAGGAAGAGATGCCATCCACATGCCTTAGATTTTGTGATTCTTCCATAATGAATACAATGGAGGCTGTGTGAGTGTGGATCCAGGGTTTCTCAGCAAAGACCATAGACAGTTTGTAGGATAATGAAAAGTTAAAAAGAAAAAGTTTGAAGGGCTCCTGTTTCCTGTCAATGGAGAAGGGATGGTGAAATCTTATGGAAACCCTGGAAAAGCCAGCAGGCAATTCTATGGGCTTTGTTTTCACTGTGGTGTTAGAAATGGTTTTGATTACCAAGATGAGCTACAGTTTCTGCACATAAATAACACCTTTGTTCTAAAATGCAATCGCTGTCAGGTAGAAAGTCTGATCAGTGTTCAGCTTTCCTCACCCTCTTTTCTCTCTTTGTCTGATTTCTTTGAAGTTCAGTAAAATATTCGTAGCATGCTATCACCATCACTTCTCATAAAAAGCCCAGGAATTCAGACCAGTCAGGACAAATTATATATAAGCTAAGCAATGGTTTCTTTCAAAGAGACTGCAACTTGGGGTGAGGTGTATCCTTCCACCTGGCTGGCAAGAAAGTACCTTTCTTCTGCTTTGTATTTTTCTAACTTACTCATAAAATAGGAAGGAACATTTCTTTCCTGACTATGCTCATGGAGTCTCACTAAGACTTCACGGTAGTATTTGGCATCAGAGAAAACCATGTACCACATTTCCCTTGATACTAAAGGGACTGGGAAAACATAAGGTTAAGTAAACATATTTCCTTGAAGGAGGATTTTTTTCCATCACCTTGCCTCTTACCTTCACAGTAAATACCTGCCTTCTTTGTATACCTGCACCTTCATTAAATTCATACTGTTTTCACATGGTTGTTTTATAGTTTGTGCTTTATGGTCATTTACAACCTCTTTTCATTTATCTTATTTAAAACGTCTAGTTACAGAAGCACCAAAGCACAGGTTGAATGATTCATAGAAGTGCACAACTTTTAAATTTGATAAAAAGAAGATTCCCAGCTTTCTTAACAGGCAAGTTACTGAAGTCCCCAGAAAATCAGGTTTTCTTTTTTTCTTAAACAGCATAAGTGCACTCTAATGCTGGGACTGACAGCTGGAAACATCCTACCACCAACGTCCAAGATACAACTCCAGTGTCTCTCGAGTTCTCCAGGTGATATCAAATGAAATGAGCTCACAGAGCAGAAGACAATCTTCTAAAGATCTCACTCCATGGCAAGCACTTAAACTGGGATCTGAGTCAAACTGGAATGTGAGAGCTTCGCAGGGCTAATACCATCAAACAGGTATCAGATGCAGCTCAGTGGATATGAGACATTGTAATACATATCAGGCTGACAGCTCTGGGAACTGAAATCCTCGATCTACAACTTAAATATAAGGTAAGCCATGACAGAGCAAATGTCTCACAAGCATGGTTCACTTATCATCACAAGCAAGCAGCTTTCGTGACAAATGGCAGTTGTTTACATCACCTCCATTGAGATTATAAGCAAGGGCGTCTATGTTTTATCCTCTTTCTCTCTGCTATAATACAAGTTCTTCTGGTACTGTATTAAGCATAGGTGATTAACTTGTGTCATTTGTTTGCTCCTTTATCTTCAGTCATTGTGTTCAACCTAGAAGGTTACATGACTTTTTAGACTCTTTGACCTCAAGTCTTTTAGTACTTTGAAAACAAGAGAAAAGGTTTTGAACTTCATCTGATATTCTGTGGGAAGCCAGCACTGAGTTGAAACTGGTTTGATGTGTTTGTAGCAGCCACTGCCACTAATGCTGTGGTGGTATGTACCAACTGGAGCTTCCCAAGCTCTGGGGGCTTCAGATCCATGAATGGTCATGGAGCTACATCACAGCTGTAGAGCCAGCACAAAAATGTGAAAACAGAAGTCAACTTGAAATGGTTGAGGCTTAATGTCAGTGAGGAATCCAGCAGTGATCTTCATTAGGGGACTGAATTAGGCAGTCACAGGTAGACTGCTTCTAACAAAAAAGGCTGCACCAAGGCTGTCCAGAATTGCTCAGTTTCTACCTATTCTTCCTCTACTGGCAGATCGTATGCTAACACTTGCAATTTTTATAACAGTCTTGTTGCCATATGTGGTAAAGCTCAGGTAGCTCTATATCACCTGCCACTACATATCATCTTTATCTGCAAGTAGATATTAAATTGGATTATAGAGAAACAGCTAACCTTTGTACTATTCTGTAAGTAAAACTAGTCCTCAGGACTGAACTTTCAATCACTGTCCATTTTATTGTTCCCTCCTGGAAGTACTCAAATAAATTTATCAAATTATTCTGAATTTCTGCTAACTCTCTTATACAAGGCTGTACTATCACATGATATAGAGGGGTTAAAGAGGAAGAGAATGGATGTCTTCCCTCTGTCCTTTGAAATGAAATCATCCTCTCTTTGCACCAGTGATGCAGTTTGAATGCCATGTTCTGGTCTGAAGCCAGAGCATTAGCTTCCAGTGAATGGGTTCATATTTGCCTTTGGTTAGGTTTTTGGTGAGCCTGTTCCACAAGGAGGGACCTTGGGCAACAGCTGAATATATCTATTGTGAGTTTCTCAGACAGGAGTAAAATTTGTGGGACACAGCTTGAGAATATGGACTCCTTTCCAATGGGTCATGAAAGGCCTTCAGATGGTGAGAGCTAGACCAAAGGTATTCTAAAGAATGGAAAGACTCTGTAACCTATGAATACCTGGTGCTTTTTTAAAGCTCATTAACAATGTTTCCCAATAAATAGATGTAAAAGGAACTTGCCAGTGTGAAATGTGTTTGTTCAAATTGAAGCACACTGTGGTGGGTTGACCTTGGCTGGTCACCAGGTACTCACCCAGCTGCTCTATCATTCCCCCTGCTCAGCAGGACAGGGGGACAAGATACAGTGAAAAGCTCTTGGGTTGAGACAAAGAAAGGGAGATCATTCACCAATTACTGTCATGGGCAAACCAGACATGATTTCAGGGAAATTAATTTAATTTATTACCAATTAATAACAGAGTAGGATAGTAAGAAATAACAACAAGATTAAAAACACCACTCCCTCCACCGTCCCTTCTTCCCAGGCTCAGTTTCATTCCTGACTCTTCTACCTTCTCTGCCCTGAGTAGCTCAGGGGGATGGGGCTTGGGAGTTGGGAGTCAGTTCATAACTGATAACTTTGTCTCTGCTGCTTCTTCCTCCTCATGCCCTTCCACTGCTCCAGCATGGGGTCCCTCCCACGGGAGACAGCCCTTCACAAACTTCTCCAATGTGGGTCCTTCCCACGTAGTGCAGTCCTTCAGGAACAAGCTGCTCCAGTGTGGGTCCTCCACAGATCCTGCCAGAAAACCTGCTTCTACATGGGTCCTCTCCTTAGGCCACAGCTTCTGCCAGGAGCCTGCTCCAGTGCAGGCTCTCCATGGGCTGCAGCTTCACTCAGGGCATGTCCCCCTTCTCTGGTGTGGGGTCCTCCATGGGCTGCAGAGGGACAATGTGCATCACCATGGTCTTCTCCACGGGCTGCAGGGGAATCTCTGCTCCAGCACCTGGAGCACTTCCTCCCTCCTTCTTCACGACCTTAGTGTTTGCAGGGCTGTTCCTCTCACATTTTCTCACTCACCTCTCACAGCTGCTGTGCAGCATTTTTTACCCTTTCTTAAATATGTTATCACAGAGGCGCTAGCAACAAAGTTTAAAGGACTCGGCTTTGGCCAGCAGCAAGTCCATTTTGGAGCTGGCTGGAACTGGCTCTGTCTGACATGGGGGCAGCTTCTGGTGTCTTCTCACAGAAGCCACCCCTGCAGCCCCTCTGCTACCAAAACCTTGCCACGTATACCAATACACATACCAATGTTAATAACATCTGGCTTAGGGATTTATTCTCAAATGTCTTACGCACTGAATTCTCAGGCAAAACTGCTGCATATCTGTCCTGGTTAGGCTCCAGCACAATGCTTTGAATAGCAGTAGTTTTTCTCTTACAAGCTAAAGAAAAAACAACTCCATTATTAGTATTTTTTACTGTTCCTTTAAAGTCATCATAAGATGTGTTTGCTTCAGTGAGCACTGTGATCTGTGTACATTTTGTGTTATTTTATAAAAATAGCCTACCCTCTTTTCCCATTGCTGCATGGAGTCTGCGTGAAGATGAAACTGGCATAATAAGGTCAGTGCTGCTGGGTAGTGTAACAAACTTGTCAGTAAATGTTAATATCAAAAACAGAATCTTGGAAACATTTTCTTTATTCTTCTCACTTGCTTAAGACGTGCGGTTTCATGTATCACCACTTGCTGTTTTCAGTAAAAAAATATGCACACATTAAAAAAGAAATGTAATTAAAACATTTCATTTAAAGCCAGGAAAAGATTCAGAATCTAGTCATTAGAAGGAAATATAGGCAGCTATACATACTTAATTTCCTGTACATACTAACAATAATGTCTTTTGGGGTGCATTTCTGACATGTTTATTACCATCATATCTAGGAACCACAGGTTAAATCCTTGACCATGTATAAATCCTCTTTTCAATGCTTCAGTGGAAGATTCACCATTACAGAAAAACACTATGCAAATCAGATTACATTTTAGTACCTTAGCGATTCCAATCCTTCTGCCCATTGACCATGCCAACATTCCCTATATAGACACTGTAGAAAATCCCAGAGAAAGAAGCAATAAAAATAATGAAACAATGAAAACCTTACAGTACAGGGAGAGAGATAAGAGATTAATTTGCTGGGGAAAGAAATGAGAAAGGTGTCACTAGAAGGACAAAATCTGAAAAAAATGTGGAGAAGAACTAGTCACACTTTCATATTTTCTGAATTTATAAGCAAAGAAAAAGGTTATGGTTCCAGCTGTGGGTCTTTGCATCATGTTCTGCCCTTGGCATATGCAAATTTGAATCTCAAGCATGTGTTATGTGAAATGTGGTGCCTGCACCCAAATTTACTGCATTAACCAAGGAACAGAATACAGGAAGGTCTTTGTGGTATATCAGCATGGCTGACAGTGGGAACGCTGAGCTCACATTGCCTGCATCCCAGAAGCTGTGGTGTGCATGACAGTAAGTCTGTGATAATAAGTATTGGTAAGAGGTGCACCATAGTATATCTTTACACTTATATAGTAATCTGGGTACCAGTTAGCTTGGAGGGAAGTGGAGAAATCTGGTATGTGGGTGTAGCAGTCTCCAGTCTGCTGGCAAAGATCCACACAGATGTACCCATCAGTAACCAGGCTCCAAACTGCTGCAGGCTTTTTAGATATTGTTTAGAAAATACCTTTTCCCCTTTGATTTTTTTCAGGTAATTTAATTTGAACCCATTTTTGCTTTCTTCTTTGGTGAAGATAAACAACAGATTTGTCAAAGTGGTTCACAGAGGTGGTTGTGGGTAACATACAGTCTAATCCACCTCCTTTCACTAAGAAACTGAAAGATTTACAGCTGAGCTCCCTGAGTGGGGAGGGAACAGAGGGAATCTAAAAGCATGTAATATCACTTAACTCTTTATTCAATAAGTGCAGGATTTATTCCACAATCTCTTCAGCAAATATGTTTATGGTTTTTACATTTGTGATGGCTTAGCATTCTGACATAAAATTTTCCGTTGTTTATTCAGACTTGTCCAGCAGTACAGGATTGCTCTGAAATCTCTGTATTTTTAGATGTTTTAGGGCAAAAGAAAGGTTCTATTTGGAGACTGCACTTAAAAAATCCTGAGGCAAGAGGTTGCATAGCAATGGGAAGAGTGCATGCTCAATACTGAATCATCATCCTTGCCTTTCTGTTACTATGGAGATGGCACGGCTGCTTCACAGCTTATTCTGCCATCTCCACAGCTGCACCAAGAGTTTTGGTAGGGTGCATGTGATGTCTCTGCTCCTCATACCTTCTATGTCCTTCACAAACATGACAGAAGAAACTGATTATTTTTCAGTTTGTGTTTAGATCCTGGCTTTCTGAAGTACCATGTCACTGCTGTGTTTAAGAATATCAGTGTCAGTGCATCCTGGGACTGTGTGAAGCTCAAGGGATTAAGACTGATCCTTTAAACACATATACCTCTAAAAGTACTACTGTGAATTTTCTCTTTTCTATCTAAGAGTCTATGTACAGGATACCTTACCCACCCATTTTTCGAGAACTTCCTATATACATTCAATTTAATATTAGAATGTGAAAACCATTATAATTAATGTACAAGCACAATGTACATTTATCAAGTATTTTGTATTCTAGGGCTATAGTGAGGGAGAAAAGGAGGGGAGTTAAGCAGCTGATGGCTCCAGGTATGAGAAAGAGGCATATGGCAAGGAGCCATTTCTCTCTTGTGCCAAAAACATTTTAGCTAACACATTGAACAGAGAAGCAGGTCATATGATGATTTCTTTTTACAAACAGCACTTGACAGGCTGCACTAGTTCAGAAGTATGTCTGATTTTTTGAAACGCATTTCTTCTTTCAGGATCAGAGAAGCAGCTACAACCCTATGTATAAAAGCCCATTTAATGTGCATGTGAACATTTCCAATAATAATCTCAAACGCTACTTTAACCCCATCAGGTCAAGACCATACCTTCATAACTAGGACTGCCGTATATTCAGTTGTTTTTTTTTCCACTGAGCTATCTTGCCTGCATGAGTTTTGAAGAATTGCCTTCTTGTTTGAACTTTTGCCTGTATAATACTTTGTTACAGATGAAAAGGCTCAAACTACTCTGCAAGTGCTATATGACAGCAATGAACACATGAGTTCAGATCCTGTTCATCATGTGCCAAAATCTAGCAAGCAGGGAAATGATGAGATCTTCTGGATATGCTCCACAGCCAGAGGTACATATGCGATAAAAGCAAAGCTTTTGAGAAAACATCATTGTTTCTACCCACCCATTAAGCAACAGAGCATCAGTGGAATTACCCAAGAAGCTTCAGAAAGATTATCTGCTTGCATGTTATTTCATTAACTTTGTTGAATTGTGTTGCTTACCATCACAACTGTTGTCATTTGGTATATAAACTCAATCCTTTGACTGACATAAGATGTAAATCATATTTTGCTTATACCTTTTCATTTTTGCAATTCATACGTTTTATGAAGCTTACACACTCTCTGACTCATTTAAGTGAAATACTCAGGTTATGCTGCAGATCAAATTTATCTAATGTAATGCTGAGTGGACAAATACCTAGGTATATTATGCTGGTCTTCTGCTGTTTCAAAGCCCTCTCAACGTTACATTCAGAGAGGTGCAAATCACTCTCAGCTCTTCTATTTGGTATGTCTAAGGGCGAGTCCATTTGCCATTATCATCAATCATGCTCCTTCCATATGCACAATTCCCGTAAGGCTGGAGTCTGGTTTGCATCCCATTAGGACTAATGCCCGTTGCGCGCATACATCATGCGCACTTCAGAGACAAAATGGATTTAACGAAGGCCGTGGGGCTAGCACCTCCCGACCGCAGGGCGAGCTGCCAGCCCTCCCCGGCCCGCCTCGCCCGGCGGCGGGGCCGCAGGCAGCGGGCGGGCGCGGGTCCGCTCGGGCGGGCGCTGTCCGCGGTGCTGCAGGCTCCGCGGCGGAAGGGAAACGCTTTTGGCAGAGCAAAAGCTAGAAATTGTACGAACCCCGTGAATGCAGACAGATAGAAACAACGCAAGACAGTCTTACCTGCACTGATCTAAAAAATAATCCTAACTAATTACTCTGGGAGAACATTAATTCTTGTACAAATATCTTTATATGATGTCACCTCCCACGGCCAGGAGGGTGGACTAGATGAGCTTTAAAGGTCCCTTCCAAACCAAACCATTTTATGATTCTATGAATATTTAAGCAGATTAAAACAGCGCTAATCCCTTTCCAAAACAGACACATTTCAATATCAATGTCACTAGAATAAAACAGCTTTCTCGAACAGGAGGGAAGTCACCCTTCTGCCATGATTTTTCACAGTGATTGTTTCAGAATCTGCTGTAGGTTTAAAATAAATAATTATATTTAAGTTATGGCTGGGTTCTTGTGATCAGTGTTAGTTAGCAGTTAGCTGGTTTTAACAGTGCACTTCAAGAGATTCCACATTTTCTCTTGAAAACAGGAGAACACCTAGGCTGAATTTAAGAAGAAACCTGGATTTTGGGTGATATTCTTTTCCCTCTGGAATTAATAAAGTAGTTCAAAGAGATCAGAGAAAGACAAGATCAAACATCTGAGTCAAGGAAGGACTTATGGCAACAGGTACTTCCACAGGGGGATAGTGAGTCCTTCATATGGACAACCTAGGAGTTTTGAGAAGGAGACTTATTAGGAAGATAAATGGGACATAGGAAGCTGTTCTCTGTCTGGCAAGTGGCCAGAGAAGGACACGAATGAGAAGCACATAAACAAAGCTAATAAAGCAGTCACACTCATAAGCAGTGCACAAAAGCACTCCTGAGACAAAAAACCAGGATGGAAATCCCAAAGGGAGATACCAAAGAAGGGCTACCTAGCTTGTAGGCCTGGGAAATCCCTGGGGGTCCTTTAGGAGTGTCTAATTAAGTCCATTGCTATCCTATGATTTGATTAACTGTTACTTTTCACTTTTTTTTTTTTTTTTACTTATTAGAAGTTTGTGAATATTTACTAAAGATGGAAAAAAAGGTCAAAATTCATGGATTTGAATGTCCAGGTAACCAACTTTCTTTCAACTTACAGTATGCAAAGCATGTGAGTAGATTCATTAAAGAGATGGATTTTTTCACAGTCCCAGCTGTGACACTTGCCATGGGACAGATGGCACTGTCCACAACAGATTCCACTGATTTATGCCACACAGAATGAAATCACTCAAATCTTATCATGGACTTCATAGAAACAAAGTGTTCTTAATTTTACACTGTATTTTCCTTGGCTTCAGTTCATCTCCTTACTTGTGTTTATACATCTTTTTCATTTTAAACAATATATGTCCTTCACAGAAGGCATATAGTACTCCAGAGCAGTACTGACATGTCTGATTCACACTGCCTTTGAGACAGGCTCACTGTAATTGATATGAGCATGTTAAGAAAGGGGTGGAATTACTCAACATTCAAATTTTATTTTCATTGCTTGAATATGCTTTGTAGGAGAATTTCTTGGAAGGGCAGCAACCAGTACCATGGCCAAGGCTTTTGTAACCTTCAGCTTCATTTATTCATGCCCTTAACTGTTGCTGTTTTTTTGTCCACATTCACTCTGAATGCATGCCGCACAGCAGGTCTTGTTTTATTAACAGGATATTTGGCTAGAAGCTCTTTGTCAGATCAAATCATTGCTCAACAAAGTAACAGGAGCAGTGTGAAGTAGCAGGTTTTCCATTAGCATTCTGCCTAGAACAAAGGTGCAGTTCTGCAACTAAGGACTTAGTGCATGGCTCTCTGGTTTCTGTTTTGGAAGGGGCACAACAACCACATGCTAAGTGCACTTAAACAGCTTCATTCTTTGGATCTAGATCAAAAAGGAAGATAACTTTCACCAGTGTGTCCAAGACAGAGTTCTCTAAGAAGAACACAGCTGTTGCTGTGTTATCTCGTCTCTTCTTCTCAAAAGGCAAGTCTTTTCTTCTTTAACATGTGAAGGAGATATATCATTCCTATTGTACCGACATTGCTGGCCCAAGCTCTGCTTGCTTTCCTGAATCAAATCAAATCAACAGGATTTGTTCCAGGAATCAGTACTAAAAAGATTAAGAAAATAGTATTAGTGGGAGGGAAATAATTTTGGAAATCCTTCATGTTCATAGCTTTAAAACAATACAGCAATCAAGAAATCAGCATGTTTCATTTCAGACAGTAACACAGAAATCTTAATCTTTGACAGTTACAATAATCCTTAAAATATTATTTTAGATACCTTTTGGCCTTTTAGACAGCATTTCATACTAACTGATTTTAACAGTCTTTATCAGTGTAGGCAGCATTTCAATGTGAGTGAAAAACAGCCCAGATTTGCTGTACAATCCAGCATAACTAGACAGTGTCTGACAGAAAAACAGTAGTTATTAATCTGATTGCAGTTCCCATATATATTTTTTAAGGATTATTATTTAGCCTTATATTATTTAGCCTTATAATTTTGCAGGAAGATATAACTTTATTGGAAAGATCTGACATATAAAAACTTATCTTTTTAAAGTTTGCTGAGTTTTGAAGTGTATAAAGGAAACATCTCTTTACCAAGAGGGTAGTCAAACACAGAAACCTCTTGCTAGAGAGGTGGTCATGCCTGTCAATGTTCAAGAGGCATTTGGACAATGCCCTTACCAACATGTTTCAACTTTTGGTCAGCCCTGAAGTGGTCAGACAGTTGGACTAGATGATCACTGTAGGTCCCTTCCAACTGAACTAGTCTAGTCTAGTCTATATAGTTATTTGATTTGATGTAAAATATTTTTACCCTTTTATTTTATAAAATCTTGATATTTAACAGGAAAGTGTTGAAGTCAGAGTACCTTAAGAGGTCAAAATGTGTAAATGGGTACATTAAGTGTGCTTAACTCATAACATCATTGCCTAAATGCCAAGGCAGCATGCTCTACTTTGGAGATGTGGGCTCACAAGCAGTGGCAAATCATTTTGCTTTTGATTTGGAGGTCTTCATTGTGCTTAGTGTGCAGTTTAGAAGAGCAGTATGTGGTATATGCAGTTCTTTCTGACTTGATCTGTTGTGGGTATATATTGAAGTTCTTTGCTGTTACTTTCTTCCTTGATGTTAAGTGGTAAATATGCTACAGGGAGGAAAGGAAGAGCAGTGAATTTTAATGAGAAGAGCCCATGATTTTGAATAAAGTGTAGGCAACACTGTTACAGACAGGTGCCCTAGTTTTTGCTGTCATAAGCTTGCACTCAGAAATAGCCGGGTTTCCTTTTCTGTGTTATCTTCATAGGAAAATGAAAGCTGAAATTCTCATTTATATTTTAAGTCCCCCATGCCAAGCATGCTCATGGCCATGTGCTGCACTGAGCCACACTCAAATTCTGCTTTACTCCATAGTTAGCCCTGCTGAAGTCAGCATAAATAAAGGAAGTGCATGACCTTGAATGTCAGCTTTTACTCTTATATAGATACACACAGTCTCATTTGACATTTACTGGAATTATCTGGCTCATATAGAGTTCATATGGAGTTTCTGTATGAACGAGTTTTTGGTTCTGTATGCTATAAAGAATGGATACCTTAATGTATCTAGCATCTGTGAAATCTATGTCTTAAATACTCTCTCAGTTCTTTATTGTTTTCAGTTTTGTTGCAAACCCACACATAATATCTTTGCTGTTCAAAAGACCTAAGAAAAGGTTCTCTAAGAAAAGGTAGATTGTTTTACCTACATTGAGATTATATGAAATGAGTTTATTGCATCCTTATTTGATGAAACTTGTGATTCTCAGGCTCAGTTAAGAAAAAATAGTTTTATCAATAATTAGGGATTAAGAAGGGAAAGGTGCTCCATCTGATCTGCCATGTTTATTTCCTTTAAGTTCCCCTAATCATTTACAGTAGTTTCCTTTTTCTCAGTCAGTACTCCTCAGGGAAGGCTGTGATACTGCTCAGCTCTTCCATCAACTTCACACTTGGAGTTTGAGTGCACAGAATAAGTTACCACACATAATTTTTTCCACAGTAATTGTCCATGTGCCCTCTTTTCCCCTAAAAAGTGCAAAGTAATTTAAGATAGTTTACCTTTTATAGATAGAAAGGCAATTTCCCATTCATTTGAGAGAAGCAAACAATTCCAAAGCCAGTTGCTGCAAAGCCACTGATATACAGTAGCTTGCCGATGTGTTGGTTCACCTTAGAACCATCTTCTGCGTGGGAAGATTCATGATCAGCTGTTTAATCTGGGATACACTGAAGCACTGGTCATGTTTTAGAAAATTTTATAAAGCTTAGAATTTTGTACCATTTTCATACACTCAAGATCATGATTAGAATTTAAATCTCTACAGACATTAAGTAAATAAAGTATCTATGTATAAGCATAAATTATCCTTACTCTTCAGAAAGGTCAAATTTAATACAGAGTTTCTAAAGTATCTTAATTTATTTAAGGAAAATACAAACAAAATACTCCATACAAAAAGGCAACTGCCATCTATGGACTGGAACAAGTGATCAAATTTATCAGCTGAATTAGAGGCTGAACTTTCCTAGTGTGGCACAAGGGTGATGTAGTTCAAGTCATTTTAGCCTGCATTGAAAAACGGCTAAATTAACTCAAGTGACTTTGCATCTATCATAAAAATAAGCATGTAGTTCATCACTATGCTCAATTAATGCAACATAACTTGTTACATTATAGAAAGTTTGTGCCTGAGTCCTTTCTTTTATTAGGATCGTGTAAGGACTAATTTTAGCATATGGATAATTTGCTTCATCACCTGTGAAGAAGGAACGTGACAGTAATTTTGTACAGGTATCAGCAGTACACCCAGTTTTGACAGTAAGAAGATGCTATTCCCTCTTTCTCAGTCTATGCTGACTATGGGAAAAAAACCAAGATGTCAGGCTGTGAAATTATAAGTTTCCATTGCACCTGGCACAGCCTTAGAAAATGTGCCTAGAACAGAACCATAGTGACTTCACTGGAGTCAGTGGTTTTACAAGTAAATATAGCATTGGGTTTGAGGTTAATGGAGTTTTTGAGAAATTCACTAGTTTCTGATCTGTCCACAAGCAAAGACATTAACCTGTAATAATAACAAATGATAAGTGACGCAAAACAACTATCAAGTGTCGCATACTGTGAGACATATTTTCAATGACTTTTTATTAAAGTTTTTATATTGCAAAAATAAATGAACTGTATTTGTCACATGAACTGTGTAAAGGAAAAGAGGAGAAATTCACTATAGACTTAATTAAATTGCTATGCATAATGCCAAGGAACATCACCGGCAACATAATATATCCTCTTGGACCAAAGGTGTTTAAAGAGATAATTCACCTCATGGTAATGGGCTTTGAGATTATAAATGTTGGTTATTTGCTTCAGAGGTAGCTATTTTTCATGGAATTATCATACTAAAGATATCGCTTTTATGAAAGAATTAATTATAATTGTTTTTTTCTAAGACATGCTGGATACATATAAAGCTGAACAATTAATAAATACCATGTTGTGTCATTTGTGTATGCCACGGATTCAGAAAATGGCAAAAAAAATTATTTTCCTTTCATTTGCATCTATGAAGATTTTGAGTATTCTCAGTGAATGCAGTAAAAGCGAATCAATAGACATTAGCATAAAGGAGGAAAATTGGCTCAAACTGCACTAACTACCCATCAGCAGACCTTAAGCACCTCTGTGAAAGGTTGTTAGATAACGATGTGATAAATTTCTTCAGTTCTGTGCTCGTGGAAAGGATTTGACCCTTAGTTTTTAATCTTCTTCAAGAATATAAGTAGCTTGGAAAATAATTTTGGAAATCCATCTCTGTTTGTTTAGGCAGGCACATTTTTTCTGGCTCTAATAAATATTTTGCAGCTGATTGAATGGTTATGGCAAATGGGCTTGGAAGAGCTCCACCTGAGAATTAGCAGAGTCCTCAAGTGTTGTTCTTTCCCTGGCTGTGGGAGAACCCCTCAGCTGGGGTAAAGGAGGTGCTACCACATCCTACCTAATTCTTGTGGTTTAACCTCAGCCAGCAACTAAGCACCACACAGCCGCTCGCTCACTCCCCCCCCACAGCGGGACCGGGGAAGAGAATTGCAAGGGTAAGTGTGAAAACTCATGGGTTGAGATAAGAACAGTTTAATAATTGACATAAAATATAATTATAATAATAATAATAATAACAACAACAACAACAACGATGTAACGAAAAGGAAAATAACAGAGAGTAAGAAATAAAACCCAAGAAAGACAAGCGATGCAAATGAAAACAATTGCTCACCACCAACCAACCAATGCACAGCCAGTCCCCGAGCAGCGCCGCCCCCCCCCCCCCCCCCCCAAGCCTTCCCCGTAGTTTTGTTGCTGAGCATGACGTCATATGGTATGGAATATCCCTTTGGTCAGTTGGGGTCAGCTGTCCCGGCTGTGTTCCCTCCCACCTTCTTGTGCACCCCAGGCTACTCACTGGTGGGGTGGTGCGAGAAGCAGAAAAGGCCTCGACTCTGTGTAAGCACTGCTCAGCAATAACTGAAACATCCCTCTGTTATCAAAACTGTTTTCTGCAGAAATCCAAAACATGGCCCCATATTAGCTACTATGAAGAAAATTAACTCTATCCCATTCAAAACCAGCACACTAATGTACTCAATCATCTCAGCCATCAGCTATATGTGAGTGGACAGAGGGAGGACATGTTTCAGTAAGTCTGTTCTCAGAGCCAGTGATCTAGTCTGTGGGTTGCAAAACAGTCCTAGACATTGATTAGCTGCACACCATGAAATCTCAGATGGTTGTGCATATGCCAGTCAAGAAAGTGAAGGATCCATGGATTCTTTCTTCCTGAAAATTTCAGAAAATTTGGGAGAGAGAGCGTGTAGTTAAGAGTCTGAGGGACTAGATTTTTGCCCATCTCTCCCAAACAGGCAATCAATTACCTAAGGTACTCTCCATAAAGGTGTAAGGAATACAGTTGTGTGAGAGAATTTAAATGTGAAGCATAGACAAAGAAGCAGGAGACATCGCATTTTTACATTCATGTGTCCTTTTCTGTATTTCCACTGTCCCTTCCCCCATTCATACGCACAAGTCAAAAGGCCAGCCAGTATCTCACACTAGATACTTGAAGAAGCATTCACTCAGACACATGGATGTGAAATGCTACTTGTTTTATTAGATTCCCTCTTCCTAAACTAAATAATCTCAATCATTTTGGATCAGGATCTCCCTTGGATTTGTTTATAAATACTATGTGATTAGCAATTGCAAATGATGTCCACATCTAACCCACCAATCTAATTGTTAGCAAACCACCACTCACAGTACACCAAAAACTGCATGCTGTGCTTTCCTCAGAAAGCAGTAAATTCCTCTGTATGCATTTCAAAGGTTGTAAGGCTCATGTTGCCTTCTTCTTTGCCTAGAAGCAGAGCAGCTGAACAGCAAACTAATTTTAAATCCTTTAAAATCATCTATAAAGTTAGAAGTATTAAGCATGAAGATAAGATATTAAAATCAAATGAGTTTTTACTAAAGTTCTGTAGAATACTAAAATTTGGAAGGTCATTTATCATTAAATCTCAATAAGAATAGAATTGACAATATTATTCATGAGATTGACTTCAAGCCTAAATAATAATAGTTAATTCAAGTCGTGTGAGCTAGAGTGGTGAGTGGGTCACTCAAATAGTACTACTTCAGTGAATTTATTTCAAAATTGATAGCCTGGAAACTGCTATAATACCATTAAATTCTGTAAAATCGAGAGTAGCACTGCATTTTTTCCTGACCTACGTTTCTGCAGTATTTCTGAAAGGCATTAGTGCAATTGGTTTGAATGCAGGTGTGGGATTTAGAAGCAAGGTGTAACAGATCTGATTATTATTAAAAAAAAAAAAAAAAACAAACCAAACTTAAAATAGAACCTGATCTTTAATGCTTTGTAATAATTCAATGACATCACTACAACTTTCATTTAAGTGTCAGACAGGATGAAAGTAATCACACTCTATCTCAATACTGAAGGCTTTGGCAAAGGAACGTTAGCTACTGCAAGAATTTTTGCAGCACTCTAGATTAGCCAGTTAATTGCCACTAACCATACTTTGTTCTTCATGTAGATTTAATTATTACATTTATTTTGATCAGAAAAAAATTCTAACAGAATTCATAGGAAATTTCAGAGTCTAGTAAAAGAACGAACAGCGCTTTTGCCCACCAAGAATCATCGGCTCAGATAGGTCAGGATGTCTGATGAAGCCCACGAAGGCAGGTATGTTGGGCAGCTCTTTTCAGAGCATTTGGCTCCCTAGCACCTGAGTAAGTGAATCTTTAAGGGACTTTTTCATCCCCTGCACAATTACAAAAAATGTGATTTCTCTAAAAACCTAAAAATAGCTGGCAAACTAAATGGAAACTGATAAATGTGTTACAAGAAATTTTTATTCCTATTCACATAGTAACAGCTTCTCTAACAGTTGAAATAGAATCATAGAACCATTTAGGTTGGAAAAGACCTTTAAGATCATCAAGTTCAACCGTTAACCTAGCAGTGCCAAGTCCACCACTAAACCATGGCCCTAAGAGCCATATCTATGCATCTTTTAAATACCTCCAGGGATGGAGACTCAACCACCTCCCTGGGCAGCCTGTTCCAATGCCTGACTACCCTTTCGGTGAAGAAGTTTTTCCTAATATCCAACGTAAACCTCTCCTGGCACAACCTGAGGCCATTTCCTCTTGTCCTATCGCTTGTTACTTGGGAGAAGAGACTGATAACAACCTCACAACAACCTCCTTTCAGGTAGTTATATGTGTGCATTAGGAAAAATCTCTTATTTCCCATTGTTGATACAGCACAAGGGATGTGATTTGATGTCAAATTAATGTGTCTGGAGACATTGGTGTGTGACTGTAATTACTCTGAGTGGAGGACTGATTAAATGACTCTGAAAAAAGTTCATTTTCTTACACCAGCTTGAATTATCTTTGTATTTGTATATGCAAATAGAAAGCAATTTACATATCTGTATGAATAATAATATATGTGCTTATAGGACTTTCTATTGATATTAAGATCTGACAAGTTACACAAACCACTGAAGAATATAGGGATACAGATATTTTTACTTCACTTTCAGCATTTCCTGTTCAGCAATCGTGACGAAAGTTGCTACATCTGTTTCAAGACAAAATGCCTACAATACTGCCAAATAAAATGATAAAACTGCAATTACAATTTACGCACTGCTCATTTGAAAAAACTATTTCTCAGAAACATCATTTTTTGGTCATGTGATCTGCCCTTCTTCTCCCATACCATCTAAAGCCTTTGTCCAAAGTAAATTCTCTATATCAGGAGTCATGTCAAGAACTGAAAGAGTTCTATTTACAAGAGAGTCAGCTACATTAATTTTAAGTGTTAGACAGTTTGGAGACTTCAGCAGCTAGGAGCTATGAGAAGCTAGAGGAGAAGCTAGAGGTCCAGCCACAGGAATCCCCCACTCACTGCAAAGATCACTGAGGGACATCTCCACTTGGATGGTGACATGGAGCTCATTACCCTGTTTGCCATTAGCCTCTTCCTGAAGTCAAGCAGGGACAGACTGTCCATGCGCATTTTCCTTTTCCAAGCATCAAGGGTACTTCCCCAGAAATATCTTCATGGCACTGGAGTGTGGTTCTTCCTAGTGCAGCCATTCCCATTCCTGAAGCCTAATTAAAGTTCCTGTGCCATGGGACAAATATAAGCATCATCATATGGAGTCAGCTGGGAAAGGTGTGACCTGGAATACCTGGTGTCATTTCAGTAACCAAAACACTTCCATCTTTTATGTGATATTCTTCAGACCAATATTCTAAGGATGTTAAATACCCACTGATCAAAGATAGCAAATATCTGACAAACTAATGCCTTACATCAGGCTTATTCTTGCTGTTATGAGAAAATAGCTGTCAAAAGCCTTGAAAATAACTCACTTTTTCATATTCATTTAAATGCATATTTTATTTCTTTTATATATAATCTTTTTATATATGTATTTATTTGCCTATATCTATATTTTATACAAGATTAATTTAAACTTATATGCATATTTAAGTATAAACATCCTTACAAAATACCTTCAAATCATGAAAAACATTTAACTTTCATTTCTCTGATACATTTTTACAATATAGAATTTGTCAACATTTTCTTAAAACAGCCTGATCTTAAGAGCCTTGCCTTTCATTTCACCACACCTTAGCAATCATATGCACCAAATGAAATGAAAGACTAATAAAATTACTGCATTTTAGCAGCATATCTGCAGCTGAAGTCAGTGGTTACCTGATTAGAAAGTGTTCTTTCTCTCTCCGTTGTGCATACTTTGTAGAAATTATGCATGTTAGGCATGAGACCGACTTTGGCAGTACACGGGTTTTGTTTTACTGCTCCCCTCCTTCCAGAATTACAGCTAAAAGCCCCGTGCTGTGTCCCCTGGGAAACGTTGTGGTTAGTGACTGGAAGCTACGGCTCCACTGCTGGGGAAGGCACAGGCAGGTGGCTATACTGGGTCTGTTTCTGAGCATGTGAAAATGCAATTGTATGATTTCATTTCCCACACAGCCTTATCAACTGGCCGTGAATAATAATTTATGACAAATTTAACCCCTCTCCATTCCTGTAGGTAGGCTCAGGGTTGCTGGGAAACAGGAAAGTAATTTTGTTTCTCTCATCCCTTTCATTCCCACTTTGACTTTCCATTCAAAATGTAGGTGTAGTCTGTCTTCTTCACCTCCCCCAAAAGAGCTGACGGTTTTCAAGGCTGTAATGCCACTCTTGAGCCAACCAGGAGAGGGTGCTGGAGAACACCGTCTGTCATACAGCTGCCTGCGTACTTTTGTTCCTCAAAATACAAATCAAAGCCCATGAAAGTTATTCTGCTTTTTCTGCTATCCCATCTCTTTACTTCATTCCCTTGCTAATTCAGACTTCTTTCTGTCTGCTCTATCCCTTTCAAATGGCATATTACAAGTGCAGGCAAATAATATACCCAGATCTCTTCGGGTCTGGGATTTTGTTGAGGTGGATTCATCTGTTACTTGGAAAAGATTTAACATCTTCTAATCTTAAACATGAATTTATGTATCTGCCTCACCCATGTACCTGTTTAAAGGTTCTGTAGAAAATCATAGAAACATAGAATGATAGAATGGTTTGGGATGGAAGAGACCTTTAAAGATCATCTAGTCCAACCCTCCTGCCATGGGCAGGAACATCTTTCACTACATGAGGTTGCTTAAAGACCCATCTTCTGGACGCGCTCCAACAGGTCCATGTCTTTCCTGTGCTGAGGGCTCCAGAGCAGTACTCCAGGTGGGGTCTCAGCAGAGCAGAGTAGAGGGGCAGAATCACCTCCCTTGACCTGCTGGCCACGCTTCTTTTGATGCATCCCAGAATACAGTTGGCTTTCCGGGCTGCAAGAGCACATTGCTGGCTCACATCCAGCTTTTCATCCACCAATACCCTCAAGACCTTCTCTGCAGGGCTGCTCTCAATCCATTTATTCCCCGGTCTGTATTGATACAGGGGATTGCCACAACCCAGGTGCAGGACCTTGCACTTGGCCTTCTTGAACTTCATAGGCCCACTTCTCAAGCCTGTCAAGGTCTCTCTGGATGGCATCCCTTCCCTCAAGCGTACCAACTGCACCACTCAGCTTGGTGTCACCCACATACTGGCTGAGGGTGCACTCAATCCGACTATCTATGTCATTGATAAAGATATTGAACAGTACCAGTCCCAATGTGGACCCTTGAGAGACAGCCCTTGTCACTAATCTCCATTTGGACATTGAGCCATTGACTGCAACTCTTTGGATGCAGACATCCAGCGAATTCCTTATCCATCAAATAGTCCATCCATCAAATCCATATCTCTCCAATTTAGAGAGAAGGATGTTGTGTGGGACTGGGTCAAAGGTCTTACAAAAGTAAAGATCAATGTCATCAGACTGAGAACAGCTTTGAAGAACAGAACAACTACATTTAATTTTCGTACTCTTTTGCTTTTAAAACTTCTTGTGGGAGGTTGCAGAGCAGCGCTATACTATGCTTTTGGCTTGCAGGAGGGTCCCGATAGACCATAGCAAGCTCAGACTAGTGTCTCAGTACTAGGGGCATCTCAGCTCTGACAGATCCCTACCCTGAGTCACACTGAGAGCAGATTTAAAAGGGGGACAGAGGTGGCCCACAAGGTCTGTGCTCGGGGGCACAGCAGCAGGAAAGCTGCAGCTGCTTCTGGATTTGCTGTCATGGTTGTACTAAGCTCACAGCATGGACCAGGCAGCCCTGCTACTGCGCCAAAGCTTATTCTATAAAAGTGCTTTTCTTGGGTAATTTTCTTCATTTTCTCTGTTGCCTGTACCAAATTTGATAGTTTGGGCAATTGTGATCTGCTGACAACCAGATTGTGACATCCCCACTTATTTCAAGACAGAGATTGTCAAACAGATGTAAAAATATTTTTAATTATGAGTTAATTCAATTATTAAAATACTTAACATGAGCTCTGATTTGAATCTGCAACTTAGGGATGGAAGGCTCTGTCTCAATCAAATCTTTTAGCCATCCAAGTTCCAAAGAACAAATTTAATAACTTAGCCTGCAGCCTGGAATTACAAACAGAAGTCTTCTGCAATGGGATGTATTTAGATAAAGCAGTGCACCATCTCACCTTTTAAATTAGAATGTTTGTCATATTTTTAGATGCATGAAAAAAAAAAACGCTTGTACACTAGTATGGTGTTGCTACTTTTATAATTGCTACGATCCCCTGACTTCAGAAAGTGACAAACAGCAGTAAGAATAATTAAAGAATAAAAACAGGAAAGATGGCATTGCATTCAGGCAGACAGAAGATCCAGGCTAATAAGTATTTATGACAGCAAACCCAGAGTGTATAACTCAGTGTTTATGAGCTCCCTTCTCCCATGCTTTCATTATTTCCACAGCTTCCACGTGTACAGTCACCTGCGTTCTCCAGTCTTAAAAGCAGAAGGACCTTCATGTGACCCAGCAAAGCAAATAAGGGAGTTCTTTGCCATATTGTTAAAATGAACTGCATAATGTTTTTTTTTTTCTGGCACAGTTAATTTACTCTATCACATTTGGAAAACCTTTTTCCTAAGTTCACCTGATTTAATTTTTTTATTGCTTTCAAAATTAGCCTTAATTATTTTTAAATGCATGTGAGTTTTCAAACGGAGGAACTCAGCTCACCTGGTCTGCATCAAGGTGTCAGAGCAAACTTTTAACTGGAGGCAACATGTATAATCCATCAGTTCAATCATTTGAGGACAGAACAAGAGACAGCAAGGCCACCCTTTCGTTATTCAGCTCTGGGAATGGAATAGCAGCTACAAACTTCCTAGGGTGCCTTTTCCACCCATCATGCCTGAGTTTACAGGATAGTTAAATGCAGATGTCCCTCCCCCAGGCTGCCCTGGCTGGTGGTGCTGCAGCCCACTTCCACGGGGGAACGTGCCAGCAGCATCCAGAGGCTGCGTCAACGCATGTCCCATCTTTTCTGTGCTTGAGGTACGGGGGAAGTAGTAGGTAAGGGAAGGAAGGGGTTAAGAATGGGAGAGTAGCCTCTTCCATCCTAGACAGACTTGTGCAATTGAGGAATGAGCAGCAGCTCAAAGGAAAAAGCAGTGACCAGAGAGGGGACAAATGCTGCTGATGATACCAAGTTATTCAGGGCATGATTTGAGTTACCTGAGTGCTATTGCGTTATGATGCTGAGTGGTTAGGCCGTAATGTCATGGAAAAAATTCGGTGAAAATTAGTGATGTGACCCCACATCTAACTAAGCCCTGCAATGCCGTTCTGCAGAAGGTGGTAGATTTTGAGAGCATAGAAATGGCTGCAGAAAACAACTGGGCAAATTCATGAATCAAAATCGAGCTACACCTATAAAATATGACGACTTCACCTCTGCTGCAGAAAGCCCCTGACCTACAAATTGCCACAGGCTGAGAAAATATTTTGCAAATATATCACTGCATGTGTAACCCTGCCCTTCTATTCTTTCTCACGCACACAGTGCTGGCCAGTGGCAGCCGGGACACTGTCGTGCAGCCTTTTGCCTGAGCTCCTATGGCTTTTCTTAGGTTCTCATTAGCTTAAGTGTTTGTATTATAATAAATACAAATTTGAAAACCAAAGGGAAAAAAAATTGATTTACCTCCAAAATTTCCAAGTAAAGTTTGACAGCATCATTTTTATGCCTGTTTAATTTGGAAAGTCTTCTTTCAGTACAGTATTTTAGCTTCTACTTTTTTCCCTTTTATTAAAAAAATGTATTCAACTTTATCATTATTTACTGCATTTCTCAAGTACTGGCCAGAAGACACTCCTTCTAAAGACAGTATATATTCTGGTTTTGATAAGGAGGAGGGATTTCTATTAATTCCATAGAAAACTCTGTTTAGCAGGAGTAATGTTAGCAGACATAATTTATAATACTATGCAGGGAGACCATAGCTATGCATTCCTTTGTCCTTTCAAACAGTGCTATACATTTACCACCTAACGCCAAAACCTATTTTCGTTCTCTTAAGGGGTAAAATCAAGTGTATAATTAAATAGGTTCATTACATTGATTTTGATGAGTTTATTATTAAAAAAGCACACATACACACTTTATTCCTAGAAAAATACATTTATTATACATACATATATACATACATATATATATAGGTTTATGGCATTTGTTCTCATCTTTGAGATGCCCACTTCCTGAAAAAAACATATCAGACATGTTTTAAAATGGAGTAATATGAATATACACATTAAGCTGTTACATGTTTTAGTGAAAATAAACACCTCAGCCAACACTTCAATGGAAATTTGTTTTAAAAGGACTATCAGATAACAGATTCTAATTGCAAGACAAACATTACTTTCATACAAGTGAAAAAATAATTGATGCAACTAGCAAGGGACATTTGGAGTACTTCAATAACAGCAGAAAAATCCAAACTATTAGTCTACCACTCAGTGGGCATGAACAAATGATGCTGCCAAGTTTCATTTCCCTAAAAAGATCACTTGCCAATCACTGTGTTACCACTGGTGACAACTGTGAAAGATCTCAGCTTTGAAAAGGGATGCAAGAGGTTAAGACGACTGAAGCTGCATCCCAAGGAGTCGATCGAACATGCCAGGAACCAGTCCCTGGCACAAAGGCTGACTGGCACAGACGCAGCCCTGTTACTAAACTCCCGGGCAGCAATAATGCCTGCTGCAATCTGAAAGGCAACTGGTCTGAAGAGCCTAGAGAGGTAGATTTTATTCTGCACCAATGCTCAGCTGGGAGAGTCAGCCACAGCACTGGCCTCATCTCAATTCCCCCCCAATCCAAAGCAAAATGATCATTTTTGTACAAACTATCTGTAAGCATCCGGAGGAACAGGAGATGACTAACAGCCAATGTGGATTAGTTAAGAATAAATTATGTCAAGCCAATATAAATTCCTTTGTGACAGGGTGACAGGCCTTGTGGGTAAGACAGAAACAGCCGAAGTCATATATTTTGATTTTAGCACTTCTTCTGAGACTGTACTGACAGTGCATTCTCAAAGCAAACTAGGGACACATGATAGAGATGAAAATGTCATTGACTGGGTGTGAAACCAGTTACAAAATCATACCGGAGGACAGTTATCAATGGTTCACTGTAAAAATGGCAGCATACATTTCAGTGGGGTCCTCAGGGATCTGCCCTGGGTCTGGCAAGCAGTTCCATTAATAGCTTGAATGATGAAATAAGGAGTATATTATTAATGTGCAGACAACTCTAAGCTGAATGGGACTGTCAGTGCTTTGGAGAATGCTTAGAATTCAAAATGATCCTAAGAAATTATATCATCTTAGTATAATAGGATGATTTTCTAAAAAGGATAAATGAAAATTAATGAAGGAATAATGAGCTGTACAGGATGAGGAAAAACTTGTTAGGTAGCAGTTCTGCAGTAAAGGATCAGGACTGCTGTGAAACACAAGCTAACTCCATTGTCATATGAACAGAAAAATCCCACCGAATGGTTTCTATAGACACCAAGTGTGAAGTACTTCTTCAGCTTGCAGGGGCTCAACTGCAATAGCGTGTCTGGGTTTGGATGCCACTTAGAGCTGCTATAGGTGGGATGGGGACTACAAAGCAAGACCTTCAAACAAAAGTCTGCACAAAACACAAGTGTTAGGCATACATAAGAGATAAGCAGAGGGCAATATTTAAGTGCATAAAAAGCTGCTACAAAGACAAAAAGGGCACTCTGTTCTTCATGTCTATGGTGGACAGGGCAAGAAGTAATGAGTTTAACACTTTAGCACAGAAACTTCACACCAAAAACTTAGTGAAGATAATTAAGAGTAGAGGAATAATTTAGTTGGGGAGATTATGGAAACCATCACTGGAGACTTCTAAGAGCAAGTTAGACATGTGTCCACCAGAAACAACATAGGTATAGTTGAAACTCTTACTACTAAAATAATTTCAATTACCACTTATAGAGAACAGTATTTATTATTCGATATATTCAACAAAGGAGAAAACCAAAACACACACACTGACATTAGGAAGGAACCTGATTTGTTACGTGCAGTGAGAGAAAGTCTGAGCATCTCCAGATAAGCGCATGCCTGCACCTTTACACAGATCCGGGGAATGCACATGCACACCACTGCCTGCAGAATTATGGCTTCTCTCATGCTTCTCCAACATCCCTATTAGAAGCAACAGGATAAGATACCATCTGTACCACTTAGAACATTTCAAACTCATTTATAATTATTACAACGACAATGATATTTGCCAAGACCCAGAACCTGCAGGAGGATGATAAAAAAGTCGTATTATTAGAAACATTAAATCAACTCCCATGCAAACTTCCTGATTGCAGAATAAGGTACCATTTAATTTCTTCTTTCCATAGAACAAAGTGAATTCAGATTTACTTACTATCACCATTATTTTAAATATCAAATGAGGTCAGACTCTTTAATCTACAAGCATTTTCTGAGTGGGAAAAATTCCAAGTATGATTTCATATTTTTCATATTTTTTTCTAGTCCTATTGGGAACTGACTAGTGGCTTCTGAAAAGGAGCTGAAGAAAGCTTACAAGGGCTTTTATAAAAGCAGAAATAAGTGATCATTAAGAAAAGTTAGAAAAGGCATCACATCATCTAAGAACTGTGAAAAGAAAGAGTATGAACAGCATTTGTGACATAGTGCAATATGAATCCAGTGAGAGATGTAATTACTTTTTCGACGTTTACAGAACATGAGATTCTAATTGGAGAAGGAAGAAATAACACCACCTCTGCTGATGCTATTAGTTGCCTGTCATTGAAAGTGGACCTTGTCAGTGGATATTTCCACCCTACAAAGCACCAAAAAAATACTTGCTTCTAAAATCCCCATATGTTCTTATCTTTGATTAAAAAAAAAAACAGATTTCTGAATTAATGTTTCTTACACATTGAAGTAGACAGAAGATGTAATTTTACCAAACTGCATGATACTGTTCACATGATAGAAAAAATGCAAATACCTCACAAAACCAAACGAGAAGCCTGTCATGGCATGAATTTGGACAAGCACATATAACCAGAATAAGAAACAAAGACTAGTATCATCAGTCAAGCTATAGAACTAGTAACGGTCATGTTCATGCAACAGTTTCTGTATTTTCGGTTCTTACTGTTGGCTCATATTGTAACATTCCCAAATCGAAAAAATGTTGCCGCATGAAACATGCTTCTCAATGACTTCTTATAATTTGTTGTGCCCTTTAATTATAAACCTGTACAACTTACGGAAGATGGCACCAGCTTTAACCTAGAAGAATTTTAGGAAAAATTTCTTCACTAAAAGCGTAGTCAGGCACTGGAACAGGCTGCCCAGGGAAGTGGTTGAGTCCCCATCCCTGGAGTTATCTAAAAGACATGTAGATGTGGCGCTTAGGGACATGGTTTAGCGATGGACTTGGCATAGCTAGGTTAAGGGTTGGACTTGATGATCTTAAGGGTCTTTTCCAACCTAAACGATTCTATGGTTCTATAAAAGCAAGAAAGAAGTCTCTGCCCTCTTCAAGAACTGTATGTCATTAACAATTTCAAAACACTGCCTTGTAAGTCACAGGGAGCTGGCAGATAAAAGTACTGTTAAAAAGGTACACTTCAGTTAAGTCATTAAAATGCTTAGATCATTTTATGGTTCATGCCAAAGCACCCGTAAAAGCTAGTGTGATTTTAAAAGTTAGCTGAGGTCATGGAAGAAACTGTAGTTTAGACTAACTTTAGAAAGCAAATGAAGCAAAAAAAAAACTCAAAAAACCCAAACCATAGCAAGGAAAGCTCTTTTCAGTTCTCTCTTACAGCTTGAAAATAGGATCAGTGAGAAAATAATAAAATATTATTTATAAGGCAGGACTATAAGCTTGACGTCTGCACTGCAGTTTTTACTAACAATGATGTCAACACTTGATTCACTTTCAAAGCTGGAACTTCACCTTATGTTCTTCAGATATATACTCATGATTTACTCTGTGCCACAGCAGTGAGAATTCTACAGTACTTGGGAGAAGATGAATAAAGGAACCCTGAAAATGTACTGAATGATTTGCTAGATGATGCAAAAAATTACCCAAATTCAGGAACTTTTGGTGGAATTAGACTGTGTAGGGTTAGTGACGTGGATATTTTTGACTGATGATAGGCTGTGAAAAACAAGTTTAGTGAGGTACAATGCATTCCAATATATGATACTTGGGGCTACAAATAAACCAATACTCAGACTTTTGAAAAATATAAAATCCTTGAGATATCTGTATTCCTGTTGAAGCATTGCTGAAACTGAGTATTTGCAAAGATTCCCATTTGGCAAAAAAAGGGTTCCTTGAAGAAGAAACTGAACTCATCTCTGAAATCAAAACTCTTGGCAGTGTGTTCTGACAAACTATAAAGTCCCCTCTCATTATCAGGCTCTCCAGTCATGTCCAGTTTCATCTGCTGCAGTGGAGAAGGGAGTTTCTCTGTAGGTTGAGGTCAGGTTACAAGCACAGAGTGTTTGAAAAAGCACTGGAGTTTCTGGTGAGAAATTGCATCTAGGGTCCTGAGCCAGGAGTATGTGATCCCAGACCAGTTGACAGCCTATTTTTTCTTAGACAAGTCTACAAAACTTAGTATCTTTTGGCAAGAGTACATCAGAAGTCGTTGGTTTTGACACATGTACCCCTCACCTGATGTTTTAAGTATGTATAACCTCACCACTTCAGCAGTGTCCACAGAAATCCATTTATAGAGCTACAAATGTTATAATGTACTAGGCATGAACTAAACATTAATCCAATTTTTGCTGCTTTGTTGCAAATAGCAGATGCATTACGCCATAGCTTTTCTAAATGAAAAGTAGAAAGAGTCTGTATGCATACAGGATCAGAGGAGCCAACCAATGTTTAAACTGTAATGAAAATTAAATTCTGAAATAACAACAGGGTTTCCAAATATTCCTAAATAGTATTAGGAAGCAGATCTGATATTCAGATCCATTTTTCCTTATAAAAAAACAAGTGCCTAAAACTTCTATCTCTATTGGATATTTGTATAAAGAGATTATGGTTTAATGACTTTTTAGCCAGATGATTGCTAGCCTTCTTCATGGATGTACCATTTAAAAACAATGGTGACAGGAATATGCAAGTCCTTTCTTTCTATTCGGTGTTACTTTTACAGTGAAACTAATATAATTGTTTGGCACAGCTTGTGGTATTTGCTTACAGTAGGTTCAGCAGGCTATATTTCATTTTGTCACAAGTTCTCTCTTGAGTCTAGGCTAGAAGTATGTTTCTTTTAACTCTACTGATACCATAAAAAATAACACTGTGTGTATCTGTGAGTATTGTTTATGCAGATTTTATTTTTAAGTTATCTTCCAGCAGTGACATAATTTTAATACTGGATTGAGGCCAGATCCTGCAGACTTGCCAGTGCATAACTGCTGATGGACTGAATGGCAATCCTTGCATCAGGCTCATGCATTTGGGGGATCATGTCTTGATGTGGGTTGAATTTTAATTCCATGAAGATTCAAGACCAATGCTTCGAACAGGTTGAGTGGGTGCTCTTGACTGCTATAAACTCAATTCAAGCCCACAGTAAACTGTAATGATAGTCTCTCATACTTACTTATAAAATATCCATATTAAATATATCCAGGAAAGAGATAAAAAATTAAGATATATATGGAATAATAAAGGGAATCTACCATTTACTACACTTAAATGCATTCAATACACTTTTACAAAGGAAAAATGAACAATTTTGAAACTAAGAGGTTGAATTTGCACTGGTTACCCCCTAAATCTGTTAGAAGGCCCACTGATCATTTGAGGTCTAGATTAATATAGCTAAGTACAAGGAAATCAGGAAAACAAATGTGTAAAAAAATAGGTAATTTTTAATAACACATTTTTACTAATAAGGATTTTGAATCTTCTGAAATTCATATCACCAATGGGTGCACGATAATTGTATTCATATGTTACTCTTAGTATCTAGAAGAATTCCTCAGTAAGTGATTTCCAAAGCTTAGCCTTTACTTCAGGTAGGAACTGCAGGGCAGGACGTAACCCTTCATCTATGCTGGTAATTATGGATATACAAGGACTATGGAATTGAATCCTATTTCAGAAATATTTGGGCCTGATCCTATAGTCTTTCCTGAACTGAAGCTTGCCTAGCACCTGCTTTGTGCTGCAGCAGGGGATGCTGAAATCCAGCTGTGCCAGGCAGCACTGTACCCAGGGCACCTCCCGCAGGGAACGGGATATGGAATCAGTTCTGACAGGCTTCCTCCCTGTCCCCTATGCCTACAAAGATCCCTGCCCTGCCAGTGTGTTACAGCCTTACAAGGCAGCTTTCTTTTTTGTTAGTGAAAGTAAAAGGGGGTCAGTTCCCAGTTCCCACTGCCTATTTTAATATGAGGTGGGTAGGGGGGAAATGCAAGGGGACTCTGCCCTGCTGCGTCCCAGCTCCCCCAGCACTCAAATTCTAGGAGGCATTTGGTGCAATTAGCAGTTAAACTGAGTCAAGGGACAGGGTGTCAGAGTCGTGCAGCTGGGGATTGCTGGCTGGCGCCTCCAGCAAGTTTGGAACAACACGGTGTGAGCCAACACATATCTCAGCAGGAGTTTTGCCATCGTGCCGGGCTACAGCCGAAGGGTCTCGTCCAGAGAGAAGGGCAACGTCAACGAAAGGCAGCTGAGTCTGAACAAAAAGGTAAGGGCGACCGATGTAGTCTTTCACTGTTATCCATAATGTAAATTCATGGCTCAAACTGGGCCCATTTCTTTCAGCTAAATAACCAGAGTATAAATCAACAGCATATTTGACATGTTCAACGATTCAGGATCACTAGAAAATATTTTCTTGTTTATCTTGTCTGCTTTTAGAGAAAAATGAAATAAAATTACAAACTTGCAGTGTAAATAAAATTACCAAATCAGATGCAAAATGAAGATTAAAAATCTCCTTTTCTTTTCTTGACTTTTCTAAACAAAATTAAAGCTCATGAGCAGCCCTACAAACATACACCTTTTCCTGGAAGTAGAGCACTCTGTTTCTGCCCTTTGCATATTCAGTGTTCTCAGAAACTTCACAAGCCTCTGCATAAAAGCAGTGTCACTGTTATTTCCTGACAGTTGTGGAAAATATGATACTACCATTGTCTGAAAGTAGACACTTAGATAAAAAAGTGGCATTTGCCATTTAATTGCCCCAGATAGCACAACTATCTTATTGAAAGGGAATGAGAGGATGGTAACAACATAACTCCTTCTCATGGGGGATGTTACCAAGCAGAAATGTACCTGTCAGGAGCCATACACATGAACTGCAAACATACTTCTCCAAAATCTTTATGCCGGTGATTTAAAAGCCATCAAGGACTACACAATCTGTTTGATTACTTGAAGAATTCATAGCCCAACTGGCATCCCGACAATCTTCCTGATGTTGATGGACTTAAGCTTTATCATTTACTCCTATTAATATTATCATCTATTGTTTATATGGAGTAGCATTTCAAGGCCCTGTTCAAGACCGCATTGCAATAGACACTGAAAAAATAGACCAAAAGGCCTTGTCCCTGTTCGTAGTTCAGGCTCTAAAGCTTCCCGGAGAGTGCCCATGTGGAGGACACTGCTGGATAAGTGTCTAGCCAAGACAATCAATAAAAGCAGAAAGGAAAAAGGGCAGGAGGATGAGAGTAACTATGATATGATCCTTGGCTTATATATATTCATACTGTGAAGTTGATAGAAGCAAGATCAGGCTTGGAAGGATAAGACCAAAATATGAACACTATATCATCAGTTGAATAAATAAAGACCATGTTTCTGGTTCCTCTTTGGTGCTATTCACGTTTTCATGAACTAATTTATACATATGTATACCCATACACACACACACACACACACACACACGCATATACCATATATATGGTATATATACCATATATAAACACCCATATATAAATTTATATATATACCATATATAAATTTTAATATTAATTAATTGATTTAATATATATACTGTATATAAATACTCATATATAAATTTTAATATTAATTAATTAATTTTATATATATACCGTGTATAAATACACATATATAAATTTCTACTTATTCGACACAGGACTTCAGTACTGAACAAATCCATGCATATCCCAAATTTTATTATTAAAGCAAACCCAGAAGGACTAATACAGTACTTAATAAGATAATTAGGACAAGAGACTTTGTAAGATTCTTACTTTTTAAAGTCTACTTTTGGGGGGGAAGTATTGTTCATATTTTTGTCATTTAAAAAAACAAGGTAAAAAGCCTCTGTTTTGACCATTCTCCATCACTGTTACTTGTGAAATATGCTTAAAATCCAATTCAGTTATCCTGAGCTCAAATTATAATGCTCTGCTAATACAGTTTCTGCTCTTCCTTTAAGTTGAACAGCTACTAACGTTGGCAATTGTATACCATTTACGCTGTTTTTCTTATTTCAGTGGCAGTTCAGATGGATTCGTGCTTCATATAGCGAGCTTGGGAAATCATATTATTTTGGTCAGCAGTGCCTTGGATCGCATCTGCACCCTAGATATCCTTTCCCCGTTACCTTGTGTCTGCCCCCCGGGGACTTAGCAATGATCATCACCTCCTACATCATGTCTCGCTTGGCTACAGCACGTGCAGTGCTTTGAGGCTCATACAACAGAGCCTGTGGGGACACTCTAGACCTCATCTCCTTCTCCACCATGACGGTCTCTCATTTTGCTTTTTGCTCCTGTGCAAGTGTTCCCATAAATTGATGAAATTTGTCCTAGTTCCAGTCATTACGTTTTGCCAGAAGCATGTGGTAATTGGCAAGGCATTACTTTGATTGAAAGGGGAGAGCTCATAAGAACCGTGTTAGATTCCAGGTCAGTGAGAACTTATCCTCTTAACCCTATTAAATGTCATCAACCAATTTCAAGCTCACCTAAAGATCTCTGCAAGAGTGTGCCTTGATTCCTGGGGAACTTTCTGATATACTGGTATCACTGCATCCTTTGTCTTTCCCATACTGAAGAGCATTTGAAATCAAACTCCTCTCTACCTGCAGGGTAAGAACAGAATAAAAGTAGCTCAGAAATAAATCTCTTATTCCTCAGAACGGAGAGGCCCAACTAAATATACAAGATAAATGTGCAGACACTTCTCAGACACCCATTTTGGGGTCATAAAACTCCTTTCACAAGTGCTGTATTCATCAAAAGACACTTGTCTCCAGATAGATAGAACTAAAAATGTCAACTATGCCTCTTCAAGTGGCACTTCAGTCCAGATTCCCAATCAAATGCTTTTTCTGCCCACTCTGTGCTGCAAGTGCTACATACTATGTAAATGTACATAAGGTACTGAGGAAAATAAAGCAAGATATTTAAATTATTTTCTTGATAACCCCAGGAGATGCAGCATTCAGAAATAATTAACCACTGAATACCACTGCTACTTACTTTCTCATTCAATGACTTAATATGAAAAATGTCTCTATCAGATACACCATACCTGTATCGTCCAGTTTAAATGATGGTTGGCTGATATCCACTGAGCCAAGATAAAAGTGGAAAACATTTGCTCCAAAGCAAGAAAGCTTTCAAAACTAGGTAGGTGTCGTTATGTATGCGTCCATCTCAGTACAATCTGTCTTCCTTGAGTATTCGTGTTTCAGCAATACCAGACCAAACCCTAAAACAATTGGGGTTATTGATTACACCAGGCTTCATCTAGCAGAAATAGCTGCACACCATCATCTTTTTCAGGACCTCATCACAGCCACATCCCAAGCTCTACTGCAAATCTGTATAGAGTTTACATTATGTCAAAAAAGCCATATGGTACAGTAACCTACAGTTATTCAGCTCAGATGGTTGAATTTCAGGAGTCATAACAAGGTTGCTTCTAAACTTTGACACTGGATCAAGCAATAATCTTCTCAGAGATTATCAAAATATGTGTCCTGCTATATACAACCATTTTATGAATTAGATAAATCGGACCTATACAGCAATACCAGATTTCGTTCTACTAGAGCTCAGGCACAGCTGGAGTCTAAAACACACAGAATATTTCTGTGCCACTTAGACTGCACATTTACAATATAATAGCCTTTGATGGGAGTGCCTGTTATGGTAAGGCAGTTTAGTAATTGTTTCTAGATAGATTTTTTTAATGTGTTTACACTGTATTTTAAAGGCAGATCCAAACTGCACTTTAACCCAAATTTCCCATATATCCCAAACTGTTTGGATGCAGAGCTGAGTCATGAGTTTTGGCAGAGCTCTGGGACCCCAGGGAGGGAAGCTTAAATCCAGGCAGCCACTGGCCAGAGGTCCTTCCTCACACTTCCAGCTCCAGTGAGGGCGCAGGCATGGATGTGACTGCTTGCCAGGACTCTGCCTCTATATATCTCATGATTTCACGCCGCAACTTCAGATGCCTGAAGTCAGACAAGTCAACCCAAGTCCTTTCTACGTATATAGGCTGCTACACAAACATCTGAGGGCGTACAGTGCTTTAGGTTGCTTTCTGGCTTGCATTTCACTGAGTAGTACTGACAGAGATCTGTCTAGTACAGACAGATCACACAATTCTTATCAGAAGTCAGATTAAATGAATGTCTTGCAGAAAATAACATCTCCCTTGAACTCTTCCCCACTAGAACTGAACACGCTGTTCCAGCAGACATCCGACACTGTGTACACAGGCAAGATCACTCCCCTATTTCAGCTAAATATTCCACTTCTTCGACATTAATTCTCTTAACCACAGCCGTGGTCTAAGAACTCACATTGAGACATTCACTACTATGGGTCCAAAGAATTTTTCTCATAATTGCTTTCCAAAACAGTTTCCCATCCTGTTGGCAGAGCTTTATTATTTGTCCCAGATGTTTTTCTTTGAATTTGGCTGTATTTTATTTAAATGTTACTATTCGCTCTATCTAATGAGTCTTTTTTACAAGATATGCTTCCTATAAAGATATCCTGATAGCTGTTAGTTATATTTTTAACCTCTGATTTGTGTTGCCAGAGCCCCATATTAATTATTCTCTTATTTTGCCCAAGACCGACATGAAGTAATGCTTCCCTTTTGCTCTTTTCTATATATTATAATGATATTCATAGCCTTCTCATCTTTCTCTCATTTTCCAGTATGTCTTAAAGATGACGAGAGAATTTTTCAGGTAATTCTCTGAAGACCTCTAATGTAAACTATTGCTATGAAAATGGTTAGCGCCAGCTGGCATTCTTTTCAGCATTTGTGAAATGTTTGAGTGAGATCTGCTGATATGTTATACAACCCATCTGAATCAAAAAACAGGATCAACACATTTGCTAAGCAAACTAGAGAGTGTTATTCTGCTTGGAGAATTGGAACTCATTTGAACTAAGGCTGGTCAGAATGGAGATCACAGAATCATAGAATGATTTAAAGAATATCTATTCCAACCCTCCTGCCATGAGCAGGGACATCTTTTACTAGATCAGGTTGCTTAAAGACCCATCCAACCTGACCTTGAACACTTCCAATGATGGGGCACCCACAACTTCTCTGGGCAAACTGGTCCAGTGTCTCACCACCTTCATCATTAAAAAAATCTTCCTTACATCCAATCTCAATCTACCCTCTTTCAGCTTAAAACTGTTGCCCCTTGTAATGTCACTACAGACTTTGGTAAAAAGTCTCTCTCCGTCTTTCTTATAAGCACCCTTTAAGTATTGAAAGGCTGCAATAAGGTCTCCCCACAGCCTTCTCTTCTCCAGGCTGAACAACTCCAACTCTCTCAGCCGGTCCTCATAGCCGAGGAGTTCCATCCCTCTGATCATTTTTGTGGCCTCTTCTGGCCCTCCTGTTCTGAGGACTCCAGAGCTGGATGCAGCTCCAGGTGGGGTCTCAGCAGAGCAGAGTAGAGGGGCAGAATCACCTCCCTCGACCTGCTGGCCACGCTTCTTTTGATGCAGCCCAGGATACGGTTGGCTTTCTGGGCTGCGAGAGCACATTGCCGGGTCATGTCCAGGCTTCCATTCACCAGTATTCCTAAGTCTTTCTCTGCAGGGCTCCTCTCAATCCATTCATCCCCCAGTCTGTATGGATACTGGATATTGCCCCAACCCAGGCACAGGACTTCGCACTTGGATTTTAATTCTATTGCACACCTTGTTTGTAAAGCAGAAAAAAATGTCCATTTTCTACCACCCATCAAAAATAAGAAACGTACAAGTAGCATTCATAAGTATTAAATTCATATATATGATATTAAATGAAATGTATTTGTTTCATCTTTTTTTTCTCTATTTTTGCATTTATGTGATTGTGTTTTACATTGATTTTTCATCTATAATCTTTATGCAAAAGCATTTTGAGTCTGACATTTTAAATGTAGATTTATCTGTAAGTTTCTAGTTCTCCAAGTTCTAATTTCTCCACGGTTTCTATCTGTGCTATCCATCCCTACTAATATACTGAGACACATGATTGCAAATGAACAATCATCTTGTATACTTGGCAATGCTTTTCACTGTGCTTGCTCACCTACGTATTAATCACTTGGTTACAAAGTAGATGTGTAAAGAAGATCTCCAAGTCAATTATTTTTAATATTGACAATTTGCAGTGTTTTCTTTATTTTCCCCAGCTTCATGTGCTTTCACAATCTTCCCAGCATTTACCCATTTCCAAACTCTGCAAACGTAATTTCGACATCATTCTCCTGTTTTGGGTGGGAAAAAAATGTCAAAACATCACAGGCCTCAGCTGGCAAAGTACAGATGTTCTCTAGGTCATGGACAGAAGCATTATCAGCTATGTGCCTGCATAAATGAAATCATGTAGTATCAGGATTACAGGGCCCAGCTCTGCCCTCTGCCTCATTCAGCATTTCCTTTGACCTCAGAGGGAGATGTGACTCAAAAACAAAACCTGGCCTATGGCAGTATAAGGTATTGTCTGCATTTTGTTGACCTGTAAAAGCCCAGTGCTAAACCTAAAAGACAAATTCAGCCACCTGAAATTGAATTTACACAGATTTAGGCACCAAAACTCTCCAATTCAAAATAAATTTGCAAGAAAGCCACCTAGCCCTAATGAACATAAGGTCACAAAATGCCTCTTTGGTTTTCATCCCAAATGTCCACAAGTGCTTTCAGTGTTATAAAAACTTGAAACTGTCCTGGTCTGAGCAATGAGCCAGCCTGCTTTTGGGCCAGCCTCCCCCAGGCGATAAACTGAGTGCAGAAGCATGCCACTTCCCCACAAAGTCGAATTTTGCAAGTATACGCAACACTACCAAATGATGACAGCATAAAAATAACAAAGGTGCAGGAGATGAGTGTTTAGTGATAATTCGCATAAGGCAGGAATCATTGTTCAGCCTTTTAATTATTACCCAAAAAAAAAGAAAACAAAAAGTACAGGTTCTATTCCTTTTGCCACCTGGGGAGACTACAGCTTCTCACTTCCTAGAAGTCCTGCTTTCTTCCACTCTGTGAAGGACCGGTCAAAAGTAAAGTGAGCTAGGAGTGGAAGCCTTCTTGCTGAAGCTGAACTACTGCACAGAAAAGAAGGAAAATTCATGGGATCAGAAAGGCAGTATACAAGGCTGTACCACGGAGAAGGTCTCAATTGAGATTTGGTCTCTGCTGGCAGCATGAATAAACCTCTTGTGCTGAAGGGTGCAAAGGTACCCGTGTATGTACTGCTGAGCTCTAAGCGGTTCTCTCCTGGGTACGGTATTTGTTTCGCTTGTTCTTCTGAAGTGCCCAATTCTGAACAGAGATATTTGGGTACTTAATTAGGATGCTGAGACCTTTACTGGACTGCTCTACTGCTGTTATTCTGACAGCTCATGAGCAAAATATTACACTGCAAGAAAGCAAACGGGAAAACAACATTTGCAGCTGTCTAGAAACAATGTACCATCAGATGGAACAAATAACTTACAAAAGCAAATTTCACAGAAAGCTTTGCAAAAAGCATCAGGTGAAGCTTTTCTCTTAGTAGTTCAGGTGTGGAAGCAGCAATGCACTGAGCTCCTTCTGTCTGTGTTAAAGGACACAGCTAACTGCTGGCTAACAAAACTCTGCTGAATTACAACCCCATTCCCCCTCCCACTGAGAAGGTTCAGAGGCAGTAGCAGAACAGGAGCAGAAGCGACAGCAAAACATGCTCTACGATCTGCTATAATTCACCTCATCCCCTCTCCCTTGCAACTTTTTCTGGAAGAGCCCTCCATCTGAGTGAAGATCTCAGTAGCAAAGCCTGGAATAAAAACTGCTTCACGTACCTTGCTCCCCTTTCAGGAAAGCATAAGGTCTAACCCAAGGGCCTGGCTCAGCGCCCAGCTTTCCCTGGCAGCTCCTGGAGTCCAGGCGCTTCTGCTGAATCTGCAGCGCTCCGTGGCTTCCTGGAGAGCTGTTATTTTTCAGGGGGGAGGAGAGCAAGAAAAAGCCTAAGAAGATACTGTGTTCTGTAGGTTTTCTGAGGCCCTTATGAATGTAAAACATTTTTCCTTTCCACAGCAAATACAGGTTTGGTCAGAGTTACATACTTGTTGTGAAAATTAGTTTTACAGGTAATACAGCAATACTGCTGGTTTGTAAAAGACATCAAGAGGAGAATAAGAGTGATATCACATGATCATGTCAAGTATGCATTCCTCCTGGTACTGATGATTAACTAGAGCACAGTAAAAATATTTTAATATGCTGAAAAGTGACTTAATTCCTCAATATTTATTAGATATACATGGACCATAAGGGAAAAAAATGTTTGCTTGAAAGTTAATGATTGTTCTATGATTTATGATAAGGTTATAAATCTCTAGTGCAAAGAGGAGAGAAGATCAAAGGGAATCACATCCCATTATGAATCCTGAGGCAGCCTGAAGACTTCACTTTTCATATCTTGTTTCTTAGCAAGGCAAAAATTTGAGCTTGAAATGGAAAAAGATAAAGCAGGCTCCGACAATTGAATCATCATCATCAACTCTTGAGCTGAGTTACTATGGCAATGGCAATGCTGCTGCACAGCTTCTTCTTACTATTTCTACCGGTACAACAGCCTTGTAAATGTACATGGGAAATTTGCACCACACATGTGCCATGTGTGGCTCGCAGGAGAAGCCCACGGTCTCAGGTGCCCTAGTGCCTCCTGAAAGGAAGAGCAAATTTGTGTGATTAAAATATGTGATTTGCAATTTTCCATTTTCCATGGAAACAGTCTTGGAGCAGTAGGGAAAGGTCCAGGATTCTTCCTGCTCCTTTGTGCCTCAGGAAGGTATATTCCAGTGCTTAGAAGATATCTTATAAGCACACTGAATTTTTAACACATGAATTTTAAGCATTTTTTTCAGCTGTAACTCTCTCACTTCTCTGAATTATAGATGTCTTGACACTGCCAGGGGAGGATGGTATCATCTTTTTGGCAGAGCATAGCTTGGAGCTCTACATAAGTAATGGATCTAATCCTGATGCCGGGCTAATAAATTAGTAATTATAACTCTTTGTATATGCAACAATCAGTGTGTCAGTACTCACCAGTGTCCTCTTTCCTCTTCGAGGACTAGATGAATGCATTACCTTTCCCATTACTGATGGTGTTTTCTCTGCACTGCACATAAAAGAGACATTTGCTCTTAATTATTTTTGAGACAGTATTTAATATTTATCCTCTAATAGCAAACAGAAGTTCCCAACAGGAATTGGGGCCCTTTGTAGGAAGCATACATGCAAAGGAAACCTTTGCCTAAAAATACTATTGCTGAAAGTACAGTTTCTGCAAGCTCATTAAGTCCTATAAGCAGACATTTATGTGGAACCTCAGATGAGCTTCATATTGAGAATTTCATCATCCTTTTTGTGGGAAAGAAGTCCTTTTCACCCATTGTGTGGATAGGCGTACAGCCCAGATTGCAGTCCTAATAAATGCATGTCTTTTAAGTAGACCCGCTCTGGGGAGCAGCCAAACAAGGTTAACACATGTGCATTAATCAATAGGAGGGTCAACAACAATTATCGCAATGAAAGGTAAGAGAGACAATACAATAATTAAATATACTATGCAATGTGTTGTCTGAGAATCAAGTTAAGTTTTTACGTCTCTACATGTTCCATAAAAAGCTGTCATTGAATAATAAGGTGCAGAAAACATCTGACGCGCTTTGCTATTTATATAGCTACACATCCATCATATTTGTACTGGCAACATCTGCCCTCTGTTACGTATCTGGTTTGGTGCCTCAGCGTGAAATCCCCACAGCCGCACACACAGCCCGGATTTTAAGGGGACGACGCTCCTGTAAGGAGCCTTGTGCGACCGGGGGCGGGCAGGGAGCCGCCTGCCCGGGGCTGGCAGGGCAGAGGAGCCGAGGCGGGGACGCCTCCCCGGCCCCGCACCTGCCCGCTGCCCTCGGGGCGGGCGGCAGCGGCGGCCCCGGGCGCGGCGGCGGCGGCACCACGTGTCGGGGCGGGGAGCGGCGGCGGGGCCGGGCCGGGCTCCGCCACCCCCAGCGCCGCAGCGCCAGCAGCAGCAGCAGCGGCAGCAGCAACCGCGGCTTAGCGCATCCCTCTCGCCCATGCCAGGTGCCTGTCCCCGGCTGCGCGGTGACTGAGGAGAGATGGGGCCTCTGCGGGAGAGCAGCAAGGTGAGGAGACGGGGAGGGAAGGGGCGGCGAGTCGGGGCGGTGAGTCGGGGCGGCAGGGGCAGGCAAACCCCGGCCCCCCCCCCCCCCCGCCCCTGCAGGGGCGGGGGGGGGGGCCGGGGTTTGCCTGCCCCTGCCGGGATGGTGGAAGGAGGAGGGCGCACCCGAGGGGTCCCTAACGCCGGGGTGCCCCTTCCCGAGCAGGAGCAGAAGACTCAGCTGGAGAAGGAGGTGTCCCGCAGCCGCATCCCCCGCCTGATCCTCCGGCCGCAGCAGAAGGTATCCCCCGCATCCGAGTCGCCTTTTTCGGAAGAGGAGAGCCGGGAATTCAACCCACCCAGTTCCTCCGCGGGCTCCCGCAGGACCGTCAGCAGCAACAGCTTCTGCTCAGGTACCGCAAACGGACCCCCCCCCGCCTCAGCCCTCAGCCCGGGGGTCAGGGTGGGCCGCACCACGCCGACCCCCGAGGCTTCGCCGTCACCCCAAAACGCAGCATCCATGTGTGGGGCTCGTATCGCGCCCTGACGAGCATCCCGCTTTGCGGATGAAGAAGGGCAACCGTTGATTTTTCCAGGGAAATCCAGTATCTGTTCTTTTAATACGCGTCCGTAAGTGACACCAGATGTTTCCATTTCGAGTTCTGCTATCCACTGCTAAAAAGTTGGCGGTTTTACTGCAGCGGAATAGTTGCTTTAAAGAGGAAGATTTGCCTTGAAAACTGCAGCATGGCTTTGAGGCATTCTGAAAAGCCCGTAAGCCAAAGAGTTTGTAAAAGAGGAGATTTGCTATTAAGGGTATCAGACATAGGTCAAATACTGAAATTCTTTTTGGTTTTGTGACGGTGATCTCTGTGCATGAATCAGAACAAAATACGTACATGAAGTTTTGGCTGTCATATTAAATTGAGTTTTGTTTATTTGAGAAGTCAGGCTTTGCCAGACAAGCGTGTCGCCAGGTGTGAGTTGGGCATGATGTCTTCTCTATAGAGAGGGCAATGGCTGGGTGATACACCAGAAGTACATTACTACTATCCAACTGTAGACCACAAAAGTGTCATTTGCTCTTCAAAATGAGTATATCCCTTTACGTCAGGAACAACTTGAAACCAGATTTTTTATGTTAAATATTTGTCCTTGTAGAGTGTAGCACAATTTAAGTGCCTCAGCTAGCAGTGAGTGACTCAGATACCTACTAGTGGTGAGTAATCTTTTAATTCAGTGAAACTCTTCACCGTTTATGACATTGTGCACGTGGATAACAGCATTGAGGGTCACATCACGAACACCTTGGGCTCTATATGCATGTGGTAATTTTAAAGATGTTTTGGTGACTAAAAATTTGGTTTAATAGTCAGTATTTTGGAGCGCATAACATTCTCTGTCTAACTGAAAATCTGAATTATAACAAGTATTTTTGTAATAGTTAATACCAGAGAAAGTTCCTGAACTTCATTTTTGTTTATTCATAAAGTATTTCAATGACCAAAGGTTTTCCTGAGGACAGCCAGAAACACTCATATTTATCTTTGTCTTCACTACAGTGGGTCAGATTTTTTTTTTTAGTTCCTTTAATGAAAAGCAGTGTATTGAACACTGTGTACGAGAACAGTCAATTTTTCTAGATGAGAAACACAATATCCGTGTTTGAATCTACCATTTTCTTCTTAGCTTGGATAGATTTTGCAATTCAGACTCAGTGGAATGATCTATTTGGTTATTGTTTAATGAACAATGCAGAGCACTAAACAATCAACACAGTACTGTAAAAATGCTGAAGTCTTTCTCCCATGCCTTTTGAATCCCTTCACCTTACCTGCTTGAGTTTGCCTGTTACAAGGAAGTAAAATCTTTTGAAGCTTTCTAGAAATACATTATTTTTATGATCTCTCCCAAATGGCTGGTCTTTATCCTGTTTTTTTTTTTTCCCCTGTGTGTTGACAAGCCTTTCATCCTGGCTACTGACATTATTTTTTATGATATCTTTTGGTTTTGTATCGTGTTCTTCAGATCTACTCAACACAGAGCTGCCCAAGTAATACCCTTGCTGTCCCACTGCACTATATCGGCTGTCTCGAGTCCCAGCGGAGCTTTGTATTTACTCTGGGTGTGTCAGTCTCACGGCTTGACAGTTTTAAAGTGCCTTTCGCAGACGTATTCAAAAAAGCGATGCGTCTCTTAACCTGCCTCTTCTGCACAACTGGTCATTTTTATTTCCTTTATTCATCTTTTATTCTTCCATGAATGCTGCGTTGATTTAGTTTGATTTTTTTTCCCCATGCTGAGAGTTTTGTGCTTCTCGAGCTGCCTGCAGCACCCATACAGGTGTGCAGTACCCAGTCTGACTGCTGCGAGTCATCAAACCTTACGCAGCCAAGGATCAGCCAAGGCACTGTCCTCCATCCCAGTATGTGGTTTTGTTGTTGATAGGTTCGATGGATTTTTCACCATGACGCAGGTGTGACAACAGTGATTAACTTGATTTCCTCATTCTCTGGCATCTCTTCCCTGCCTTCCACTTACAATCCTTCTTCATCATAGTATGTCTAATATAGATTGAAATTCCCCAGCAGCAGCAGATGGCTGCTGGTTCCTGTTTCTGGGGAGGGGATGGAGAAGAGCTGTGCGGAGAGGTGAGTGGAGGGGCCGCAGCCTCTAACCTGCCTCTCCTGGTGCTTCACTAGGCACTTACCATCTTCATTGAGAAGTGTCATCCGCAGAAAGTGTGTTTAAAATTAGCAAGTAATAAATTTGGAATAAGTGAGCAGATGAATAATGTGATGAAGTATGAAATGTGATGGCAGTATGAAAAAGCTCATGAGCATTTGGATAGATGTCTTTTTTGTAACTTTTATGGAGCCTTAAATTCTAAAAGGTTCTTGACAAGCAGCAGACAGTGTGGCTTGCCCTCTGGAATAATTCCTTTATGCTTTACCATTCCCTTGACAAGCTGCTCTCTACCTTTCTTCCTTTATTGTTGACACCAAGTGGTTATGATCAGTAGCTTTCTTTTCCCCCCAGCAGAAATGATTTTTTTTTCCTTGTCCATTTAAATACGTATTTCCTGCTTGATGCCCTGGAGCTGCTGAGGTTGTCCATTTTCCCTGGGTGCTTACATTGGCCCCAAAGCATAAATGAAGGCTTGGAGTTCTTCTTTCTCTTTAAAGGAGAGCAGACGGGTCTTCTAGGTATCGTTAATGTTGGCTTTGGTAGGGGGAACCTTTGGGAATCATGGTGGTGCTGCAAGCATGGTGGCAACAGTAAAAAAAAAAATACCACTCGGCAACAGACAAAAGACACTTTGTTTTAATGCTTAGTTGTTTTTGAAGAAGTTGTTCCTTCTGTCTGAGATACATTTTAAATCCGCATGATCATCTCCCTCTTTGTCTTGTGTGACAGGATCAGAGACTCACCTGATCGTGTTGGTCAGTTATTTGCAATTGACATTATGTCAGTTTTGCTTTGTAAGTCTGTATGAAACACGGTGAGATTTCTAATCCGTTTTATCTGTGATATTCCTGATGAAATGTATTTTTAATATTCTTTGTTTCTGCCAAGTGAACGTGGATGTTGTGTAGCCAAGCTGAGCCTTTGTATCAGTATTCACTCTGGGCAATCCTTGCTTAAGATCTTAGCGCATCTGGGGTCCTGCTTGTCATTTGATACAGGAGCACTTCTCTTCCTTCAGCCGCTGCCCTCCTTCGGCTTGGATGTCAGCCAAAGAACTTGTATGATGTCAAACCATGAAAAAACGCTCTCCCAGCAGCTTCGTCTGGCTCAGCTGCTACCGAGCATTTGCCTGTGTCACGCGTGTTTTCCTCCTAAGTTGCACTGGGCTTTGAAGCGGCTGCGGCCGCTTACCTTGTCAGTTGGGCGGAGAGTGCGATTTTAAACACCGCAAAGAAATCATCTGCTCAGGGGTCCATGGCTGAGCGGCTGCCGCAAGAAGGAGCGAGGCTGCCTTTGGTAGTTCCAGTTGCAGCGTTTGCCTTGTAAGAAATGAGATCCTTGGGGCGGGGCGTTATGCTCGGTGGTTGTGTACACGTCCTTTTGATACCGAGCCAGTTGTGTATTGGATCAAAGACAGCCTGGAAGTGCTAAACTCAGTAACAGTCTGTTTAGATTTTCATTTTAAAAGGAAGTTAGTTTGGGATATACTTTTTTTTAATTTTCTGCTTCTGAATAGCTCAGCTGTTAAATTTCTCCTTACGAAGAAGACTTCTTGTGTGCTACCTTTGTAATGACACCCAAGCTTCCCATCAGCCTTGCTTCAGAAGCCAGCCACCTGAATTTCTGCAGGTAATGCAGCAGCACTTTGTTAACTGAGATGCAGCTTTGCAGGAAGCACTTGTGCATTTAATAATCAGTTCAGCAAAAGACTTTGTGAGCCAGAGGACCTGTTTTATTCCCATAGCAAATGGTTCCTCTTTTCTTGGGCTTACCTGCAAATCGCCTTTTTAACTAGACCGCATAGTACTACGGGCCATTGAAAAACAGTAGCGTCTCTGTATATAAATGATTGTGATTCACTCCGACAAAGTTTTCAAAAACAGGAGTTGAAGCTTCTTTTTTGCATTTTCTTTCAAATTTCAAGGTCTGGGTTCAGTACTTATTTCATAACTTGTTCTTTTCTGGTGTAAAGTTTTTTTTAAAAGTCTTGTTCTTTCCATGCGTGGCACAATAAATATGCTCCAGTACCGTGGCTGCACTGTAAACTCCGGAGTGTAGGCGCTGCAACAGGAATCTCAGTGTTACCATTCTCTGCTCTCTTGCTCCTGTGCACAGTCCCCCTGAACTCAGAGATTATTTGCCAATTGGCCCAGCTATTGATGGGTGCTGGGGCTGAGTTTGCAGTGCATATGTCAAAAAAAGGCATGTAGGTTTTAGAGAGGCTGATTTAAGTCAATGTGAATGTGCTACCTATATTGCTAGCCACAGACCAGAAGAGAATGAAATTTGTACAGATGTTACTGGCTGAAATGCTGTACGTTCTCACACTCCGGTAAATAATTTCTTTGCTAGAGCATTGAAGTAGGTTATATTGTAAACCAGCTAGCCTTGGAGGCTACACTATTAAAGTGTGTGTACTTAAATATATATTTCTGAATAGAAAAAGGTAGAGGAAGACAAATTTGTAGTATTTTAATAAGTCAACAGATTGAGGCTAGAGAGTTATTATGAATTACTGAAAATAATTACCTCTATTATTTTTGTGTGTGTGTATATATATGTGTATGTATATATGTCTGTATTATTATGGAAACAGTGAGCCCTCCCGTTCTTCTTGTTTCTTGTTACAAGAGGTATAGTTCCTTACTGGTTTATTTGTTGGCTTTTTAGTCTGAGTTACTGAATCAAAGAGAGATGCTTAAAAGTGCTCAAGTATGTGATACTGAAAGTTAGCTTCTCTTTCCTGCAGTCCTTTATGCTACACTTCTCCACAGTCTTTTTGCCATTTTTTCAAACTTCTGAAGTGGAGGTCTTCTCCAGTGGCTTTGTTTGCAGCGTTCTGTAAGGCAGTTCAGTAGTCACTGTGGTATTAATTTACAAAAACATTGAAACAAAATCTGCTTTCAAAAAAGCACGTATGGCCTTTGCATAAGGGCGACACTGGTGACATCCTTCCTTTTCTCACTGCTGCTTCCCTGGAGAATTTCCTGCTGGGCCGGCTTACGTGCAATAATTTATTATTGCTTCATATTGTTAACCACCAGTTCTGTTTCTGCAGCACAGAGATCTGTTCCAAACTTGGAAATGAGAGAAGTGCCGAGATACTAAAGAGCAAAGCCTGCCTGTTCCTCAGTTTTTGGCCTTTCCTTGCTTCCCTTTCAACTTCACTATTTATTCCCTCTTACTAAGTAACGAACGTTTTGTTCCTGTGCCACACAACAACATCTGGAAGCCAAAATATTTGACCTTTTGAATGTTTGTTGTCACCTTTTTATGTATCTGTCAGCACTGTGAACCTTTAAAGCCTGACCCAGAGCCTCCTGAGGTTGGTAGAAGAGTTCCCGTTGTCTCTGGCACATTTTGGATGGTGTCCTGGGAACAGCCAGTACCTCACCCTTTCTACTACCCTGTTTGTCGCAGCTTGCTGTGTACTATGGACTGAATTCTAAGCTATATCATGCATTTTCTTCACCACCAATGCATAATCTAATAATTTTGTTTTAAAGTGGTTTTCGTTCAATTTTCTATTGAGTTGAATGTTGCCATGCATATTGAAGAACATCACAACTTGTAGCAGAAATGAACCTTTAGTCAAAAGTCTTTGATTTCTTTTGTATTAAAAGAGAGTCTTGATATTTTAAAAGAAATTCTACATGGCATGTTTTTACCCTACATCTATAGGATTAATATAAATCCTTGAAATTTTGGAACGGTGTTTTGACATGTATGTATCACCAAATACAGTGAGTGGGTTCTATGGTGATGCTAAGTGCCAGTCTGGGTTTGGTGGCAATTAAAAAAAAACAAAGGAAAAATATGCATAAAGCAACAATGGATAGAATATATGTGGTTCCCATGCATCATTAGGCGGTAAACAGTGCAACCTTATGAGGTGATGCTGAAGCTGTGGGGGTCACTCACAGTCATACGCTGTCAGCCATAGAGCCAGAGCTATATGAGAATGAAGGAGTATAACATGTTGTACCATTTGAGGAACAGGTACAAATTTCTGTGTATGTATGTGGTCTATTTAAGGTTTTTATTTAAAACAATGGTACCTTCAAAACTGGATAGAATATTTATAATTTCTTCCTTTGCTGCATAATGGAATTAAACACATAAAAGCACACACACAAACCCCCATATATATACACATATTTTTCACATAATGTTGATACAAAATGGGTAATATTTCTTACGCTTGCTGTAGTCAAGGCTCTCCCACCAGAGGAAGCAGCAGTGGCTCCACTTCCAGTTGTTGGCCTGTTAGGAAAGGTTAGTGAGGTCTACTAAAGTGCTTAAAAAAACCCTACCAAACAGCCAAGATTCTTCTTCATCTCTTTTTCAGACTCTTTCCTCTCCTGACCTTTAGTTAAAACTTTTCTTTAAAGTTTTCAAATAGATTTTCAGTCCTTTATCATCTTAAACCCCTTGTCCAAATGTTATTTGTGATGTGATATCAAAACTCTAGAAGCTGTGCTGTTCCTGACCACAGCGCTCTCCTAGTAACAGTACTATTTTTATTGATATTTTTTCTAGTAAGCCTTGATGCTTTTGCTCTGTAATGCTAATACCATTAGTGATGCTATAAATGTAATGGCAAAGCCAGTAAACCACAATTATATAGTACTTTTTTCAGATGGTTTCCCGGAGCTCACATCAATCCTGCTTGTTAGTGAAATGTTCAAATAGAAGGAAGATTAGTAGATTTGCTGCCTAAGTCAGTAAAAATTTGCTGCTTCAGTGTAACTTAGTGTCCTGGTTTCGGCTGGGATAGAGTTAATTTTCTTCCTAGTAGCTGGTATAGTGCTGTGTTTTGGATTTAGTATGAGAATAATGTTGATAACACATTGATGTTTTAGTTGTTGCTAAGTAGTGCTTACACGAGTCAAGGACTTTTCAGCTTCTCATGCTCTACCGAGTGAGAAGGCTGGAGATGCACAGCAAGCTGGGAGGGGGCACAGCCAGGACAGCTGACCCAAACTGGCCAAAGGGCTACTCCATATCGTATGGCGTCATTCTCAGAATATAAACTAGGGGAAAGCTGGCCGGGGGACTGCTGCTCGGGAACTGGGTGGGCATCGGTCAGCAGGTGCTGAGCAATTGCACTGTACATCACTTATTTTGTATATTCCTTTATCATTATTATTATCATCGCCACTATTATTATTATTTTTCCTTCCTTTTCTGTCCTATTGAATTGCTTTTATCTCAAACCACGAATGTTCCTTTTTTTCCCCCTGATTCTCTCCCCCATCCCAACAGGGGGCAGAGGATGAGTAAATGGCTGTGTGGTGTTTAGCTGCCTGATGGGTTAAACCACAGCACTTGGCTGTTGTGCAGTCAGATGTCAAGAGCTGATACCTTTAAGGACATGTTTATGGGAAATATTGCATTGTAAAAGATTCCCAAGCTGTAGGAGTGGGTCAGTCCATCTTCCTTCACCTTCCTCTCCCCTCTTCTGAGCCTCTCACCATTCATGCCATGCTGTGAGTGAGCAGAGAGGACCTCTTGCCTCAGAGGCAAGCTGACCTGAAGCTCAGAGGCATTCAGTGAGCAGCTGCCCTACTAAATTTACAGTGGTGACCATTAGTGGTCAGCCTCTGGGTGTGATGGAAGGAAGGTCAAAGGGGCTGGTGAGGAACAGGTGTAAAAGTTGCCTGGATATTAATGATAGGAACCTCTGCAACAAGCAAAAAGAGTTGAAGATGTTTAGTCTTGATTTTACTTACTTCACTACTGGGTTAGATTTTATCACTAGAACATTAAAATCAATAGTTCCAGCTTGAAAGATGGACTGGGAAAAACAAGGTAGTTCACAGCTGTGGAATATCTGGAAAATGTAAAGGAAAAGTACGATCCTAAGCATGTAGGTTGTACGGGACCTCTGGAGATCGTTTTATCCAGCCTCCTTTTTGAAGCAGGACTGTTTCCAGCAGTACGTCACATCAGCCATAGCTTTGTCTATCTGAGTCTAGAAAACCTTCAAGGACAAGAGTTTGCACAGCCTCTCTAGGTGACCTCAGGGAGCAGTGGAGCTGCTAGCCTGCCTTCATTCACAGGCAAAATGGAGCATAGTTAATTCAAGTTCTGTCTGCAGAGACATAGAGATTAAATGTGGAATTAATTCACTTAGCAGGGTTTCGTATAAGTAGGCCTCCTCTCTTTTCCTGACAGGGCTATAGTTCTAGTTGCTCTTCTGCTTTGCTTTAGTGTGCTTGACTTTTGGTTAAGACACTTGACTCACAAGCACATGATATTCTGATTAATCTTATTAAATACCAACCCCAACAGATCTTAAAAATAGCTCCAAAATGAGTTTAGAATTTATGAGAAAGACCAAAACTGGTAGCATTTTTAGGACTCTACTTTTAGTGAAGTTACTAAATATTTTTTTCAACAGTCTGTGTGATTTTGCAGGTTTGCAGGTGACAAATTGTTTGTAGCAAATGACTAATCTTCTAGACTACATGAAATCACCTACTGGAATGACTGCAGTAAAAATTAAATGTTTTAGTACAAATAGGATCTGAGGAGCATATTCACACTTCTTACCTTAAGCTGTGCTCCCTAAATTGTTGCTGGGCAGGAGAGGGTGCCTCCAGAGGGCCATTCAGTGTCCTGATGAAGTAGGAGTTAGACTCCTACCTATTGAGAGCCTGATGGTGTGCACGTGAATATGCTCTACCTATGTATTTCTGTGTGTACGACTCATTTTATACTATTATGTTTCATCCTGCTGCTTTTACTGTGCTCCTTTGTGTTGCCCAGTTGTTCCAGAATGATATTGTGAATCTGCTGTTAGCAGTGTTTTCTGACTGGGTGGTGAGCCCTTACACCTCTCTGGTTCAGCTGCCCAAGTCAGAACGGTGGTTGTGCTAGTCAATGGAAAGAGATGAGATCCTCCAGACAGTGACTCAAAGTAGTGGGATGACTGGAGAAGCCTAAATTGGGCTTTTGTTCTGACTCATCCTCCAGAGGGGCCTCTTTCTCTCCATTTAAAACAGAAAGAGCCTCAGCAGGTGGAAGCTGGGTGATATATTCATTTTGGTGTCTGTCAGCAACTTTCATTGATGCATAAAACACACCTGTGCTACAAGACCAGTCATGAAAAGAAAACCAAAGCAACATGTAGGGGGTCAAAAAATGTGGAGCAGACAAGCAGATTGGGAGATTATCCTGAAAAATTCTGAAATACCCTTGGTGGTTCACTGTCAATAGCCAGCTCACAGAGGGCTAACAGATGCCGGGATGAACGGAAAGGGAGCCATCAGGTAAAAGTCAGGAAGCTGTTTTTGCCTTGGTACACTGAACTTTCAAAAGTTCATTAGAGGCCCATGTTTAATTCTGGAATCCACACTTCTTAGTGGAAATGCAGAGTATGTACAGCCTGAACATTGGTCAAGGGATCTTAAGATGAAAGTGGGACAGCAGGCAAGGGATCAGGTACAGGGTGGACCGTTCAGACTCATAGAAGTGCATACATAACTAGATCTGGCAGCTAGGGTAAAAATAAGTCAGTGGTTCCTCAGCGAGAGCATCATTAATTATTTGGATGCATTATATAAGGAGATTGTGAATTCAGTATTTCTTGAAGTCTTCAGGAAAAGGCAGTATTTTTCTAACGAAGGCTCTAAAGCATATTCCAGTGAAATTTCTAAAGCCTCCGTGCCCAGAAAATCAGAGGAAATCATCGCATCATAACGTATGGCCTTAAAGTCTATGAGAACAATATTTTTGTCAGTTGTTAGAGTATTATTATCTTTAACACTGTTGTTTATACTTTGATTTTACTATTTGAAACCTAGTCAGTACATGCAAATGTCAGAGTGCTCTGAGCAACTCCCCTGATTGATTGTTTGAGGAGACACTATCCCGTGCTTGGCTTTGAAACTTGGCAAGCATGTCTAATCTGGGAGAGGGGTTGGTCATAGAGTTTCAGTGATGAAATCCAGCTGATGTTCAAAGGGAAGGTCTACTCCCAGAGTGCTCTTAGGAGGCCACTGTGAAAAAAAGACACCATGAATATTGCTAAGAAAGCAATGAAAGTCGTGTGTTGTAAATTTATGTGGTTTTCCCTCTTGTGCAAGTAAATACTACAGGCAAGATCAGAAGTATGGACTTTCAGAGCAGTGTTTGCCAGCTTTCTCTCTTGTATCTTCCTGATGCTCATGTGCCTAAGAAGGTAAATCAGATCTATCTGTATTCCTGAGAAGTCTGGACCTCAAGTCCTTACTGGGACAAAACTCTTGCCAAGTTATAGGACTGAATCCTTAACTGACCTTGCTGAAAATTACATTCACATCATGTCTTCAGCAGAAAGTGAATCCCATCGTGGGCTCATCTGCTCCTGTTACCCCCTTCTCAACTATGGAGATAGATTCCTTATCTTGGCCTATTTCTGGGCAGGTGGAGGTCTTCGCCTCCTTCTGTCAGAGTTGTCAGTAGGGTTTTGGAGGAGCCTACAGGTCCACAGGACATACTGAACCTAGACTGCCATGGTTGCATCCTTCCTCCCACGGATGAGGAGCAGAGGTGTTCTCTGGGGCAGTGAGCAGGGTGGGTGGTCAGGCTGTCGGTTGGATGGAGGGGGCATCAGCTTGATGTGCGGTCAGGGTCCACGGGGAAGTCTGCTGCTCTTCTGTGGGGAGTTCACCTACAATATTAAATACAATTAAATAGCCTGTTAAGGCTTCGGTAGCAGGGAAGAACAAAGGTAAGTGCAGGCAATTTGGCTTGCAGCGAGCAGTTGGATAGCACCTCTGTGTTCACCAGGACTTTTCCTTGTGCCAGAACGGTGAGGTGCAGGTCGGGTGGGAGGCGGATCCCCCCAGTGTACAGCAGAGCTTTGCTTGCCGTTGGTGGTGAGCACTCCCGTTTCATATGCAGCTGTTCCTTTCTGTGGTGGTAAACATTTTGATTATTCAAAAGGCACCACAAAAAGCTGACACAGAAAAATGTTTCTCTGCAGCTTGCCCTAGATTTGGAAATTATGATTTTGTTCACATTACTGGCTAATACTAGGTAGAAGGAGTAGAAGTTATACATTGTATAAAAAATAACAAATGATCAGAGGAGAGGGAGTACAATAAGATCATTCATTTACTTCAGCTGGAGTGGGAATGCTCACCTGGTTATTGCTGTGTCTAAAGGTCACAAGGGGTATGAGTAGAGAAGAGCTATTATTCTTTGTGCCAGGCTCATTTGTTCCTTTAATAAATGCCCCATTGGAACAGAAACTGAGGGTAAAATGAGGATAGGTAGATATGACATAATCTGATCATACAGTGTCACCAGTGTGATATCAGAGGCAATGGTGGGGGGAGTGGTAATTAAAGTATTTATTTTTATATTCTATTTTTATATGCTTTCTTTAGCTACTCTATTTCCTTATCGCAGTTAGTTTTACATACTTGTTTTTTAATGCCCTAATTCTTAGCACTGTAGTTTAGTTCTTCCATTCTTTAAAGGTTTTATCAGCTTCTGAGGTTGTGTGCCAGGTAGCATCCTTACAGATTTCTTCACTGAGAGGGTGGCCGGTCCCTGGAACAGGCTCCCCAGGGAAGTGGTCAAGGCACCAAGCCTGTCAGAGTTCAAGTAGTATCTGGGCAACGCTCTTAGTTATATGATTTAGTTTTAGGTAGTCCTGTGAGGAGCAGGGAGTTGGACTTGATGATCCTTATAGGTCCCTTCCAACTTGAGATATTCTACGATTCTATGATAGCTTTGGGAGTTATTTATACATAAAGTCTCCCATACAAAACACTGTGAGGTCTGCAGAACTTGTCCAGCTATTGCAGTGATTTTATTGGTGGACAGATGAAGGAAATAGTTTCTTGTCTTTTTTTTTGTAAACAGAAAGTTTTGAAAATAATGGCACATAGATCTAAGTGGAAAGGTAGTAAGAAAAAATAAACTGCATGAACCTGCACTTTTTTCTGAATATATTTGATTATAAATGTTTGTGTGCTTCTAAAGAGAAGACACTTTGAACCTAGCTAAAGGAGCTGCTTAAATGCAGTTCAGAAGCTCGCTCAGCAGTGCTGATCCACTGCCCTGTGGGCAGCTGTAGGCAGCATTCATTCAGCCTGCAGAAGAGACTCTGAACCCTTGGGAGAAGGAAATGGGTGCTGATCTGGGAGGAAATTGCTGCCTTCTTTCTTCTCTGTGTTGAGTTGTGTAGTGATGTTGATGGGAATGGAAAGGATAAAAAGTAAACTAAAATCATGTGGGCAAAAATCCTGCTTTAGTCAGGGTGAATGTGGGGATGGGCTGAAAACTTTATTAGCAGTCTTCTCCTTCCCAGTATTTTTCTAGGAACTGATTCTGAGTTGCAGAAGGCAGCAGCGAGATGGCAAAAGGAGATGCTCGTAGGGTTAATTGAGCTGATTTGAAGGAATGAAATATGACTGGAACAAATAGGTGAGAGTAGGGTAACTGGCCAGGCATGAAAGAAAACTGATTCACATGAGAGGATTAGGTTGTTTTTCTGTTTTTCTGAGCGATAATTAACAACAGCAAAAGATACTCTTTCCTGTGGACAGGAGGCGGGCAGGGAGGGAGTTAGATAGTTATAGGGTGCCTCTTTTGCCTCATAATAGCACAGTCGCATACTGACTTTTTAAACAATCTGCCCACGCAAAGCTCATTGCAAGATCAGGCTTGACCTAAATTATGAACAGGGTGGAAGTGGGAAGTGAAATATGGTCATGCAAATCATTTGGCTTAGTTGCAGGTATTTCTTTGAGTTTCATGTTAGGTAAAGATAATGCACCAGGAGCAGACTGCAATTGCATAATTAAGATGGCAGCTTTCATTTTGTCCTGAGAATGAAAAAACAGTTACATTTCTCCAGGAAAGTAAATATTCAAGGCTTCCCAGTGTCAGAGTAGCCTGTTTGGTTTCGTTGTGTATCTCTAAAACCACTGTGACTTTTAGGGGAGCTGTGATTAATCAAGATTAGAGGACGTGATTAGATGAAGGGGCTGTTTGATATGTGGATTTCACCTGGACTCAGACTTCTTACTTTGCATTTAGTTGTTAAGAGCTGGAGTGTTTGTACTCCTGGAGGTCAGGAACGCGGGTCTGTTCCCGAGGTGGCTGCTGATGCCATGAAGCGCTGGTGTGCCCTCAGAGGAATTCAGCTTTAAACAAAAGCAGTCTGTGTATAGCGCACCCTCTTCGGAGCCGGGTTCCTCACAGCCACTTGTCAAGAATGGAAGTGCTCTGTGATTGTGGTTGCTTTAAAAGGAAAAACAATTTTGAGAAACCTTTTTTAGTTCCATTTCAGTGAAAATCCTGACTTTGTGCATATGGGCTGTAGGTTGTTCTCTTGTTCAGATAGGAGCATATCTTGAAGGACAGCATGTGGCCCATGCTTGCTTTTCATCCAGTGTGCACTACACAAGCCATTCTTCTGTCTTACATGCATTTCTTCATGCCGTAATATTCCCTAACATAGCTAAGTCAAAAGACTTTATCTTAGATGTGAGTTTTCATTATGTAGCTCCTGATTTTGTATTTTGTCAGACTTAGTGAAACAAGCACTTGCCATTTTAGTCTGCCACAAGGTATTCAATACTTCTTCACATAATGGGAGGAACTAATAGCTTCTCACTAGGTTTCAGAGCCAAGGTTGTGCATACCCGGTAACTGACTGTAAACAGTTGTAGCCCAAACACTTTTTTTTTTTTCTTTATTCTGCTAACATTCAGGTACTTATTAGTTAGAAATTTTGATGTTTTCCCTTTTCTCTTCAGATGACACTGGCTGCCCTAGTAGCCAGTCAGTATCTCCAGTTAAGACTCCTTCTGATGCTGGAAACAGTCCAATCAGTTTTTGCACTGGTAGCGATGGAGACTTCTCCAGGAAGAAATTCAGTCCGGGGACAATGAGTGAAGGGAACCCACAGCTGGCCCGATATAAGAAGGAGACAAAGACAAGCCTTGTAAAGCCCGGTGAGTATAGTATAGTTCCTTTAATTTATTTGATTACACTCTCTAATTGACTAGTGCATCTACAGGGGTCTGGATACATTGTGTTGTGCTGCCTGTGATACAACTAATGCCAACAGTAAAAAAAAAAAAAAAGTTGGGTTCTTTCTGTGGAGCCACCTGCAAGATTTGAAAACAGTATTGGTATTATCTTTTTCATGGAAATATAATTAATTGACATCTTCACTTGCTTTTATGAAGTTGGATGGTGATGTCAAATAACAACTAAAATGGATTTTATCCTGTTTCATGGTAATTGCACACATATTTCACTGGCCAAAGATAAATGACTCTTCCTATGGAAGCAAAGAATTATAGTCTTCTGATGTTGTTAGATTTATTGTTGGATTCTGCCTAAAGTTTATGCTGCCAGGCTGTGATAGCTCTGGGGATACAACGTGTCAAACCAAGGCAAGATAACAGGCAGCCTACGTGTGGGAGTTAGGCAGATGTAGATCCATACTGCATTGGCTGAATCAAGAGTATGTCTCCCGTTACCTCAGGCTAATGGGCCTCCTCAGACCACAGACTAAATCAGCACCTGCTTGTCGCACATCCAAGACTAAATATCCTGGTGTGTCCTTGGCTGCTGTAATTTTAATGAGTAGACATAAAATATTTTTGTGATTCATGTACAGGCAGCTCTTCATTACAAATGGTCAGGATATCTGTGCTGGTATTTAATTAATCATGGAGACAGAGAGGGTGTTTTGACCCTGTGCAGAGCAGCTGCAGAACTGACGTGGTTTATGAGCTCAGGTACCTCCTGGCTATACTGTTTCCAGAGTCATTTTACCTCTGGAAGCAATTTAGACAATTTCACGAGGAGCCAGCTCAGATTTAGCAGCACCACGTTTAATCCAGAAGCAGCAGAGAATTTGTTGCAAAAACTCTTTGCTGACTTGGTCATTGGAAGGGCTGATTAAATCTGACTTACCACTATCCCTGCAAAGTTCTTCAACTCCTTTTGTAGCATCTGTGTTACCTGAAGGTTCCCACTCTCACATTGCTCTGCATAATGGGAGATAATATTTTTTCAAGGTTTGTTTTCTGTTCCATTAAAATCAAGGAATCTAATGCAGGTAGAAGGCAGTGAATACAGTACATGGCAGTCAAATCTGCAGCAATGGCTATCAACCATTTTGTGTGTGAATATGGGTGTAGGTTAGTGTGCTGGTTTTGGCTGCGATAGTTAATTTTTTTCATAGTAGCTAGTATGGGGCTATGTTTTGGATTTGTGCTGAAAACAGTGTTGATAACACAGGAATGTTTTAGTTACTGCTGAGCAGTGCTTACACAGAGTCAAGGCCTTTTCTGCTTCTCACCCCACCCCACCAGCGAGTAGGCTGGGGGTGCACAAGAAGTTGGGAGGGGACACAGCCGGGACAGCTGACCCCAACTGACCAAAGGGATATTTCACACCATATGATGTCATGCTCAGCATATAAAGCTGTGGGAAGAAGAAGGAAGGGGACGACGTTTGGAGTGATGGCGTTTGTCTTCCCAAGTAGCCGCTATGCGTGATGGAGCCTTGCTTTCCTGGAGATGGCTGAACACCTGCCTGCCGATGGGAAGTAGTGAATGAATTCCTTGTTTTGCTTTGCTTGCATGTGTGGCTTTTGCTTTACCCATTAAACTGTCTTTATCTCAACCCATGAGTTTTCTCACTTTTACTCTTCCGATGGTCTCCCCCATCCCACTGGGGGGGAGTGAGTGGCTGTGTGGTGCTTAGTTGCTGGCTCGGGTTAAATCATGACACATAGCAAAATGTGGATAAAGAATTTTGAAAAGGTTTTTTTTTTTCTGCTGAAAAGTCCTATATACATGGGAAAAGAGTTATGCACCTTTTTTTCAATAAATTACTTCATTTATTTTTGACCTGTAATATCAAGCTATTAGCCTTTTGCAGTAATAGTCAGAAGTAATCTTCATTTTGGTTGATGGTATTATTTCAAATCTTTGAACAGACTTAGTTTAGGTACTTAAAAACTATAATTTTTAAACTATGTTTCTTTCAAATATTAGGCTTAAGTAATCATTTGACCTATGTTTGCCCGTGTCTCCTTTCTTATATCCATCACTGCTAAATTCTGTTGAATTTCCTGAGCCATTTAAGAAGAGTGCAAGAATCAGTAAGGTTGCAAGAATGTAAGTTGAAAGGCTGAGAGGGGGAAACAAAGGCAATCTGAGTAGAATTTTAATATGCTTCAGGTGGGAAAAAAGTCAACACAGAGGAGTCTATAGTTTGCTGCTTATGGAGCTGCCTTTAATGCCATTCTTTGGACAGACAGATGTACTGACATCCTCGTCCATTCATTTGAAGCTCTCATTTGTCATCTTTGCAGTTTCCTCTTAATGTGGCTTTATTCTTGTAGGTGGGCCATTTTTTGTAGCTGTTGGTACTTCTGCATTGATTGATCTCTAAGGTTGGAAAACTTGTCTCCAGAGTTCAAGCATATTGCTCCTGGGATCCATCAAAACTCTCAGAGCAGGAACTGGGTCTGATTTACAGACTACTTCTATGTTCCTCCTGCCAAATATCTCACACCTTTTTAGTGGAAAGTTGTCAAAAACCACATCGTAGTTAGTGTGAGAGCTGACACAGGTGAGGGACATTCCTGAAATGGAGAGCATGCCAGGGAACAGCTGGGGTTCATTTCCCTCACTGTTGGCCACAGGGGTTAATGTAATTCTTTCCCATTGCTATCTCTTCGCTTCAGGTGGATCCAGTCCCTTCCCCATGACCTACTTGCGTGTGAATTTCTGGTGACTCAGTGGGAAGATCAAGCCCTTGTGCAAAGAGGAGGCATCATCATGTAGCAAAACGCACAGGGGAGTAGTAAAAGGGAAGTGGGACCTGGGAGGAGAATAACAGCAACGTGTCCTTGTCATACGTAACCTAGTTCTGCATACAGCTGGATACCTCAAACTACAGCACAAAAAGAGCGGAGTATAATATCTTTCTCTCTACCAAAAGCACTTGCTGATTTATGGAGATAATATCTACTTTTTATTTACCTAAAAAGTCTTGTGATAATGACTACATAGCAGGAGCCAGACATGAGAGACAAAAATCCAGCCTACCACTATCTTTTACAGACTCTGTCCTGCGCTACATTTTTGTAGGCGAGTGCATCTATCAGTGTGCACCTTCAAAATGCCTTCATTTTGCCGAAAATTTATCTGTTTCCAGGATTGTTTTCTTGGAACATGCTGAATCTCAGAAGTAACACTCACACAAATATTTAGATAATTCAGGAAATGTCAGAGCGTGATCACACTGAGAATGAACCCTGGGACTTTTTTTAGGCTGTTCCCAAGCTCCAGTGCTTTTCTCTTACTCTAGCAACATCGCTTCATCTTTTTTTTCCTATACTTCAAAATATGAAATACGATGTAGCTTTTTTTTCTCTAATAGCCTAAGGCATTGTTATGTGGATCTAAGTCATCTTCAGCTCTTGAAGTATTAACAAACTGGATTCAGATATCATTCATAATTTATGTTGTTTGCATAGTGAGCCATACTTAATCCTAGAATGCATTACCACTGCATCTTGCTAAACCTCTGAAAGATTTATAACCATGAAGATATTATTCATTTGGAGTAGTTGGTAATGGTTTTTATTGTGCATTAAATCCAAATCACAGCAGTGTTACAGGTGTATTTGACTTAAAATCAGTGACTGCGTTCTCAGGAAAGGATGGAGAGGACAGGTACATTAAGAAGATATAAAACATCCACTCCAGGAGGAAGTTACGAGCCTTTTAATTTCAGGATTTTAGAAGTTGTTCCCTCTTTTGGATGTGATTAATTTATGCAGTATTAAAAGAATAGAAAATGTGTTGCAGAAAATGGCATCGCAAAAAGGCACAAAAAGCTTAATTAACACTAGTCCTAGTTTTGTATCAAGATGCTGTGCTGAATCCTACAGTTTCGGTAATTGAATAAACAGGAGCATAAACATTTCTACATATTCAGATTCTCGGTGTGCTCCTCCTGCAAAGATCCATCCTGAATTCCTGCAGCTCATGTCCACATCTTGTTAAGAATAGTGGGAACTGTTTTGCTTTCTTTGACAGTCTTTCTCATCTTGTCTTGTTTTTTGACTTCCATATGAATGCTTAGTGCAAGGATTCAAAATCTGGATCGGCAAGCTGCAAAGTATTGATAAACTTACACAGATGTGGATAAAGAAAGAAATCTTGGGCAAGAGTTGCGTCAAGAATTTTTGAAAGGCTTGCATGTTTAAAATAACAAAAAGCTGTACTTTCATTTAAATGTCTGTGAGCATCATAATTCGAGAAGGGCACTTGATCAGCTGACTGTGTTCAGCGTTTCTGGCAAAAGTTCTGGTCTTTACTTTCTTGCTTTAGGTGTCATGGGCACGTTTGGGGCAGTTTCATGAATGATCTGAGGTTACTGTTGGAGCTGTCTCTTAGGCCCCATGGAATTCCTGAAGTTTCACGTGAAATTATTAAGACTTAAGATAAAACATTGAGACATTAAGCACCACTGCAAGAAAGGAGACCTAGGTGAGCCGCAGTTAGGGTCAGCTCCCAAAACTTGTAAAGACTGGCTGTCCGTCATTCACGGCTTGGTGCAGCATTAATCATTCCCAGTAGCAGCAGACTATACAAAAAAGTTATTCCTTTTCACTGCTGATAAAACATTTGGCCATCTATTACTGCATCTGGGTAAAATAGTAACATTTTTGATTATATGGCAGTTGATCCGCAATGGATTGTATTTCAAGGAGGGCGGTCATTGAGAACTCAGGCATTAAAACTTCAGTCTGTTCAAATTAATAGGCAAATCTCAGAGGCTTTCACCACATAGAGCACCTACGTTTGTTGGACAATAGGCAATGAGCAGAAATTAAGGAATGTGACATTCCATACGAACGCAAGAAAACACTTTTTTTTACTGTGACAGTGGTCAGACACTGGCACAGGTTGCTTAGAGAAGTTGTTGGTGGAGTCTCCATCCATGGAGGTACTCAAAATTCAACTAGACACAGTCCTGATCAGCCTGATTCAGCTAGACTTGCTTGAGCAGGGAGCTGGACTAGGTGGTCTCCAGAGGTCTCTTCCACTTCCAGTGATTCTGCTGTCTGAACTTTTTTCCTTTAAATAGTGCATCACCCAGATCTGTAGTTAAGTAGTTGCAAGGCACAATTTGTGCTTTACCTGCCTGATCTTTCATGTCCATGTACTGCCATTTCACTTACAATGAGTTCATAGAAATGAAGGAATAAAAAAGTAACTTTTAACAATCACTATTCAATTAAAAATGTCATTTAACTTTGAGCCATAGTAAGTAATGTTGTTGCAGCATGTGTTGCCAGTATGATCTCCTCTACTACTTGATGGTGGATTTTTCAAGTCATGAGTGAATGAGCCTTGGTGTAGGATGTCCCGGTCTGAACACATTAATCTTGGCAGGCTTTAGGACTTTCAGGAGCTTTAGGAGAGACTGGTGGAGCTGACTGTATTGGACTTAAATTGGTTGTGAGTTCAGTGTAGGAGTTGGTGCTTTTTTAATCAACTTTGGAGCTGATGATAGTTAACAAAAAGGAAGCAAGGGAAATGACCCTGGACATTTGGGAATGTTACAGTTAGAGCTAAATAAGCCAAACAGATTAAATAGAAAATGCAGGTGTTAGCTGCAAATTATGTCTAGGTGTTAAAAATGTCTAACTGTTAAAATGTAATGCTCTTCGTGCTCATTTTTTTGTATCCGGTGTGTGAGGGTTAGATTCCCAGGATAGTAAATGTCTATGAACTTATTCTTGGGGGCACCCTGTGCAAGCAAAGAGTAGTGGCTAGTTAATCAATTAGTGTGCAATTAGTAGATAAGTTTATCCATATTGCTACACTACTTCCATATGTATTCTAAAGGCAGCCAGTTTGGTTATTTTAAAAGCAAAACATAAAAGTTCTGATTTGGGTTATATTACTGACATCTGGCTGTATGATTTTACAGATCTTTTGTCAGCTCGCTCCCTCTCTTCAGAATGACAGTGTGGGAATAATAGTGTCTGACTGATATATACGTATGTATGTGCTTCACTTGAAAAACAGATGAGTTGGTGTGTAAGTTCTGCAAGAGGATTGTCTTAGAGGTAATTCTGGAAATATATTTCACTCTCAAGAACTTCACCTTTCTGATTGCAGAAGGATGCAATGATAGGACTTTGTTTTATCTTGAGAAGGCTAATAAAATATTAGAAAGACATGTTTTACTGGTGCATTTATCCAAGAACATTGTATCTTCTATTTGCATGGCTTTTGTTCATTCTCTGTACCAAATTTCTGCAAGCAGTGGGAAAAATAATAGAACTGTTGTCCCCGTTGTTCAGGAACAACGGTACAGAATACAAAAACCAAGTTACAGAATGTGCTAACTTGAATAGATCCTGTGGCATGCAAAGGGATTCATTGTTCTTTATAACTACTAGTTGGTACTTCTACCTCTTACATTGAAATACTTTTTAAAATGCTGCTGGTGTACTATGAATTCTAATGCAAAGTCACACTGTTTGGTTGTTTAAAAAAAACAGACAACAGAAACCCTGTATTTGGAGATAGCAATCCGCCTTGACTGATCCCTAAAATAAATTGGTGTGCCTCAGTTTAAAAGCAGAATCACACAATAGTGAGAGTGATGAGAAGACTGGTAAACTCAGTGTAATGTGTCTCTCTTTCTGCTGTGACTTATTTAGCATTACTTTATAACCCACATTCCAAGCCTGCACCTTTTCTGAGGGAGCGATAATTAAGAACAAGGGTATGTCAAAGGACATTTAACCCGGTTACAAATGCAGGATTTAATCAGAGTACACCATGTTCTCATCCTGCAATCAGTCATTACTTGTGCAGTGAAGATGGGAAGATTCACGCTTCCATTCCTGGGAATATCCATATGAGTTAAATATGTGGTTAGTGTCAGTGCATAAGAATGCTGAAATTAGGAAATGAGCTACACCTGGTTCAGTGTAGTTTAAATAATCAATAAAAAAATCAAAAAGTAGAACAAGAAATGTTCTGAAGATGGATTGAGTGAAGTAAGTGGATAACAAATGATGGAGCATCTTGCCTGTCAGCATAAGTTGTCCATATATTTGTTTCTTTTGTACCTCCTTAAAGTATCTGAATTAATAATAAGCAATCTCTTGATGTGGCCATGTTTATTGATAAATGTAAAGCATACATTCTCTGAGGGGTGCAGAGGAGCTTGCAGGGGAATAGCCCAGGTTCCCCGAGTAACTTAAACCAGATGAAGATGGTTTGAGCATTTAAGCAGCTCGATATTTGGCGAAGAGCAGATACACAGTGGTTAATTACATGTGCTTCTGGAAGGCTTTCCATCTGCTTTTTAAAACATCACCTTGGCAATAAAAAGGGAGGAAGCACTTGAGCATGTGTCATCTTTCTCAGATGCAAGCACATGGTTGGAATGCTTCACTTCTGTCCCACACCTGATAGCAGCCAACGTAACCATCCTGACATTCAAATCCAACAGTATGCAACATTTATTTCCTGTACAGTTTTAATCTCACCCTTCTCCCTTTCTTATATGTGCACTTCATAATTTTATTTGGGACAATAAAGTTTCTGAGATCTTTCCTAACACAGAGTCTAACAAATACAGTTGTGGCAGTTTTCAACCCTATTCTTTTTTCTAATTTACTTTTGCTCTTCTTCGTTCTCTTTGCCTTTCATTTTGGGCCCATACAAAATAGCTACTGCTGATTTTTTTAAGTACAAGTGTTTCTGCATAGTAATTCTGCATGCACTGAGCCCTCCTGTATATTTTACTGATGGGATCCGCTTTAATTTCACGTCTGTTGCTATGGAGCTGTGTAGATTTGCTTACTTGACCTGCCAGCACAGGGAGTTATTAAAGACTCGGTCGCCATGGGTACCGGAGGAGCAGGGTGTGCTTCCTAGGGAGATGAACATGCACATCTCGCCCTCCAGGTGTGAGGATGCCGTGTGCGGGTACAAGCCAGTGCTATCCTCAAAGCTTGCACCCTAGGGTTGAGCATGGAGGGGCATCACCCTGCAAAGGTTGGGTGTGCTGTAGCAGTCGGTGCTGTGACGTCTGGAAGGCAACCGGCACTGTGAACTCTGGCGGATGGAGGCAGGGTGGAAGCGGCTGTTGAGGGGTCCGTCATTTGCACAGCCCAGCCCCCCCCCCCCGCACGCTTCAGAACACCTGGGTCCCTGTGGCAGTTTTGGAACAGTCCCTCCCAGTTGGGTCAATGGACCCCACGCAGCCAGTAGATCCTGTTGGATCTCCTCTGTCTGGCATAAATCCCTTGGTATTTGTGATCCAGAAGAGGTGAAGTTTGAATCTACAGGTCTCCTTAGACGACCTTCAGGAGCTGTGGGCTGCGGATAGGAGCTGGCTTTCTCTGATCAGCGACTGGTCCCATTGCTCACAAGAGGTGGAAGAGCTCAAACAGGTGAATCTGCCATTTCCCTTCTTCTTGCAGGTGAGGGAGATGTGAATTCATGGTCTTGAGCAAAATTGTGTAGAGCAGAGATGGCCTGTAATTTATCTGATCTCAGTTCCCTATCTGTAATGTAGTTGTAATCGTCTCCACCTGCACAAGTGGACTAAGGTCCTATTTTGTTTTAAAGGAGCTGTAACAAATAAAATCAGTGAATCTAGTGTGCAGTCTTTCTGACCAAATATATAAACATTTACTTTAGGATAAGATAAATAGTACCTTGAACTCACTGGTTGTACTAACACTCCACTGACTAAAAATGGGACCAAGGTTGGCTTGGACATGGGTGTCTACATTAGAGACATCCACGTTTAGTCAGATGAATCCCATCACTATCTCCTGTGTTCTTCATCAGGTCTCTGACTACTCTGCTGTTAGCCCTTACTGAAGCCAAGTACAGTCTCTACCATCTCTTTTATTTCTCTTTTTTTTTTTTTAACAGAAAGGAAAGTCAGCCTTAGACATTCCATTGCAGAAGAAAGTTTGTGTTTGAAGATCATACATGGATCTTCAAGTAGGTCTAATTAGATGCCTTTTCCTCTTCTCTTCATCCCTGATAAGCTTAGGCACTCTCTGTTTGTCCTATTTCTGAGGACCGCTGCCCAAGGTGCCTGGCTTTGCACAGGGAGATTCTGTATCTCATTTCACACCGTGGATTCGCAGGAATGAAGTATTTTTAGGACATAAGCTAACTAAATTGCACTGAAGTGAAAAAAGTGTTCTGTAGCTTCCAAGAGATAATACTTAAATATAATCAGAATATAACTATTTTGAGCAAAAGATGCTTAGAAAGTTAGGTAAAAATTATTAGCATAGCGCTGGTTTTTTAGTTTAGATTTTTATATATTTTAGATTTAAACTTTGAATTTAAACAAATTTGCTTGAATTGATGTGAAAAACATGTTCAAATAGCCAAGTATTTCTTTCAAATGAGAATAGGCAAAGTAGCAGCTACAATGAGTGTTTTGGCTTTAAAGCGTTTCGTGTTTTTGAACCCAAATCTACAAGTTCCTGTTAAAGTGGCCTAGAAAAACAATCTTTTAATTCTGTGTCACAAATTTTATGATCCACTCTTTTCTGAAAAATTATTTTAGATCTTGTTTAGTAGAGATGTAGCCAGTTAGTGGTTGGGCTGTGGCCTCTCAAGACATGTATCTGGTTTTGTTCAGAAGACTCTCGGGCTGCAGCAAGCGCCCAGATATTACAGCAAAAATGGAGGATCCAAAAAAGAAGCCAGCAAGTTGCAAAGGAAGAATTGGCAAGTAAAAGGTGAAAGCCTGAGTCCCACCTGTCCTAGATAATGACCTGCCCAGCTGTGGGCTGGTGGCACAGGCCACCTGCAGTTCAGGGTCTTGGGCACAAATCTTCTGCAGTTAGGTACTTATGTTCCTCCTCACAAAGAAAAGTTAAATAAATAAAAGGAGATCCCTTTAACTTAGTTCACTAAAGGGAAAAGAAACTTATATTTAGATCTGTTTTCGCCTCTTTTGGAGGATGGACTTGAGCACAAAGGAGAAGAGTGCCCTAATACAGGCTGCTGGGCAGGCTGAGGGGATGCAGGGAGTCTGCTCCCAGGGAAGCTGTTCCACTTCGTATAATTTAGTAACTAACTGTTTTATTGGGGGTTTGAAGCCGAGTTCCCAGCAGGCACACCGTAACTCCTTTCTTTCTCTCTCTCTCTGGCCTGTTAATTGTCCCAATACCGCTTCAGATGTACAGAAAGTGGGACACCCACTGTTAAAGGGAGATTCTCGCCTGAGGATGCCTGTAGCCTCGAGCTTAGCGTTGTGCTTGGTCCGTGAGAGAGCCACGGCTCAAACTGCAAACCGGAGTGAGTAGGGGATGCGGATATGGGACTTTTTCAGGGAGCACCCGAGCTGCTGGACAGGGTGAGACCTGTGCCAGCCAATTAATCTTTTAGCTCCAGATGCCTTCTGATAGAGATGCAGGTCTCCTGGGGATTGTGGGGATGTGCTCCTGCATCTGGAAAAGATGGCTGAGTGCCTGACCTAAGAAGGGCACTGGGGTTTAGAGGTCAGAATTGAGGCAGATATGAAAGATGGCAATAGCTGTGATCCTTAGTCAAAAAATTTCTTTTTGTATATTCAAGCAGGTTTTTTTTCTCTTCTCTGCTAATCCAGAGTGGAATATGAGCCAAAAAAGAGAAACCAATGCTCTACACACAGCACACTCTTAAGTGTTTGTTTTAAAATGCGTGTGAGGTCAAGCTAGAACATGCTTTGCAATTTGTGCATTTACTGCAGCGAATTTTCTGCTCCTTCTGGCTGTTTTCTGTGGTTTTCAGCCCCCTTCACCTCCACAGAAAGAAATACTGTGCATACAAAAGAGGCCATTATGAATCTTCCCTTAGGAGATTTTTTTTTTTGTGGTCTGCTTTTAAATTACAATCTGTATTATTTATGCCAATGTTTAAAATAGCTTTCTGATTCCCTGGTTAAAGTATTCTGAACCTACTCCAGCTACATTTTACTATGCACAACTCCCACCAACATCCGTTTTTATTTCAAGTCATTTTTCATGAAATAACAGGCATCGCAGCCGGAATCCTGTGTTGCTGTTATATGGTTTTCTTTACAGTTTTCCAGCTGTATTCCTTCTCCCCGTGATTAGCAGTGTTGCCAGTATTTCTTTTTATCTTAGAATACACAAATTGCATTCTCTTAATCTCCCTTCATAAACAGTGCCCTGTAATCCTGTTATCATTATTGTTGACCTTTTTGGAATTCCTCCAGGTTATTAATGCTTTTTTAATGAGAATCCTGGGATTTAAACTGTTTTCTGAGCAATGTTTACTCAAGAATTGATAGATTATTTCCTTTTCTATTTTCCTTTACATCCCCTATTTCTTTTTTGTCTGACATCTTGCTATGTTCAAAGTGGAGCTATGCAAATAACTGATTTTGGGGGTTGCTGCCGAATCAAAACATCAAAGAAAACCTTTGTTTCAGACTGAACAAAGACAATATTCAATCTAAAATGTTTATAATGTTTGGGGAGATTTTTTAATGTTTTTTCCCCCTTTTTAAAAGAAAAAAGAAATTTGACAGTTTTCAAAATTAAAGCATCATTTCAAACAGAAAGTAGAAAATTCTGGTTTTCCATTTTCTGGCCATGTTTGACTTCAAATCATAAACAGTTTCAGTGTTTTCTGAACTTCGTTTTTTGGTAACCAAATTACTACCTAGAAGTTTTTGCTTCCCTCAGAGTGCTTACTTTAAATACTTTTTGATCAGTGTTGAGTGGATATGTCTATATATTCCTTGTGTTTATATATCTGTATTTATACGTGGGCATGGAAAGCTAAGGGAATGTCTTTATTTTAGTCATGCAAATCTCACTTACGTGATTTTACTGTGCTATAAAAACATGGGGTAAGTTGGTGGTTACTGGGCTCAGAAGTGGAAGCTCAAGCATAAACAACTAAGCAGGTCTTTGCAGATAGCGGTGGCATTTTGATCACTTGGCCTGTTTAAGCAGTGGTATGTTACTTGCTTTTATGTACCCACATACCTAAGTCCTCGGGAAGCTGTGTTTTAGATGCTTTCATTCTGTTTTGGTTCTCATTTGAAGTTAAAATTCTGAGCTCAGGAAGAGCCTAGGAGAAAGGAGAAATGCACATCCAGTCCCTGTTCCAATAAATAAACCAGAATTAAAATACATAAAATAAAACCCAGCAGCTGGAAGAGCAACTAGATAGAGGTTGCCCAACTTTGCCGCAACCTTTAGGTTGTAGAGCTTAGTTCTCTCAGATGTGTTGAGTGCAGGTGTTGGGTAGGGTCTCCTGATGGAGGTGGGAGTTGTGGGAAATTCAGGCCTGTTTGGATTCCCCCATGTAGCAGGGAGGCATCCCAAATTCAGTGGATTCATGGGGCATGATAAGCTGCGAGGACGGGAACCCCATCTCCTCATCCAGTTCTTACTGCTGGATGCAGTGCGTGTTGCTGGTGGTGTGATGGGGAGATGCTGTGCAGCCTCCCCAGTTTGAAGCTAAATCTGGCCCTGCAAATCCCAGATGGATCATTTCCCCAGTAAAGCAACAGCAGAAGAGAGCTTTCCTTGGGCCGGTTTTGTGTAGACCCTGATGTAGTTGGTGTAGTGTTAAACACCCACCGTGGTCTTTAGACAGGAGCCAGGTACCAGCTGTTCGGTGCTTTTAACGCCGACGCCCTTCTAGCCTACCGAGAAACAAGAGTTTCACACAGCTGAGAAGCTTTTCTTACTGAGACCGACGGGATGTATTTCCCAAGTGAGGTGGCAGATAGGGAGAGGGTCATTTCCAAAATTCCCCTGGGGAACTGTGGACCTGGCATCCTTTCATAAATCCAGCCTACTGCCACTGCAAGGTGGGCATCGTTTCCCCAAGGAGCTTGAAATAATTGCCTTTAGTGTGACATAACAAAATAGTAAACCTACTTTATAATAGCTATCTTATATATACCGTTACATAAAATGTATTTAAAGGAAATGAATATTTTGCAGGGTTTGTTCCATATTTTATTAGTTTTACGAGCCGTGTCCTGCTTCCACGCTGAGGCACTTCATCACAGGTCTCTATTTCTCCCTTCTGAAATTCTGTAAGTAATAGGAAGCTGTTGGCTTTCGAAATCCAGGCAGGCTGTGAATGTTTGCTAGAGTTGGCAGAATACAATGTGACCACAAACCTGCAAGAATTAATAAGCTGAAAAAGCACAGGCTTCATGTCGGTCGTTTGTGCTTCTTAACGATAAGAGTGCTATTGTGGAAAAAAAAATCAGCAAATGACAGCAGTCATAACTTGAAATGCATTACCCTCAGACCTGCTTTGGCTTTATTACTGTAAAAAATATAGTTTAGGCAACCAATCAATATACTGGGTAGGGTTTTACTGTTCTTTTCCATAGAGGACACTTGAACTCTATTAGTTTTTTGTAATCGTTTCAACGTGTGTATTGTAAATATTAGATTAGTTTATGACAAATTTTGCTTTTCATCCTGGGACTGCAGGGTTGTTTAGTTAGTTACCTCCCAGATATGTTTCTCCTTCCATTGTTTTTCTTTTGCCGGTTGAAAAGACGTCAAACTGATTTAAAATGTTTTATGCACATTATAATGAAAACCGTATGTCTTATATTAAGGGTGACTGTGCAAAAGCTTTCCGCTGAATCAGGTTTAGCATGTGATTTCATGCATTTGTGTATATGCTGTGAACGCGTGCCTGTGCAGTTAATTGCTGTGCACCAGCCAGCCTCTCTCCTCCTTGCGCATGGGAACCAGATTTCGGAGATGTGTTGAAGGGGCCTCCCAAAGCCCTTTGTTAAACTTCTGCCACCAATGTGACGGGAGGGCAGGGATGTTTTCCCAGTCTGTAATGGAGTTCGCTCCCTTTCTGTGTACTGCTACGTCATCCCTGCCAAAGATTACATTTTCCAGGTCCTAAAAATACTTCTGACCAGCCTATCCATTTCCCTTCAAACAGACCAAATAGCACTGCCAGGTACACAAAAAAATCTCCTGAGGTGACACTACATGCTTGCTTATAAAAGGTACTTGTACGTAGGTGGATTTACACATACATTTTATAAAACTGTCAAATGCAAGTTGAGTATCATGTTATACAACTCTCAGTGTATTTTTTGAATGTAAAGTCTCAATGTTTCTATTGAGGTTGGTGTAGCAAAGCAGCATCCTTCCGTCTCTGATCCAAAGAGCCTTTTTGTTTGAACAGGGAGATAAGTTCCCCAGACTGTTCCCTTCTGCGCTGTGAACATATGTTCCCCCTGACAAAGGTCATTTCAGGCTGAGAAGAGAAAATTTATGGAAGCCATTTTTAAGGTGTTGTTAGAACAGCTCAAACTGTGAATAAAAGCACAAAAAATAATTAGGTCAGGCTGCTTTCTATATGAAGAATCACCTTAAAATATATAAAGCAGAAAAAGAACCCAACTTGTAATGCTCTTTGTCTGTTCCAACATCCGCTTGTGGCTGCTCTACAAATCCATGAATTAAAAACAATTAAGAAAAACACAAGCCCAGATCATAGTGATATGCAGAATATATGTGATGGCTCTCAGCCAATATCAGTAATTAGTTTGTAGTGACTGTGTTTTTAGAGAAGAGCTTGATTGATTGTGGTTTCACAGCATACACAAGTCACATTCTGTATTCATTTTGAGTGCTGCAGTGCTTATAATTTGCATTAATGTAGTTCAGGTTGCTACCAAAACTATAGTATTTAGATGAGATCAGAAAACTGCTTAATGAGATAAATTTTAATTATTTGATAACAACGCTTCTTCCAAAGTAAGAAGAGTAAGCAACCAAGATGAGCAAAAATCAAGATAAATAATTAGTTTAGATCACACAACCAGCAGTCTGAACTGAGGGGATCATTTGTAAAATCAAGTTTAGATCTGAACGTGGGGAAGCAGGATCTGTGTTGCAGTTCTTCCCCAAAGTCTTCTGTCTGGTTTTGAGCTGGAAGTTTCCTCACCCAGCAGGTTTGAACAATTTATGGAGAGTCACACTGAAAGTTTTGCTCCACATCCCCTCTGACTGCATCTTTGCCAGCTATCCAAGTTACCAGCTGTTACTGGACTGTGCAATCAGCTGAAACGTGATTAACAGATCTGTCTGATGAGGGAGCATTGGCAAGCAGTCGGGTGGACGTCCACCAAAGAGTGGGGAGTGATGGCTTCATTGGCCAGCACAGCGGGGTAGGGGAGGGGATGCCTGTTGGTACCCTTAGGATTGACCATGCCAGGCATTGCTGTGCCCAGCTTCTCGCCATCATTCTGGGAGCACAACTCACAAATCTGAGCTTGATCACCAAACTGCATATAAAATCAGAGGGTACTAAAATCCAAGATTCACAGCACAGAGCATGCCTGGCAGGAGCACACCTCCACCAGTCCACAGGAGATGCCAGAGAGGAACACCTGTCTCCCAGACTTGGCCACCTACCTGTTTTGTGTCACAGCTGAGCAGTTAGAGCTTGAGGAAAAGATCAGAGCTCAGTGCTCTCCTTAGACCAAAGGAGTTCAAATCCACACCTCTCATAAGAGTTCCTGAACCTCTGCGACCTACTGGTCATCCTCAGCTTCCTCCACTGGCTTTAGACCTCATGGTGGTAGAGAGTATGAGACATGGGCAGAGAGGGAGCATGTGGGAGCAGCTTCTGTCACCCAAAGAATAGAGCAGTCCACATGGAGGAGAGTCCGGTGTCCTGTTGCTTGCTGCCAGGGTTATATCTGCTTTTACCCAGTTACTGTTTGATGTGAAATATAAAAGTAAGTCCCAGATAAGAGTCTCGCGTATAGTAATAGCAAGTCAAACAAGTAATAAGTCAAATGCCAGGGACTGGAACCAAAACCCACTGTCAGCTATGGGCTTGACACTGTGAATCGAGTACACTTCCCACTAGGAGACTTTGCCCTTGAAATGGGTCAATTTTAAGTGTGTTATCTGAAGAAAAGCCTGAAATGCTAAAGCAAGACTTCATCACTTCTTTGCAGCTTCTTTTTCTTAACGTTTGTTAGTGCATGTGAGCAGTGTGGTTTTCTTTCCTTAATTGCTTGTGGTGTATAAAAACAATCTTGCAGGAACAACCCTGTATTAAATGGAAAAGAAGCAGCATTAGTGTTTCCTGGAAATATACTGCTTATGCTGTTAAGGATTGGAACAAGACACGTAGCTGTGAGTTAAAGGTTTCAAGATAAATGAAACCAAATATCTTAAAAATACAGGTCCTTTCAGTAGTGGGCAGTATAACTGAATTCTCTCTACTTTTCCAGCTCCTTCTAATGGCTTTGCTGAAGTTTTTTATGCAGCCAGGCCCTATCTCTTCCCCTGGGGTCTCTAAATAAAGCTATCTATAGAAATAGCGTGCCACTTAACTCCTCTAGTTGCTCCATGGGGCTGGTGAACATGTATGCATATTTTGGTCTCGTTGCCATATAACAGGATGCTTTTGAAGGCAAGGAAGCTCAGCAAATTTAAGTGCTTTACTTTTTAAGGACAAGCTGTCTCTGTCAGCACTGTTTTATTTACAGCTCTGTTTCACTGGGTGACTATATGCAAAACTTAGCATCAAGGGTGATATATATATAAAAAGAGGGCATGTTTATGGAGTCAGAAGACAGGTAATCTCTGTGGTTTATATACTTTGGCAGCTATGAAACAGTGGTGAAGTTGCAAATAGGAAAGACTTACACAAAAAGACTAAATTTTAATAAGCTCATATGCATCCTGAGTTTTGGGAATCCAGTTCTGCTGCTCAGCTGTCAGTGTTCCTGTCACGGATATTACTTGAACTTTTTTCTTTTTTCCATATTTTAATCTTACTATTTAGATAGCAAATAGACAATAAAATGCACACAAGAAAGTCTGAGCTTTATTCTTACAGAAGAAAAAAGATTAAATGCTGAAGTGCAAGCAAAATTTTAATATCGAGGACAGAAGACCATACAACAAGGTATCCAACCATCTGTAGTGCCTAGAAATAGCAGACTGGGATGCCATACTCCAGGTGTGCATGTGGGGTTACTGTGTGACTCTGTGTAAGAAATGTATATACTGTCTCTATACATATATACATACATGACATCGTGTTTCTGTGCTTGCATACTGTCCCGGGAGGCCCAATGTACCTGTAAAAGCTGTGAATGCAATGTGTGACACGGTCACTGTACTGTGTCATTGTCCTTGCACTGCGGCTGAAGCGGTGAAGAGAGCAGAGTTCAAGGTGGGGCTTTTCTATACCTAAAATGTGGGCGTGACAGCTGCACTGCAGGAGCGGGATAAACATGCACCAGTGCCGGCTGGAGGCGTACCTGCCCATGCACAGCCAGCTCTTTCTCCCTCTCCTCAATCCCGCCCCAAAGTTTGTACTTGCATCACATACAGGATGGAAAATTTGCCCATGAGTAATTAGTAGGAGGTTTCCCAGTCGATCGCAGTGCTGCAGGAGGATGGCGTTAGCCCCCTGAGCTGTGGTCCCCGACCCACGGCGCAGATGAGCACACACGTCTGCGGGACCATCACTGCCCTCTCTGCCCCTGCCTGGGTTGTGCCTGCCCGCGCTGCCTGCACTCCTCATCACAGGCAGGGCAGCACGCAGTCACGGGGTTGCAGGCTCCCTTTTCCTCCCCCCCATGTCAGCTGGAGCTAGGTGACTGTCACGGTGCCGTCAGGGCAGCAAGAAAGCTAAAAGGCGGCACAAAGCGTGATGCTGTCTGCAGCGTGCTCTTAGCTCGGTGCTGTTGCCCATCGAGCAGTAAAGCGCAGGGATGGCGCTAGACGCTGCACGATTTCACTCCTGCTTTTCAGATACCCGTTCCAGGCAAGGAGCAATCCTGGAAAATGTTACAGTACTTTGTTGGCCATCGTTGTGTTGTTCTTCCCATTGCACAGAGCAGTGCGCAGCTCCGCTCCCATGGCATGGGTGTGCTGCTGCTCAGAGCCTGCTGCGAGGCAGGGGGAGGCCGGAGCGATGGGCTTCCCAGCGTCGGATGCCGTATGTGCAGCATGAGCATTTTCATCAGAGCATGTTCCCGAGTCAGCTCGCCTGCCGGCAGGCTGTTGCTGCTGAGACGCTGCATGGCTGGAGCACGGAAGAATACGTATGAATGAATTTCAGATGAGATACCGCTGAAGCCAGCGGCTCAACATGTAGCATCTTTTGCAGGAAAGGGTGGGTAAGACAGTCCTCTTAACAGGAAAGTCTCAGATCAGAGCTAAACAAGTGTTATGGCCAGTTAGGACAAAAGAATATGTTTTTGAGAAATGTCAGCCTCTCTCGTGGTTAACACTGAATCAGTGGGCTGTTCTGGGGCTTACATGTGTGAGCTTTTGCAGTCACATTGTCACAGCAGCAAAAATAGTCAACAGGCGTCCTTAGGGAGCTGTCAGTCTGAAGAGTGGCGTTAGGAGAGATGAGAGGTCGTATTCGGCTCCTGCCTGCGTTGCTGCTAGACAAGGAGTTGCCCCTGCTTGTTAAGACATTTGTAAGACAGAAGTCACACTTACCCAGGAGAATATGTTGCAATTGATATTTTATGGATCGATGCCATGTTATTTTGCTTAGAGATCTCTACCAAATGGGGGAAAATATTTTTTAAAGTCTCCTAGTAACATTGCTGTGCTACATGCAAAGCTGGCATGAACATCACTAACACACTTGGAACCATTACTAGGAGTGACCCCTTTAATTTATAAAATGTTCTCAAAGATCCTATAAATAGCCACATGCCTAATTTTAAACATAAGTAGTCTCCTGTGCTCAGTGTTAAGCTTGTGTGTAGCTGTTGCCAGAATTGGGGCAGACAGGTTAATTCGTGCTTCGCAGACATAGTTCGTGGACTCAGGTGCAGTTCAGTCTTTCAGAAGGCTCAGCCTTGGAGGTGGTTGTGTTTTCAGGCTCTGCTAACTCTTACCGGCAGCACCTAGCTTGGCAGCCCTTCCCAGCATTGCGCTGCGAGCCAGGCGGGTCAGGGAGAGGTGATTATTAAGCCTTGCTTCCTTCAGATGCTTTTGATAGCGCGACCTGATTACGATGTGGTCTACTTAAGCAGAGATGAGCCTCGGCTAGGGCTTCTGCTCTTGGTGCTGCAGCCAGGACTTGGCTTTGGAAAGCTGCTGGTGTCTTGCAAGGGCAGGAATGTTTTGGGGGCCCGAACACCAGAGGTATGACATCCACGTGACGTGTTTGCCTGTTTGGGTCTTGTTTGGAAAAGTAGATTTGGAAGTAGTGTGGTACCGAGACAGTATTCGGAGTGTACTTTAGTCTCGTAGATGGGCATGTTTTGTTTATCAGGAAAATTGTTGCAGCTTCAGCCATCATGTCCCACGGTCATTTTGCTTCCCCAAGGAGAGGGTCACTGACATCTGCATCTGTAGATGTGATATAAATACTCTGTGAAACAAAGCGGCTTTGCTGCTCTCCCTCCTTCCCCTTGCAAACTTGCACGTGGTTCTGATCTGGTTACAGCGGTGCTGACTTGGGTCTGATTACCAGGGATGTTGTACTGGGTACGGAGTTGCTTAGAGGTGATAAACCTGGGTCCCTGGGATACCCCTTTGAAGAGCTAAGCTTTGCATTTGAGCACTTTGAAATTGGGCTGAGGAATATTCTGGGCTGGGCTGAACCAGAGGCAGAGAGAAATGGGGGCTGATCTCAGACCTGGTGAGCCTGGGAAAGTATTGGGTTAAATCCAAACATGTCTGATCCTAAGACCGGTTGCTAAGAGTTGCCAAGGATGGTTGCTGGATGTCTCATCCTCCTTAAGGCAATGAAGGCAGGCTCTGACAAGGCCTTTTCCCAGTCCCAGGTATTCAGGGGTGCAAGATGTGCCCATCATCATCAGCTCTGCAAAGGATTTAAGAGAGATTGTGCACTTGAAGGTTTATCTGCCGCAGCGGGGATGATGGTAGCTGCAGCTCCATCTCCCCCTCGTGGAAAACATAGCAAAAATGGGATTTGTGGTAAGTCTGCAGCCTCTGGCTGGGGGTGTCTGTGCATGGGACGGCACCCAGAAATTCTCAGGTGAGAGATGCTCCCCCTGACTGGCTGCTTAAAGGATGTTGGAAAATTATTTCCATCCCTTCAGATAAAGTCACCATCCATTATTGTGGCTCTGCAGCATGAGACCTGGATATGGCTTGGCACATTTGCCATTTGAGTGACAGACTGAAAAAAATCCTAACTTTAGCGTGTTTTTTTTTCCAGATAATAAGACTTTCTTAGTACTTCTGCCTACTGCTGACCTTAGAAAAATGAGAGCAGTTTTCCTTGTGTATGCCAGAGCTTGGGAAATAAAAGCTGTGATCCATAGGAAGTCAGTAATCAGATAGGTGGTTTAGCACCCAAGAAGCACTTGAGAGCCACACGTGATTATTGGATTATTTTAAGGCAATTAGAGCTGCCTTACTATGCTTCTATGCCACATGAAAACCTGCATACCTGTGTACATATATATATGCATATACCCTGATAGCCTATACACATTTATACATATATACATGCATGTGTACATCATCTTAGAAACCAAAGTAGAAGTAGCTTTCCTCCCAGCAAGCAGTATTTTCATATGGTTTAAAGCAAGAGAAATCTCCAGTTACAATTGTGTGCTCCTAACCACTGTGCTCCTGAAGGAGCCACGTGAGCAGCCTCATTCATGTCTTGTTGGCTGTTAGAAAGCAAACAGGTTGTCACAACAAATGTTCCTGGTTGAGTCCTAAAATGGCTTCTGTAGCGTGAGGGTTTTGTGTCCAAATGTTTTTTTTTTTTTTTTTCTGCTCTTGTTGAAGTGCCAGTTCTGAAGAAATGTTGAAAATCTGGAACAAATCCAGCGCTTGTCCTCAGGGATGTTTGAAAATTCATGCAACTTCTAAAATTCACACGGGATGGACAAAGGAAGGATGCTTGTGATTCATTGTTATTTTGAAAACAGTCTTTGAGTTATAATTTCCATCATGTTTTCACTCTTCCCTTTTCCTTTCCAGGGAGTGAAGCCGATTTTAGCTCTTCAAGCAGCACGGGCAGTATTTCAGCGCCTGAAGTCCATATGTCTGCTGCTGGAAGCAAAAGATCTTCTTTTTCTCGCAAGTAAGCAAAGAAATTTTTCCTGAATATTGCAAATGTTGCTCATGCAAAGATAGACTACTATGTAAGGTCTTGCAGCTAATATTGTATTGTGAGTTTTAAAACATTTTGGGTAACACTGTGCTCTTGGGCAGCACTTACACTGATGAGAACTGTGATATGAGACAGAAAAAAAATTGCTATATTTGGAACACAAAAATTGTTAATATGCCAGATCAGTTGACTTGTATTTTTTGTTGTTTATTCATAACAAGTGTGGGAGATACAATCAGGTAAGGCAGAAAAGGCATCGGCTGGAGGAAACAACTGAGTGTATGTTAGTTAACAGCAGTACTTCTAACCAGTTAACCTTAACCTTTTGGTATTACCATTTTGTTTTCTCTCTCTAATAAACTGTCAGCTCGGCATGCACCTTTCCAGATCATGACGTTATTTTTTGTAGGAAGAAGCAGACAATAGTGCCTGTAACACTTTTTTCTTTAACACCCTTGCCCAACCTTTATATAACTAAAACTATATGCAAATAAAAAAAATTATCATAGTCATCTATCTAAATGAACCTTTCATGAAGGATTTCTGTAAGTTTTTTCCCTATCATGTGTGAAATGCAAATCCAGACAGCTTGCGAATACGGGGGCGTTTGGATGGAGCAGCGCACGTTGTGCTCTGCCCACGCAATCCCTGCTGGTTACATTTTTTGGAGTAGGAGGAAAGAGGTCAGACTGACAGGACTGGTTTCCTGCCCTTTGTGGAAGAGCTGGCAGGCAGGCTGGGACCGGCAGCGGGATACCCGTATGCTTAAGTCACACCAACGTCTCCAAGGTCGCAGCATACAGAGTTCGGCAGAATGATACTTAATGGGCAATTTCCTATCTGTATCGTGAGGCTGTTAGAAAAATAAACATTACTTAAGCATTCTCTAGATTAAATCTAACAAGTAAAGGTACTGGCTGGGGGCAAAAACAGTACTAAGTGTAATAAGAAGCCCTAAAATCACCTTAATTTCAGTAAGATTATGTATCATTTCATATATTATTGTGTATTTAAATACAAGTTGAAATTAGAGCATGCTGACCTACTCAATTGGACAGAAGTCCTCTATAATCATGCTCCTTCAAATGCTTTGCTGTATTATGCACAGTCTGTGCAAGTTCTGCCTCATACCAGCATTGGTGCTGTACTGCACAAAGTGGAAGGAAATGTCTCCTTTGCAATATGTTCTTTTTTAACTGTTTGACTTAACTCACTATGAAACATTTCAATGTTGTCACAAACCACAGTCCTGCGCTTCATTGTAAAATAATTATAAAATCACCCAAACCACAGCAGTGTGATGAAGGTTTGCAGCAGCCACTCAACCATCTGTTCCTTATAAACTGTTCCATTTTCAGAGAAGGGAGGAAACCAAGTCAGACAATTTTAAGAAGAGATTTTGCTTCATAATTCTGTGGTATTTAAATTTTTATGTTCAAGCCTTCTCTTTTGCTGGCTGGGTTTGCCTTTTTCTGTAATTTTTGAAACCTGCCCTTTCATTACAGTTTAGAAGAACAACTTCCATGGGAGGATGAAGGTAGCAGCACAGCAGTGCAGGAGGGCAAACCAAGTGAGCAAGCGAGGAAGGCACCTCGAGAAGCTGACCTCAGAGCTCCCCAGCCCTTCGGCAGCTGTTGGGCAGTGCAGATACCAAATGCTTTCAGGCACACACAGTTGACAGTCAGATTATTTAATGAAGAGTGGGAAAAGAAAGGTAGATATGTACGAGGGAAACTGGAAGGAAGAAAGAAAAGGCCATGCTTTCCTTTGTCTATTTTAATACCATTTCAGCCTGCTCTCAGTGGGGTTCAAACTATATCTAAGCAAATGAATAGCTGACAGTGACAGCTGAAGCACCCAGTATGCCAAAGGCAGAAAAGAACAGTGGCTGAAACAAAATCTGTTTTCACTGCACGCTGTGATCCCTCGGGCTGCTGGCTGAGGAGCATGAAAGCAGTCTTACAGCAAATCTCCAGGGTTGGGCATCTCTCCGCAGGCCTGGCCGGGGAAAGCCGAAACGTGGTTCTTTTGGCACTAGTCCAGGCTGCAATCCTCTCATTACTTAATGGAGTCAGAGGTTCAGGGAACGTGGATGGTCTGATGGAGTCACTGGGAACTGTGCTATCCACAGAGGCATGTGAAAATGGCCAAGGTTTCCCTAGATCACGTAATTCAGACTGAGCACCCCACAGTCAGTGAAAGAACGTGCAGTGGCTGATGACTTCAGCACTTTCTTTCTTCCCGGCTACTCAGAGTTATCTGTCTGGTTTAGTGTTTAGACAACTTTGTGTGTAAAATAAGACACATAATGGGTTGCATGATGAGGATAATCCAATATGCTTTAACCGTTTTGGTTCCCCTCCAGTCGTGGCCCTTATGGTCGGAATAATGGATCCTTATCCTACAAGTCTGGAGCCAGCCCACCTGCTTCCCGTGAAAAGGACCCTTTGACAACACTGTGCAAAAACCAGCTGAGTCCTGCTAACATCCATCAGAGTTACAGGGCTTCTTCAGCCAGCAGCAGCAACTCAGGCTCATACAAAGGAAGCGACAGCAGCCCAGTGATGAGGCAAGTCTTTATGTCAGCATCCCGGTGTTCAGCGCACTGGCTTACCTTCTCTGCACTGTAACGTGAGATCAGCTGTCTGGGTTGCCAAGAAGGTCATCTCGCTCCTCAGCATAGGTGTGACTCCTCATGCTGGTGGCTCAACAGTCAGCAGGGTGCTCCATCCCATGTAAAGCTTTATTGTTTCAGCACTGTAAAATTCAAGGTTACTTTTAGTCAAAGCCCTTAGTAGTTGGTTTTCACTCCAAGGCAGGCTCCTTCATGTGGTTTCATGCCATCAGTTCTCATGGGATTTACTGGTTCTTTCATATAAGGGTCCTTTCGCTTTGGAGAGAGTTGGGTGGGGTAGTATAGGAAACATTATACACTCAGGCAAAAATTCACCCTGCCCAGCCTCAGGCACCTCCCTAAGGAGCGCAGTTTCCTCTACAGGAAAGAAAACAGGTACCTGCCAGAGCATGTGACACATTGCAGAGAAGAAGTTGCCACCACGCTGCTGCTGTTTTCCTCTCTCTCTCTCAGGCAACTCAATGGCCAAGCATGTCAGATACACAACTAAAGCTAGACAGGATGAATCTAGGTTTCAGCGTGCTTAGCTTCATAACTCACGCGTGGAGCTGAACTCAGTCCGTAGGCAACCTCACCTGGCTGTATCTACAGCAGGGTGCCCTTACTAGTGGCCTAGCTGCCTGCTCCTGGGCACAGCACCCATTTCAGGTGAGGGGATGGCTAGGTATTTTAAAGTCAAATGTCTCATTTGATGTAATGGCACTGCAACTAAGTACAATAAATAGTAAATTTTGCACTATAGCCACAATTCAGCCATTTCCTCAAGTACTTCACTTTGCCAGAGGGAATCACTTGTGTGGATGCTGAGGAGCCCCAAATGAGTCAAGGTTTCTATCAGTCAAGGATGTTTTTCTTTTTGCCAGGACTGAAGAACTATAGGATTGATGTTATGTGATGGTTTCTTTTTTTTCTTTTCAGGCGATCAGGGAGATACAATTCTTGTGGTGACAATCACAGCATTAAGCCACAAAATCCAGAGCAGTATTTGACTCCTCTGCAGCAGAAAGAAGTTACAGTACGGCATTTGAAAACAAAGCTGAAGGAGTCTGAGAGCAAACTTAAAGAAAGGTATATTTCACTTCAGAAATCTGAGTTAGAAAGATTTATTCAGGAACATTTAGGGGTGGGAAACCTGAACATTTTTACTCATTTCTTGACCACATCATAAATTGTTCATTAAGAAATTTGAAATATGATCAGTCTGATTAGATTGTTTTCAGATATTTCAGGTTTCATAGCATGCTCAGTGAATACGTACCATGCAGTTTAGTTATGAATATGGCTGTCTCTTTTCCCTTTTTTGAACTTTCCCAATAGAATGTTTTTAAAGGATAGTTTTTTACCCATCTGATTTAGCATTGAGACCTTTTATACACAGAACAGTTTCTACCTGCCAGCATGTATTACCTTAGTCTCCTGTTCTACCTCACTCAGTGAAATATGACTACAAACGTCCCCCTTCTCCCCTAATGAAAGAAAAGCTCTTACACAAACCAGTGTGCCTGCTTGTGTTTTTGTTGCTTAGATATTGAATTTTTCACAATAGCCCTTTGTATGGACTCTGAGCAAAGAAGTGACGATGTGCATTGCACAGCAACAGATGTCGTTTCTTTTACTAAAACCGCCCTGAGAGCTGGCTCTCCAGCACACAACCCAAGTGGGCACAAAGGGCTGTTTGAATGGAGCCCCAAGGCAGAGTCCCAGGGACCCCTTGATCCAGCTCGGGATAGCCCGACCTCTGCATCTGCGAGGGGTGGATTTCATGTAGGGGCCCCCTCTCCCCACTTGCTCGCAAGTCAAGGCAGCAGCCTCTGGCTCCATGCTGGGCAAAGCAAGGCAGGTGCCTGCAGCCCCGAGCCGTCCTGCTGTCCGAAGCCAGCGTTGGCTCTGGCTGTACGTGATGAGCTGCTGGCAGGCATGGGGGATGCATCCAGGCAGCTGTTTCTCATTGCTCCAGGTCGAGGCAGTAGGTGAGATGTTAAAAGCGCTGTGCTGCTTGGACCTAACCTGGAGGTCACCGCTTGCGCCTCAAAATGTCCGGGATCATGGCACAGCCCATAAGGCCACTGTCTGTGTGGTGAGGTCAGTGACTCCAGTTAGCAATCCGCTGGTGTGTCTTGGCAGCTGGCTTAAATCTCTGCCAGCTCTCTCAGAGGCAGCAGCAAATGGTGCATGGAGGAATTAGCTTTCTTCTTGGAGCATCTCTGCAGCATAGCCATCCCAGTGCGGTGGAGCCCCACGTTGACTCCTTAACTGACCAGTCAGCAGAAGTGTTACAACATTTTTATTTTGCTACAGGGAAACAGAAATAGAAGAGCTCAAAGCTCAGCTGGGACGGATGAGGGAAGACTGGATTGAAGAAGAGTGTAACCGTGTGGAGGCAGAGCTGGCCTTAAAGGAAGCAAGAAGCAAAATTAAACAACTCAAGCAGGTTATTGAAACGATGAAAAACAGCTTGGCTGAGAAAGACAAAAAAATTCAGAAATACTTCATGGACATAAACATTCAAAACAAGAAACTGGAATCTTTGCTGCAGAGCATGGAGATGGCTCAGAACAGCTCTGTGAGGGAAGAACAGTGCCTGGAGTTCACATGTGACTCAGAGGGGAAGCCGTTAGCGTTCTGTGCCATGATGCCAGACAGCCTCATGACAGAGGACCAAGCTCTGGAGGAGGTGGCAGATAGTGGGCTGCTTCTTAATGAGGACACAGCTAACGGGACTGATTCATCTGAAGAGAGTTTGACCACCAAAACCTCTGAGTTGAGTGATCTAGCTCTCTCCAGTTCTGCTGTGAATAAAGAGATGCTTGAAAATGTTCTGGATGAAAAACTAACTTCTTCCCAGGAGGAGGAGAAAAGCAGCAATGTGATGGTGGAACAGGCCATCCAGACTGATGTGGTGCCATATAGCCTTGATGTGGAGCAGCTCATTCAGAACATCTTCAGAGCTCAAGATGCCTGTCCTCTAAGCCCACCTTCTTCACTGAAGGAACTGGGTGAATTTTCTCTTGGAAGCTTCAGTGATTCTGGTATCATAGTGGACTTAACTCCAAGTGATCCAAACTCTGCCATCCTTTTGTCTCCTATGGAGTCTCCATGCAGGAAGGTGGAGCACAGAGTTAATGAAAACCATTTCATGAAAGAACTTGATTTCACAGAACCTTATGATGATGAAACCTTTGGGTATGTCAATACTTTCTCTCAGACAGGAATAAAGAGGAGATACTGGAGCAGCAGTCTCCTCAGAGATGTTCTGGCTGTAGCAGCCCCAGTTGTACCAACTATCATGTGGGCTTTCAGTACTCAGAGAGGAGGAACAGATCCCATTTACAATATCGGAGCATTGCTTCGTGGTTGCTGCCTGGTGGCCCTCCACTCTTTACGCCGTACACCCTTCAATATCAAAACCTAAAGTCCACTCTGTTCCCTGGGCAAAGACAAAGAGGGATGAGATAAAGTTATTGTATATTCTGGCAGAGTCCATCATTTTGCTTTTGATTCTTTGATTTGCACTATAAATTGGTTCGAAAACATGTTCCTTCTTTCAAAATGAAAAAGCTGAACCCTGTAGTTCCACAAGACGTTTTTAACTGGCGTTTTTACAGTACTGCTGCCTACAGAAATAGTCCTGCTCCCAGGCACTGTCCCCATCCCCTGTGCTGGTGTCTTTCTGGTGCCAGTGCATCTGCACAGTGAACATGACCAGGGAAGAAAAGGAGAATTACAGCTAGTGCTCTTTCATGTTTGTTTGCTGTGTTAGCGTTAAGCTCAGTTTCCCTGGCTGGTTCACTGAGCAAAGGTACAAGTGCTTTGCACTGGCTCAAGGGTGGTGTGAGGTGCACATGGGAGCAAATGGCCAGAGAAAGGTGGAGTATTTCTTTAGGCAGCCCTAACATTTGTGAAACTACAGTGTTAAGTAAGTGACATGCAGCCTTGTTCCCACATGTACTCCAGAAAGCATGCTAGCGCTTTCCATTTGTTGTCTGAAGTGTCAATTCAATTTAGACGTAAAACCCATCTTCCCCAGGCAGCTTCCAGCACATCATTCGTGCCTGTCTCGTGTAGTGCTCTTCTCAATCGTACAATTGCTCGAGCATTTCACTGGTCTTGTGCATATACGGGGACTGTAACCAAAAATGTACGTTGTTGGGAGTCTTGAAACATGTTACAATGATAAGTATAGGCGTGGATACACTTTGAATATTAATGTTGTTTTAAAGTCTTAATGTATTGGAACCTGATAGTCATTTGAGCCCTTTGAAATACTATGTATAAATGTATTGTGTTTTAACTTATTGTTTATTTAATTGCTTTATTGTAAATTACCTTTATAATCACAAGTTCAGTAAAGCATGTTAGAAATATTAAACATGTGCGAGTGTTTTATTGAAGCAAAGCTATAAAAAATACCCTGTCTCAGCTGAGCTGTCAGGCACAGGCTGAGCGGGAGGAGGCACTGTATCAGGCCATAAGGAACCATCGGGACCCGGAGAACAGAGACTGAAGAAACCTAAGTGCAGCTCCAAGCATAAGCACTCAGCCAGAGTGCATGCCATCTGCTCTGCCGCACCCACGCTGCATTAACAGATGCAAGTGACCTAATCTTTAACCCAATGCGATCTTCTAGAAGCTTGTAACTTCTCATTTCTGCACTGCCAGGAGAGCATCAGTCTTCCTGGCATTTAACAGAAGTCCAGAAGGCCTTGTTTAACCCAGCCGAGAGTGACGCAGGCCCGGTGTGCACACTGAGATGCCACTGTGACCATCAAACCATGAATTCTCCATGTCTAAAACTTGAGATCTGTACATAGATCAGAGGAGGGCAACACTACCCTAGAGACGAAACAGTGGGGTTTGTCTGGCTCCACCCAACCTTTCAGCAACACCTCTGGCCATATAAACCTCACTGGCCTCCTGTTTTCCCCTCCTGCAAAGCAAATGTAGTATTTCGCTGTGCAACCCAGAGCAGAAGAGGTCTAGTCAAGCCAAAAAATGCCATGCATTGCTCTGCAGCTTTTGGGAAGAAGGGAGTTGTCAGTAAGCCACAAAGGAGGAGGAATAATTGGCCAGCATGCAGGGAGCATTTGCAACACTCAAGAGGGTGATACACACTGATGCTTAGAGAGGTGACCCAGAGACCTTTCACATCCCTGTGATGCCTGGGTTCTGAATTACTTGTGTTTGCAACAAAGATTCAGGAGGGTTCATTAAGTGTTATATTAAGGGAAAAAAATCTAACAGACAAGTTGATGTAACATAGTCCCCAAGAGTTTACAAAGGTGGCCATGAGAGCATCTTACTTTCTCTGCCAGTAACTTCCTCTTCCATGCTCTCCTGCCTTCTTGGGTTCCTGCAGGCCAGCTGGCTTGCCTTGCGACACTACTGCAATACATATTTCCCAAAGGTCACTTTCAAAAGCTTTTTCTTTTAATTACATAGACACAAGGGCCAAAATTAATAGTTTGGGAGGGGTGCTAATCTAAATTTTGCACAACCATGGCATTTCATCATTCCTAGATAACTCATCTTGGGACTGGAACACATTACAGAAAATGCCTTATTCCTACTTCAAAGTGTGTCTGTTCAAGGCCAAGAGAGCCATATTTTATACCCGATGTTACCAACTTTATTACAATTTTGTATTTCTCTTTTACACCCACTATTGTTTAAGTGATCTTCACTTTGAACAGTGGTGAAATGGAGCATAATTTAGAGGAAAAAGTGATCTTCCGTTCTAGGAGAGACATTCACCTGTGACTGCCCAGGTTTCTTTTGCAGCAAGCAGGCAACAAAGCAGCACAAACCTACACTTCTGTTTAAAATTTCAATAGACTGAACTTATTTCAAACCATATTTCAGGCAAGCTCCATTTAACAGTGTTTTTAAATGTGCTGTTTAAGATGTAAGGTGCTAACACCAGAATAATGTCAAAGTTGTTTCCTGCCCTTAAAAATCTGTCTGCTCAGCTCTCATAAGGCATTTAACTATGTTCAGTGAGAGGTGCCAAAATTCCCATCACATTCCCGATAAAAGTCCTTGTTCTGATCTCTACCCAAAATTCAGCTCACTTCACAGACTTTCTCCTTGTCTCCCATCCACCGTCAGATACATTAGAGGTATGTATAGGAGCAGAGCTGATTGCCATACCACTGTTTAGTCCGCCCAGACTGTAGCCATCTGTTCTACTCCGGCCAGAACACTTAGGCATGTATTTCAAAATGTAACATTTCTCAAGGACTTCTTTTATATCTGAAAATTGCTGTCAAATCAGTTGACTTGTGCAAGATTTTACGCAATATGACAAACATACTAAACATTTTTAAAAACTTTTCTCCGTGACTAAGGCCATTAAAGATAATTCTTACTGTCTCGCTTTCTCGATTACTTATCTTTTAAGCAAAACTTGTGTCAGAATCTACTTACAACTTAGTTAAAAATTCTGTATTTCTGGGCAGAGATGATCTAGTCAGATAGCCCCCCACCTCTGCCCATTCTTTTACAACTTCACTGTGTCCTGTCTACACCGGGAACAAGTCTGGCACAGAATCTGCCATCTTCACTCATCTGTCGCAAGAGAAGAAATCCATACAACCTATGAAGTCAGGGATAACAGCATCCACACAACAGAAGATGGAGAAGGTATTCAGTGAAGCTCTGAGCTGGACAGAAGAACCTCATAGACTCCCCTCCTCCCACCCACCTTGCCTTCCAGTAGACAGTAACTCTTCTTCTTCATTAAAGCACTGTTGTCTTCTACTGCATATTTACCTTGCACACTTTTCCTAGAGGAATTCCACTGTAAGTACATACAGTTAAGTGTACAAAAATGCAATTTGAGAAGTGCTGTTAACTGAATTGGGAATTTTCACACTAGGTTTATTAACAGGAAGACACATTTTTTTTCTCCAATTATACTGCCTATGCAACGAGTATAAGGTGTGAAGATTTTTTTTTTTCTTAACTGTAGGAAGTAAAAGAATTTGTGCTAGAAATACAAGTTTACTAATACACGTAAGTGATTAAATCACTCCCCTATGTTCACAACATCAGCCTTCATAAGAAAGGAGCTGTTGTGTAGTGATGCTGCTGCTGGTAGCCATTGCAGAGTTGCAAATGGCCATGGTAGCACAGGAACCTGCAAGTGACAAAGTGACAAGAAAGCCACTTTAGTGTTCGGCTGTAACTTGTGCTCTACCACAGCATACCAGGAGTATATTTAGAGTTGCAGGTCATCCATAACAAGTAATTTTCTTCTGCACAGGTCAATACGATCTCCCATGGAAAACCATGAATTATTTATAAATACTTTTATACAAAGGCAAAAGCAGACATTCTTTATCAGGAAGGAAGCAAAGGGTTCTTTAAAATTGTTTAATTACATGTTTCAGGTAAGCACAGACAATACAGTAGATTTCCCACCACTGAATATTTACATTCTTTTCTCTAGGCTTGAGCTGTTCATTGCGAGTGTCTTTTAATCAACATCCTTGCTCAATCACTTTTGCTGCAAAGAAGGGTGCTGGAATAGAACTATTGCAGGAAACATCATTCCATCAAGGCATGATTTTCTGTGGGTTTTTTTCTCCTTTAAGAACCATCTACTAGTAGTTCACGGTATTTTGGGAGAATCCTGGCTTCCAAGATGACCTGAAGAATGCATTGAAACCAAGCAGTGTGTTGAAGTCCTAGAAATACTTAAATCAATACCAATATGTATGTTGTAGAGCTGAAATTCTCTTTTTCACTGGCACTGCCATTGATGCCTGGTTTCTGTTAGGACAGTTTTACACCAATTTTGTTCTGTTCCTTTTTCATTAGCCTTTGGGCCTCTTTCTCCATTTTCTTTCGTTGTTGTTCTGCTGCTCTTTTTTCCCTTTCTGCTATCTTCTGTTGCCTGTAATTAAAGAAAACATGAATTGCTAAATAACAGGAATCCAATTTTCAGCATAGTTGTACCTTAAGTTCCTGTCAATACACAGGTTATTATAACTAATAAAAACAGAGCTTCAGTCTACTGCAGTTAGGCTCAGAACGGTTATTCTTTTATTGTGCTGAAGTTCTTTTTTCAGATTAATCTAGTCTTAGGCAATAACATCTGTTCAAATATTTTACAGTCTAAAAGCCACTCAATTCTCAAAGCTTCAGAGTCAGTGAATCAGTGAGAGTGTACAACAGTTATAAGGCCTAGAGCTATTTGGGGAGTGGGAATCTATGTAATGCTTTGAGTAGCCAGATTACCTGTCTTTTCAAATTCAGACCAAAACAGTTTGACTTGTCTAGAACACTGACTTGTGTGCCCTCCTTTCCCTCGGCAGAGGCATCAGTAGCTATCTTCTTTGTAATGCAAGCACAACAAACATTTTCCTCATGAACAGATGAGATGATAACTTCTAATATTCCCTTTCATATGTTCAGGATCTGTGTTGTACTCTATTGTTCATTACAAATATAAACAATAGCCTTTAAGGAAATTAAAAAAAATTAATTAAAAAGTCTTTAGTTGTATATCCTTTCAGCATTAGTTCTTATCGCTGCTATAAAACCCTAGACATCACTATCTGCTAGCTCAAAGAATCTGTCTACAGAAATAGGCTTCTAATTTCAACAAATACATAGCTGACTAGAGCGAAGGACAAAACCAAAACAAAAATCCACTTATTTTATTCCCTCACTTCAGCTAGAACACATCACTGAGCGGTGCCAGGGCAACAAGGATCCATACTCCAAGCGGCACATTGCAGCTCTCTCCTCTATTGCATAAGTAGTTAGAGAATGGTGTAAGGAGGTCACTCCTGCTTTGGTTCAGTTTATTAGATATGAAAAATTTGCTAAGTTGCTTGCAAGAGGACTTTAAAAATAAAAATGAAGCTTCATTAACTTGAAAACATGAAATTTAACACAGATTCAGTAAGAATAAAGAATTGCTTATTAAAAGAGAATAAAGAATTCTAATTGACAAGGCAGTAAGGATTTAACTTTCACAATATCTAAATTACCTGTGCACATCCACTTAAGTGTGTAAACATACAGAATTAAAAACTATCATCACCTGAAGCAACCTTCTCTGGTAGATTCAACTATGGACAAACTGGGCACACAAAACTTAAAAATATTTGAGGTACAAAGACTACGTATTATCTTTGTATTGGACAGGAGAGGGACTGCACTTATTTAACACCTTCATGGTTTCCCTTGATTGATTTTTAATGGCTAGACGTTTTCCTACACTCTTATTGAGCTGCTCTGCTGTCTGTCATGGAAGAATGAAATTAGTCTCATCAAGATCAACCTCCCAAGTTAATGGAAGCCCAAACGTTTTTTTTGAGATCATGACCCACTATTCTACATTCCACCAGAAAGCCGGATAGTTGACAGTGCTGTCAGCCTAGCATATGCAGAGTAATAATATTTGCCACTTTACAGTAGCAGGTTTTCTTATATTCCCCACACCTCTGAACTAATGCAGAAGGGAAGAAGCTATATGTACACCAGCCAGCATGAAGAGACAGTAGAGTTCCAAAAAGCCACATGAGGTGTTAAGCAATGCTGCTATTCATTTGCAATTCTGAAGTGAGGAAAGTCAAAGCAGATCATATTTCTTTTCCCCCTTATAAACCGCACAACGCAGAAATCTTATGCACAGAGAAGTGCTTTCCATGCCCTCTACTGGCTGAGTAATTTTATTGGACTTCAGTTATGCCCAAGTGAGAAGAAACCTTCCCATCACCTCAGATAGAGGAACTGAAGTCACCAAAAAAATATGAACAAGTAGCTTACCACAAAGCGATTACCCTTCCGCTGCTCTTTTACCTGGTCATTATTCAAAACATTGATCTCTATGTTGAAAACATGCAGGAAGTTTGGAATAAAGTTACTACCTTTCAGGCTCAGAAAGGTTTCATTTCTCAATAAAGGAAGAGCCTATGACGAACTACAGCCATATCTGACTCACTTCTTCTGGGTTCCAAAGCAAGGAGTTCAGCAGAGTTTGGATGGAATGATGTAAGCTGTTTAAACCAGGAAAGTATTCATTCCTCCTGACATCAATCTTGCTTTGCATTCCTAACATGAGTTATGTCCAAAAAAACTAAACCTCTCTCATTGGTTAGCAGAACACTAATTATAATCAGAACACTGTTAGCAGACATTCTTATTCCAGCATGTTTTTATTTACTGTACACATACTGAATAACTGTAATAAAAATGATTTCATACCATTTGGTCTTTTACTTCGACACAATTAAAAATGCACCAGCATTTAGCTTAATTGTTCCCACTGGGAAAAAAAAAAATATTGGTATTAGAAAGTCTAAAGGTGCAAATAGGTATCTACAATTTGCAGAAGAAACCAAGTTCTACCTAACTTCAGTTAACTGAAAATCCAGTGTATCGTCCACTATGCTGATTCATCACTGACTGGAAAATTTCAGTGCATCCCAGCCCAAAACCTTCTGGGGAGTCAGAAAAAAACCAGACTACAGGAACTTGTCAGGCACTAGCAGCCTACTCCTCAGCATTGTGTTTCAGCAGGCTTTGATTCCAGGAAGCATTTGCTTGCTATACATGCTTATTTCAACTGTTACGCATACGCATTAAGTCACCAGAGAGAAGGCCACAGGATACAGTCTTCTCTGCTATTTAGCAGGCAACAGCCTATTTCTGCATGATAGATCAGCACCCCATTACTACATGAAAATTATTCCAGTCCAAGACACTTCTGAATACTAACTGAGCACCAACAGGTACCCAGACACAGCTAGGTAAGGAAGATCCTTACTTTTTCTGCACACTTATTCCATTCTCAATAAGCACTGCTGGAGTACAGTCAGCATTAACACTGTGGAGGGTTATGGTGACTTTACCCCCCATTTAGCAGTCTGAAATCTTCAGATCATTTCGTAGACCAAGATGAAGTCTTCTAGCATTAAGAAGAGACTCCAGATCACTTCCTTAGTACAGTCTGTTGAAAACAGAGCCAGGCCTGTCAAGTACTATACTTAAGTTTTATGTTAAATGTCAGATGTTAATTACGCCGCAGATGTCTACTGCAAGAGAAACGGTAAACCCAGAAGGTATTTCCTATCAATCTTGCTAAAAATCAGCCAGCACTTTCCTCAATTACAGAAAAACATTGTAATTGGATGTGTCATGAACAAAACAAAGGTTTTACTTCACACAGCTGGGATACAGCTTACACAACCATCAGTTGTACCGAGGTGGCCATGCATAGCTGGCCAAGCAGCATGTAATACAGACAGTTACAGTTCTGATCATGTTCTTTTTATTTACTTGAAATATTCAGACACATATGCATCTCTTCTAAAACAAGTAAAGATAATTTTTAGTGGGGCCAGGAAGGAATTCTATGAAAAGTAACCACTTGAGCCTTTCAATAGCAAAGATGACAGGCTGAAATCTCGAACAGCTTCAATTAAGATGACACTTTGAAAAACTGAGTTTATGGGAAAACCCCACTGCTATTGCCACGTAAGAGATCTCTCTTACTAAGTATTCTAGAGTATGAACCTGACAATTGGCAGACACTATACCTTTAACCATCCTGGGAATATCCACTACACAAATTTTACACTCCAGAAATAAAATGGCATATGCACACACCAGATTATTTGTAGTAGCTGATTTGTGTAAGACAAGCCCCTGCTTCAGAAAGTTTGAGCACTTCTTTTCATAGTCCTAAAAACATCTGTAATGGAATGTGGCAAGGGTTAAATAAAGTACAATGCGGCCTCTGCAGTTAGCAAAAGTGGTTGTTTCATTTCTCAGTTTAAAAAAAAAAAGCAGTATTTTTCATTGTCTTTCATTTTCTTTGTCTGGTGCATCATAGATTAAGTCTCAGTAGACTGCACTTTAGAGATTAAATCTTACTGAGCCTATTGATATTCTTTACGGGAAAAGGTACTATCCTTGGAACAAAAACAGCCCAAAGGCACATCATTCATATCACAAAGCTTGTACTTCTGTGATATATTAGTGAAAGACAAGACCTGAAACAGTTTCAGTGTTCAAGTTAAAAAAACACAAGATAATGACCAGACTGTACACATAGAGGTATCTGATTAAGTTTACAAAAATATTTGCATTACAGCCCTATTCTCACATGTTAAGCTGCTGCAGAGCAAGACTGACAAAATTAGAATTGGTTAAATTTATTATCTATCATTAATGCATCAAAAGTGTGCTGGTGACTTCCCTCTTGTCTTACTCTACTGGTTGAAAAAAGTAAATTTTCCTAAATATTACAATAGTTGGTCAGAATCCTTTTTTTGCAAAAATACCTTTTTTCCCTTTAAAGATTCACAGTTCTAGAATGATTTTTGAATATATCACGTCCTTATTTCATATTATCACTATTGTCCCACTGAAGCCATGTATTTGTGATTTTGTGAGTAGAATGAGAGCAGTTTAGGAAGCTGGAGCCACCTGAGACGGGTTATCTGATGATGTAGCAAAAGTTTGATAAAACCTTGAAATGAAACAGATTAACATAAGTCACTGCCAATTCAAATCATTGCATGTGATTAGCTTAAACTCAATCTCCATCTCTTTACCCTTCGTACTCCTTCCACGTGTTCTTAAGAGGAAAAAAAGAACACAAATGGAACAGATTAAATATTCACGCTCATTTTGTGCAAGACACTGATTTTACATTCAAGCCTTACCAGCTAGTTTAGCTAAGTTAGCTAGAAAAACATGGCTCCTACAGGGATTCCACAAACATACTTATCACTTCACCTTCTATCGTGAACTATTTTTACTTTACAGTACATGGTTATGATTCTTTTTATAACAACATCCAGTGGTATTTTACTTAATCAAGTTGAAACATGTTATTTATTATGTACAAATTGTTGGGTTTGGGGGGGCAGTGCTGGGTTTTTTTGGGGGGCAGGGAGGGTTAATGTGTTGCTCTAACGTTCCAGTGATTCTCAGATTTCCCCCACTCTCTCATCTACTAAATTGATTAGATCCAAAATGTATTCTGCCAAGTACCAGTTACAGAGAGATTAGATGCATAATTTGTCTAAAGAATTGTTTAACAATTCTTACCACTTATCAGAAAGGCGTTACAACAAACGAACCTGTATTTGATTTTTGTACATGTAAAAGTTACACGGTGTTACATTATTTTCAGTTACCTAAGAACTTCTTCTGCCTGCCACGCAGCATCTTCCTCTTCTTCCCAGGCATTAGTATTTTCCTGCCAAGTATCCAAGTCTCCCAGTTCAGGCTGAAACAAAAAAAGAGAAGCTCTAAGCACATGGAAAAATTAGATAAAACTCTTATTTTTAACCTTGATGACTCAGACTTCCAGAAATATTTGAGATACGACAGTACTTCTCAGCTTATTGTCTAAGCATTTTCCCCTGCTCTAATACTGACTTTTTCCCGTTAATTATTGGAGGTTTTTTTGATTCTATCGGTGGGTAACAAAGGAAGGAAGGAAGTACTGGGGTGCATTTTTAGGAAGAAGATAAATTGAGCAGATGAATTGAGTAGATAGTGTAAAAGATTTCTGGAAGTTGCATAGACAAACCAACACATACGTCCACATGTTTGTGTGTCCAATATCACCTGAGTGCTGCTTTTACTCACTAGAAGTCCTTTCCTGAATTATTTTCATTATGGACAGTCTAAGGAAGTGGCATGACCATTCTGTACTGCTTTCTGCCTAGACCCTTTTGTGCACTATGTTAATTGAAGCAGAAGCACCGTTAAAGAAGGCAAAGGGGAAGAGAGAGAATGAGCACCTCCCTCTAAACAGCCAGGCTGTTAGGTAACCAGACTATTTTTTCAAAGGCTGAAGAGCAAAATTTAGGAGACTGTTAGAATACAATTCCTACAGAAAGGAAGGGAGAAGCAGAAAGGTAAAAATGGGTCCAAGATAATAAAGCAAAGGTGCTTTCAAGAAAAAAAAAAAAAAACACAAAACAAACAACTTCTACTCTTTTGCTAGGAACTTACTGTGTAGAACCCAAAAAAATGTATAGTGCATTGCTTTAGAAGATTTGCAAGTATACAAGCATTTGAAGCTTCTTACCTTTTTATCACTGATCTGTTAAGTTTCTCAGGAGAATAAATCAGTTAAAATTAGATTAACTACTTCATTGCTTTGAACCAAATACTCAATTTTAAAACAATTTACGTTATTCCACAACTATTCCTCTTGCTCTCCACAATGCACACCTTAGGTAGACTATTCCTTCTCCTACAGAACAGTCATTTAACTGTCAAATACAAAATCAATACTTAGAACATACTTACAGACTGGTGAATAAAAGGAATATCTTGCGTAGCTGCTAATCTGCTAGAAAATCCTGTGTTTCCCTCTGGAATCCCAAAATTTAAAGGCTCTCGTTTTTTAATAACTATCTGAAAATAATCAAAAAAAAGAATGAAAAGTGGTGAGTCAAAGCACTGCACAGATTCCTTGGTGATCATACAACTCTGTGCCTGTGAAGGTACAGCTACACAACACCACACCATACCTCACACCTGCTCAGGTTCTGGAAGCTGTACAGCTAAATGAACTGATAAGTGAGAGAAACTAAATGCAAAAGGCACAAGAACTCCCTCCTCCCCCGACTAGCTTTTTCTTAAGTCACTTGGAGACCTATGACTGTATCAAGACAGAGAAGGGGCACAAAGAATCACAGATCAAATACATCTCCCAGTACTCATATAAGCTACCAATTACATGATATATTCCTTGGAGAAATCCTGCTTCCACAATAGGTCACTGTAAGGTAATACTCTTGAGAATAGCGCTGTCTGCACAGCTATACTGCTTTGGAACATAAGCTCTCTTAGCTACTTCAATAGCGTATCTGTGCAGACAATTTAAGTTTCAATAGAATCATAGAATCGTTAAGGTTGGAAAAGACCCTTAAGATCATCGAGTCCAACCGTTAACCTAGCACTGCCAAGTCCACCACTAAACCATGTCCTCAAGCACCACGACTACCCTTCTTTTAAATACCTCCAGGGATGGAGACTCAACCACTTCCCTGGGCAGTCTGTTCCAATGCCTGACAACCCTCTCAGTGAAGAAGTTTTTTCTAATATCCAACCTAAACTTCCCCTGGCGCAGCTTGAGGCCATTTCTTCTCGTCCTATCACTTGTTACTTGGCAGAAGAGACTGACTCCCACCTCGCTACAACCTCGTTTCAGGTAGTTGTAGAGAGCAATAAGGTCTCTCCTCAGCCTCCTTTTCTCCAGGCTAAACAACCCCAGCTCCCTCACCCAGCTCCTCATAAGACTTGTGCTCTAGACCCTTCACCAGCTTCGTTGCCCTCCTCTGGACACGCTCCAGCACCTCGATGTCCTTCTGGTAGTGAGGGACCCAAAACTGAACACAGTACTCGAGGTGCGGCCTCACCAGTGCTGAGGACAGGGGCACGATCACCTCCCTGGTCCTGCTGGCCACACTATTCCTGATACAAGCCAGGATGCCATTGGCCCTCTGGGCCACCTGAGCACACTGCTGGTCATGTTCAGGTGGCTGTCAACCAACACCCCCAGGTCCTTTTCCGCCAGGCAGCTCTCCAGCCACTCCTCCCCAAGCCTGTAGCCTTGCATGGGGTTGTTGTGACCCAAGTGCAGGACCTGGCACTTGGCCTTGTTGAATCTCATACAGTTGGCCTTGGCCCAACGGTCCAACCTGTCCAGGTCCCTCTGCAGGGCCTTCCTACCCTCCAGCAGATCAACACTTCCACCCAACTTGGGGTCATCCGCAAACTTACTGAGGGTGCACTCAATCCCCTCATCCAGACTATCAATGAAGATATTGAACAGGACCAGCCCCAACACTGAGCCCTGGGGAACACCACTCGTGACCGGCCGCCAACTGGATTTGACTCCATTTACCACCACTCTCTGGGCTCGGCCATCCAGCCAGTTTTTAACTCAGCACAGAGTGCACTTATCCAAGCCGTGTGCAGCCAGCTTCTCCAGGAGAATGCTGTGGGAGACAGTGTCAAAGGCCTTACTTACTAAAGTCCAAGTAGGCAACATCCACAGCCTTTCCCTCATCCACTAAGTGGGTCACCTTGTCATAGAAGGAGACCAGGTTAGTGAAGCGGGACCTCCCTTTCATAAACCCATGCTGGCTGAGCCTGATCCCCCGGTTGTCCCACATGTGCCCCATAATGGCACTTAAGATGATCTGCTCCATGACCTTTCCCAGCACCAAGGTCAGGCTGACAGGCCTGTAGTTCCCTGGCTCCTCCTTCCGACCCTTCTTGTAGATGGGTATCACATTTGCTAACTTCCAGTCATCTGGGACCTCCCCGGTTGACCAGGACTGCTGATAAATGATGGAGAGTGGCTTGGAAAGCTCCTCTGCCAGCTCCCTCAGGATTCTTGGGTGGATCCCATCTGGCCCCAAAGGCTTGTGAACATCTAGGTGGAGTAGCAGGTCGCTAACTGTTACCTCTTGGATTATTGGAACTTCATTGTGATTCCCATCTCCGTCTCCCAGCTCAGGGGTCTGAATACCTGAGGATAACTATTCTGACTATTAAAGGCTGAGGCAAAGAAGACATTAAGTACCTCAGCCTTCTCCTCATCCTTCGTGGCAATGTTTCCCTCCGCATCCAACAAAGGAGGGAGATTCTCCCTGGCCCTCCTTTTGTCGCTGATATACTTGTAGAAACATTTTTTGTTATCTTTAACAGTGGTGGCCAGTTTAAGTTCTAGCTGGGCCTTCGCCTTTCTAATCTTCTCCCTGCATAACCTCACAACATCCTTGTAGTCCTCCTGAGTCACCTGCCCCTTCTTCCAAAGATGGAAGGCTCTCCTTTTTTTTCTGAATTCTAGCCAAAGCTCTCTATTCAGTCAGGCCGGTCTTCGCCCCCACCTGCTCAACTTACGGCACATGGGGATGGCCTGCTCCTGCGCCTTTAAGACTTCCTCCTTGCATAACATCCAGCCTTCCTGGACTCCCTTGCCCTTCAGGACTGCCTCCCAAGGGACTCTGCTAACCAGACTCCTAGACAATCCAAAGTCTGCCCTTCTAAAGTTCAGGGTAGCAGTTTTGATGACCCCCTTCCTTACTCCTCCAAGAATCGAAAACTCTATCATTTCATGTTTGCTGAGCCCAAGACAGCCTCCAACCACCACATCACCCACCAAGCCTTCTCTGTTCATAAACAGCAGGTCCAGCGGGGCACCTCCCCTGGTTGGCTGGCTTACCAGCTGTGTCAGGAAGTTATCTTCCACACACTCCAGGAACCTCTGAGACTGCTTTCTCTCTGCTGTGTTGTATTTCCAGCAGATATCTGGTAAGTTGAAGTCTCCCATGAGAACAAGGGCTAGGGATTGTGAGACTTCAGCCAACCGCTTGTAGAATACTTCATCTGTTACCTCATCGTGGTTGGGTGGTCTATATCTACCTTATTAGCCTTCCCTCTGATCTTTACCCATAAGCACTCAACCTTATCATTACCTTCGTTGAGCTCTAGACAATCAAAACACTCTCTAACGTACAAGGCTACCCCACCACCTCTCCTTCCTTGCCTATCCCTTCTAAAGAGCTTGTAGCCATCCATTGCAGCACTCCAGTTGTGTGAGTCATCCCACCACGTTTCCGTGATGGCGACCACATCATAGTTTCCCTGCTGCACAATGGCTTCCAGCTCTTCCTGCTTATTGCCCATGCTGTGTGCATTAGTGTAAATGCACTTCAGTTGGGCTATTGATCTCTTCTCCAACACAGGCATGCCACCCCTAGGCTCATCCCTAGCAAGCCTGGTTTTATCCCCTTCCCCCTTCGCATCTAGTTTAAAGCTCTCTCAATGAGGCCTGCTAGCTCCTGAGCTAGAATCCTTTTCCCCCTTTGAGACAGGTGAACCCCATCTGTCTCCAGCAAGCCTGGTGCCATGTAAACTGCCCCATGACTGAAAAACCCAAAATTCCACGGCTGGCACCAGCCTCTGAGCCATGCATTAATGAGATGGATCTTCCTGTTCCTTTCCATATGCCTCCTGGCTACTGAGGGATGGAGGAAAACACTACCTGCGCTCCTGATCCTTCAAGTAAATTGCCCCAGTTCTTTAAAGTCCCTTTTGATCGTCTTTGTGCCTCTATCAGCTACCTCATCACCGCCAACCTGAACAACCAATAGTGGATAATAATTGGATGATTTTACCAGCCTAGGGAGCTTCCTAGTAATGTCTCTCATCCTTGCCGCAGGGAGGCAGCAGACTTCCCTATGGGATGGGTCCGGTTGGCATATCAGGCCCTCTGTTCCCCTCAGAAGGGAGTCGCCTATGTCAATTACCCTTCTTTTTTTTTTTTTTTTAACCAGTGGCCATTGTAATGCATGGGGCTGACTGGTTCCCCTTAGTCAACTTCCTGGAGGGATCACTGTCTGCATCTTCATCCTCCTGGCCCTCGAGTTCCAGAGCCTCGTACCTATTGTGTAAGGGCACCTGGGAGGGCGAGATAGGCCGGGAGAGGATTTGCCTGCTGCACCAAGCAGGGATCTGTTTCCATCCCCCTCCATCTCTTAGGTCCCCTCTTTCTGCCTGGTGGCAAGAGGGTAAGGGATTCTCTCCTTCTCTTGACGCTTCCACCTGCCATGCTCGTCTCAGGTATGGTAGGCAGTGGCTCCACCAGTCTATCTCCCTCTCGCACTCTCTGATACTCCTCAGTCTTGCTACTTCTTCTTTCAGCTCTGCCACCATGCTGAGCAGATCCTCCACCTGCGTGCACCTCATGCAGTCATTGTGTCAGCAGCCCTCCACCACCAGAGCAAGGCTCTGGCACTCCCTGCAGCCAGAGACCTGGGTGGCTGCATGTTTTAGTGCGAGCTCTGTCTGCGTCGCCACATCCCTTCTGGCGATGGCTCTTGTCCAAGTGGAGACCATGGCTAAGTCTCTTCCAGGAGGGTGTAGACCACAAGGAGAGTTAAAATGTAATTCACTATCACATCAGCTGGTAAAGCTCTGTACTGATTTGGCTGAGAAACATGCACTAATGCTTCTTCTAAAAGGCTTATTAGCAAATTTAACATGGTTGCTAAGATCACATATCCCTTACTTGTCTTGACCTCAAGATATGAACTTACTCATTTATTTCGTTTAGCCTACTTGAAGTCTCTACTAATTTCAAGAGAGGTAGATTCACAGTTCCACTGACTGTACAAATGCTAGTACCAATGAAAAAAAGGAAACCGGACTAGACCATCTTACTTCGCAACGACAAACTCTGTTATTTAACTGAAGTTCCATTTCCAGACATTGTAGATATGAGCGGTAACACAAATAGATTCCACCTCAGATCTTGGGGTTCATATTGAGCCCAGATTCAGTGGAAATACAAATGCAAATTCATATTTAAGGGTGGTAACAAAGCCAAGTTAGCAGGAATGTTCTTTATGGTGCCTGCAGTCATCCCTAGAGATACGTTTAAACTAAACCCAGTATACAGTATTCACACAGCATGGACTCTTCTCAGGTTTTGTTCTGTACCTGAAGCTCAATCTATTAGGCGAAAAATGTCATTAGATACAAAGAAGAAATCTACCTCTCTCCTAGTCCTCCTCTGCCACCTAGATTTTGGGAGATCAAAATCCTTAGAAGAATTTAGTCTACACAATACTGCAGATCCTGAATGTACAGAAAACTGACCCAGTATCATCTCCAGTTCATAGGAGCACAGGAAGATTCAAGTTGGAAGGGCCTCGGGAGGTCTGTAACCCAACCTCCTCCTCAAAGCACTGCCAGCTCCGAGGCTGATGGAGGTACTCAGGGCTTATCCACTTTGGTCAACTTCCAGAGACGGAGCCTGCACAACCTCTCTGGTAACCCATTCCAGTGCTTCACTGCCTTCGTTGTGAAAAGGGTTTTCCAATTGACTCAAAGCCCTGTAAGTACCCAGCTGGACGATTTCCACATAGAAACAAAACTTGCAATTACCAGAAGTTTAATCAGCATTTATTTACAGTGTTGATGCTTTCATGGATATGCCCTTCTGTCTTGTCCCTATAATGAAAATAGATACTTGAAGAGCAAGCTATTTTGAAATATCAGCTCCCTAATTCCAGCCTTCACAATACAACTTGGTGAAATGAGTAACCATTGTTTTCTGAAACAGCAGTGCTGCTACCTCAAACTTCAGTAGAGCAGGAGATATTTGATCTCTGTTCAAATAATGGGCACAAGTATCTTAGTGCAGTGGTTCCATTTTCAGAATTAAAGTGACTCGAGGGTTCTCACATTATACTTCCCAGAGCCTTCAGACTATGAAATTCTTCATTAGTTTCCAATAACATTAAGACTAAAGATGTAAACATGAACTAGCATCATGTTTGGTAAGATCTCAAAGAGTCAGTATTTTTTATTGGCCGTGTTAGACTAGACATCGGCACCTATTCTCATTTCAATAGGACAGCTTAATTTTACCAGAAGTACCTTCTATAAGCTGCCAATTTACTTATACCCTATTTCAAAGCAAGGAAAACCCTCCATAAGTATAGTTGAAAGTGCAATACCTACTTTTTGAGTTTTTCTTATAGTTGGTGTCATATCTTTGAAATAATCAGGTTCCGTTTGTTCCAAAGGATTTTGCTGAGCAGCCACATTACCATTGCCACCTTCAATCTTCACACTAGTAGGTGCATCTTCATCCCATGAAGACCAGTCTTCTACTTCTGCCTGAATAGAAGTATATGGTACAAGTTAATATTACCTGCAAGTAAAAACTTGTCTTCCTGTATCTTGATAAGATATATACTTAATATTATATAGCATGTATAATAACATTACATCTTTCTAAGATATATACCAATCCTGTTGTAGGACTGGTATAATAGATAATAACTTAACAAAGTGATTAAGTCACCTACCACTTAAGCAATTACCTGTTTAGGAACAGAGGAATAATCCACTGTGGTTGGCAAAGTTATTTCGTCTCCACTTAACTTTCGCCCTCTTCCAGACCTGAAAGAAAAATGTAGGATTCCTCCAAGCTCTGAAAACATGAGCACTAAGTTTAAAAAAAACAAAAAGGAAGTCTGAGAACAGCACTACTGAAAATAGTCATGGCTAAAACATTAAGTGCTTAAACTACCTTAATATTAACCACTGCCAGCAAAAGTCTGCTAAACAAAGGAATTTCATAATGAATTTAAAGCGGTATTCACAAGAATTTTAAAGTGCAATTTGCTTGTCAAACTGCAGTGGAAGTAGCGGAGCAGCAACTCTAAGAAATATGAAAATGGACAAATTAACTCAGTTATTTGCATAGTCAGTTACAATTCTTAGATTGTCAGTGCTTACGAAGCAAACACTATCAATCTACATTTGTTCAAAGATAACCATTTCTACTGTAAGCCAAGAAATCTTTCTACTTGTCTTAGATGCTAAGCTGTGTCTAACAAATAGCTTTCTGAGCTGGTTGATTTGAAAGCCCCCCTAAAGCACTTCTTCCTTCGAAGTCTAAACAGAGGTAGTACAAGATTATGCAAGTCAACAGCTTCTGTTCAATACATGCTTCTACTTAAAGAATACTGTTTCAATAAAAGCATTTCAGCAACTATATCAATTTTAATTGAAGACAAACACTGGTGCACTCCAAATAAACCACCTAGATATTTACTTAACGACAGCGTTCAAAGATCACAATAATAATTGAAATATTCTTAGCTCACATTCGCTATATTTTAAAACCTTACAACACAAGAGAATGAAATTCAGGCTCACACTCATGTTTTCCCCAAGGAGTGTAAGCTCCTATAGCAAGACAGTCATGTAATTGACCTTATGCAGCTTGGAAAAGTTAAGTTTCATTTATTACTACTGATGGAAATACAACTGGGAAACTACAATTTGGAGTTCGTATCCATTAGTTGTACTATTATAGAACGTTCTACCATCAACTCAGAATAGCTGAATTGCTTGCGATACCACCTCTGCTGCATGCTGGTGAGTGACTAGATATATTTTTCCTACTTTAAGCCCAATAGATTCTTCCTTAGGAAAGATCAGGTACTATCATCCAATTTTCAAGCTTTATATAATTAACTCTACTCCCTTAGAAACTGGTCCTTTAAGCTGAAAAGCAACATAGTTTAGGCGTAAAGGAGGTGAAAACATTGTTCCCTCTAACATATTAGAGACTTCTGGTTCTGGCTGACTAGATTTAACTGATGTCTCTAAAGGAAACCCAAGCTTGGAAACACCCTCCTTCAGACCTGTACAACATACGTATCTTCAATACCGTTCTAAGCCATCACTTCTGCAATTACATAAACAGGGAAATATACATGGTCTAGAAGACTCCAGCAAGTGGCTTATAACAAACATCCATCTAGCCAAAATGATTACACTGACAAGGGTGAAGGTGGGAGGAAACAGTTTCTGTCATACAACATGGGAAAGAATATGCTACACAGGGCATCACTCAGGAAGGCTACATATCTCCACTTCTTTTTCTACATAGGGAACAAGATGCTTATAGGAACAGTTGTTTCACAACTATCATTAGACAGATACTGATCACTGCTCTGAATGCCAAACGCCTCAAGAAGTCTTGGGTTTGTTTCTCCTTACTAATTAGCAGCATCCAGACTTCTCAAATGGAGAAGATAACTAGAGATTTTAAACAGAATGAGGTTTCACCTCTTTTTATACTTATACCTTTTATTTCCTGGAAACAGTGAATTCTGGCAGGCTGTTGTTTACCAAAAAAAGTCTTAACTAAAGAGATAACTAGTACTGTAGGTAGGCTTTATGCTGGCTAGAGGGATGCGTGATCTCTACAGACACCTATTTAAATTAAAAACTAATATAAATTAAATAATCTAAATAAGTACTAGCTCATATACATTGAATTAAAATGCACATTTAATTAAATCACATTTGCTGATTATCAGGCATACTCATATGCAGGGATGCATTACAGGAAGACAAAATTTATCAAGCTATGCTTTGCAGCTAACATTAAACAGGAGAAACATCTGTAGTTAAGGGACTGAGCTAATTTGATCCACTGACTTGCTTATGTGAAAGATTTTAAATTTTTGTTCTTTCAACTAACTGTTATTCACAGAAAAGTTCTCCTACTTTTTACTCCCAAGCAGTTCCTCAGCTGTTCATTTCAAGGATTTAGTTCATTCAAAAGTTGAATAACGGAGGAAAACACTGTCATTACACCTACTAAATAATTATCTGCTTATAAAAGCTACCTTAACACTTAGAGAGATGAAGTTGTCCACATAATATAGAAGCTATGATCAACTTAGTGTTTTGACTTCTTTTAGAACTTGACAGCAAATATTCTTAATTTAATTTGGAATTCGAATCACAGAACTAAGGTTCACATCTATATAGTTGTGCACAGCATTATAATCTATCTTTTTAAAGCTTCACGAGATCTGTAGTGAATTTACCAACCAGTTGAGAGCTTCCTCTTATTCTTGGAATAAGTAAAGGCAAACAGGAAATAAACAGTTATTTTTTGTCCACCACATATTCTGCATATGCTTTAACCTCACTGGCAAAGGAGCAGTCATCATACACAAAAGGAGAATACATTTCTCTAGATTGCTATTTGTTTATGTAAAACAACATTCTGCAAGAGTGGCAAGAAGCAACAGTAGTTCAGATGACAGCACAGTGCTGAGATGATCTACCTCAGGTACTCTGCTACTGTACTATTGAACTCTACTATTATATAACCATAACTCTTGAGGGTTTTTTGAATGCTGCTAGGTACTACACTGCTGTGTTCATTGGCCTACAACTCAAAAGAACACCAAGTATGACTTACAAGAGTAAGCAAAGATAAGTCTTGTTCATGAAAAAAAAAAAAAAAAAACACAAAAAACCAACCCAAAAGCAGTTCCCTTGAACTTTAATTGCTGTCCCCCAATCTTCTGAAAGAATCTTCAATAGGCAGAACAATCTGAAGTTTCAGGCAACTGCTTCTTGACAAAGCAGGATGAGAATCACTTACATTTATAATGAAATCCTACTGACTGATGACTGGGAGGATGCTGCCATTAACTGAACTGCTTAAAAACCAAAATATCACTTGCCAAGTACTTCTAGAAAATGCAGAGAACAATTTTTCTTCAAGTTTGACACAGGGTATTTTTAAAAGGCACTTTTAAAACCCTGTCATAGCTGATTAGAAAACACTCCTCATTAGAGCTATCATGCCACAAAATACACTCACAACTGCACTACATAGACTTTTGAACTCTGAAAGAATACACATATTAAAGAATGAATTTGACTTAGTTTTTATTTGTCTTGATTGTTTTGCAATTAGTAAAATCAGAACTGGGAAAAGTGGTGGGTGGGTGTTGGGAGAAGGAAAGAAGTATAAGAGCCTGTAATAAAAAAAAAGGTAACCAAATTAAATAAGACATGTTTACCTGCATATTAACTTTTTAATGAAAGAAAGCACTGCTGCCAGGCAAGTACAGATTTTAAACAGTCGAAACTGTGTTATGGCCATGGTGAGAAACCCTTCCTGCAAAAGAAAACAAAATTAGATGTAGAGGATTACACATCTTTACACACTTCTTAAAGCCAATTTCCTTAGTTGCTCATAAGCAAGGAGCATTCTGTGAAACTATATTAATGCAAGAAAAGAGAGGAGGTACCTGGAGCAAAGATGCTACCTGCCTACTATCAGGACATTTCACTGATGTAAATAATACAAGTACCTAATGTATATGGCCTTTAAAGAAACAGCACATGACCATAGGTCAAGTCACAGTCAAAGATACTTTTAAAGGGGAAGTGCGGGCAATCAATTGCAGTGACTGTACAGCTGATCTGTTTCAGAAACTAACAAGGGCACTGAACACCAGCAATGCAAGGAGAACAGAATAATCATCAGTAAGAAGCTCACGTTTGCTTGAGCAAGCCTTGCATATACAAATTATAAATTTAGTCATTAAGTCAAAACCCAAAATTGGCCGTTTAAATATAGTTTCCATTTTGCTGGAAATGTATGATAAGAACAAACACTGTTTATTTTAGAACCAGTGTCACTGAAAAATCATCAGCAAAGAAAGACTCCGTTCATCCTGTGTGAACTATAGCACCAGTTAACCCCTAGATCTATCAATATTCCTAAGCCAGACTGGATCATGCTAGCAAACCCAGCCACGAAAAAATTGATCTTTGGCTGAAGCCACTTATGTTGGCAGCTATTTTTCAGTGTCAATTTGATAACCTGGAGAATTTATACTCAGTATACCACATTATTGCAACAGATCCCCTCAAATAGGTACAGACTGAGTCAAAATAACCTACTGTAATTCAAGGATCCCTTTTCTCTCTTCTACAGGTGAACATTACAGAGCAAAGAAGAAGAGGTTAGGCTTCACAAATAGCTTTTCATTATATACATCTACACTTGTAACAACATTTTCTGTTTTAAGTTTAACATACCTCCTGGTGAGAAGAGAAGGCAGCCCTGTGACATTTTCCTCAGGCCATGAGTATTCCATGGAAGGACAGCTTGATTTCAAATATGCTATGGCATTTAAATCACTTTTTATATTCCAGGCTTTAAGTTAGGAAGAGTCAGGAAGGTGGATCATTAGGTAGGCTGCTCCAATACTGCCCTGAGGATTTTATTAAAAAGTACATAATGGGATTTGTGAGCTTCATGGAGCTTAGATTTATTTTTTATTGGTGCTCATTTGCTAGATAATGTAACTACTATTAAACACTGTAGTAATATAGTACTGGAAATATTGCTTCGCATACAGTCCAGATAAGGAATTTCTGCTACTGAAAAATCATACAGGGTGGCTATTAAACACAGGCCCTTTTACTGTAAAATGGAAGGCTTAAGTCAATAAGTAACTGCCAAATTACAGACCGCACTACCAAGCTGTAGCTCAGGAGACAGGCCTCATAGGACACACTTCACCTCTACTTCAACACCAGTGTTGTCTTAATTTCATTTCATGGGAGACTTAAAAATGTAGAGAACCTTATACAAGAGTGGGTATTAAATGACCTTTTCACCAAACAGGAATAGGGAACAGTCAAACTTCCCACAAAGAAGCAAGAACAGCAGACACCATCCAACACATTTAGCTTTTAGTTTTGAAGACAGGACTCTCATTTCACGTTGTGCTCACGCACTTCCTTACCTTCTGGAATAAGCAATTTTGACAATACCTAGGTGACAGGAGAACGCATCAGTCAAGAATTTGAAGGATTCAGAAACAGTAGAAGTTAGTGAAAAAACAGTGGATAGCAACTAGATGTACAGTTCTCTATTCTAAAGATAGAGATTATTGCAAACTAACACTGAATTGGTGAAAGAAATTCTTACTTTTAAAAGAGGCAGCTAGAAGCCATCTGCCTGGGATTTGAGGTATGAAGAGCAGGTGAACTGCTGAAATGAGAATAAAGGTATATCTTTTCTGAAAGGAAGCTTATTTAGAAGCTTACTCCACTCTTCTCTATGAGAATTCACTCTTCTATCAGCTTGGGGGGCAGGAGGGAAGGAGTAGAAAAGTATTCAACGTTAGGAAGAGTAAAGCCATTTTCCCCACTGTTTAGCCTACCTAACTGCCACACTGGACAGCCAAGACTGTTTTTAAAAAAAAAAAAAAAAAACCACACAAACAAAAAACCAACAAACTATTGATTGAAAAGGTTCGTTTAGGAAGCAACCGTTACTCACAAACTTCTGCAGACTCAATATTATTTGTGCGTAAGTTCAAAGGACTGGGAAGTTTATTAGTGCAAAACTAAAACTAAAACAATGTTCAAGTGTGTCATATATATATATACACATATGTGTACATATATATGTGTGTGTGTATATACATAATCCCAGTTTTTCAACTAATTCCATTTTTTTTATATCTCTCAAATCGTATACTATATTGACTTCCCAATATAAAGTTAAACAACTAAAAGAAACAGAATGCACAAGAAGTCTGGCTCGCAAGCTTGTGAAGTCCACTGCTGACAAGAGTTAGCCACCAGAAGTTAATCCATTTTTCCCAGGTCATTCCTATACATGACTGACTACAGTTCCAGTATCACCAGGACGCCTGTTTGGCAGGCTTCAATAGCTATCGTCATTCCCCATAGCAATCAGATAACTTGTCCCTCTCCACTTGCTATGTGTCATTCAAAAAATCTCAGAGTTATGATGAAAGACACGCACACAATCACATAATGTATTTGTTAGAGCTGCATCTCACTTCAACTGTGGCAGCGCTAGGCCCTTCAAGACAGTAAGTACTGGTTTGCCTGCCTCTTCTCTGAACTTTGATTGTAGTCTTCCCAATTAAGTTAAGCTCTGTACACTCCAAATTGCCAGATGCACAACCAGAGCTTTGGCAACAATATGCTATCAGCTAGCCATAGCAATATTAGCAATCCTCCACCTTTAAAAAGTACATTCATCCATGTATCTAGTTTTTATACTGCTAATTAAGACATGAAGCAGTATATAGGCATTAATTTTAGCGGTATGCTAAAAGCTGTTTAAAATAGAATCTTGAACCAATTATTGGCTCAAGATTAGGACAAGTCAAGCATTCTCCCCAGTGTCTGAAACAGTACTTGAAGTATTTGCATTGTTGCTCTAAGGACAGCATTACCCAAAAAGAAAAGTTTAAGGTAAACTAAAGGTTTTGAGTTTTGTTTGGTGCCTTTTGTGTGGGTGGGGTTTTTTTTTGTGTTTAGGTTTTTTTGTTGGGTTTTTTGTGTTTTTTTAATTAACTGATTTTATCAAAGGAAAGTAATTTTATATTCTGAAACAGTTGTATGAATAAAAACGTACATGGAACCTTAACAATTCCTGAGTTCACTGCAAAGTTAATTCACCTGATACCATTACACTAAGCTTGTTAAGTGAAATAAAGTGTTCATTCTTTTCTTGTTGTCCACCTTTCTCAAGTACCAGAAAGAAGCACAGCCATGTATCTTCTTTATCTCATGAATGGGAACAAATACTGAATGGTGTCATGCTAAATGGCAGGGCCACAACTTCTTTCTTCCTTTTCTTCCCTTAAGCTTTTTCCTGATAATCAGTCCCAAAAGGAACTACAATTATACCAGCAGCCGAGCATGATGCAGGACAGCACAGAGACATAATACAGAGTGGTAGTGCTCCAGCAAGAATCCTAGAACGTTTCTTAACAGATGGAGGCAAAGGTGAAACATTGGACTAAAATTCAGAAAATCTGATAGAGTTGTCTGTCAGCCTGATACACCCTTGTGCATATCACGCCTCATGCCGCAGGTTCTCATTTGTAAAATGGGGTAGTTTTTCTTCTCCCATTATTGAGACTGCTTCTAATGTATTACATTTGTCAGACTTACCGTCAACTGAACTTTTAAGTTCCATTACAACAGATATAAATAAGTAAATAAATCAGGACACAAATCCTAATTAATTTAATTCTAGTAGTCAATGGAACAATTTTGTAACAGACACCAAATTTAGCTGGGATTTGACTTGTGTAGCTCATACTGCCTTCTATTGGTACAAAGTCACAGCAGTTGCTCACGCAGAAGATAAGCACAGAAAGAATTAAAGCACGGCAGCAGCAAGATGTTAAACACATTAGAGCCAAGTCAGAAGAATGAGGCAACTTATTGCCAAAAACATATTATGGATCCATAAAGGAAAGGGGGCGGGGGGGGGGGGGGAGAGAAGTTCAGACATTTACTGAACTGAAACATTTTTGCATTGCTTTCAGCTTGCAGCAGCAGCCTCGTTAGAACTCCTGGCACTTCTGACTTCACTGACACTAGCCAGCAAATCGCCTCCAGCACACCTAGTCCAGCTGAGTTAAGTCAACTATGGTGCAATAAGCAAGACTCTCACTGGCCATCACCGTACAATGAGCACGTTGTCATCGGGAGAAGCACTTCCTCTTTCATACCTAATTGCGCACACGAACACCACTTAAACAATATTTCAAGAGACAGAGCTGATTCTAAAATAAAGTGACTTTGTGGCACTAAAATTGCTTCAGAGACTTGTTTTCTCCTAGTGAACTCATCTCCTACTGACATTGAAAAAGATGTCAGAACACTCATATTACAGGGCACCTATCCTGCTCTCCTCTGTTCCTCTACAATGCTGACTGATTTGTACCATATGGTTTTCTTTAGATATCACCATCTTAGGAATGGAATTTCTGCCTTGAATTACCAGTGGTTTGTGACTTGATTACATTTTCTTTCACATCAGTTCATCTGTGACTCTGGAATGAATACATGAAGACACCTTGGGAACTGTGACTTTAACTTATATTAAACACAGCTAGCTAAATAACAAAAGGATAGCATCTAAATCGAGACTAAAAATAAATTGTCTGAAACTGAAAGGTTCACCGCCAACTACATATTTACATGACTAGCCACAAAAAAAGCCTCACCCTCCTAAAGCAAAATGAGAAGTCTACTTCCTAGTACAAAAGACTAACATGGCTTTGAGTGCTTTTATGTGTCAGCACCAAAACTCCACAAAAGCACCACTGAACTGAGCAAGTACCATATGATTAGCCCAAAGTTTCAGTGGTAAGGATAGGATTTCTTAGAAGTTCATTTTGTATGAAATTTTACAGAAGTAGAGTGGCCACATCAATCTGAAGATGCCCAAGCAGGTTTACAGAGAGATGGAATCTTATGACGATTAGTAGATGGAGTTAGAAAAAAAATGTTTATTTTCAAGCATGCACACCCTCCTCCAATGTACATTACAAGATGTACAGACATTCTGTATTTTAAAAAAGGCAACATAATGATTCACAAACAACATTCAGTCAGGTACTGAAAGACAGAGCCAGCATCCCTTGCATTTCAAACAGAGCAACCATGATTCTGTAGCCTAATCCCCTCTTCCTGGTTGATTTATGTGTTTGGGGTTTTTTTGGTTGTTTTTTTTTTTAATCACTTTATATAAAAGCTTAATACTGGGAACACTGGAGGAGGAGGAAAATACTTATCACGTCATTGTCTTTACCACCGAGTCTGATAAATGGATACATTAAATGGCAGCATGACTGAACCTTAAAGCCATGCTACTATGGCATTAGAGAGAGGAGTGGAATCCAAAGGGAAGATTCGGAGGCATCCTCTATCCAACTATAGGTAGGTGGTCAGGGGATGTCTGTAATAGGCACTACAGCTTCAACACTAATGCTCCAACTTTCAGTGCAAGCACCCTAATTAGGCAGCTGTGAGGTAGCTGGGAGAGAAGACTACTCTGCCTATCATTTATGGGAGTGTCAGCTAAGTCATCCAAGGTGCTCAAATCCAGGAAGAGATTTCACAACTATCAGGAGCTGCAGAAGATAAAATTCAAGAAGGAATGTTTGTCTAACTAAAGGCAGTAAAAATTGGTGCATGCTGACGATTCCTAAGTTATTCCTAGACACCCAACACTCTCTTATACGACATACGGAGTTTCAACTTTTTTTAAACATGCTACTCCTAGAGCCATAAAACTTCTATAGCAATACCACCTCATCTCACCCCTTCCTCTCCAAGAAACTGATACAGTTCCAATCTTGTTAATGTGAACTCTTGAAGCTTTCTGTTCTGAATTAGAGTAAGTTCTATTTTTCAAGGCAAGGTTTGCTAAAATAGAAAGTTTACGTTCACTGACTAATCACAGACATTCTTTGACAATTCCTTATCTATATGTGCTACTGCCTTCTGAAAAGCAGCATGCAGAACAAAGACTGACGTCACGCAATCCCATGATACTACACTACAACTTAGTTCACAGTCGCAAGAAGTCTTTGACATAATGCACTAATTCACGTAACTGACTTCGCAGCACTGGAGAAGTTCTCCGACACAGAACTGGGGTTTAAGAGACTCTTAAGGGGTCTCTTAAACCCCAGTTCTGTTCCAGCCCTTATCAGTCACCCTGGACTTAAGTTACCTGTACCTATATAGAAAGCCAAAGATGACACATTAACACACTCTCACTGTTACTACCACAAAATCATCTTGCAACATCTGCTGTCTCAACAAGCACCAGCTATTTGCAGTCAAGATACACTACAAGACATGCTGCGCAAGATGGCTTAAAGAAATCTCTACAGGGCACATCTGTATTTCTAGAGTATTCAGGACTATAAAGCAGCAAGCTATACTATTTTTCATTAGATGTGCAACTGAGGCACTTACATTGTGAATTCATGACCACGAAACAGTGCCCCGCCACTCTACAGAACAGCCCAGGCTCAAGTGTTATTAGAGGCAGCACTGAAACCAGATGGTAGCACTGAAGTTATCTATGACCTGTCAGAGATTCTTACGTCTTTAAGGGTGTACTAAGCAACTTTCACGTTAACTTTTATGCAATGTGTCAGTCAGCACGAACAAAGAAAAATTTCAGGCTAGGTAACCCCAGGCAGTGCGGTCCCACAGAGCCCCCAGAGACACCAAAAAAAGCTTAAAACCCCCCAGCTCCGACAGGACGCACTCCCCACCCCGCCGCTCCTTTTCCAGAGGGGGCCAAACCTCCCAGTCCCCAAGCGCTGCCTACCTACTCGTCAATCACTTCATGTGCTTCCTAGCCCGTGAGATTTCAACCCCCCTCCACCCCATACGGGGCTCGGACCAGCCGGGCAGGGACACGGGGCGGCCGCAGGCCTCTCTCTCCCCGGGGACGGCCGGGCAGGCCCGCCGCTGGGCGAGGGCCGGCGGGGCGCAGGTGCGGCGGCGGCCACACGGCGCCGGGGCGTCCCGAGCACAGCGGGGAACGGGGCGGGGGCGTTACTGAGGGAGAACCGCGAGGGCCGGCCCCGCGGCGGGAAGGCGCCGAGGCCGGGCCCCCTGCCCGGCCGCGCCGAGGCGGAAGCGGACACCCGGCGGCGAAGGAAGCGGCCCCCCCCGCTCACCTGCCCCGCGGGGGAGGGCTCTCCGGGGGGCGCGGGGCTCCAGGGGCCGAGGCGGCCGCTCCCGCAGCCTCCGCCCTCGCCGGCCGCCCCTCATTCAAAGCCGGGCGCGCACCGCTGCGCCGCCGCCTCCCGCGCCGCCGCCTCGGCCTCCTGTCACCCGGGAGACGGGCCCGCCCCTTCCGGCCGCGCCTCTTCCCCCCGCGCCGCCAACCGGCGCTCGCCCCCGTGCCCGCCGCTCCCGCCCTGGGCCGTTGCGCCAACGGCTGCGGGGCCAACGGCTGCGGAGGCGGCGGCGGCCGGGGCGACGTGGCCTGTCTGTGGGGGCCGCGCTCGGCTGCCTGCGGCCCGCCCCCGCCAGCCTCCTTCGCTCTCGCCCGCCCTCCGCCCCTCCCGCGGCCCGCACCGCGCCTGGCCAAGGCCGCCCTGCGCGGCGGGCTGCTTCCCGCTCGCTGCGGCCGCGCCTCGCCACAGCGGCCGGCTGGCCCCGGCGGGGTGTGAGCCAGGTCTTTGTCACTTCGGGGAACTGTAATAAAAAAGCCCTGGTCTTTAATGTGCTGCATATGTGGTTGTTTAGGTGTTCTTATGTGGTTGGCTAGGTGCTGAGCTCTAAATTTGGAAGCTACTAAAAAATTTGCTGAAGTAGCTTCTGACAGGGTGTAGCCTCCTCTGGCAGCAGGTCTTGCTCGTGTCTCACTTCACCCAGATGCTTCAAGAAATGCTTGTGCATGTTAACTGGTTGGCTTCCAGGTACAGTGTATTCATTCACTGCTGATGTGCAGAAAAGAGAAGGAGGAAGATGTTAAGTAAGGTAAGATTTTCCCGAGGTCGGTGTATGCCTCCAGTTGCATTACATTCAACAGACTCAGTAGATGAGATAGAGGGAGGCTTTGTCCCCATCTCACTGGGAGGCCTAGTCGACTTCTAAGGCGGCACCGACACAAAGTCCCTTCAACTTGAAACCATACCACCCAGTTCTTTCTGCTCTCTTTAAATATCTTCCCTTAAAGAGTTCCTGTTCTGCCCGGAGAGCTAACCTGCCCACTGCTGTGTTCCGCACTGTTGGTTCAGGCAGTGAGGAGGTGGATGCCAGGAACATGGCTCTTGTGGGGAGGCACGGCTATCACATAGGGTTCCTTTATTTCCCTCTTCCCATGTCCTGACAGACGCCGTAACTGCATTTCCCCAACTCTTCATCAGGAAGCAGGCCCCAAAGGGACAAGGAGCCAACCATGATATGGCTGGCAGCAGGGCAGAGGCCTTGCCAGCCAGGACCAGAGCAGCTCAGAGTCCAGACTGTCAGGCAGGTTTCTGGTGACAAGGCAGATCCGAGGACAAGCCAGAGAGTCAGTCTACTGGTCCAGGACCAGCAGAGTCCACAGCGAGTCAGGGCACAGCGGTGGCCAAGCTGAAGGGCAGCACTTGTACGGTGTTGCTCAGGTGGGGACTGACACCCTTACGCCTGCAGAACCTGCATTCAGTAAGAGAAACTCAACATATGCAATGCTGGTTTTAATTTTAAGCACCATTTCAAAACCATTTGTGTAGCGAAGGGTTACACCTTTCAGTATAGGTTTCCGTCTAAAGCAGAAACTGGAAAATAATCTTCATCTGCATTCACACATAAAAGCAAAATTGCTAGCATGGCATGCTGGGAGAGGTCAGGTTGTGAAGACAGCCAGTGACATTTCCTTTGAGAACACGTTCAGTTTTTGTTATTACAGTCTATGTACTCAATAGGGAATATGCCACAGTGAGAATGAAACATTTTAAAATATGCATTTAAACACCCACACTTAATAGAAAAACTGCCAGAGTGGCTCACCCACACTATCCCCCTAAATGCACAACAGACCTGTGTGTGGCTGTTGCATTAATGGGAAAAAATCCCGGAAACTGGCAGACCGCTATTGAAGAATAACTGTCTTCATAAAAACATAATTATGCAACTTCAAATTTAGGAATAATATAAACATAACTTTATTTCTAAAAGAAATGTTGGCTGGGATAAACAGATCTTCTTAAATCTTAGGTATTTCATTGCCACAGCAAACGTAGTACTGCTACAGTAAACTAATATTAGGGAACTACATTTTTTTAAATTAATGCTTTTATTTTCTTCTACAGATACTAAGGATTGAACATATCAATCACATCACCTGACAATTTTGAAGTTTGCTAGTGTCACTTCTTTACATCTAAAGCAATTTCCATCACTTCATGGTTGATTGTTCCACAGCCACTGGGTAGATGCCATCCTGATAAATTCATGTTTCTATTTAATAACTTCGTTCTGTCTATAAAAGGGATACAGTTTCTCTTTCAATATGAATTCTTCCTACGGTGTATGTGCTTCATTTACTTGTGTGCTCTCTCAGTCATTTGTTAAAGCTACAAATAGCTTTTTTATCTAAGGGTACATTTCCTCAGTTACAATCCTGTTGAATTGTGCGCTAACTTGTGTTTTACATTTGCAGAAGAAATTTTGCCCTTGACAGGTGTTTGATTCTGGTCAAAGTAGAGTTTTTATAGTTTCAACCACAGAAAAATTGCAGGTTTTTACTATAAAATTCAGAAGTAAATTTCTATACTGCTGCTACAAATTCATATTTTGCTCTTTGAAATTTCATCATTAACTGTCTTGAAACTCTAGATGAGAGGAGGCAGTTCCATCGTTAGATACATTTTCCATTCCTTTGTAGTATTCTTGAGCACCTATTGTTGGTAAAATCTAACTATTGTCCAAAGAGTTTGCCTAAGTTTAGGCAAATGTGTATCCTAGCATGTATGAAAACCTGTCCCCTTTCCCAAGTAAGTAGGCAAGCAGTCATGAAAGCCTCTTTTCTCTCTAAAGGTCTTCCAGGCTGAAGCTCTACTCTCCGCTGCCTCTGCCAGCATACTTTAAATTCCTTCCCTCATGCCCATTAAGGCCCGATATGCCTTGCAGAGGAAATTTCCAGACTGGTGATCTTGGTGAGAGGCCTTTGTAGGAAAATTCAACAAACTGACTTTTAACAAGCATACAATATATAAAAAATCATATTCGAAACTGTGAAAAGGCGCACACCCGAAGTAATTTTTTTGGAAGCAGTAGCCAAGAGAGGCCAAAGAGCAGCAGTGACTGCTCACTTGGATCCTAGGCATAGTGTTAGCATTTCAAATCATCTAAATACTTGGGTATCTAGCATGTTGCTTTATAAAAATAGTTATCTACATGGATACGTTTGTGTGTGCATGTCTGTATGTGTATGATTTACATTTAGGGAAATGGGAGAGAGAGTGCATAGCATGGAAAGATAAGGTCATGAAGTTTTGTTGGGGAAAGCATTTAGGAAAGCAAAGGATTCTCTTTCTAGGGTTGGTTGGTTTTTTTTTTGGAGGGCAAGAATCATGAAACTGTTCATTGTTTCTTCATACTTCAGCATTTGTTAGAAGAATTTCTACCTATTGGTAGAATGTGAGTTTCTTTTCTTTTTTTCATGCCCTTTGCCAGATCTAATCGTCTCATTTCAAGCAGAATTATTCTAAAGTTGGGAAAAGAACTTAATAGAAAAAAAAAACCTTAAATTAATCATGAATCCTCTCTTTTCCCATTTTAAATCAATTAAGCAAAAAAGATCTATATTATAGCTCAAAAACTTCAAAACTCAAGTTCTTATCTGAGCACCTACTGCCAAGCCCAAGTGGCTGTTGGAAGTGCCAAAGGCTGTTGGAAGGCTCCCAAAATCTGACTAAAATCATTGTCAGCTTCAGACAAACTTTACTGTCTCAGTAAAATTTGGATTGGGACCTCTAGATCCCAGTTTTGATGGGGAGAAAAAAACAACAGCTGGTTTTGAATATAACTGGTTAACCTCATATATGTAGTCTAGAGGAGACAGCGATCAAAGAAGGGAAATGAGGAAGTGAAATAAATACATTTTTTCATTCTTTATCGAGTTTTCCTGTTTATGTCATGATAGTGAGGAAGCATTTTAAGTCATCTTTATCATTGCAGCAGTCAGTAGGCAGAAAACAGGCATAGACAATACTCTTTCTGATCTTTATTCAACAGAGGAAGAACAGTCCTCTTCCATCCATGGACTATTTCATGAAACACTTCCTTGCAAAAAATATGCCAACAGGTGTTTTGAAATGTAATCTGAACTACTCAAATATTAGCAAACTGATCCAGGATTTGGGCAGAAACTTACCTCAGAATGAAATGCGCATGAAAAAGCTAACAAACAAATTAGCTAGATAGGAGCATTCTTCAATCCAAGTTACAAAAAAAGATGTTGTAATGCTTAACTGCTACTGCCACTTCCATCGTAGATTCTGAGGACATTCCACCCAGTTACACCTGTACTGGGGATAACAACTTCTGCTTGTGTTCAGCTAAAGCAGCATTTCTCTTTATGGAAACTTCATTAAAAGGTTCACCTCAGAAAGTATTAGAAAATAGCATTTAAGATGCTGCTCAGCTTTTACAGAACAGAGTTAAAAAGCAGTTTATACAGATCAGTGAACTGCTCTGGACCTTACCTTTTGGGGGATGCCTCTGTTTCTTTTGCACGGGAACAGAAGTATAAACATGGAGTATTTATTCTGGTTTTCCTTTCTCAGTTGGAAGAAACTGAGCTGCTGCTGCCAGCTCTGAGGAACACTCATAGGCGAGTACTGCATTTCCAGAAAGTCTGAGTAATTCTGAACTAAAGCAGCTCTTCCAGAAAGGCATCTTGTACTCAGGAAAGCATTGAAAAATGAAGGATCCACGACATTGCTTCATAGTTTGTTCCAGTGATTAAGCAGCTGTACTTTTACAAATGCCATCTTGTTTTAAATTTGAACTTGTCTGACTTTTATTTCCATCTACTCTTTATGCCTTTCTCTGTTAGACTGAAGTGCCCTTTGTTTCCTATTTCTCCCTGAGGAGGTTCTGACACATCACAACCATATTTTCTATTAATCAGCTTTCTTTTCAATAAACTAACACTGGAAGATTTTTAAAGCTTAAATAGCAGTGCTAGCCCTCAATAATTCCTTTTTCTCTTTCAGTACTCCATTTTTTCCTTCTTCCTTTCAAAATTGCGAGTCATACATCATGAGTGTCAGTCTCAGCAATGCTGTATACAAAGCTCAGTGTTACGCTCATCTCTGTTCATGTGTATTCAAAGATCCCATGGAAGCAGATGATGAGTTTTTCACTGTGATTTCCAGTGTCATTGCTTTCCAGGGAATTAAGCGTTGCTTTTGCCCTCTGCACTAGATGTAAAAACTCAACACTGCACGGACTTTGTATACAGACAGTTAAAGGGAGCTGGCCAACAGAAGAGGCCGGGTTGCTCTGCCCTTGTCAGTATTCACCCGCAGGCTGCCAGCTGCAGATTTTATCAGCAGCAACTAGATACTTTAGCTCAGGGTCAATGACTGAAAGAATGGATAACCTCTTTCCTAGCAACTCCAACAAACAGAAATCAGCAGGGATTTCTTAGAATCACTTCACTAGTTATAAGGTAAGCGTAAAGAACATTTTTTAGAATAATGTTCAGATGGAAAGCACCACGGTGAATGTGAAATACACTAAAACGAGATTAGGCCTTTTCTCATTCCAAGCAGAATGCTGATTAACCTATTCATTACACTAAAGTGGTGAAGTATAAATTATTTATGAGAAAAGGAATTTATTTTTCCTCATTTTGGGCTCCAGTCATTACAAATTTGGCTCTGCAGACACAGCTGTTTCTTTTAGAAACTGAATAGCTGAGAAAAACAGGCCAAGTAGAACACAATTCTGATTTCAATTGCAAATACTTAGAAATTTAAAGAAAGCCAGCAGGTAAAAGCATTGGATATTTTTTATTGCTCCAGTGAAAACTCAATCACTAAGTAAGATAAAGCCAAACTATCAAGGTGCCACAATCACTACAATTAAACATATTCCATTATGTGAAAGAAAAGATGAGGACATGGGCTAGGTAGTGCAGAGCTGTCACCCCAAAGGACCCTCCGGAGAGAAGAACTGAGAAGCAGCAATAATTTTTTAACAGCACTGATGGACTCTTACTGGATTTAAACAGACTTCAGACATACTTGTTCTCCAAGTGATAAACGTCCATGCTGAAACATCACGGCAGTAAACAAGAATGAAGAAGAATGGGAAAAAAAGAATAGGAAAAAAAAAAATTGACAAACCTGTGGTGCCAAAATGATAAGGTTTATCTAAGGTGTGAGTGTAAGTTTGACATCTCAGCAGAATTTCTTGGTGATGTTACTGTTATATAACATTTTTTGACTGGACTATGTCAATGTGGAAAAGTATTCATGGGGAAGTAATTATCAAACAAACTAGAATCTCACCAGTTTCAGTTCATTGTGCATTTCAGACCCCCCAGGGCCTGACTAAGGGAGAGGCTAGGTTAACTTTTTTCTATTGGTCTTTCATTGACAGCAGGACTATTCAGTGCACCGTCACATAGAATTTGGATTAGTGCGCATCCAGGGCTATACCAATTTACTCTAGCTGTTATCTGACCCATTATTTCAATGTCAATTTACAAACTGATTTTATTTTTTACAGGCTTGTCTACAAAAAGACCAAGCTGAATCAGCTACTAGAGTGTATATATAGGGCTGCCATCTAAAAGAAGTGTATGCCCGCAGCTGAGGTAATTCACATCGATCCTAAATTGTCACTTCTTGGCCATGCAGTTCTGGGTGCTGTCTGCCTTTGTAAGGAATGAATGCAGTTCATGACATCAAAAATGCTGAAATTTTGAAGAAAAAGTACTTACTGCATCTATCTGTCTGTATATGCTATAGGTATGGAACCTTTAACAGCACAGATCATCTTATTTTTCAGTGTGCAAAGAAAACCTCAACAGGACAATAATGTTTTGGCTGAATCCTGAATGTTACTGATTGGTTTCAGCACTCAACCAGATAAATAGAAACTGAGATTGTGCAGAGAACAGTTTGCAAAACAGAGCCACCCTGTGCATCCGAGAGTAAAACCTGCAGTTGAAACAAAAATATGAGGCCACTAAGGGGACCTGTTTATTCCTCAAGAAACCATCTCCCATTGCTGATATCACCCCAAATCTAACTTCATTCTTAGAACCACAGACTCATAGAATCATAGAGTGGTTTGGGTTGGAAGGGACCTTTAAAGGTCATCTACTCCAACCCCCCTGCAATGAGCAGGGACATCTTCAGCTGGATGGATCAAGAAAATCCATCAAGATACATCTGACCAGTCCTCTCCAGTGTAATTTGGATCTGCACATGTTGTCAAACACGTGCTTTTTGCCTAGCTACTGAATGGAGGCTGCACTGGTGTGACCAACAGAACTCACGGCGGGAGCGTGCAGCGTTGGGCTGTTTGCATCAGAGAGCGGCCTGTGTTACCCCGAGATGGGAGCCGCTGGTGCGTGTCTGGAAGGCAGTCACTCCCCTTCCTGCTGGGTCTCTGAATGCTCTTGCATTTTAAGCCAGTCTGGGCAGAACTTTACAACTTATTTTTGGAAGCATGTGAAAGAGCCGTTTGTCAAGCCTTTAACTTCAGATTGGTTAGCAGCACTTTCTGAAAATTCATACGGCATTCAGTCTTTATTCTGTGCCAAGCATGAACTGCCTACAGAGGAAAACTACACCGCACTTACAGCAGCTGCACTTCAACTGTCACATTCTAGATGGAATCTCAAATGTTTACTTATCAGACAACCAGCCTTCCACAGTTCAGTGTGTGAATACCTTAAGTCTGGCTCTCTTCCACCACAGCGAAGGAAATCAAGTGGAAGCTCTGGAGCAAGTTATTGTGTGCCCATGACACACTGCAGCCATTCATCAAGCAAAGACTTGTAAAGTCACATGCAAAATATCGAAGAACATCAGCAAAGACCTCTAAGAACAAAAGCGTAAGAATACGGAGGATATTTTACAGCCTTGCCATACATTAAACATACATTCAGCTAGGGTATGTTCTGCTAGATTGCGTGAAGAAACATTCTGTACTCCATCCGTTACTAGCATTGGGTAAATCAAGTCTAGAATGAAGAGCTGAGAATAGATGTTAAGTATATGCAATTCAAACAGAAAATAGTCATTGCAAATGAAGTTGCAATCAAACATTGAATTAACATACTCAATGCAAATAAAGTTTTTAAAAAACAAGATGGACTTTTAAGTGGAAGAAGGAGTTTTCTTCTTTCTTGCATCCTCCGTTATTTAACAGTGTAGAGGCAACGACATACGGTGAGTATGCTCAAACTGGCATGAAGGTGTATTTAAGACAGTACAGCACAGGCCCTCAGAAGGAGTATCTGCGCGCTGCAGCAGATCCCTGATCCTGGCTCCTGCGATGTTCCAGTCTCGGCAGGAATTCGCTCTTGCGTAGGTAAGAGGTGTTCGTGACCGGTTACCTCTCATCCCATTGAGCGTCGGTATTGCCCAGTTTACATTGAGTTTTGTTGCGTGCCAGACTTCGCCTTGGCCTGATGCTGGACTCCTCTCTCCCTTCTGTTCCCCAGCTCACAGTCTGAGCGGGGAAGTTAATGAAACACTGGCAGCCTGGCACCGACAGCCCCGCTGCTGCAGTTTCAGCCCAGCCCTGTGCAGGGGACCGGCTCGGGTGGCCGCAGCCCCAGCTGCCTGACTTCCCGGGCAGCCGGCAGCCTGGGCCCGCAGCCGGCAGCCTGGGCCCGCAGCCTGGGCCCGCAGCCGGCAGCCTGCGCCCGCAGCCGGCAGCCTGGGCCCGCAGCCTGGGCCCGCAGCCGGCAGCCTGGGCCCGCAGCCGGCAGCCTGGGCCCGCAGCCTGGGCCCGGCAGCGGAGCCCATCACTTCCCTCTGGGGCGGGCGAGGGAGCGGGACGCAGCCGCGGGGCTGCGGACCGGAGCCTGGGGCGCGGGTGCCCCCGGGCGGCCCCGCGGGAAAGGGCGCAGAGGCACAGGCACCGCTCTCGGAGCAGCTGGAGGACAGCCCCGCGCTAAGCGACAGCGTTGAGAGTAGTCTTCTAATTAGGAGGATTAAGATTTATGTTGAGGCAATTAATTTTTCACAGTAGCCGAGTCACAACAGTATCTAATTGCTCATTCAGTTCCCGCTTATGCTTCTCCTCCACTTCATAGTCTATTAGACACTTACCTCAAATTGAAGCTGGCAAAAATTAAACGTTCTCACTTCAAAGCCTCTCTATTCATCACCATTATTTTCGCAGCTATTTATAGACCTGGCTGATGTTGCAGTTGCAGATACGAGAACTTAAAATGTGTCATCTTAAGAGACTTATGTTGGCAAATTATTGTATCACACTTAAATTTCAAAAGGCCCCAAAGATCCACATAATTAAAAATTACCAGTAATATGAGCAAAGCTAGAAAACAGTAGTTGTCGTGGATCAGAATAGTGACTCTTTTTAATTAAAGTAAATGAGAAAAGAAGAGAGAATAATTGATGAAAGACACGACTGCCTTTTTTTGTTTGAAGAATTCATCCTCCTATGAATTACTGAGTGAATATTTGCAATACAAGTCAGAGACTTCGAACCACTCACACTCTAGTAAAGAAGTACCAAGAGGAATGCCACCAACAGTGTCATGTAGTCTTAACTTCATGCTGTTCAGCTACTTCAGAAAAATTAGAAAGGATACGCTCAGTAGCGTGTCATATCCCATTTTCCACAGACTTTTTTCCCCCTTCTGCATTTCTAGTTAACATACTTGTTAATCACACTTCTTTTTTGAAAATCTGAGCAAGTTTGTACAACTGTATAAAATTATAGATTATTAAAAACTGGAATAGGTGACACCATATTACAGTGCATTGAGAGAGAAAAGAGCCTTAGAACCACAAGTCCACAAAATTTTTTATTAAAATAACACCAAGTTTAAGAAATCAATGCAGTGCAAAGAAACTTCAACTCATCATACAAAAAAAATAATGATTTTCCATCCTTAAGTGTGGAAACTGCATTCCAATCCTGACATGATTGACATAATACAGAAACAGAAACACCGTATCCCAGATGAAGGTCAAAGTTAAAGACTGGCATGCTGGGCAAGGAAGGTTCTTATTCTTTGCAAGAGTTCTTTCTTTACGCTGTCTGGTACCAAGGCTGAAACACAAGTAAGAAAGCAGGAAGTAAAAAAGACAAAATGGAAAACATGCTAATACCAAGCTTTTACAACAGCTACTTCTATTCTTTGTTCTTGCAATTCTGTTAATACCTAAAGTAACTGAAGCTACTTGATTTTCATATAGCACATCTATATTTCTCCCATTTAAAATTGGCTAAAATTTAAGTCTATTGAGGACCCTGTTGTTACTGGAGGGTTTTTTGCCTAGCCATAGTCAAGAAAATTGGAAAGTTCGAGGGAGAGGATTATTCACCAGTAAACAGGATCTAATAATCAGAAACTAGTTTGATTATCCTACTTTTTTCCTTCACGAATTTAAGACCAAAAAAAAAAAAATCTTAGCTATGACCTCAGAGTAAAAGTCTTCAGCAAGTTATTTTGAAGGCCGATTTTTATTTAAGACTTAATGAAGTTTCGCCCACTAACACCAAAGCCTATTAGAGAGTCCAAGAAGAACTACATAAAGACTGCAGTATTTCCTTAAGAGATTCCATTTTTCTGTATCTGGACGCTATGTCCTTTCCTTTTGCCGCTTGGCATTACATGAGTACTGTTAGCCCAGATTTTCCATCTTAAAAAGAACTGGAATTTTAAAACATCTCTGCCTCATACCCCAAGTTTTCTTGGGACCATTAAGTCAATTATAAAGATAAATACAGACTCATGACTAAATAATGTAACCTGCAAAAGTAGTCTACACACACAGCTCATTACAGATTTTGAATGGCTGTTACACAGTATGAATTCAGATGTTTTACTTGTAGTTCATATCAAGCTATTAATATCTTTCCTTGAAGCTATTATCATCTTTCCTTGAATCCAACACAGGTAAATTCATAGTACTGCTTTGAAAATATTAATGAAATACAGGTAGGTATGTTTATTGAGGTACTACCACATCCACGTTTGCATTTTCTTACCTCTGCCTTTGGGAGTGATTTCTGCCACCAAATCATCAACAGTAACATGCTCCAATCCTTTTTCTTTAATGACATCTGGGGAAGACCAAGATAAGTATTTTAAGTCTTTTAATCCATTCATTAGAAGACAAAACCTGTGCCAATGATTAAGAGACAAAACCTGCATGCACAGGTCATCAGAGAAGATGAAGTAGCTTGCAACCTAAATGTAGGTTATTAATTCAGTACCTACACTGCATTGTACAGTGGATTTAGTCTCTCATTCATACTATAGGTTTAAGGATGGGAACTTGTCACTACTGATGCATCTTGATCAGCTCACATTTAAAAATCAAACTTTACCAAGTTTAAGCTTATCTGAGCATTACCAGATCTGCATATTACTGGAGCGTTGTAGCAGTTCACAAGTTGGTCTGCTTATCTCTTCAAACACATTATTGACATAATAGTGAGAAAGAGGTGCAACTGGAAAAAGACTTTGGAACATACAAGAGAGAGCACAGAGACAATAAATACTTACTACTCTTCCTAACTGGTTTAAACAGCATCTCTCTATATATTTCAGCAAAGTAAAAAAGCATCTCTGAAAGAAAGGTATACATCTACAGCAAAATAAAAGCTATGATTAAGATATACTGTGTGATTAATACATACCAGTATTTAAACAAATTGTCTACTTACAGTGCCTCAAAGACTACTGAAAAATGCAGAATTCAATGCTGAGAAGAAACCTCAATTCAGTAGCATAAACCTAAAATATTTTGTCTAAACATGAATATTTTTAACTATATGTCAGTACATAGGATTGACTGTCCCCAAGACACTAAATATGTTTTCTGAACTGACATCACATGGACTATTTGTAAACTGTTTTTCTTGGCTGAATTCCCTGTAGAAATTGATCCTGGATTGCTCAATTATTGAGCAATTGATCCTGGATTGCTCAATTATTATAGAGCCAAGAGGCTCTAGAACAAGCTACCAAAAAAAACCCCCATACCCTAACAAAACAACAACAAGAAAAACCCCCAAATCCTTCTCTATCCTTTCTGTTGCAGGTTATTAGGCCCTTAACAGGGATAACAGAACTTATTTTTGCATTCTCGGCAGCTGCAGTTACAGTTCAAAATACTAATGTAAACCAAACAATTTTACATAACTTTACTATAGCAGTTTATAAAGTGTATAGTTGAGAAGGCAGATAAACATCCCTTTCGTTATCTGTACTACTGAAATGTGTAAACTCTGGCAGTGGCATCAGGCAGACAACTGCAAACATGAGTCATTTCAGCCTTCTCTGCAAATCCACCTATGAAAACAACTTAACACACTCAGCCCTACAAAAACAAACAAACAAACAAAAAAAAAACCAACCAAAGAAAAAACTTTGTAATGGAATGTTGAATTGCTGGGCACAACAGACCAAATCAGAATTAAAAGCAAAAGCTCAAGGGATTTTGCTTTAAGGAAATGTCATCATGCAGTAATATTCCTGGATGCTTACATACTATTTATAACAGTTTCATACAATTCAAAAGTCAGTAAATTGTAGAATACTGAATACTTCACTCAAAACTAAAGATTTGGGTATTTGGAGACTCATCTGCTTGTTTTGTCTCATCTGAGTTGATGATCTTATTTTCAAGAATTGTATTCAGAAAGAGTACAAATGCACTTCTTTCTCTCCCATATGCAGACAACAAAGTTCTCTAAAGTTTCCAAGTTGTGAACCACTGCATTTGCTCCATTTTCCTTTATCTTGGTTTTTATTCTCCTGTGGTAAGAAAGTGATCCCTCTCAAAACAAAAAGCTGTATCATGATGAATATTTAGGGAATCAATTCCAATACTTTTCTCAGAAGCTTAATAAGTTCCAGATCAGAGAAAAAGTTTCAAGATTTTTTTTTGCCAAGATGGCAAGATGCTTTCTTGCATGCAAAACCAACTGCCAGAGATAATTTCCTCTTGCCCAAGTCTCACTTAAATGGAGTGTTAGGCAATAAAGCTTTCATCTGTGACTTTTATTTGGCCAGACCCTCAGCTGATTACAAAGAATACTAGTTATTTGACCACCGTTACCTTTGCAGTGTGCCTTCAACTGATCCTTCCAGCCGCATTCAATTAATTTGGCTCTCAGCAACTCTTTAAGGCTGTTAAGACAATATACAAACTTGTTAGCAACAGCAAACATTCCTGACAGCTTGAATATGCTTCAGTGTGAAAGTTAAGCTTGCAATTACTACTCGTAGCAGAACTCCCAGACCAGCAGCAGAAATGGCTGAACACCATGTGAATCCTAACCCGAATGAGTACCAATTTCAGTTTACCATGTTGGCCTATGAGGAGTGGGCAGCTCAGGAGCTAATTCACACTATTTCTTCAGGCAGCATTGATGCTGCAGCCACAGAAAAGAGGTAGATGCCCTTGAATCACTTGAACTGCCCAAGTCTACTCTGTTAGTAAACGTATGCTAACTTTCAAAGTTAAAAATATTTCACCTGAAACCAGGCCTTCAAAATAAATAAAACCTTCCCTGCTCCTTTCTGAAAGGACAATTCTGGACTACTGTCTTCAACTGCAGGTTTCTCTCCCCAGTTACGCTACCTCGTGATGGGTGAAGACAAAGGGATTGTGTATCTTAGCTTCCTAAATGTGGTTAGCGACTGTAAGCATAAGCAACAAGGATTCGGGCACTAAACAGAGAAGACGCACAACAACCTGCCGCAAGGATACATCTATTCCATATATCAAAAGAGAATATTGAAAGCTAGCTAAAAAAGTGAAAATTAGTACTGAAAAACAGAAGAGAAAATGAAAGTAAGAGATGATAAAATAAGCTTTAATATCTTCATCCTTTATTCTATCAGCTAGCAAGACTACTTATTTTGTACCATCCTAAATATCTCGAGCAAAATTCTGTTTTTATGAATGAAAGGACTGCAGTAAGAGGCTGAATTGTGTAGGTCTAATCCTTTTAGAATTGTGAATCCCTCAGTGAATTGTGTAGAGGGCAGATGAACTGATGACAAAAAGCAGAGTAACAATATAGGTGAATTTCACTGCTTCTGGGTATTTCTTAATTCCAGAAATCTGAGTGCTCTGTCTCTGATCATAGTACAGCTCTCATAAATCTTGTTTATAATACAGCTTTTGACATCCAGTCAAAACTCTTCTTACTCTTAAATTAGAGTAAAATAGGTCCCAATACCATTTCAAGAAATTGCTTGCTCTGCCGAAGCTCCGTGCAATCTCCAAGGGGATCGTCACAAGCAGGAAAGAAGTAGAGCACAGGCACCATGTCAGTCTACAAAAGGTTACACTAGGTACAGAGATATGCGATGACCTAGGAAGAAGACTCCTCCTCATACAGGCCTTGAAAAATGAAGGAAATAGAGCTTTCGGTGCATGGTGTTACAAATGTAGTGAAATGATGAGGAGGGACACGTCATAAGCACGCTAGTGGTAAGTAAATACAACACAAATAGAACAGGTTGAAGAGACAACAAAAGGCCAAAAACTAGCTGCCACACTACGTTGCATAATTTACTTGTTTGCCTTTATTGGGACCTCTACAATGACTTGTACAAGTGCTGTTTTATGTGTTCCACTGTATATTTCTTTCCTGAACAAGAGAAGAGAGAGGAACACAAGAAAAACTTAAAAGCGAAAAGAAAAATTTTGTCTCATTCTCTTCATCAGGAAACAACATGATTTAACTGCAACAAATTGCATTGAATGGTGATTTTTATATGAACAAAGAACCTTCCAGCACAATATACCAGAATAAGAAAAAGCTTTAGAGTTCATAAGCCAAGCACCCCATCCTTTATTTTCCCAGCTTCTCAAGTGTAAAGCTAAAATAAAACTGTTCAAAAGGCAAAAATAATATTTTATATAGCTTTATAGAATACACAAGACTTTCACATACAGGCATTTCAAGAACTTAGAGTTAAGTTTACTTAATCTTTACTTGTAGGTATACTTCATGTTTGCTAATATTTAAAGCCTCTTACTGGCACGGAGGAGGAAGCCCACTTACCGTTCTCGCTCTCCTGTTTCTATTAGCTTTTGGTTAATGGTTGCTCTCATCTGGGCATCTTTATTCATTTTGGAAATCTAGGTTTTTCACAAACCTACACAGAGCAGAAGAGAGTTTTGACAAATACTGGCGTCACCAACAGCACAAAACGAAGTCACCTGCACAGAACTGCCTGCGGTGCCGTGCCCACTGAGGCACCCCCGCAGTCAGTGTCGGAACACCACTACGCGACCAGCTCTGGCGACAAGCGGGCCCGCAGCCGCACCGGGACGCCGCTCACCCGGCTGCCCTAGCGCCAGGGGACCGGCAGCTCACCGGGCCGCTTCCGCGGGCGCGGCCTCCCCGCAGCCCGACCCTCCCGCCCGGCGCCTCACCCGCCCGGCCCGGCCCGGCCCGGCCCGCGGCTCCCCCGCCGCGGCCGGAGCGAGGAGCGGGCGCGGGGAAGGCGCCGGCAGGCCGAGGCCCAGGCCCAGGCCCAGCCCGGCGCGCTGCCGGCTCACCCCGCCGCGGCGCCGCCAGTCCCCGGCGGCAGGAGGCGGAGCCGCCCCGGACGCACAACGCGCCTGCTGCCCGCCCTCCCCTCGCGCGCGGGCGCCGCCGGGAAGCGTAGTCTGGGACGGGGCCGGCGGCGGCGCTCGGGCCCGGACTACCGCTCCCAGCGAGCCCGGGGCCGGCGGGCGGCAGCGCGGCCCTTCCCGTGGTGCTGCGCGGCGGCTCCCGCGCGTCGCCCGAGCCGCCGGGGAGTTGCCGCCCGGTGCCGAAGTTTTCCCCGGAGCGGCGGCATGGCGGGCGCCGCCCACTGCTCGCTGCAGGCCAAGCGCCTGCTCTTGGACCCCAAGTTCGAGGGCTACAAGCTGTCCCTGGAGCCGCTGGCCTGCTACCAGCTGGGGCTCGACGCGGGTGAGCAGCGGGGATGGGTCCGGCGAAGGGGGAGCGCCCGCCGGGCCTCGCCTTCGCCCCGCGGGCAGCGGGGGAGGGCACCGGGTCCGTCCGCGTTTCCCTCCGTCCGCTTGCGCTGCTCCGCGGCCCGGGCCAGCGGCCCTCGCCGCCAGCGTGCCCTGAGGCGGGGGAGCCCCGGCCCGCCTTACCGGCAGGCCTGCCCGCCTGTCCCCTGGGGGAGCGGCGGGCGTGTAAGAGGCTCGGCGTTTCCTCTCGATTTTTCTCGTTACAACTGCATGCAGTGTTGTCATTGCCTCCCCCCCCGCCTCATGTGGCTTTATGGTGGACCAAGGTCTCTGACTGCTGTCAAATCATCGCCTTACAACTGTCTGCCGCTGTGAGCCTGACCTTAGTTTCTGAATGGGTAGGAAAATCTGTGTGCTAAATCTGTCCTTGGCTTGTGCAGACGTGGTGAGGCCGGATGACCAGCTGAGGTAGTTCACAGTGACGGTGTCTGAAATGAATGCACGTGATTTAGACGACTATGTATGAAATGAGTATCTTCTACAGACTTTAGTGAATTAACCACTTTTCCTTCTTACTCTGCCCATAGTTCAGAGGTGGATCTTCAGGCTGTTCGTTCCATGCGCTCCTTTTTCTGTTAAGCATTATTAGCATCTGAGGTACTGGCCCATTAGTGGATGATTTCACTGAGTTCTCAACGTGGATGAATTAGTTTTGGTTTTTTGTAAAGCTAGGATAGTAATATACAGTTTGAGTGTGCTGATCTCTGCCTCAGTATATTTACTGAGCAATGAGTTATCTGTTGTATGTTACTTTAGTTTTGTGTTGAAAACATTATATTAATAGTGGAACAGAAAGGTATGTTTGCCATGGTGAATTGTCAGCAGTAAGATGGAAGTTGTATGCTAATTGCGTATTGAAGGATGAGTGAATGAGTTAGGTGATCCTGTATATGTATCTATGATAGAACTGGAGAATTTAACGAGAGTAACATTTCTGTTTATGTAGTTTTACATTTTTACTGTAAGACTGATATAGGTGTCACCTTTTAAAAGACAGTCCAAATGTGAGTGTATGTGTGTTAGGAGCGTACTACAGCTGTGTCAAAGATGGCAACAGTTACGTAGCAAAGGTACAGTCTCTTAGTTTGTTCTTTATTTGATATTCTGCTTATGGTCAAACAAGCAACGTGGTTCTTGGATAGTCAATTGTGTACCTGTTCTAAATAGATGAGGATTGCAGATTTTCATTAAAATATTTTAATGATGGAGTTGCTAATGGAGAGATGGACCTAGTCAGTTCTTGTCCATTCAGATATTTTACATAATAGTTATGGTAACTTGTGTGATAGAAGATGGGTATGTGTGCCTCCGTTCTTTCTCTGCTTCCCACAGCACCAAGACCCTGACTCATTTCAGTCCAATTTATTTTGCTCTCCTACTAAATCATTAATACGAAGTCACTCTACTCTGTTCTGCATGTGTGTGTGTATCTGTATATATGCAGATATAGATATTGGTCCACTCTCCAGTGGACCAAAAAAGGAAAGCCTTTTTTGTTGTTGTTTTTTTTAAAATTAGTAACCTGAAATATAAACCAAACCAGGTCCTATATCTGTCTTCTAGATGTTTTGTTTGTCCGTATTTCAGCCTGCTCTGAGGCTATACAGCTGACTCACTGTCCTGCTTTAACCCCAGCCGGCAACTTAAGAACCACACAGCCGCTTGCTCACTCCCTGCTGGTGGGGTGGGGGAGAAAATCAGAAGAGTAAAAGTGAGAAAACTCATGGGTTGAGGTAAAGAGAGTTTAACAGGTAAAGCAAAAGCCATGCAAGCAAAACAAGGAATTCATTCCCTACTTCCCATGGGCAGGCAGGTGTTCAGCCATCTCCAGGAAAGCAGGGCTCCATCACGCGTAACGGTTACTTGGGAAGACAAATGCCATCACTCCAAACGTCGTCCCCTTCCTTCTTCTTCCCCCAGCTTTATATGCTGAGCGTGACGTCATATGGCATGGAGATATCCCTTTGATCAGTTGGGGTCAGCTGTCCCAGCTGTGTCCCCTCCCAACTTCTTGTGCAGCCCCAGCCTACTCACTGGTAGGGTGGGGTGAGAAGCAGAAAAGGCCTTGACTCTGTGTAAGCACTGCTCAGCAATAACTGAAACATCCTTGTGATACCAACACTTTTCAGCACAAATCCAAAACATAGCTCCGTACTAGCTACTATGAAGAAAATTAACTATCACAGCCAAAACCAGCACACTCTCTCTCCTTGCTGGTTTTCTTCTGCTTACTTCAAGGCAGTTTCCTCACTGTACAGAGATGTTCTGTACCTGAACTTTGTATTTCCTCATGTCAGTGGCCTACATATGCGTTATATTGAGGGCATCCTCCCATAACTTGACTTTTATGTTGTGTAGGAATAATGGGTTGAGTTGTAGAGACCGTGGATGGTGTGCAGGCTGTGGCTTTTTCAAAATACTGCACAGGAGAAGAAATTAATATTGTGTGAGAAGGCCAAGGACTTCTGGTTTCTAGCACATTTGTGAGCAGATTAAAGGTCCCAGGAATGTGATGGAGGTAGTTGGTAGTTTGTGGATTATTAAATTAATATTTGTCACTGAGCAAAGAGTTTGATTTAATTTCCTCAAAGTGAGAGTGAGTAAAGTACAATAGCTTCAAAAAAATGTCAAATGTTTAGGAACACTGTCAGCATGACTAATTTGTGATTTTATTCACAACTGTGCGCAAAAGTGTGGTAGTAGAATCTGGAAGATTAATGTACAAAGGCTGTTGAATTTTTTGTTTGTTTTCCAGGAAACTCTTTAGGAGTGCTTGTCAAATGACCTGGGATTTGGAGTTCTGCCTGTGTGGCATCCCAAATTTCATGGCAGTAAAATGAACATGGAGGATTTACAGTACTTAGAATATGTGACAATGAATAGAAATAGTACTCATTCTTAAGTAGAACTGAGTTACCTCAGCTGTAGTTGAGTATTTACACAGTGTTATTACAAACTTGTGTATTAAGCACTGGAGTATTAATCTTCTTTGGCAATATTTTCATCTATGTTTTTATAGTTATCAATTTTTATGAATTTCACTGCTAGCTATAAAATAAAATGACCAAAAAAAATTGACGCATGTAATTGATGCAGGCAACTACTGCTGGAGCAGGTGGATAGCAGCACATGGTATTGCGAGGCAACTTGTGGTGGTTGTCATGCTCATGTGGACTACAATGAGTTTCCTTTTCTGACCATCATGTAAAACGGAACACTATTCAGTTCTAATTTGCCTTTAACTGTCCAGCTGTGGTTGCCAGGAATTTGCTGTCGTCAGATGTGCAGCTGAAGCAGAAAGAAATTTAACATTTATTTATTTATTTATTTATTTATTAGATCTGGGGTAGAGGGGAATTTTCTAGTGAGTTTCTGAAATATATGGTCACAGTGAAGAAGAATGGTGAAATTCTGATATCTTATGTTCCCTTTTAAATACTGATTTGCACGTTCTTCTTTTATTTCTTCCTTACTCCTAACCATTCTGTCCTAGTTAATCTAAACTTTCACAGTCATTTATCTTTTCTCATCTCTCATACTGCTAACAAGTTTCAACTAGTAATGAGTCCCACACTATAATGCCTTTAATACCCAACTCTCCATCCTAAGTTTTGTCTATTTTTTCCCTTATTTTCCTTAGTTTATTTCCATAACTTATTTTCAAATGCTTCCTTTGCATTGAGCTTTGTAATGCCTTTCTTTTAGATCACTGAACGTTTGGGAGGGAGGAAAGAGCGTCTCGTTTACTGTCATCTCTTCTGCCTTGCCCTGATCTGATCTCAGCAGAGCTCAAAGCAGTGACTATGGGGCAAATCCTTGTCTTCAACACGGAGCATGTCTAAGATGCACGACATTTTTAAGGGAATGAGAACCTTGCTCTTGACTTCCACTGGTCAGATGTCACTCGATTCCTTTTTTTTTTCCCAGAGGCCTGGAATTTGTTCAAATGTGGGTATCCCTCATGCCTTTCCTCTCTTGTCTATTTGACAGAACCCCTGCACATTAGATCTAGTATATGCTTTTAGGTATAATGACATCTGAAAGGCATAGTAAACATTCACTCCAACATGGAGCTCCTGTTGCAAGCCAGGAGAATATGCAGAGAATGCATTCTTTTGATCACGTGCATTCATAGTTTTTTATCGCTTTTCCTGAAAAATGGTGTTAATAAATGACTGCCCTATTTGTAGCCTGTTTAGATGAGAAGGTCTGTACTTCAGAGAAAAGTAGTTGCCCGTTCACTGTACTTTAGTGAAAGGTAGTTGCCCATTAGTAATGCTACATGGAAAACATGCATTTGTGTCTTTTTGTGGAGCCAAAGGCACTAATATGTTTCAAACATTTACAGAGAATTCCATTTGCATTTTCCATTTCCATTTGAAAAAAATAAATATAGAAAAAAAGTCTTTAAAGTAATTTGTGGGAAATACTAAGAAACTGAGCTGAGGCTTTTTCAGACATTTACAGCTGTAGTTCATAAATCTAGGTTTAGGTCTCGGGCACATGTATATCTGTTATTGGGTTGTACTTTAATTTCTTGAGAAAAAAAAGATAACATAGAGGTGAGTTCTGCCTTGTAACTATTGTTAAAGAAAATGTTTCTTGCAGCTGGCACAAGTCAGCTTATAAATCAAGGCATTGCTATAGTGACACTTTCACAAATGCCTTGCTAGTTTTTGGATCTTGTTCAATTTATTTGTTCGATTTAGTGCGTGATAGATCCCATTTAATTTTCACACCTGTGTAAGTAATTTGATCCGGCAAAAATACTGCATTACATGGTATCTGTCAGCCCGTGCTTGTTTTCAGCAAGCTATGCATTTATTAAACAGTAAATTTTTGTGTTTAGTCTATTAACATACTTACTGCAGTAGAATAAACAAGCCTTGTACTTTTACTCAACAACAGCAATTAGATGATGCTGCCATTAACAATAAAAACATATTTGTTAATATTAAAAGAAAAAGAATTAATACAGAGTTAGAAGGATCTTTGATTGCTGATACTAGAAAATAAATTAATGTAATCTCTTCCACTAGTAGATAAGTGTATGTGAAATACTAAATTGCTTCCACTGGGTGGCATTGCAAAACAAAGTATGACATGCAAGCATATAACATTTGATGCCCTAAAATAATACGTTGACATAATTATTTTACATATTTTTCGGTATTGTAAAGTTGTTTTGATGTACAGTAAAATATCTAAAACTGGAGGGGGAGTGAGGGGTTTCTCACCCTTTTTTCTCCACTTTTTTTTTTTTTTTCCCCCCAGTTCTGCTTTATAGTGTTTGATGGCAGATGTAAGACTTCACTATTCATTTAAAGTCTAAGTCCCTTAATTGTGTTCTTTATTCAGAGGAGATTTTTTTTTTGCAGTGCAGATTAATAATTACAATAAGATCCAGTTAGGTTAGGGATATCTTACTCCTCCTGTTGATTCTTATGAGTTGCTTTGTATTTAGTGCTTTTGCTTTTAAGTAAAGGTGGTGTGGGTACAAATCTTTGCTTAATTATCTTTGAAATATTTTGACTCAAATTACTTTTTTTTAAGCATGGAGCTGGAGATAAATACAGTTCTAGAAAAACGGCATGATTTTCTTCGTACTGGTCTGAAATATCACACCTAACTAGGGTCGTTGGGAAATAATATTGAAAGCTGAGATTTAATTTATATGGTCTGTATATTTGCTCTCTTTTCTGGTGTGGCAGAGTATGAATCAATGTTCCTGGGTTTTAGTAGTGCAGATTTATTTATCAGAAACTCGAAGGAAACCATGTATCATTCTGTTGAATATAGCTGTCATTAACTGCTGTTTGTTAATTGAACTCAGTTGAAGCTAGTGAATTAGTCTGTGACTCTTAAAAAACAAACAAACAAACAAAACAACAAAAAAGCCCCACCAAACCGAAACCACCCCCCAACAAGAAAAAAATCAGCCAAAAATCCTGACCAAACAAAAAACCCCAGAACTATGTGACTGAATAAGGTGATGATGTGATTGAAGTATCTCTTTGTTTCCCTTTATATTAACTTCTCTTTTTCTGAATTTACTTTTTAAAAATTCTTCATTTTTTCTCTCTTTTGTCCTTAATTTTTTTTTCCACTCAGCTCTGTTGGTTTTCTCCTCATTTTCCAAGGACCATCAAGAAAACTTGAACCTAGAAGCAATGAACTTCTTCCTAGTGTAAAATCTCCTATAAACTATCTGAGCACGTGGTATGTGATAGCAGATGGCATTTGTGCACAGATTTCACTTGATCACAGAATGAATCTCAATTAATCAAGGATGGAATAGTTTCTCCAATTACTACTTCTTGGCAGAGAGCTATATATACAGGACACATTCTGCAAGCAGTTGATAACCTTATGTGAAGTGTTTCATGACAGTAGAGTACACATTTGTTTGATTTACTGGTTTAAAATCACCTACAAATTATATAGTTTCTGACTTCTGTTTATGAAGAATTAATTGCATATTGCAATTATGCAAGGGATTTGAATCTCCTATTCCTGACCCCTTATTATTCAGGAGGGAGAAGTGGAGAAAGGAAGCTTTACAAAATAAGACAATTTTAGGCTTTCTGTGCTGAAAAAGCTTTACGTGCTTCCGCATGTGTATTGTAATTTCAGCAGATCAGTTAATGTAGCTATACAGGAAGTAGATGACATGTACTTGGTTTCACTGAAAATAATTATGGTAGATTATGTTTGGTTTGTCTTTAATTGTTTACAGGATATTCACATCATCTCTTGTCGTGTTGAGAAAAATATCTCTGTGATAAAGCTTGATTGTACAAACAGCTTTAAAACACGTTTTCACAACACATCCTTCTAATATCTTTTACAGTGAAATTTACTGTAAAATATCCTAATTAGTTAAAGTAGAAATTGGAATGGGTAGCAGTCTTTCCAATTATGACAGGTGTATTTTCTTCTCACTCCTTTGTTGATATTCTAGCCTTTTTTGAAGGGCCATGGCTTGGAGAACAGTAATTTATTAATTGCAGAGGTACGGAAATACCTCCTGTGTGGTGAATATGAATAATGATTTGAGCTGAGTGGAATTAATGCTGTTGGTTTCCAAATATCAACAGTGATTAGGAGACTAATTGCTAATTATACTGTCATTTTGCAAGCATTTTGTATAGTATGACTGGGTTTTTTAATTAATCAGACAGTATAATCTTGCATAGTTTCCTATAGCCACTTTTATGTTAATAGCCAATATCTCTAATGGGGTCAGTTCTGAGCCATCTAGTGACTATCTGATGATGGTATTGTGATAGCTATGCAGTAGCAATGATTGCACTGTCAAATGAACTGCTGTTTGCAGTAACTGGTGTTCTGATGGACTAGAATAAACTACTACTTCCTCAGTAGGTTTTGCTGCATAGAGTTGTGAATGGTCCCTGTTACGGGGGTGGATAGAAGTGAAATACTGGAAATAGTTTTGCTCTGTTTCTGAGAAGAAAAGAGAAGAAAGTGGAAGCTGAAAAAGTAGGAACTAAAAATAACTGTTGCAATGAGAAGGATTAGCCTTGAGGTGCTTTACCCATACCCTGGGTTTGAAGGCTAATCATCATGGGCTGACAGAGTTTACTTATAACTTTCTAAAGGGTTTTGCTTGTTGTGTGAACTTGGAGATAAACTTCCTGCAGGGAAGCTAAGGATCCTGGGATGACTGTACTGGAGAGTGAACTGGAATTCCATTCTGTCTGAGACAGTAACTGCAAGTAACTATTTGCAGAAGGATGGGCTAGACCTCTGCTAATGTCTTTGTTAAAACTTGAGATTTTTTTGTATTTTGAGATGTTGGGCCTACAGCTGCTTGATCTCTGTATAGATATGGAATAGGAAGAAAGAGCTGAAGCTAGTTTAAATAAAAACTTGGTTAGTCTTAGAAAGATAACCCCCATTGTGATTACTGGTAGCTGAGGAGAGGGTTCCTATTTGGAAAAATCTTGCTCAAGTGGATGACTGTAAGTAGCATGCTTCTTGCCTTGAAGAAGGTACCGTTATAGTGAGTAGCCATTCTTTACAGCCTCTTTGATTTAGAAAAAGCTTAGTCTGAAATTTTGGTGGTATCTCAGACATTTATCAAGATTTCAACCTCAGTGGGAATGCTAGGAGCAGAGTTTTTTTAGTAATGACCATGTACTAATTCTGCTTTGTACTGTTTTAATCTTTTGCTTTGCAAGTGTTGATAGCTTGGTTCAGTATTTAAGACTATGAAATCCATGTAGTTAGATGGAATATTTCTTTTGGCTGTTATTTTCTTGGAGTTACCGTAGAGCAGAAGTTTTTTCCCTTACTGTAGTACCATGTACATATCAGAAGTGATTCATGCCCTTTGCAAGCAGACTTAAAAGTAGGTTTTACTTAGTTGTTGCATGTGTGTTTCATCTTGTGTGGGTTATTGACAAACTGGATCTCAACACATGTTGGTAAGAGACAGTATGGGCTGCTATAAATGGTAATAGTCACAGTGAATGACAACAGTGACCTTCAGTGTGTATGACCTGCTTTCCAAGTTCATGGTGAAATTTTAAAACTATGTACACATAATGTATTTTTCTTCAAATAAACCAGACCTATGGACTAAGGATGGAATAACTATTTTTAAATTATTAGTTTGAACTTTAAATAATTAAATTATAAACAAATAATTGTTAAAATGGTCTTTTTTTTTTTTTTCCCCCCAGCTGTAGCAGAAGTGAAACTCCGTGATGATCAGTATACCCTTGACCACATGCGTGCTTTTGGCATGTATAATTACCTTCACCTTGATTCCTGGTACCAGGATAATGTCTACTATGTTGATCAGTTTGGAAGGGTTATGAATCTGTCAGTGACTCTGGTAAGAATAAACTTTTTCTAAAAATTACTGAATTTGAAAAGGTAGAGGGTAGATAAGATAGAAAATACAGCAAGGAGGATTCAAATGCAAAAACTGGGGGAAGCTATTGCCAGGAAGACAGGTAGATTAACAAAAATGCAGTTCAATGGGAAGGATAAAAGGTTTAAGTGAGGTTTCTGACATCTTTTCATTAGTAGTATTGCATTAGTATTGAAATAGTATTGCATCCGCTTCCATTCTGGGGAAGACAGAGATGTGGTGACAAGCTGAAGAAAAGAGTGGACACTTCTTTTCTAGTTGCCAGCTGTTTCTCCCCTATGTTACTTGATGTTTGTCTGTTTGATAATTTGAAAATCCAGTCATTGTAGGTATAAGGAGAGAAAGAAGCTGTACACATTAGAATCAGAAATGAAAGCCTTTACATACTAATAGGTTAATCTGGACATCACTCATTGGAGGCAAAAAGATGCTGGTGGTCCTGCGCAGACTTGAAATAGCATGTAAGCAAGCTAGACCAAGTCTGAAAAACATGACAATTCTCTGCTTTTATACTGATGTTCTTAAGTAGTCAAACTTTCTGTTTCTTTTGAGCCATTTTAATGCATGGATGCACTAGTTTCCATTACAAAGTCATTCATTATTCTGGAGGGGAAAGGGCACGGCTCTATGGACACGGTGTTTCTGGTACATGCAATTGTAGTGCTTGGTCTTTAAGGAATAGAAGACTGCATACTGGCACTGATTTTGCAGCTATCACAATGTCTTCTTAGCTTTGAATGTATAATTTAGAGTAAGATTGTATCTCTGACAATTTTGACTTGTATCCTGATGAGCAGAAAATATATGCTTCCAGTTTTTCACCACAAAGTAGGTTTTTTTGTTTTCATTACTTTGATTAACTCAATCCTTTTGATTCATCAAGTATAGCTTCTTAAATGTTCATCTATGCAGAAGGAAAAAGAAGTCCATAACTGTATCCAGTTGTTAGCTAATTTAAATAGCAATGCTTCATTCATAACCAGTTATTTAGTTAACACTTTATGTTGAGAAAGGTAATAACACGTCGATACTCCATTCTCATAATAAGATTTGCTCTGGCAGTAAATGATTCAGGGCTGATGTTTGATTTTTACATAAAAATATATAGCAAGTCACTTGAATTCTGCTATGAGATTAATATAATTCTAGAAAATACAAAATGTGTCACATATTAATACTTTCCTCCTTCTATAGCTGTTCCTGTTTCATTCATATATTTTGGTGTGACAACTTCTTCCAGTTACTGTAATCTGACTTTTGGAATCATGTTGGTTGACATAAGATTAATTAGACTGTGAGAGTGTTAAATAGAAGGAATCTTTAAAGGAGCTGGGTGGAGGAGAAAGTCATTAACCTTCTGTTAATCAAATATTCAGAGTGATTGTATACTGCTGAGATGTTTAAAGTTTATGGAATCTCTTCATACTCTTCTCTCTAGACTCCACAGAACATTTTGCTCTTCAGTCCACAGAGTACTGGCCTAAACTTATTTCATTGCTATAACTGACTACATGTAATTTTCAGGTTTGGAAAGGAAAATATCCATTGTCATGCTGACAAGGAATTTGACCTCTAGCCCTGTGGGACAAAAGAAAACACAGGATGATGTATGATTTTTTGAGAGAGTGCGACTTATTCTGTGCAAGGTTCTGGGAGTGGAAATTACTAGGCTGGGGCTAAGGTGAGAAAAATCCTGAAATGGTAGTTCTAGATTTTCCAGGAAATACAGGTTTCTAGAGGATGGTAGGCTGAGAACTGGAGCTGCAAAATAGTTCTTTCACTTTTCATAGAACATATAGGCAGTTGGAGCCTTTGGCAGACTCTTGCTGAGACAGAATAATCTTCTGGGACTTCTTCCAAATCTTTTGAGATTATCTGGATTCCCAGTAGGAAGGTCTAAAAGAAAGAAGCTTGTCAGGGAAAGCCTTCTGTGAACGCTGGCTTGTCACAATCTCATTTTTTGTGGTTTTTTTTCCTTGTGGTTGGTTAACCTTGGCTGGCTGCCAGACACCCACTGAGATGCTCTCTCACTCCCTCTCCTCAACAGGACAGGGAGAAAATAAGACAGAAAAGCTTGTGGGTTGAGATAAAAACAGGAAGATCACTTACCAATTAAGTCACAGGCAAAACAGACTTGACTTGGGGGAAATTAAATTAATTTATTGCCAATTAAAAATAGAGTAGGATGAGAGCAAGTAGCAAGCTTGAGAAGTGGGCCGAAGCTTGAGAAGTGGGCCAGTGTGAACCTCATGAGGTTCAACAAGGCCAAGTGCAAGGTCCTGCACTTGGGTCAGAGCAATGCCTGGTATCAATACCGGCTGGGGCATGAAGGGATTGAGAGCAGCCCTGAGGAGAAAGGACTTGGGGGTACTGGTAGATGAAAAGCTGGACATGAGCCAGCAATGTGCTCTCACAGCGCAGAAAGCCAACCGTATCCTGGGCTGCATCAAAAGAAGCGTGGCCAGCAGGTCAAGGAAGGGGATTCTGCCCCTCTACTCTGCTCTGCTGAGACCCCCCCTGGAGTGCTGCATCCATCTCTGGGGTCCTCAGCACAGGAAGGACATGGACCTGTTGGAGTGAGTCCAGAAGAGGGCCACAAAAATGATCAGAGGGATGGAACACCTCTGCTATGAGGAAAGGCTGAGAGAGCTGGGGTTGTTCAGCCTGGAGAAGAGAAGACTGCGGGGAGACCTTATTGTGGCCTTTCAGTACTTAAAGGGGGCCTACAAGAAAGATGGGGATAGTCTTTTTAGCAAGGCCTGTTGTGATAGGACAAGGGGTAATGGTTTTAAACTAAAAGAGGGTAGATTTAGACTAAACACAAGGAAGAAATTTTTTATGATGAGGGTGGTGAAACACTGGAAGAAGTTGCCCAGAGAGGTGTTAGATGCCCCATCCTTGGAAACATTCAAGGTCAGGTTGGTTGGGCCTCTAAGCAACCTGATCTAGTTGAAGATGTCCCTGTTCATTGCAGGGGGGGTGGACTAGATGACCTTTAAAGGTCCCTATCATCCCAAAGCATTCTACGATTCTATGATGGGCAACAAAGCCACACAAAGCTCCTGCCAGGAGCTTGCTCCAGCATGGGCTTTCCGTCGGCTGCAGTGTGGATATCTGTCCCACTGTGGTCTTCCTGCAGGGGGACAACCTCCTTCCCCATGATCTTCTCCAAGGGCTACAGGCGAACCTGTGCTCTGCACCACCGTCTTGGCTGACGGGCTCAGCTGTGCCCTGTGGCGAGTCCACTGGAGCCAGCTGGAAGTGGCTGTGTGGCACGGGGCAGCCCTGCAGCTCCCCAGTGCCAGCACAGCACAGACATCCAATACATTCCTTTATTAGGAGGGCACTAAAGTGTGTAAATTTCTTTCTTAGCAGATAAACTAGATAAAGGATTTTATGACAGGCAGTAATTTGCGTTTTTATATGCAGTAAATGAAATAATAAATATTCTTCCCTAGGACTGGTGGGTCCATTGGAATCTTCAAGAAAATGGCATTTGGTGAATATCTTGTCAGGGGTTCTAGTGAAATAAATAGCCTCCATCTTGTGTCCTAATACGCAATACAATGCTGTTTTGCAAAGGAAACATGTTTGCATATGTATAAAAGGAATGTGTATTCAGAAACATCAACAAGGTGTCTTATTACAAATGTGCCTGGCCCTATATTAGTCATATGTATAGTACAAATAATAGTTTTCAGCCAAGTATAGCTTACAAATTAGCAATGGCCACAATTAAAATTAATGTCAGTCTTCTCTAAAACAGAAGGTGAAACAGGTTAACATGCTTATCCTAAATCCAAAGTGAAAGAACACATAGGCTTTTTAACACGCAAGTATTTCTAGTTCTGCTTCCTATTTCTGTTGCGACTTTGATTCTAATATGGGAGTGTGTTAGTTATCCATAAATCAGGAATTACCCCTGCAACTTAGATGTTTAAAAAGATGTCATCTGTGAAGTCTGATAATACCTCGCCACTTGCTCAACATCAAACATAACTGAAAAAGAAAAATGATCAACATGAGCATTTTTTTTTTTAAGTTGATGGATGGGTATTCCAGTGTTTTTTTTATACTGGCTTGAGAAAGTTGTTACCCTAACTTGACTGGAAATACTACATAAAAGCTTTAACATTCTTCTATTACAGCTATTGGATTTCTTTCGTTCAATAAGCCCTCATCAGTACTTTGTTTTAAAGACCCAATGGGTAGTGTAGTGTCAGGATCACTGAGTTGGGTTTTTTTGGGTTGTGGGGTTTTTTGCTCAGTTAGAGAGACGTGTCCAATGCCTAGATATTTTGATTTTTCATAAAAACGAAGTTTTATATTTGTTATGGCTACTTTGTGGAAATTGCCATATAACTTAGAGTTTTTATTTTTTCCTTTCTCTTTTGGTATGTTTTTTCTTTTCTCATTCCCTGTCTTTTCCTTGGAAAATTAATTCTTATTTTAAATCTCTTACGAAATATCGCTTGTTTTTACAGTATGACAAACAGTTTGTGGCTTTGGAACAATACAATTTCTTAGTACAACTTAAAAAATTTACATTTTACAGGCATACCACTTTAAATCTTACGGGCATGCCAAAGAACCTAAGTAAAATTTCACTACTTAACTATGTAAGCTAAGACACGCTTACTTAAATGGAGCCTGGTGCAGGGGAGTCAGGAACAGAGGGAGTTTTTAAGCTTGCATTTTACATTTTACCTCTTGTACCTGCACACTGGCTCCTTATCCTGAGCAACTGGAGTACACCCCGGCTTGGTCTGCCTGACTTTGCCTGCAGAGGAACTGTTTGCTCAGAATTTCTGTACAAATTTGAAACCTGGGCTGCTTAAAAGGCTCAAAATCAGGGTTAGTGCCATAGGCAGGTGAGGCAAACGAGTGGCTGAAAGGAAAGGGGTGGTTGTAATAGTGAAGGCACCCAGATGAAATCTGGAATAGATGAACAGAATGACAGAGGCCAAAAGGAAGTAGAGTGCACTGTCAAGAAGTATGGAAGTGGGCAGAGCTAGAATTAAAGGCCAGTGGAAGAGGTAAGAGAGAGACTTGGGGAGTGAAAAATAGTTAAATGAAGAATCTTTGTAGGGAAGTGAAGGGAGATGAAGAACTGGGTCTGATGGGAAGCTGCATCTATTTTTTTCTTAAAGAAACTGTGTTGCTGTCATTTAAACCTAATTACAGTGAGTAAATCTGACTTCTGTTAAAAGACTATAGTTGTTTTAGCCAGTTCTTACTAGTATAAAACATGACTATAGTATTTCAGCATCCCCTCATACTTCTGAAGTAGGGAGTTACTATTAACTCCTGTTAACCAGCTGGTGAACAGAGAAACAGTAAGTCAAAAAACAAATCTGACAGAGAAGGGTTTTGAGGACAGGTTTTGTTTCAGCTTCAAGTAAGTCCATCCTTTTCATTGTCGGACTGAGATTAGAGACTGTTCTAATAAATGCCTAAAGTTAAATTAGTGAACAGAAGGGTTGTGAATAAGATCATTTCCTTTCATGCCTATTGAGAGGGAAGCTTTGTAATGTGTAATGAAAATTATTTTTCACTTTTTTCAGGAGATGTATTGAGTCCTGACATTCCTGCTTGGTGCTGATAAATCTGATGTGGGCTTTAGAAGATTAAATGGTTGATAGTTGATTTATTTTTTTTTTTTTTTAAATTACATCTAAAACTATTCAAAGCTTACTGTTAAGATTCACTTGAAGGCTGACAAAAGTGTGGTCTTCTGTAATGTTACATAGTATAGCCCTGTAAATCACTGTTAGTGGGGCTGATGTTTTGTCTTTCTATGATAAGATGCATGGGATTTTGATTTTTTTTTTTGGTCTTTCTATGATAAGATGCATGGGACTTTGATTCCCCCCCCCCCCCCCCAGGCACAGAAGTCATGCACCTTGCTAGTTACAATGGAACACTTTTACTGTAGAAAATACTGCCTTTCAGTGAAACCTTAAAATTAAGTAAAAGATGAGGAAGCCAAAATTCTTTGTATCTAGTGTTTGTGGGATTTTTGTTTGTTTTTGTTTCGGTTGTGGGTTTGTTTGGTTTGGTTTTTTCGTTGGTGGGTTTTTTTGTTTTTTTGTTTTAATTCTTTCGTTCTCCCTTCCTGAATGTGTTATAAATTAGTGAAATAGTTCAAGGGGCATAGTAATGCAACTGAATCTACAAAGTGATCCTGAATGCTTCCAATAATTAAAAATCAAATTTGCATCTTTTCCATTGCAAGTTTCATAATAGCCCTTGTACCTTTTTGTAGTACACAGTAATCTCTAATACAAATTCAAGTAGGCCCAAAAGGCAAGCAGGCTATCTGTCATCTGGTCTTTTTTGCTGTTGCTTATTAAAATGGTACTTAGCCAAATCCAATTTATCTTGCTTACCTTCGAACATGTTTTAAGTGCACATCTGATTTTAATAACATCTGGAAAATATGAAGGATTTGAAATCCCCTCAAATACAGGTTTCTCAACAAATGAGCCCACGGCATGCTTTGCATGCATAAATGTGCTCTTTCTGTATTGCATGCACGTGCACAAGTGCAAAGAACTCTTTTAAAGATGGTGCTTTGTATGTTTTTGACTGTCTTATTTTATAGATCAGAATGAGTTTCTTTTACTAGAAGTAGATACGTATATAGATGATTTCACCCCCCAAGCTATCCATTGCTTGAGGGAAGACAGAGGGACAGGAGATGCTTAGAAAATATTATAATTTGTGGCTGAAATTCTGGGGCCTGTAATGAGACACTGTTTTAATCCAATACTTTTTCACTGCTGTTTCTTAGTCTCAAGCCCACCCTTACTGTACTAAGAGAGTGCATTTTGTGTGGCACAGAATAGATAAATACTTGTTCCCCCCCCCCTTTTCAATACAAAAATATGCTTCTGTTTGTGCTTCCTTTAACATACTTGTAAATATCTTCAAAACTGTTCCTGTAATGTTTTTCTTTCAAATTCTGTTTTTCTATTTTTAAAAATGTATTTCTACTTAAATATCTTTTCATTTTTGTGACACTAATGTTGATTTTTAGTAACAAGGGAAGATTTTCCTTATTGCTAAGCAGAGTTTTCTGATTTGTGGAGCTTCTAAAACGATTGTAGATCAACTGACTGGAAATGAGCCTAGTAAAATAAAACTGAAAATAGTTTAATTGGCTCTATGACCATTAGTTATGTTCTCAACATAATCTATTTGTTGTTGAATTAAGAAGATAGATTGGGTTTAAAAAGGGAAATATTGATCTGTAAAGGCCAGTCAGGCACCTTTTTTTTCCAGAGATGATTGTTTATTTGTTCAAATATGTGTAGGTACACTAGCCTGCAAAATATCTATGAAACGTGTTGTATTTAGTTTTGTTTTATTTATGATTTATATAAAACTGTCTGAGAGATGAGGGGAAAAGACCGTAACTTCATGAGAAACGTTTCTTTAAGATACAGTACAGAAACAACAGGAATTGCTTTTGTTTGTTATTACTAGAAGACCTTTTTGGAGACCACATCAGATCCTGAAGTCTATCAGTCAGTATAAGGGGCAAGGTGGTGAATATTTATTATTTTTTTAAAAAATTATAGTTAGTGTCCACCATTTGTTTTAGTATCATAGAACAGCCCAGGTTGGAAGGGACCTCAAAAGATCATATGGTCCAACCTTCCATGGGAAAATGAGTCTAGATGAGATTATCTAGCACCTTGGCCTGTTGCGTCTTGAAAACCTCCCATGGTGGGAATTCTACCGTGTCCCTGGGGATGATGTTCCAGTCATTGACTGTTCTCACTGCAAAAAAAATTCTCTTTATGTCAAGATGAAACCTCTGCTGGTGTAACTTTTACCCAATGCCCCTTGTCTTCTCGATGTGACTTCTTATGAAGAGGGGAGCCTCTTTGTAGCTGTCTTCTAAGTATTGGAATACTGTGATGAGGTCCCCCCTGAATCTTCTCCAGGGAGACAAGACCTAACTCCTTCAGTCTTCCCCCACAGGGCAGGTTTTCCAGCCCTTTGATCATCTTCATGGCCTTCCTTTGGACCCTCTCCAGTCTGACCATGTCTTTTTTCAGTTGTGGGGACCAGAACTGGGCACAGTACTCCAGGTGTGGCCTTACAAACGCTGAATAGAGTGGGATGATCACGTCTCTACCACTGCTAGTAATTCTCCTGTGGATGCAGCCCAGGATCCGATTTGCCTTTGTTGCTGCAGCGGCACACTGCTGACTCACGTTCAGCTTGTTGTCCACCAGGACCCCCAGGTCCCTTTCAGCAAAGATGCTCCCCAGACACACAGGTCCTAGCTGGTACTGGGCTCTTCGGTTATTCTGTCCCAGGTGTAGGACCTTGCACTTGTCTTTGTTTAACTTTACGATGTTCTTGCTACCCCACTCTTCCAGGCTATCTGGGTCTCTGTGCAAGATGGCTCTCCTTTGTGACATGTCTACCTCATCACCTAGTTTAGTGTCATCCAGGTAATTTATGAAGATGTTGAACAGCGTGGGGCCTTGTGTCAGTCTCTGGGGGACGCCACTTGTGACTGACTGACAGCCTGTTTTATTTAGCAACTACTTAGTTCAGTTGAAAAACTTGAAGCAATTAAGTTCTATTTCAGTTATTTGAAAGATTGTAAAGTAGAGATGTGACTGTGATGTTGCTGAATCTCCAGTCTGCATCTTATGTTTTTCTGTAAGAATATTTTGTTTGTGCTCTTAATGCTGCAGCCTGATCTGCTTAGTAAGTAGCAGATCAAGCTCTATTGCTGATAAGCATGTCCTGACCGTTTTTTAAACTGTGATGCCAAATTCAGTTCAAATCATAAAGATTTGGCCAGGTTTTTTTTTTTTTTCTAACAAGCCTCTTGGATATTCAGAGATTACTTTAACTCAAAAAAGGGAGGTAAATCGTAGTGCTAAGCAGGCAGCAGTGTTGCTGGCATTCTGCAAGCCAAATAATGAGCTGAGATTTACAAAGTCTTATTCAGCAAAGAAAGGGCTGTATGTAAGAGTGAAGGCACAAGATAAAGAATAATCCCTAAAAGATACCCTGGAAGACATGCCTTTGTACTTAATGACAACAGTTGGAAATCCAATTCACAGCAGGAAAGCCGTTTCTTCTGTTAGAATTAGCAGGAAATGAAGAAGGCAACGCTGAACTAAAGCAGGAGTTCTGAGAACAATTACTAGAAATATAGATGAAACTGGTAATCTAACAGTCATTTTGCAATATTATTCAGTCAGGCTGATTTGTGGAAACTTTATGCAGCAAGAAATACTGGATTTTTCCATTTTGTGGTTTGTTTTATTTTTGTAACATTTAGTGATATGTATCATTTTTTAAAAACCCATGTATTTGTTATTCACTGGAGAATTGTATCATCTGTGCACTTTGTTCATTATAGTGTCTCTGTTTATTCATGCTCAAAAACTATCTATGCTATCTATGTTTGGCTTAAAAAATAAGATTGCAGTGTGCCACTGACACAGGATGCTAAATAAATTTACGCCTGATGTGTAGTATAATCATAATGTGATGGAAAAGTTATTTGCAAATACGGTATGAATTAGTACAGCTTTTCCTTGCTAGCTAATCACAATTGTTACTTCTCTGACTTACTGAACAAAATAACCACTCTAGGAAAGCTGAGAAATTACATAGCAGCTTGAACATACCAGTTGTGTAAGAGAATAGGCTAAAATTCTTTTTAATTTAGAAGTGACTTTTTATGAACTAGTTTGAGTACAGTTCTGTGGCTTTCATTTCTTTTAAAGTCTCCACATTTTTACTGGGACTAGAATTATTTGAGGTAGGTGATTAATTATATGGGCATGCCAGGGGAAAAGAAGTGAAAAGCCTTTTTTTTCAATGCAAAATGTAATTAGTGCTGTAAAATGGAAGGAAAAAAATGGAGTGCTGAAATATCAATTATAGAACACTCATGTTTTCAGTAAATAGAAACCAACTGAATTATGAAATTCCACCACTTTTTCCACAAATGTGGGAATGGCGCTTGCTACCTGCCTTGTGCAGTTAAGCATATTTGCAAAAAAGAAACTGGTGAATTGCTGCTGAGATTTGTTACTCTTAATTTGTCTGTAATACTTACTGAAATTGATAAATACTTCATAAAGTCTTAGTGTGTGACTGTTTGCTTTAGGACACTGCTCTACAAAAACCAAGAGAAGTTTTCAGGCTACCTACAGACTTGACAGCTTATGATAATCGCCTTTGTGCCTCAATACACTTCTCATCTTCCACATGGGTTACCCTTTCTGATGGTACAGGAAGACTGTATTTAATTAAATCAGGCAAGCGTGGAAACAGTGCATCTGAAAAGTGGGAGGTAAGTTGTGCAATAACATGTTTAAGAATTGTACATCTACCAAATAATTCTTATTCTTGTATTTCTTATGAGAATTGCACATATGTAATGTGAAGAATTAAGCTTTAAATCATAACTGTATCACTGATACAGGATTGTGTTCAAACTAATGACTAAATTAATTATTTCTTTATGCACAAAATATTTAAAATTCAAGTGTTTGAAAGGAAACAGCCTTTTGACTGAAGAAGAATCTAAGTAAAAGTGAGTGCTTCTAAATAGGTGGCTAAGTGCTTGTCTAGCAGAACTTTTTCTAAAAAACGTTTCTGTTTTCCGTTCCCTGTTCACATGTGTCTGTCTAAGATTTTTTTCCCCTATCTTTTATTGTTTGCTATTTTAACTGGTCTGTGGAATAACATATATATTTTTTTACAAAGTTTGAAATTAATGTCAACCAAGCTAAAAGCTACTTTTATTTTTTAAGTTAGGAGATTTCTGGCTTGTGTGATGTTTGTCTGTGCAGATGTAATTGTGCTTGAAATATTCACCAGTTATTTTGCCCCATCTTAAAAAAAACATCCACAGAGACTAGAATAAAACTTAAACAAAACTGCTGATTAAAAAGTTTTGATAAGTAACCCTGAGGGTTACCTGCAGAGCAGGTATAACGTAAGCAGTAATATTTCCACCTCTCTGGTAGGGAAAATATTCATACTGTGCACTTAGCTCTGGAAAAGGATTGGTGCTTAATATTTTTATATTTTTATATTACAGTTGGTTGTAACTGAAGTATGTTTTTATGTTTCTCGTGATTAAATTGTTTACATAATTCTTTTAAAGAGTGTTGATAAGGAGCATTTTTTGTATCCACATCAAAACGATCTTACTACACTAATAATGGTATTGATTATCCTGCTTGGACACAACAAATATATCCAAGTTACGTTTCTACCTGAGCTACCGAGTCTCATGGTCTGTGGTTAGTTCCTCTTTATTAATGAAATACAAATCTGGTATAAAGCTCCCACATTTTGCATCTATTTGCTTTTTTAGAGGGCAGTTTCCTAGGCATCAAGGTTTTAATATTGGCAGGAAATCAGGTTTATGTCCTGAAGGGGAAGATTTCAGCATGATTGATGAGCTCCTTCCCCTACATTTTTTGAGAGTTCAGTAACTAGGTCATCTTGTTCTTTAGGTGGTTGGTAATAAATACCAACTGTTTTTTATTCTGTTCTGTGCGAGAGTGTTCATACATAAATTGGAGTTGTCAGTGTAACAAAAACATGACATTTATATCTTGAGGTTCTGCCACCATTTAAATTCACTTTTTGAGTATTTAGGGCACCCAGTGGTTTACAGTGATGTTAACTTCCCAACCCCATAAATCCTCAAACCTTATCAGATTTCAGTAACAACAGATGGATTGAGCCTAGACTCATTCAGCGCCGCAGCTTGAATTCCTTGTCATTTATTCTTTCATTTTCATGTGTTAATGTTCTAGCAAATAAAGAATGTTTTATTTCTTCTTCTTCTCTGCCGTTTGGATTCATTTTGTTATGTCGTCTTGGGGTTTTTGCTGAATGAGTACTTTTTTGGGAAAAGCTGAAATACATCGTTTGTACAATTAAAACTTCCAGCTGTAGGTACCAACTGCTAAATGTCTCATGCTACAAGAAGTGCAGTCCTTCTGTATGAAATTATTTCATGTTTACAGTGGTGCTTATTAGCTTTTGTGCTGGTTTTGGCTGGGGTGGAGTTAATTTTCTTCATAGTAGCTAGTATGGGGCTATGTTTTGGATTTGTGCTGAAAAGTGTTGATATCACAAGGATGTTTCAGTTATTGCTGAGCAGTGCTTACACAGAGTCAAGGCCTTTTCTGCTTCTCGCACCACCCCACCAGTGAGTAGGCTGGGGCTGCACAAGAAGTTGGGGGGGGACATAGCTGGGACAGCTGACCCCAACTGACGAAAGGGATATCCCATGCCATATGACGTCATGCTCAGCATATAAAGCTGTGGGAAGAAGAAGGAAGGGGACGACGTTTGGAGTGATGGCGTTTGTCTTCCCAAGTAGCCGCTATGCGTGATGGAGCCTTGCTTTCCTGGAGGTGGCTGAACACCTGCCTGCCCATGGGAAGTAGTGAATTAATTCCTTGCTTTGCTTTGCTTGCATGTGTGGCTTTTGAGTTACCTATTAAACTGTCTTTATGTCAACCCATGAGTTTTCTCACTTTTACTCTTCTGATTCTCTCCTCCATCTCACCAGGGCGAAGTGAGTGAGTGGCTGTGTGGTGCTTAGTTGCTGGCTGGGCTTAAACCACAACAGCCTTTCAATATGACAGTATTATTTATGTACTCTTGCCTACCTAGTCCCATCCAAATATGGATGCAATTTTCCAAATGGTATACATAAAAATTCAAAAACTTCTATCCGTAGCTCCTCCTACACATGAATATTATACTCCTTCATTTAGTTGTAGGTTTTTGTTTCTTACTCCACTTCATAAAACTTTATAGAGAAGGAAAATTGAATCTCTTTGTAAAGATAGTAGGCAAATAAAGAGCCCCCCTCCTTTCAGTACTGTTTGATGATTAAACACTGACAGTAATGCAGCAGACCTTCTTATCTTCTTGTTTGCACATGTCAAGGTCTACAAAGATTTTCAGCATGTTGGGGTGTCTAGAGAAGTAGTGAGGGCCTTGATGAAGTGCCTACATTTTCGTCTTGAGTGTGAGACTATTTTCCTGGTTGATACGCTATGTTTATGGATCCTGTTGTTGTAGTAGTAAACAGCCGTAATGCAAGTGGTTTTGTGGGTCTTTGTGCTTTGTGTAATGGGCCGTTATAATGATTTTATAATGCAAACAATAATAATTAAAAGCATTGCAGAACAGTGGCTTGATAGCCAAGGAGGGAGGAACCAGAAATGTATGACATTTGTGGATTCATATTGGCAGAGAGGTTTGTGGGAAGCAAACTTTAACTGATTTGACATTCACTGAAGCCTTTCACTGCTTTCTGAGAAAGAGCAAGACTTCCAGTTTTAACTGACTTTTTTTTTAAATACAATTTTGTCTTCTAGATTGCATTTAATGAAGAACTAGGAAGTCCGTTTATTATAGCACACAGTGTTTCATTTGTAAAATCTGATATGCATTCAGTAGCTGTGCTGCTGCTTAGGGTAGAAAAAGATGAATTGGACACAAAAGGAAGTGGATTTCATATTACCTTGGAATGGGTTACAATTGCAGAGATAAGCAAAGAGGGTAAGTGTGTTACATTTATATTACTGGTGAGTAATGTTAAAAAAAAAAATCCTGCTTTTATTCTTTTGTCTTAGAAGTTGATTTTTCCTCACGTTCTGATATTTCCTTTCCCCAAAACTTCAGCTTGGATTTTACATAGGTAATTTTTTCTTATATTTTGAGATTAAGTTATCGGTTTTAGGCTTCAATTCTTACAAACATTTGGAAGACAGGAAGAAGTCAAGTTTTATATGTGTGTCGTTAATGTAATTAGAAAACAAGATAGAACTTTATTTTGTGACATTATGAAATGCAATTCCTGTTTAGCTTGATCTTGTAAAATCGAGGTTATACAGAACTATTTCTAACTAATGTCTGTTATACTTTTTAAAATCTTGTACAGCTGGGTATGGGGTTTTGTTTGGTTATCTTTTGGGTTTTTTGTTGGTTTTTTAGCCTCCAATTAACAGTGTCATGGGATTGGAATTAGTATGAGATAAATAAAAAACTGTAGCATAAAAAGTAAATACTGCATATTCTAGGTTTCCCTACAATAAGAGAGTACGAAGTTATTCAGTTAATTTTAGACTAACACATTAAAAACATATTAGTTGGTGTATTAATACCTACTGATTAATGTATTATCCTAATAAAGTTTGGCAAAGGGTAATTTACCTGTTCAATATGACCATATATACGTTAAATATCATGATTCCTCTAAAGGATACAAGACCCCATGCTTCAGCATCTGATTTAAAGATGTGTGGATTAAATTAATTTACCTTTTTGGGAAGACTGTGATCCGGTCTCGTTCAATTTGATCTTCCAAAAAGTATAATTTTGATACCGATAGAAACTAGAACTTTAAGTACTTGAACTAAAGCATTTGATTGCATACTGCGATGTTACTATCCAAATGTTCCTTGGTCTCCTACGTATATAGTATGGATAGGAGAATGAGTGGCTTTATTCATGTTGTCTGCTGTTGAAACCTTGGATGATGGAAATATTTCTAAGAGAGCCAGAAAGCCACGTGAGATTGCCTTATGCTTTTGTGGCGAGCTCAACAAGAGAAAGAAACCTCTGAACATTACTGGTTATATCTTGTAAGAAAAATTAAATCAGTAATACTGCCAGTCTACAACTGAAGACCATTGCTTAAAGAGAGCACTAACACAAACTTTTGTTATATTTCATAATACTGTATATTTTCATAAACAAATCCTTTTTTAAAGTGTGTTTTTTATAACTTAAGACAAATGTTCATGGAATGAAACTCTTCCATAAAAGTAGATTTTAAAATCTTTCAAAAAATCTTGCCAGTTCTCCAGCATTTCCAAGGAGCAGACAAAATTTTTGTAGTTACAGTCAGCAGAGATGTAAATAACAAGATTCAAAGCAAACTTCAATTATGAAGAGATAAATAAGTTTTGATTTCTTTTAAATAAGCATCTTGCAAATCAGAGTGATGTATGAACCAGTCTCGAAGATAAAAGCTGTTTTGAGGAATTAAAATACTTTGCATCCTCTTTCATCAGTAGGCAATTGCTATGCTTAACTTTTCTTGAAACTCTGCCTGTGGGTGCAGTTTATCAAATCAGATTGTAGCAAAAATAAGTAGTTAATCAACAAGCCATTTCTCAAATTACCAAAATCTATGCTTCATCAAAGCAAAGCCTTAAAACATAGTTATGTCTCTTGATACCAACAACTGTGAGAGTCTCTGCTATGTCTGGTTGGCTAGACAAAGTGATCACACCTACCACTATTGTATTACCAAAGAGCAAAAAATGGAAGCATGAAAATAAATCTGAATGGAAGCAGGGATTAGGTCTGTTCACATCTTGTATGCTACTTCAGAGGGTTGTGACACAGGTATACCCTTTCAAAGTTTGTTGTTTTCTTTAGTTAACTAATATTTTAGGAATCCTCACTGTAAAAGCTTGAAATGAAGAACCACCATGCTGCTTTATTAGACTTAGAAAATGTTACATGCTTAGCTTTCTTCTGACCTTCTTTACAAGAAAAATCATGTGATATAAACTTACTGAAAAGACCATAAAGGCTTACTTAAAAAACGTAAAAGTGTTGATGATTGATTGAAAATACCCTACAAAAGGTTTGGTCACTCAATGGCAAGTTGTGAGGTTGTAGAGCCTTTTAATAAGTGAGCAAATGCTGTAAGAGAGACGTGCAAACAAATTTGATATGTTTCAGTGCACGGTTAAATTTGGTCAGTTAAATAACAGCTCGTTCAATGAGTGACTAACTTCCCACTACACAAAGACATGCTCTTTTTGGTCATGTATCTAAGCTGAGTTAATTTGTTAATTTTTAAAGCAGGTTACCCTGTTGCCTGGGTCTTCTGATTGTATAGATCTCTCTACTCTGTCTTTAATTAGAATGGTTGAATCTCTTCAATTAATACCCCCCTGCCCTGACCAAACTTTTTAGGAAAAAGGAGCGGGCTTTAATTAACACCACTAAGTACCAGAATTACATGATAGTGTGGTTATTACTCTTTACTCCACTTCTTGCTTAGCAAAACAAGATAACCAGTTGAGAGGACCTAAATTATACCTGGCTTATCCATTATAATCTGTATTCTCTTATGACTTCGATGTTCCTCTAAGCTTAACATTGAGGTCAAATAGGAATGCATTTTGGAGTTCTACAGTGGTATAGATTATTTTTACCATCATAATCTGGTTTTGTCTAATGTCTCTGCTAATGAGTTCCCAATTTCTTTCAAGTAAAGTTGTAGTTACAAGTACAGTGATTTAATGAAGAGATGAAGCATAAATGTGAAAACCTAAACAATTCCTGTGGATAATTTTATCACCTGTGAGAATTGTATCAAGTTTTTCTTTTTTGCTAAAAATCTATTGGTACAATCTGTTATTATTCAGAAGTTGATCAATTACTGAGGACTCTGTGGGCACTAAGATTGTAATGGAAAAAGAACAAACATTGTGCTAGAACCTGTCACCTTACTGGTGATTTGAGTTATCAGTTCTCACGTGTTTGGGAGCACAGTAGAGAATGGCATGGTCATTGATGCCAGTAGCCAGCCTCTGTGACCTCCCTTTTAAAGGGCAGTGTTTTGCAAGAGTTGAGGAAGATGGGCATTTTCCATTATGAATAAAGTGTTACCACTAGCTATTTCATTGCTTTTCAAGTTTTTACAGTAGCTCAGAAAGTATTTGGAAAACTTGCTTGTACAGAGGCTGTGAGTGGTTTTGTGAATTGCTGGGCTAGCTGTGATTGACAAAGCCATTATGAGAAAAAAGGGCAATGTTAGATTAATTTTAGGGTCTACATATTTAACAAACTCATTGGAAAACAGAATTGTGAGAAATTTCTTTTTAAACTATGGTACTGTGATTTTACTGGTAGGATTGCTTAGTATTTTTAAGTGTAATGACATTCTCTTAAAATAATTTGTCTTCTAGAAAAACGTTACCACTTAGATTTTTTTTTTTTATTTTATTTTATAGGTGATCATAGATATGAAATCTTTAAAAGGAGAGTTTTACAAGGAAAGTCAGTCCCTCATTATGCAGCAATAGAGCCAAGTGGGGATGGTCTAATGATTGTTTCCTACAAACCATTCAAATTTATGCAAGATGAAGATGACAAATTAGAAGAAAATGACGATGCAAAAGCAGCAAATGAAAAGAAAGGTAAGACTTATCTGGCAGATTATGATAGGCTATTCTCTTTTGGCTTAGAAAATAGCTTGTCAGTTTAGCATCTGTTTGGAAATTCTAGCAGTAAATGGTTGTCTTAATATCTTCCAGCTTTTTTTTTTTTTTTTTTTTTTTTAAGCACAGATTGGCACCCTGGCAAGTTATATTGTGCATAAACCTATATGAGAAGCTTTTTTGGATAGGAGACACTTAAAGAATTTTGTTGTCCTAAGGAAAAGGATATTTTGCATACAGAACTACACTAAGTATTTGCTAGCAGTTGAATTGCTAAGGTAGCACCTAAACTTAGGCATTTGGCTGAAGTACTCAAATTAAGAAGCCAGTCTTCCTAGATGAGAGAGGGCAGTGTAGCATCCATTGACTCCCCAAATAGTTGTTCATCAGAAAGCTCTCTGATATGTAATTTACTCCTGCCTTTCCAAATTAAAAAAAAAAAAAAAAAAAAAAAAAAAAAAAACAAAACCCAAAACTTTTTCATTGCAAAGAATGAGAGTCCTGTAAAATTATTTTTTTCTCCAGTGGGAAAGCAGTTCAGAAAAAATAATAAACTTCAACAAAAGGCATCCATACTTTTTTTTCTTTGAGATCAAAACAGAATTAGGTATGTAAAAACCTATTAATAAAGTTGTTTCATCTTAAATATCACTGAGCTCTGTAATTTTGTGTTTATACAGTTATATTTTATTGTTTCAGATTTAATTTTTGCTTCTGAACATGAGACTGGTTAATGAACGAATCCTAACTGAATGATACTAGCACAGTCTTTGTCAATGGTGCAAAAATCTCTTTGGGAAACAATATAAAAAGGTCAATTTTCTGGAATGTGTTGATGTTATACGCTGTGATAACTGTGACGTTATACATGTAATTGTATTACGAATAGTCTGTACGTATAAATCTTGAGGCAAAGGAGTTCTTCAGTGCACTGATCACCATAATGCAACATCTATGCAGTTGTCACCTGAATTAGCTCCTTCAGTGGTTTAAGAATTTTAAGTGTTTCTTGAGTTGATTAGGTAGTTGAGTAGGTGTGATTAAAGAAACACAGTAAAGAGCACTATATGGCTCTTAGGATAGCTCATTTCATCCATGTATGTGCACATACGGTGTTGCCAAGGCCCAGAAATCTGTAATGTGTGGACTACTGTTTGCAGCAGTACCTTTAGAAAACTTCTCAAGACACAAGAATCTAATGGTAGAGAAAGTACTGACACCTGAACTAGTTTCGAGGGAAGTCTAATACCTTTTTAATAGAGAATTTGTCTTTTGCTAAACCTAATGTAGGCTGTAATTTTAGTTGCATGGTTATATAAAATTGCAGGCATAATAGATATCAGATAATGAAACAAGATGTGCCAGCAATAGAGCTCTTAATTTTTGTAGGATTTTACAAAATAGATAAAGAATGTACAAGATTGTTCTTTAGAAGATGAATGCATTTGTATGTGTTTTCTGTGAACAACTGTGCACTACCAAGTCATGCTGTCATAGCTTTCCTTTTGTATAAACATTTCTCTTAAAAGGCCACTTCTTATAGCAGTTTAATAATCAAGATAGACATTAGACAGATTCTAGACCAAGGAGCAAAAGTCAAGCATTACCTCTGGGCAGACAGTTTTGTTTAATCTCCATCAGCTGAGGCAGATGAAGACTACTCGGTCTTTAAAATAATTTCTGTTGAATAGTCAGCATAGCTTCTTGCAAAATAGGTAAGAAAAAAATATTCACATCTCTCAGTGGCATATACTTCTGAGCATGCAGTAGCTTGTCAGTACCACTGCACCTGATGTCTCTTCAACCAAATTATTAATCATTAACATCTCAGTGTATTTAAGTACATTTTAGTTATTGATTTTGAATGCTACAATAAACTTAGAGTAATAGTTAATGCCCATTGTATAACTCTATCAGCATATTTGAGTGTAGACATGAATATAAATTCCTCTCTAGACAAGGGGCACAAATGAACTTAATTGCTAAAAAAAAAGTTTCTCCATTTTATAATCAGAATATATTTTACATAAATTGTTCAGTGAACGCTAATTTCCACTCTTCTACAAACTTCTATTCCATATCTCCCAGCATTGCATTCTGGGGAATCCAGGACAGCATTTGTAATCTAGTTTGTATTTTTCTGCACGTTTCAATTGTAGACCCTCTCTATTACTGGCAGCAGACTGAAGATGATGTGACAATAACAGTTCACATTCCTCAAGACATCACCAAGGATGACATAAAAGTACGCTTTTCCCCTGATAACATATGTGTTACACTGAAAGACCAGCCTCCTTTGATGGAAGGAAAACTCTATTCGTCTGTGGACCATGAAAGCTGCACATGGATAATTAGAGAGAACAAAAGGTGTTGTATATGGTTTTTAGTTTTCCTATTGATAGGAAAGGATTTCAAAGTGTATACCATATCTCTGACTTCTGGCCCCTCTGGGAACAGACTCATTTAATGCTGCACCCTGCGTCCCTCCTTACGACAATTTATCTCCTCTGCTGAAAATAGTTCACTGGCTTTTGCAATGCTGTCTCATAATACTGTTTCTTTAGCTAATTGTGAAAGTAATCCCCTCCTCTTACAGTTACTTGCTTATAAGCTACATGACTAGCTATTTTCTACAGCAACAGAACGGCCTTTCCAAAATAATAAATTCTTTTGTTTCAGGAAAAAAGGCATTATGTGTAACTGTCTGTACTGACAGCTATACCTGTATCAGGCCAGGAAATTGAGAGTTTCTACTACAGAGCTGTGAAGCAGAGTTCTTTGCAACATTAGGCTATGTTGATGCTCATAACATTAACCTCCTCACACTATTTTCACACACTTTGCCTGTGTTTATTGGCAGCCAGAGTTAATGTCCTGTTCTAATGTTGTCAGTTGCCTTTCTAAAATGGTATTTGGTGATACGAGCTACTGGAGATTAACCCATGCATGTCTGTATGACTACCTGTCTGTATCACTACCTTTTTTTTTTTATCCTCTTTGAGAATAATCGTGTCCATTCACTTCTAGTTGATCACAGTGGAAAAGTGAGTAGGTGAACTGTTAAATGATTTTCATAAAGACAGTGTATCATACAGTTATGAAACCTCAGTGATAAATTCAGTAAGTGAATTTAGTAACATTTTGAAGTACTAATGAAAAACTTTATTTTTTTCCAAATAGCCAGAAATTTTAGAACTTTAGTTCTCTGATAGACAATTTGCAGCCTAATTCTGGACATCTAATTTTGCCTTCTACTTAGACTTTATATCGTTATTAGAGCCTCTGGAGGGTTCTTCAGACCCTGGACTCATCTCAGTGACAAGATGTGTTCAACCATTGTTTTAGGGTTCTTTGGTGCAAATTGTCTACAACATTCGCATTTGCATCAATAAAAATGCTTCATATCTGGAAAGTGGCATAAGTACTCAGATTTTTTTCCACCTATGTTTCTGCACATGTAAAAGGAAGTGTGAAATCCCTGTATATTTGGAAATGTACCCTTCTGAGATTCCTATTTGAGACTTGAAGCTAAAAGCTTGTGTTATAAGCCTCTTTCTTTGTTGCAGTTAACAGGTGCAGTGAACACTTACATGCATCATTTTGTCCTACCTTGTAGAACATGAACTGAGAAAGCTGTTGAATGCTTAAATACTGCTAAACATACTCCTCTTGATTCTTCCACTTACAAGAGGGATCGAAAGTCTTTGCTTGTCTTTGGCAGTTGTACTTCCCCTTGTGCTACCTGGTCACAGAACCACAGAATGGTTGAGGTTGGAAGGCACCTCTGGAGATCATCTGGTCCAACCCACCCTGCTCAAGCAGGGCCAACAGAACAGCTAGAACTGAAGCACCATCTAAATGGTGCAAAGTAAGACTTAAGTGGTGATGAATGAAATGCAGTATGTGCATTATGAAAAACAAGTAGTTGATCCGTACTTTAATGATCTTGTTCTTCTTTGTACTCTAAGCCCATATTACCTGTAAAAGTACCTTGGAATTTCTACAGCTTCTCTTGTCAAGTGGACTGGTGGGTTTTTGTTCGTCTGCCTGAGGGAGGTGGGTTTGAAAATCTGGAACGGGCTAAACATTTTCTGCTCTAAGAGCTTTGTGATCATACTTCTGAACTTTGAAAAGTTCATGCATTTTACAGTCTGTAACTCAGCACATTATTTATTTAACCTAGGGGTGTGTTTCCTTATTTAGAAGTCTCATATTAGTCTCTTACATGTTCAAGTAGGGATTTGTGCGTAAGTCCACAGCTATCAGATATTAGTATATATAGTCTTATTGCAAGATAGAGTTGTCCAGGTTCTTCAGGTATTCTCTTTGTAATATCTGTGAATCTAGGCACCCAAATATTTCTTCACTCCAGGTATTCTAACCAGTGCTAGCCATCTATACGTTTGGTAGTTATTGTAGCCTTAGTTAATATCACAGCTATTATAATTCATGCGCAATCACAAAAGGAGTTCAGAGTAGTAGGAATGTCCATACTTAAATAAGAATGAACTTAAATCAGTTGTTTTCCAGTGTCTTTTACAGTATTAAATTTGTGAGGTTTCATTTTTTTTTTTTTTTTAAACTTGTTAGAGGCCATATTTGCAGTAATGTGCTACAGGATGAAAAGTTAATCTTTAACTGGCTAACTTTGCTATTCCTTTTAAGGTATAGAAGGTATTTGGATATAGAAGGTATTTGTGCTGGTTTGTTCACTTCAACCAAAATAAGACTGAGCTGCAGCTGTTATGTGCTTCTCTGTCAGAGTCCAATACTCTGACTAGGTTCTTTTAGATATTCCATGCATGGAGGGTGTAATGATCACATTTACTTGTTTGAAGACAGTTGATGTTACACGGCATTTCTGATTTAGCAGAGTGATACAAACTACACTGAAAACTCAATACAAATGCAAGTTACGCTTAGCAAAATATAGGAATTGCGATACACGGTTTAGTCACAATACCAATGTGATTCCCATTACCGGTCTCTGTAATATGCTCACCGCCACAACGCTGAGCATTGCCATTTGCCAGGAAGGAATACGTGGGCTGAAGCCAGCTCCAGCCCTTTGCTCTGTTCCAAGTTCTTTTGTTAGTTGTCTAGTTTTTATACTGTGCCTGGGCTGAGACACATATTCACTCCCCCCATGCTCATCTGGGAGATACTCACACTCTTTTAATGAACTCAAGGAGAAACATTTATACCACCAGTAGATCCACTCAGTTGTTGACAGCTGTTTATCTAAAACAAAGGCCACCCTTTGTGTTGAGATAAGGTCAGCTTCTTTGCATTATTCCCTGAGCTTTGTGGGCACATCCCCTTGCCCACCTCCACCAGCAATCTTCCATTGTAGGGGTTTGTTCAGTGAGTCACATTCCACCCCTTGGGGTTTAGTCTGTCACAAGCTCTGTGACATGTAACACCGGTTGCAGACTGGAAGCACCTTGTGTTGATCATTCAAATGCAGAACCATAGACTAAGTCCTGAACCAAAAATATTATTTAAACATAAGATAAAGGGTGGGGAAGAAGGATACAGATGATGGGGAAGAGGGAATGCAAGGAAAGGAGCCAATAAGCAAAACTGTGTTTCAAGTTTAATTGTTCGAATGTGGTTCATGATGGAATTTGTCTTGGACTTCCCAAAAAGTATAAGAAAAGCAACAAGGTCTGTCAGTATATTATACATATTTGGACATTTACTGCTTTTGCTTTCTCCTAGGATAAAGTAATGAGCCACTGTTTCTTGAAACAAGCAGGTTTGGTTAAATGGTTGCTTAAAGAGTAATTTCCGTATATGGTGTCATCATGTGAAAAAATGTAAGAAGAAAGGAGTTGTTTCTATGGAAATAGAGGTATTTCCTTTAAATAAGATAAAAATTAATTTTTCTCACTGGGGAAGTTTTGCAAATACTCTGTGATAAAGGACATAAATTTAGCAAAATATAAACTTGCCTATATCACTAAGTATATATGTCTTTTATCCAAATCAAAACCAAATAATAGCATCACACCAGCTACTATGAAGAAAATTAACTCTATCCCAGCCAAAGCCAGTGCATGAGTGCAACAAAAATGCTTAAATCTGCTTACTAGATTTAAGGATCAAGAATTTCTTTGGTTAAGAAAAACTCTGCCTTAAAGTTCCTAACGTATTAATAGCCACAGTATACCTCCTGGACATGAGACAAGGGGGGGGGGGGGGGGAATGTATTAGTTGTGTCCATTTCCAAGGCATTTTGTAATGTCTTCTGTTGTTCTCTGCTTGACCTTTTGTTTTCTAATACCATTCATTAATATCCAATATAGTTTTACTTTGAAGCGCTATGGGTTCTGAAAAATGTAAATGCCAGATAACAGTATTTGCTACTTGCATTACAGTCCCTTTTGCAGTTCCATAAACTAAACTTACTAATTAAAAACTTTGAGTTCTTAGTTATTGACTTCTTTACTTTTTGAGTTTTCTTTGATTAACAGTCACCAAATACTTGCTCTGAGCAAAGATGTACAGGTGTTGAAAGAAATTTCCAATTATCTAGTAGTGTAGAACTGGTTCTTGCTGTGCATCTGGCAATAAAATATGATTGTGCTGTAGTGATTTCTTCTGAAGAAAAATTATTCCTTTGACCATGCATATTTCTCGAAAATCTTGTTTTTGACTCCAGCAATTCAGGATTCGAATTGCAGTGTTATACCTTTGTAGAAGAATCTTTCAGTGTGTCTTACCTTTATTTTATAATCAGTGCTCCTTTGGGGCTTTTTCTCCCCGTTTTGCTGTAGATTTATTACTTTTTTTACAGTTTAGTTACTCTGAATGCAATATATAGTAATAATCATACAATAGGAAAATTGCACTTTATTTTTTATCAGGTAGAGCCTTAGAGCAGGGCTAGTGGTTTAATTAATCCCTTTCACTTTTCAGTATCTAATACCTGTTTTATGAGAGTGTATGCATTTCAGTTTTCTGTCTCAGCGTCCCAGTTCAAGAAGTTATTTCTGCATATGTGAAGCTTATTGATATGAAAAAAAAACTGTAACTTTGTGTGGTTTGGATCTGTCCTTGGGTTTCCATTAGGCATTTTTGGTCCACAGAGTTTCCTGCAGAGTTTCTCGTGCAGAGTTTCCAATTTAGTTTTCTCTGAGAGGTTTTGAGATGCACAAACTTTAATCCTATAAACCTGAACAAGCATGCAGTAAGTAGGGAGAATACAGATTTATTTCAATGGCACAGTAATGTTCCCAACCATAATGTTATGGAAAATATGGCCATCTAAGAAGGGCTTTTGAGAAGACTCAGAGAAAAATAGATTTTATATTAACCATAGCTTTCTGACACCATGAAGTCTGAGTTTCAAGTAGAAAAAAGGATAAAAAAATCATTACAATTTCAAATGACAACTTTTAAATACATATATTTTCACTACCATTCCCCAAGTGTGGAAATTGGGGAGCAGAGTGTTAGACATTTCAGATACTGTGTCTTATGATAGTTTTGCGTATTGGTTTGTATGTAATATATATGGCAGTAGTTACTCTTGCCATTATAACAGTTTAAAATACGAACTGAAAAAAGATAAAGATAATACTGACTTCTGGGTGCTTGGACAAGCTTGATGTCGATACTTTACAGTAATGCATTGTTTGAACTTCTGTGTGAAGTATATAGGTATATATACCTTATGAGGTTTGGTTATAATAAAAAACCTAGCGTGACATTTCCTCAAAGACATAGAATCATAGAATCATTAAGGTTGGAAGAGACCCTTAAGACCATCGAGTCCAATCATTAACCTATCACTGCCAAGTCCACCACTAAACCATATCCCCAAGCACCACATCTACCCATCTTTTAAATACCTCCAGGGATGGAGACTCAACCACTTCCCTGGGCAGCCTGTTCCAATGCCTGACTACCCCTTCGTTGAAGAGGTTTTTTCTAATATCCAACCTAAACCTCCCCTGGCGCAGCTTGAGGCCGTTTCTTCTCGTCCTGTTGCTTGTTACTTGGGAGAAGAGACCGACCCCCACCTGGCTACAACCTCCTTTCAGGTAGTTGTAGAGAGCAATAAGGTCTCCCCTCAGCCTCCTTTTCTCCAGGCTAAACAACCCCAGCTCCCTCAGCCACTCCTCATAAGACTTGTGCTCTAGACCCTTCGCCAGCTTCATTGCCCTTCTTTGGACACGCTCCAGCACCTCGATGTCCTTCTTGTAGTGAAGGGCTCAAAACTGAACACAGTACTCGAGGTACGGCCTCACCAGTGCTGAGGACAGGGGGACAATCACCTCCTTAATCCTGCTGGCCACACTATTCCTGATACAAGCCAGGATGCCATTGGCCCTCTTGGCCACCTGAGCACACTGCTGGCTCATGTTCAGGGGGCTGTCGACCAACACCCCCAGGTCCTTTTCCGCCAGGCAGCTCTCCAGCCACTCCTCCCCAAGCCTGTAGCGTCGCATGGGGTTGTTGTGACCCAAGTGCAGGACCCAGCACTTAGCCTTGTTGAACCTCATACAGTTGGCCCCTGCCCAACGATCCAGCCTGTCCAGGTCCCTCTGCAGGGCCTTCCTGCCCTCCAGCAGATCAACACTTCCCCCCAACTTGGTGTCATCTGGAAACGTACTGAGGGTGCACTCGATCCCCTCATCCAGATCATCAGTGGAGCTATTGAACAGGACCGACCCCAACACTGAGCCCTGGGGAACACCACTTGTGACCGGCCGCCAACTGGATTTGACTCCATTTACCACCACTCTCTGGGCTCGGCCATCCAGCCAGTTTTTAACTCAGCGCAGAGTGCGCTTATCCAAGCTGTGAGCAGCCAACTTCTCCAGGAGAATGCTGTGGGAGACAGTGTCAAAGGCCTTAGTAAAGTCCAAGTAGACAACATCCGCAGCCTTCCCCTTGCAGTTACACTTGCAGTTAAAATTTTTTTCAATTTCATTTGATAGTCATATGGTTTAGTTTTAGGTAGTCCTGCGAGGAGCAAGGAGTTGGACTTGATGATCCTTATGTGTCTCTTCCAACTTGAGATATTCTATGACTTTCCTTTGGTTTCCCTCATCAAAAATCTTTGCTTTTTCCCAAAAGGTTAACTGTAAAAGATAGTTATTTTCCAAAAGAATTCAATAAGAGACTAATACTTGTATGTAGTTTATATTAATACTATATACTAAAATGTGATTTTCAGTTGTTGATTATTAGATACCATAGTGAAAAATAACTCAACTGAGTAACCCGATTTTTTTATTACTCAATCAAGTGAACAATATTGTGTGAATCTTGGTTTTCTATTTTAAATGGGACATAGTAATTAGATATTTCAATGTAGTAAGTCACACTCGTTTCTTAATGTTGGTACCACTTTAATGCAGTACCACTTTAAATCTCTTGATTAAAAGTCTAGAACTTGCTCCAAATATCTTCTGTAAAAGTATGCCATTTCTAATATCAGTGTAATTGCTTCAGAAACTGATTCAGAGTTAACTCAATAGTTACTGCTATGATGCAGTAGGTAGTAACTTAGAAGGTTTTCCTGTTCTGTCAGGTAAAAGGCTGTCATTGTAGACCCTATAAGTGTATCGAAAAGTGAATATAATAAAACTAACTCTTGTTTTGTCATTATATCCATATGTTGGTCTAACGCAGTTATTAAATGAAATTGCTGTATTGGTGCATTGGGCTAAGTCTCTTGTTTTCTGTTCATTTAGTTAGTTATTCCTAATGGTTATACCAGGTTCTCTTAAGTTTGGTGTTTTTTGTTTGTTTTTTTTTACAGGTTGCAGAAATCATATCTCTTATGAGATATGATTTTAGATATTACAATGTAGATAATTAACTGTTTTAGTACTTCTGAGGTCTATAAAATACAAATATTTTTGTCCTAGATGCTGTATAAGGGTAGTGCATACTTAAGTAACTGTATTAAGTACTTAGGTTTCAAATAAACCTCTGTAGTAAAATTCTGTCACTCTTTGAATAGATTTCTTTACAGGTGATCTCATGTGGTATTTAAAATATTTTAATAAGACTGCTTCAGTGGAAACTGCATTTACATTGAAAACTCTGAGGACACTTGTATGAATGCATTCTCTTTGTTCTAAGGCTTTTAGAAATCACATGTCCTTTGTCTGGTTTTCTTTAGAATATTTTCCGTTAGAATAGTTTATTTTATAAATTGAATGCTAATTGTTTCTGTTATGTGATTTTCATTATTAATTCAGTTTGGAGAGGAGAAGTGCTCAAATCTACATTTAGAGCTTTTTTTACTACTCTGAGAAACCAATGCAGTATTTTTATGTATTACTCTTTCTTCTATTTGCATTTTAGTTTGGAAATTTCTCTAATTAAGAAAAATGAAGGACCCCGGTGGCCAGAGCTAATAGTTGGTGATACAAGAGGGGAATTCATTATGGACTCTTCTCAATGCTCTGAAATAGCTGAAAGCCTGATGCATCTTACCTCTGAAGTAATGGTAAGGAGTTGAAAGTAAAACATTTAAAATTCTTGTAGATTTCCTTGTTGTCTTTTCTTGATATCCTAATTTGCACTTCATTGACATAGCTTATCAGTTCATTTACTATTCAGAATCCTAACTCTACGTTCATTTTTAACTGAAACTGTTAACAAACTAATGGCACTAGAGCTGTGAATATACTTTGAACAGTAGTATCATCTTCATGGGGGACTGAATTTAGCTTACATGGTAGTGTCTGTGCACAAAAACAGAAGTCTGATTTAACATTGAATATAAATTTTATTCTCACCACTTCCAATGTGGCAGTTTGTTTTAAAGCAGTTGATTTAAGTAATTTTGAAGGATGTCTGTTCCTTGTTTATCAATAGGTTAGCAACACTTTCATACTGTCTTCCTAGGGATACTGTACTTGAGACTTACAGACTGTGAGCGTAAATGACATTTTTAAAAGGAAAATTTAGGAAAGCATAAGCATGACTCATGAACTTTCTGGCATTGTTGTTTTACAGGGAGTCTACTTAAAACAAAATTAAATGTCATTTTTAACTGCTGCTTGCTTGATACTTCCCCTTTTGGTTTAATTAGAAAATGGCATCTCATCTAAAACTTGTGAAGTGTGACTCCCTATGGGACTTGATATATTAGTTTTGGATTATTGCTTTTTTTAATAAGGCTGAAAAGTGTTATTAAAATAAATTCTATATAGTGCTTAAATTGATTTCCCTCCTCTCTCTCCCACTATTTGTGGGCAAGATATTGTAGTACATCTTTTGACCGTAGATTTATTGGGAACTTCAAATTTCTTTTCTTTTGTAACTCATACTGAGATAAAGTGATGATTTTTTTTTTGTCACAACTTTTCACCTTGTGTGCAATAATGATAATGTAAAAAACAAAATCTTTCCTTAGGTAACTGTTCATTTAAATAAATGATGCGTAATTTGTTATACTGCAGCATTAGCTACATATGTATAGTAAAGGCATTGATTCTTTTTGGTCATCTCAGTTGCTTATGGTAATGATGTTTACCTGAAAGGTTATTTTAAAAGCCACCCAATGAAACAGTAAACCAGAAGCCATCAAGAATGCTTGGTAGAGGAGAGGTGAACCCCAAAGTCTATCATCTAAAGAGACAGATACCTTGTTTTAAGTCTTGTGCATTAGTCTGCAGTATATGACACTTAATTGTCCTGGTCCCTGTCATTTAAGGAGGTTTCTTTGTTATCTCTTAGTGTTTGTTTTCTTTGAACTTAAATTGTCTTACAAATTAAAAAAAAATTGTGATCTCCTTCACTTTGTGGACTGAACCAAAATAAAAGTTCTTAATAATGAGCTGAAATGGATGAAGAAAGAGCACAGAAACTCAAGAACTCCTCCCTGTCAGATGAATTAAGTCAGTGCCCTGTTTAATCTTTCCTTACACATTGGTTGGCCTCAGCTTTCAGCTTATATTAGTTGTCAAGATGGTGTCTTTTTTGTTCAAGAGACAACATTAATTCGTACTTAATGAGGAAATGTATATTTTTGTCTTCTGTTAAATAAAGGTCTGTTTCTGTTATCATGAAATTAGTTCTTGAAATATATCACAAAGGTAACATAGCTTGGTTGTTTTGAAAATTACCCAAGGAAGATGTCATTAGCAGAAGTAAGCTGTTCTTTTATCCAGTAGTGTTATATCTTGCTCTCAGATTACTAGTAAAAGTGATGGTTTTTCCTTTCTTTCACTTGTGGGATGTGAAAAAATACATGTGCTTTTTGTCTTGCTTTGAGTGCATTGAAAAATATGCATAACAACATTATTAATTTTAAATAATAGAGCTTCTTACAAAATGAATTAATCCATTTTAATAGCATTTCCGATGGCAATCTGAAAGAAGCTTACACTGGTGTAAATTTACTAAACCTGCATAGGTTTTCAGAATTGTATACTTCTGCTACTTACAGAAGGGAGTTTATTGTCCATGTTTTAATGGCTTCTGTACCTTTCTTTAAACTGAAATGGATTTTGTTGTACCTACCACTCATGCTATCCTCCACAACAGAAATTGTTCTATTCATTTTGAATAAGTACATAATAGCTTGATCTTTTAAGTATGTAAAGATATGCAAATGATTCTTCCTGTTCTGTTGAACTTTTTTTGTTATGAAAAGGGTTTTTTATATATATATGTTCAGTAGCTTGGATTTTCAGTGTAGTTCATTGTCTTTTTATTTCAGAATCCAAACCCTGAAAAGGAAAACCCACCTTGTAATGCTCAAGAATTAGAAGAATGTGATGCTTTTCTTGAAGATAGCGCAAGCTTGTGCAGATTTGATGGTGATACCTTGAAAGTCACTCATGTAGTAAGTGCTGCAAATTATTATACAGAAATATTTTAAAACATTTTTTGAAATGCAAGCTGAATTCTATTATCAGAACAAAAATCTGTGCAAACTCTTGAAACCACATAAATTTCTTCCATAATGTAAAATCACAGTAGCAACAGAAATTATCCACCAATGTGTGTTCTTTAATGCCATTTTAATGTAAAAACAAGGTTCCTTTTATTCTGATTTTAAAAATACATATACTTTCACAAGTGAGCCATTTGAAAAAGCAAAGTTATGTCAGAATAACGATAAGAAAGGAGTCTTTTTCAGTGGCATAAAATTCTTCTAGATTTCTTAGCTTGCATTTCTCTCAGGAATTTTTCAGATAGCGTGGTAGAAAGTTAACCCTTTTTACTAAGGAGCTGGAGCATAGATCACTTTATGATACTTGTTTGTCAATCACACTGGAAATAACAGATTGTAAGCAAAATGCTGAAATAGGAGGCTTGATCTGAGTTGTAAGCAACCTTGACTAACAGTAAGTTAGGACTTGATCTGGTCCATTGGCTAAAGGGGGAAACAAAATAATCGCATGAAAGCATCACAGATTAAGTTGTCATCTTGGGGTTTTTTCAGGTTTTGTTTTGTTTTGTTTTGTTTTTTCAAGATGTCTCTACTAAGCTTGTAATAAACATTGGTATTGTACCTCATCACTACCTTGTGTCACGCAAAGTACATATAGGAAAACCTGTTTCGTACAGAAAATGTTATAGTTACAGGATAAGATTTTGAATCAGTTAATAATTTCCCATTTCCTCAGAAAAGCTCTAGAAGAAGTCTTAAGTCTGTGTCTTACAGATCTTGGTTTGTTCTTTTTAAAAAAAAAAACTACATCTTTTTTCCTTTTGCAGTACAGATACATATGTATATGTCTGTATGTGTGTATATATATATGTATGTATATATATGCCTGTAAATGCATCTGTGCTGCCAAAGAAAAAAAAGATTAATTTTAAAGGCTAGCATGCTCCACCAAGAAAGGCGTCTGTTTTGTGGATACAGTGTGATAGGCAGCATTTGTCAGAAGATAAAATCAGTAATTGGTAGGAGGACATTTTATAGCAACTCAGTTCAAATGGATTTTAGCTGTTCAGTGATGCGTGGTAAGAGAACAAGAGACAGCAGGCATAAGTAGAAACAAGAGTTTCAAACTGGGTGGAAGGAAAAACTTTTACACAATGGTTGTAGCATGGATTGGGCTGCCTAGTAAGGTTGTGCCGCCTCCGCCCTTGAGGTTTTCAAGACCAGACTGGATAAAGTTATGAATAACTTAGCTTAAACTACTGCTTCTTGCTCTGAAGAATAAGAAGTTCGTGCCCCAATGACTTTGCTATTAAGTTGGAGAGAACTTTGTGAAATGTGTGTCCAGGATCTTAGAGAATTTAAGACCATGAAATATTTATATAGGAACATTTCCCACCTTAAGTTGTAATTTAAGGATATAAAACATAGATGATGTAATGATATCTGTTCTGTAAAGAGACTTGATTCTATTTTTCTTGACATTTTCTAGTGCATTTCAATGGCAATAATCCAGCTGAAATAAATAGGTTTGACAACCAGCAATCTCTGTCAAATATATTGCTATACTGTCCTGTTCTTGTATGGCAAAATGACATTTGTCTTCTCTAGCTCAGATGCAGTTATTCAGTTTCTACTATGGAGAAATATTTGCTTTATTAATATAAATTCTTTAAGTTAGGTTAACGGTGGCCTAACCTCCAGTGTGTTGTGTTTCCAAGCCATCCGAAACTAGAGATGCATGATGGACAACATTTTTTGCTGTGGAGGGGGGGCGCTTTGTCAGGTGCAGTATGGGCTACCTAAAAACACTACCTTGTTTTTGGAACTGCTTGCAGTAGCATTTACAGCGTGAAGTTTGCCTTCTCTGTGTTATGTAGATAAATATGTATACTACCATATGCTTGAGTTCTCTATTATGCATCCTGCTTAAACCAGTTGCAGGCATGTATGACAAAATGCACAAAAATTAGTAGTTGAAAAAATGCTGAAAGGTGCCTGAAGTACAAAGTGGCGCTGTGTGCTTGCAGTGGACTAACCCAGGCATCCCAATACTTAGCAAAATTGGGATGGCTTAAGGGAAGAGACGCTGCTTGGTTTTAGATGCAAAAGAAGAGAATATTCTCAGTGATTTGTGGAGCAAGGAGAAAATAGGAAATGGACTATGTAAGCCTAGGTTTTGAATACCTAATTGCAGTAGGTAGTCTCAGAGAACAGTTGATTTGTGGCAGGAGACTTTTTTTGGTTGATAGGTGGATTATGGAAACAACAACCGTTGTTTCCGTTCATTTTCTACTAGCTGACATACAAGATCACTCTTCCCTTGCTTGTATGCCTATATAGAAGGATGAATCTGTCTTCTCAGTAGGTGCCAGAATGACCTCTGTTAACTACAACTGCATGTCATTCTGTGAAATACATCGAATCATAGAATCATTTTGGTTGGAAAAGACCTTTAAGATCAAGTCCAACTGTTAACCTAGCACTGCCAAGTGCACCACTAAACCATATCCCCAAGCACCACATCTACCCATCTTTTAAATACCTCCAGGGATGGAGACTCAACCACTTCCCTGGGCAGCCTGTTCCAACGCCTGACTACCCCTTCGTTGAAGAGGTTTTTTCTAATATCCAACCTAAACCTCCCCTGGCGCAGCTTGAGGCTGTTGCCTCTCGTCCTATCACTTGTTACTTGGGAGAAGAGACCGACCCCCACCTGTCTACAACCTCCTTCCAGGTAGTTGTAGAGAGCAATAAGGTCTCCCCTCAGCCTCCTTTTCTCCAGGCTAAACAACCCCAGCTCCCTCAGCCACTCCTCATAAGACTTGTGCTCTAGACCCTTCGCCAGCTTCATTGCCCTTCTTTGGACACGCTCCAGCACCTCGATGTCCTTCTTGTAGTGAAGGGCTCAAAACTGAACACAGTACTCGAGGTACGGCCTCACCAGTGCTGAGGACGGGGACAATCACCTCCTTAATCCTGCTGGCCACACTATTCCTGATACAAGCCAGGATGCCATTGGCCCTCTTGGCCACCTGAGCACACTGCTGGCTCATGTTCAGGGGGCTGTCGACCAACACCCCCAGGTCCTTTTCCACCAGGCAGCTCTCCAGCCACTCCTCCCCAAGCCTGTAGCGTCGCATGGGGTTGTTGTGACCCAAGTGCAGGACCTGGCACTTAGCCTTGTTGAACCTCATACAGTTGGCCTCGTCCCATCAATCCAGCCTGTCCAGGTCCCTCTGCAGGGCTTTCCTGCCCTCCAACAGATCAACACTCCTGACCAACTTGGTGTCATCCGCAAACTTACTGAGGGTGCACTCAATTCCCTCATCCAGATCATTGATAAAGATATTAAACAGAACTGCAGAACTGGGGAACACCACTTGTGACTGGCTGCCAACTGGATTTAACTCTGTTCACCACATCGTGCTTGCATCTGAGCTGTGAGAGTGTGGGAGGCATGTGCATGTCCATTGGAGTGGAGATGCTCTAGTGGTGACAGAGAAGAGGCAAGGTCTTCCTCAGGAGCTTTTCTGGGTCTGGATGCTTTGCCTGAATAACTGCTTCAGGTTTGAATGATGCTTTATTACAGTTGAGTTTCTCGTGTTCTGATAACACTCATAAAATTTTTTTTTTCATTTGGACTGTTTGTCCAAGTGATCTCTGTTGCATGTAAAATAGGCAACTAACCCAGCTTAAATAACAGTTATTGAGTTTTTCAAAACACTGTAAATTACTTCGGGGGGAAAAAAGTAATCAAAGTTCAGAATTACTTTGAGGTTCTGTACATGTAAAATATTTCTCTACATATTCCACAAACTTACTGAAACCTGGGAAAAAAACTTAATTCCTTTAGTCTGTTCAAAACTGTTTGTGGTGTAAAAATTAACGTAACATGACACTTGTACTTATCACATAGGTAATAACATTATTTTTAGGACACGTAGATTTAAATTGCATATTGCGTGTTTTGTGGGTTTTTTTACTTAACTACAGATGTTTATTAGAACCAAAATCTTGATGTTTATAAAACTATCACATTCCTGACATAGTACTTCTAAAAGAATACATTTTTTTAAATTTTGCTCTGTGCTTTACTAGATGAGGGATTTACAAAACACTAAGTGCTTGACCCTTAAAAATATGTGTAGCTGCTGTTGAAAGACATCTGCAAATTACTCAGTGCTGGGTGCTGTAAAGTTTACTTCTTGTCTTATGTAAATAATTTGATTTCTATACTGTTGTACCTTTGGCTGAAAATGGTGATCGTTGGTGACTTCAAAGCTAATTTTGTGCTAGTGTTGGGATTTTACAGTGGTGTCATAAAAATTTGTGCAGTTTTTTTATTGTCTGTGAAACTAGTTCCTCAGTTCAAAGAAATTTCATTAGAGTTGATTCCTCAGAGTCTGACCCTCTCCCTTAGCTAAAGGACTGATGCATAATGAAGTAAGCTGTGGATGAGAAGAGTGCTCTGGCTGTTATCCATTTCAAAGATGCATAACTTCTGTCAGCTGAGATACAATAAGTAAGGGGAGACACCTGTACATGGTGCCTCAGCTTGTAGAGCTGTATTGGGTGTTCATACCCAGGTGTTGGCAGCTGGGGGGCTGCAGGGGTGGCCTCTGCAAGAAGAGGCTGGGGCTACCCAGTGCCAGACACAGCTGGTTCCAGACAGCTCCAGTGAACCCACTGTAGGACACAGCTGAACCCATCAGGGATGCTGGTGGCCCCTCAGAGAAAACATATTTAAGAAAGGGTAAAAAATGCTGTGCAGCAGCAGTGAGAAGGAGGAGTGAGAAAAATGTGAGAGCAACAGCACTGCAAACACCAAGGTCAGAGAAGGACGGGGGGGGGAGGAGGTGTTCCAGGTGCCAGAGAAGATTCCCCTGCAGCCCATAGAGAAGACCATGGTGAGGCAGGTTGTCCCCCTGCAGCTCATGGAGGACTGTGGTGGAGCAGATATCGATGCAGCATTCTGTGGAGGACCCCACACCACAGCAGGTGGACGTGCCCTGGAGGAAGTTGCAGCCAGTGGAGAGCCCACACAGAAGCAAGCTCATGGCAGGAGCTGTGGCCTGTGGAGAGGAGCACATGCAGGAGGCAGGTTTTCTGGTAGGAACTGTGGCCCATGGAAGACCCATGCTGGAGCAGTCCATTCCTGAAGGACTGTACCCCTCGGGAAGGATTCATGCTGGAGCAGTTCTTTAAAAACTGCAGCCCATGGGAAGGACCCATGTTGGAGCAGTTCATGAAGGACTGTATCCTGTGGGAGAGATCCCATGCTGGAGCAGGGGAACAGCGTGAGGAGGAAGGAGCAGCAGAGAGGAAGTGTTATGGACTGACCCCAGCCCCCATTCCCCATCTCCCTGCACCACTCTGGTAGCAGGGGAGGTAGAGCAGTCAGGAATAAAGGAATGAAATTGAGCTGGGAAAGGGTGTGGGGAAGGGGTTTTTTTAATCTTTGTTTCTCATCATCCTACTTTATTTTTAATTGGTGATAAATTAAATTAATTTTCCCCAAGTAAAGTCTGTTTCTGATGGTAGAATTGGTAAGTGATCTCCCTGTCTTTATCTCAAACCACAAGCTTTTTCATCTTATTAGAGCAGCTGGGTGGGTGTCTGGCAGTCAGCCAAAGTCAAACCCACCACAGTAACTCAGGCCATATCCAGTTTAAAAGGCAGCAGCTGTTTGGCCTGTAAGCACAGCCAAAGTTCAGGATTAGTCCTAAACTATGCTACCTCATATTCAACAAAGCAGACGGGGATTATGGGAGGAAAGAGCTTAAAAATGAGATCAGATGACATCTACAAGGATTTCTGGGGAAGAGAAGCTTAGGGAAATGTAATTCCAGTCTGTAGGAAGCCAAGCTTCATTTCCTTCTGGTACTCCAGGAACAACTTGCTTTTCTTACCTGGGAGATGGGGTAATGAAGTAGAAGCAACAACGATGACTTTTGGGGAGGTTAGCTGTCCAACAGCAAAACAGAGGTCACATTGATGAAAAACAGCCAAGGAGGCTGGGCCTTCTAGGAGGTTCTTCTGGTCAAATCATACTCTAACTGATTGTCCATGACCCTGTGGAGTGTCATCACACCAGTGTGTCTGATGCACAATCCCCGTGATTCACTTTTTCCCAGGTGTGAAAAGCATGTGCCACTGTGAGCATGCAATAGGGGCCCGTGGAGTGAGTCCTGAGCTGAACATATGAGAAGTCTCAACTTGTTCCCTTTCTCAAGTTATTTCTCATTCATTCTGCCTATTTTTCCTGTGCTCCTTGGAAGTCTGTTCCATTCACTTCTGTCGGTGTCGTCTGCCTGACCTCTGCTGACTTCTTACCTTTTTCAGATGTTAAGAAGTTTGGGGGACTAGGACTTCATACTTTCTGTTTTGCTCAGCACATTGCACCAATACAAGACCCGCCTTCTGTTTTCTGCTTTGTTCTCCTTAAGGCACCTTATTAGTGGAGCTCTTGACGTTATCTTTATTAGTGTTTCTTTGCCTCTTAAGTTGCTTAGAAAATTAGTAACCCTCATTTTGTGATTGCATCTGGCCCTAATGGAGACTGAGGATTATTTCACCTCTTTTGTAGTTTTAATACAACTGAAGAATTTGTATGCCTGTTGGATGGCATAGTAATAGAAGGCTGTTTGGAAGTTGAGCCATTAGACTTGAACTTAATCAGCGGAAATAATTATATTAGTTCTGCCATAGACTGTATAACTTCGAGTAAACAAATTTCTGGGTCTCAATAGCTGTTGTTTCTGTCCACTGGATCTTATGAGATTAAATTAAGGTCTTCAAGACAGAGATTCCATCCTGTGACATTTGTACAATGATTGCATAAAAGGCTTGCAGTTCATAGTTATTGCCACAATATATGTAATAAAAAGAGTGCTGTGATGACTGTTTTGAGAATGATTAGTCAATGAATGTCAGCATCTGAAATGCTCACTGAGGAGTAATATATCGTACCATGTTTTAAGGTGTCATCCTGCATGATGCTGTTGCAGACATAGCTTCTGGATATAAAAAATAGTTCAAATGTATTTGTTCATCTGGTAACATGAATGATGTAGATCAGCTCTGAGTACAAACAGAAATTCCTGAGCATTCTTTCTTGATAGACCTTAAGGGAACAGATTGTTCTTTCCTCTTTGAGCATTTCCTAATCATAGTGCTACATTAAAAGTATTGCTATTAACTTCCTTTAGAAGGCCTTACATAGAAAACTCAAAATATGTGGTATTTTATTTTTTATTCTTACTATTGTTTATGCAGGTAGCAGGATATGCCTGTCTTGTCTTTCTTATGTGATTGGTCATTCCTGGTGAATAGAAGCGGTTATTGAATGTTTTTGGCCATCTAGACATATTTGATGAAGAGTGTGCTAATCTGAAATTTAGTAATTATTTGATTGTGAGTAAATAAAAAATTGATGACATTTCGTAATTTTAGTATTTTAACTAATCCTTGTTCCAGTGCTTACTGCAGAGGGACAGCATTTCCTTCCCTGTTGGCACTGCAGAAAACCTGACGTGATTACTTAGAGACGATCTTTTCCTAACATCAGAAGTTGTAGGTTAGGATCCTCTATCCTAGAAAACCATCTCTACACAAAACACATTCCCATTTGCTTGTGTAGTGGACACAACGTTTCCCTAAATACTATCCCAAGAAACTTAATTGCATCTGCTTGAGATGTATTAGCTACCTGTAGTGTATTGAGCTGTTTATCAGTGCGATGCAGCATAATGTACTCAAACATTTTGTCAACTAACAAACGTGAAGCTGTTGATCATCTAACTTTGGCAGTATGTGTGACAGAATCTGCTATTTATGCTTTGAATCAATATTTTCTATTTCTTTGTTTTGTTTTCAGATTAATCTTGGAAGCAACCAGTATCTTTTCTCAGTTGTTGTGGATCCCAGAGAAATGCCATGCTTCTGCCTGAGGCATGATGTTGATGCTCTTCTCTGGCAGCCCCACTCAGACCAACCAGAGAACATGTGGGAACACATTGCAACTTTTAATGCTTTAGGTAGGAAATTAACTTCTGTGTCACACTCCTCTATCTGAGACTTTTCTACCTGAATACTCTTAGTATGGCTTCTGTTGATATTTCACTTAATTAAATTCGAATTGAAAGGTACTATAATTAGGTAGATAGCAGCATGCTAGCTTCGTTTTAGAAGTATTAGAGCATAAGAAATAAAATATTTATGCCTTGGGAAGAAAATAAGCCTTTTCAGACCATATACAGGATGCGAGCACAGTACTGCAAAATAAAAAGGAGACTTCCTTGGATAAGTGAACTCAAATTAAAGACTTAAAAGCACAATTAGCACATTAACACTCATACAGAAATCATCGGAGGAACAGCTGCAGTTCATTGATGACATGTCTAGGTATATATATGCTTATGGTAAGATGTTTTAATAAGTGACCTTTAGATTTCTCCTGTCTCGTTATCCCAGGTGACAAGTCCAAAGAATTGGACATGATTGTTCACTGTTCTTCTGTTGTAAGAACTAGGAGCATCAAATGATGCTGGTACATAGTAGGTTCAAAAGAAGCTAAAAGAAATACTTCACTTATGCTCATTTAAGCTGTGGAAACCTCTACGGCAAAACTTTGTGGACATGGAAATTTTTCATGAATTTGAAAAAAAAAAAAAAAAATCATCATGACAGGAAAAATCAATCAAGAGCATAACCATGCCAGCTCTGGCTTAAGAAGCCCCTGACTGTTCTGAAATTACAGACTGCCAGAAAAGTAGAAAATGTGATTGTGAAGAATCGTTAGTTATTGCTGTGTTCTTGCAATCAGGAATAAGAATTTGTTTTTACCCACTGTTGGAAGCAGAATCCTAAAGCTCAGAAGAAGAAAGTACTTTGAAAAATATGGATGCAACAGTAAGAATTTCCATATCAGATCAAATAGGATGGTCCACATAGCCCAGTATTATACCTATAAAGTAAGAAACATATAAATCAGTTTTCATGAAAATTAATCTGGTCCAGAGTTTACTTCTGCTGTGACAACTATAGTCTTCGTGTTCTCTAAGTGGTCTCTAGACCCATTCCTTCAGTAATGCCATGAGTGTGACAATTTATTCCCTTCTTCCCCCAAATACATTTTTTTGACCACACCGCTCTCAGGCTGGGTCCAAAATGAAAGGGAAGATATTAGCTGTTTTATAGAGCTCACGTAAGTTACCGTAACACATAATTGTTTTTGTTCTGAGCTTTTGCAATTTATTTAGTTTTTTAATATAAGTAATTTTTTTAATAGCCTGTTATTTTAACTTAAGATCAAATTAAGCTATAAGCATCTTAACAAATCCTCGAACAAAAGAGATTAATTTCACAATTTGTTCTTTGTTTACTCATTTCAAATTTCATTATGCTGGGAAAAAACAGATTATAAGGATTAAGATTTTTTTTCAAATTAGTATTAGTTTCAGGTTTCTATGCTGACTTTGTAGTACTGTTTTAAGAATGTGTTTCTATTGTTTTGAAAATAACAGGAAGGAAATTATGATATCTTTGAGCTTTTTGTGCTTAAGGTGATAAAAACCAACATTGTTCCTCTACTTCTTTCTCCTTATTGTACTGTCATTTTACAATATTATCTTGACGTTTACACTTCTGTACTAATCTAGTTCACCTTTTGTGTGCCAGAGGTGATGTAAGTCATCAGCTTGTTTATCTACAACCAAATTTAGAAGTACTTTGCAAGACCTAGTAGTAAAAATTAGTGTTTTCTAGATTAAAAGGCTAGTTTTCCAAAACCTACAGTAGTCATATTGACCAAAGCAATAGTAGTAGCCCTATTTCCTTCTGCCTCTGCTTGAAATTTTGGAATTAGTTTTTAACAAGCTGTACAAAGATGATGATTGAAAATTAATTTTTTTTTTTTAACTTACCACAGTTTGCTGAAGAAACCTGTGTCTTTCACTGACTACTCATTAGTCTTGCTGTATAAAACCCTTGCTCCTAACAGGGTTGTAGCTATAAACCAGAAAAATAGAGGACAGTGACATTTTTTAGATTGGTTTTTTTTAAAAAATAAAGAGCCCACAATTTCCTTTCTGGGAAATCCCATTTAAATACAAATCCCCTGGCTCAAAAGCTTCTTTTACCTGCAAGGCTATCCTGCTTATAGTGCCAGTGTTTAAATATATGAATTAAATTAATGAACTTACACTTGGAAAGTTTTTCTGGCTGTCCTAACATTTCCCAGTACAGTAATCATGTAAATTGACAGTCTAGCTATATAGTTCCTAATTGTTTTGTGGTGAAAACTGTCAAGCTGGATTTGAACGGAGATCATGTTTTGAGGACAGCAGCAAGCATTTGTAAATTTAGAAGTCTTATGGTTAACATTTAAAAAAAAAAAACAAAACCCCCTCAAGGCATGGAAATGCCCTGTTAAAGTGTGATGGTACTATTGCGGGTTAGCCCTGCTGGGCACCTAAGCACTGCACAGCTGCTTGCTCTCTTCCCATTCCTGCTCCTTGCCCGCAGCGGGACAGGGGAGAGAACTGGAAGAGCAAAAGCAAGAAAGCTCATGGGCTTTGGTCAGTTGGGGTCAGCTGTCCTGGCTGTGTCCCCTCCCAGCTTCTTGTGCACCCCCAGCCTACTGGGGGCAGGCAGAGTTGGAAAAGTGGAAAGCCATGACAATGTGCAGGCACTGCTCAGCAATAGCCAAAAAATCATGTGGTATCAACACTGGTTTAGTCACAAATTCAAAACACAGCACCTTGCGGTCTGCTGTGAAGAAAATTAACTCCATCCCAGCCAGCCCCAGTACAAGTACTTTGACCTCTATCCTGTGAGAGGGAGAGACAAAAGAAGTAAACTCTAGCATGCTTGCTGTTCTCAGAGGTGCTGCCTTTCAGTGATAACCATTGCCATGCATTGTTCAATGGAAGTGAAGCAAATAACCTTTCAGAAAGATGGTAGATCACTTTGCAAAGATTCTCAAGTCTCTACAAAAGTGTGAAGGGAAATCAGTCTGAACTAAGTCTGTTTACTAATCGAGTTCTGTAATGGAAGAGGAAAAGGAAGATCTTTCCTTCTCAGTGAATATTAACAAAGATTACAGTGTGTTGAAAAGTAACTTGCGTTTTTTTCAGTCAGTTCTAAATAGAAGACAAGTGTCTGTTCAAGATTAGGTAGACTCAGAAATCTCAAATTGTAAATGTAAGTACAAAATGGGGGATGAGGGGAGGGAAGAGGGTTATTCTGTTTAGACTACTAATATTGGGCCAAGATGTGTATCCGTGCCTTATGATCCTGCTGAGAAAATGGAAGACCTTGTGAGGTGGAGAGGGTCTAGATGATGTGGGAACAGTATCTAGCTATACATAGATGCACATCAAAAATGCCAGTTAGAAAGATGTACAGAAGAATTCTACGTTGATATTAAATTGGTTAATGCATACCTTCAGAAACCATTGGCTTATTTAATAACAACGTATATCTTTCTTTCTTTCTCTTTTGTTACTAATTGCATATAATTGTTTAAGATAAGGTTGATTTTGTCTTAGACAGAGTGCTGTTGAAACCAATGTATTACTTCTCCCTTCTACTTCTTTTTGGGCTATGCAGGTTATGTCCAAGCATCAAAGCAAGACAAGAAGTTCATGGCTTGTGCTCCAGATTATTCCTATGCTGCTCTTTGTGAGTGCTTGCGGCGAGTTTTCATCTATCGTCAGCCGACTCCTCTATCCACAGTTCTCTACAACAGGAAGGAAGGAAGACAAGTAGGACAGGTTGCTAAGCAGCTAGTAGCAACCCTGGAAGCCAATGATCCTATTTTAGGCTTTCAAGCTACAAGTGAGAGATTATTTGTTCTCACAACAAAAACCTTGTTTTTAATAAAGGTGAACTCTGGAAATTAATTATTCAGTATATTCTGCTGTAGTTTGCGTTAACAATTTGTTAAAGAACTGGCTAGGTAAGTGATCTGAGAAGTTCAGTACAATTTGCTGAAGTTTAAAAAGGAGGTATTTTACAGGGGAATCAAAATTTTTCATTAGAATTTGTCTGTAAGATAGTGAGACAGTTTTCAACTTTGCTGTCACTGAAGTAAGCTTTTTCAGAGCTATGGGAAAATGTCTTCTGCACTAACAGCTTTCTCAAAGCAGTTGTCAGAGGCTGCTATTGCATAGGTGAATAGATTTATGTGTTGTTTTTTCCAAATGACTGTGTTTGCTATACTTCTGAGTTTTGAGAAGTCACTTCTGTTTTTAAATGTCACTGTTTACCTCTGAAAGAAGTAGTCAGATAAAGAAAATAAAGCCTTGAGTTACAAGCATATGATGTGCAAAGTGAAGAAGTGTGTATCATAAAAAAAATCCCAAATTCAAATACTGTTGGCCAAAAAAATGATTTAATATTTCAATATTCAGTAATATTGAGTGAATGTGAATGGAATGAATGGAGTATTATGTTTCTTATGCAGGTAATTAATTCAAGTGGAATAACTTGCAGATTTTAGATTATTGATTTGGGACTTACTCATGCTTGCAGTGAAATCTGTTCACGTTTTAAGAGACAGTAGAATAGCTTGTAGTAGCTTTTTCTTGAAGCAAAGAAAGAGTGAATGTATAGCTGGTGATTATGTATTGAATGGTATTAGTCAAGGTCTAGTTATACTCTCAGTTGTGTCATTTTCACTTGACATTGTACTTCATCGCAAGTGACTAAATTACAATTAGAAAATGGCTAACAGAAAAAGCACCTGTACTGTAACCTGAGATGGGAAACTCAGAAGTGCTGCTTCTGCCTCAGATATCGCTGGAAATACTGTTATTAGTTAACCATTCTGCCCATGATGCACAAGTCCAAATGTGGTATATGCAATGTAAGAGGACACAGGACATGAGGATGCTTCTGTTTAACAAACTGGCATGGTTAATTTTGTTGAAAAGTTGTATCTGAAGATTTCTGTTTCTTATTTTAATCATAGAATCATAGAATCGTTAAGGTTGGAAAAGACCCTTAAGATCATCGAGTCCAACCGTTAACCTAGCACTGCCAAGTCCATCTAAACCATGTCCTCAAGCACCACATCTACCCTTCTTTTAAATACCTCCAGGGATGGAGACTCAACCACTTCCCTGGGCAGCCTGTTCCAATGCCTGACTACCCTTTCAGTGAAGAATTTTTTCCTAGTATCAAACCTAAACTTCCCCTGGCGCAGCTTGAGGCTGTTTCCTCTCGTCCTGTTGCTTGTTACTTGGGAGAAGAGACCAACCCCCACCTCGCTACAGCCTCCTTTCAGGTAGTTGTAGAGAGCAATTGTATTGACATTGACATTGAGCAACTGTCATTGACATTGTCAATACAGTTAAACCAAAAAAGGGTGAGTTGTGACAGTTCTGGCCTGGACTGGTTTTTTTTTCATAGTTTTTCATAGTTTGCTTACAACTCAATAGCAAAGAATGCCTCATCAATATATTGTGTACTGGCAGGAAAGCTGCTGTGATCTGTGGTATCAAAGTACTGAGACAGACACAAATTACTGAGACAGACACAAATACAACAAGTGGCCTAGTAGTTTGCATCTCTTGCAATATTATTTTGGACCTCTTTATGAATCTATTGGGAGGAAACTAAGCATTCCTTTTCTATGAACTAACAGTTTCTTAGTTGTGATTGTTTTGACTCTCCTGTAAATTCTCCAGATTTGTGTTGCTGAAATGATTAAATAATACACTGAGAATTTAAGAGGGAGACAAGGAGCTGTGGCTTGCAAAAAAACCTCCTAATTCAGTAGCTTTTCAAGGAAGTTGATTTTCCTCCTCCTTACACCAGTATTATATTGTATATCCAATATTGAAAAGTTTTTCCTTACTCTTACCCAGGTAAGTTAAAACAGACTTGATCTGCAAACCTTCCCTTCTCGTTCTGTTTTTTAAAAACTGTCTTAAAAATGCTTTTTTAAAAGGCTCAGTGAATGTACTACCATTTCATGACTATTTTGCATCTAAATCATTATTGCCCAACAATGAAAACAATGTGGTAGAATTCATGCAGAGGTCCTTTAGAAAAGATTTTATGTAGCTGATTACTTTGCAGCACAAAGTAAGTGCTTTGAGATTTATACGAATATTACTTAGTAACCTGAGATTTAATCACTGGGAACACAGAGTTAAGAATGCGTTGTGAAGTTTGGGGAATGGAGGAATGAAGAGGGAGGGAAGGATTCATAGGCAACATGCTTTTGTCACCTCAGGTCTATTGCAGGAAGCTTCAGTATAGATGTGGATTTCAGCTGTTCTTTGTTAAATTCTCCTTGCTCTGGGTTAGATATCTGGAAACATGCTTCTGCTGTCAAGTAAAATGATCACCTCTTCAGAGGCTGTGTTAGAATACGTACTGACTGAAGCTCACATTCTGCCCAAGCGTGTGTCTCTTTCAAGGGAGTTCTTGTTTGCTCCTGGGAACAATTGAACATAGGGAAGGGGTTCATCCCTTTTTCCGTGTTACTCATCTATTTGCAATCATGGTGTTCTCAGAAAGGTTATGTCAGATAGTCTCTCTTTTATTTTGCTTTCTATGGAGTTAAGGACATTGTATTATTTAAAAGATTTGTTGCCTTGAGGAACCTTGCATGCTGTTGCACAGCAAGCTACTATAATTAAATGGCTGAAAGCCACAGGGAGGCACTTACTATCAGCATTTCCATTTCTGTTCACTTAATTTTAAGGCTTATTTGTTTAGCATATTAATGCAGGCTTATACAAAGTATAGAATGTGGATATTTAAGAGAGGTGGTTTTCTGAGAACCATACTTCAATTTTTCCAGGATTTTATGTCTTGAAACCTTACATTTTAAGACGCAGTACTTCCTGAGAGGTCCCAATCACAATCTGTTTACAGAATTTCTGAGAAAATATTTGGCTATTACAGACTTGAATTATTTATTTCTAATATTCTTTTTCAGTTTTTTCCTTGGCTGCATATTTGGAATGTATCATGTATTCTTCTACAAGTTTAAATAAATGGAAAAAATGTTACATTTATTAATAAAGGGGTTTTAAAAATATTTTAAAGGATTTCTGTTCATTTCAAATGTGCATCCTTCCTATGCTACTGAAACAAAATAGAAAAATAGAAACAAGAAATTCCTTAAAGTAAGACTTGATATGCTAAGGAATTTTCTGTTAGGGTGAAGTTCTGATGGGTGTCTGCACTACAAAGTCATGTCTGTTGCCAAGACGTGCACTGTTGCACTCCTTGGTCAGTTCTGTGAAAATCCCTGTAGAGTTTTTTTCATATCTCATATCTGCCAACATACACATTTACAGAGGTAGTTACTGGAGGGGGTTGATATGCATTCAGGTGTGTTCGTGTTAAAGTGTACATTGCATCCCCTAATCCTGTGTCTTTGTTGTGCACAAGACCCAGATGATCTGGACAAACCCTTCCAGATGGAACAAGTAGAGATGTGCACATCCTTCCCCTCCCACTGCCTCAACCCGGGGTGCTTTTTTGCAGGAGAGTGAAGGAGAAGAGAAAGAAGGATTTTGTCTGTACGTACGTCCTGTGTCAAAAAGTGGTTCTTCGTTAGTGAAGCAGCAGTCCCTGTAAGAGTAACAGATAATTTTGAAGCTTATATTTTATTTTAGTTTGCTGTGCTTTGTTTCAATAATGGACATGGTTACTACTATAACTTTTGAATTTCGTTGCCTTCTGTCAATTTCTATTTTTCTATTCTCATTATGCAGATTAGATGAACTTGAAGCCTGCAGTCAATCACACACTAGCATGTAATAAAAATTTTTATTTGAATTATTGCTGTCTGATTCTGCCACATAAAATATTGTAGCTAGGTTTGGATTTTTTGAGTTAAACTGTTAATATCCCAAATTTACATATCACCACTTGCTTGTGAATTAAATTGCTATAATCACAGTGGCAATCGTGAGCTTCTGATTCTCATTTCAAGATTTTCTTCCTGCTGTGGGAGACTAACATGTGCATGGTCACCTCTCTGATAATGGAATCAGTAGTCCTAGATTTTTCATGTGTTATTCCATCTTCTCTTGCTGGGTAGGGCAGATACACATAACTGAATTTAAAGAACTTACTCCCCTTCTCCCAAAAGGAACATGGTCTTGTATACCCAAATACGAGCTGCTTCAGATACTAACAACTGCGCTTAGACTGGTAGGATTGCTTTTGCAAACTGCTCCTGCAGTTTGCTTTAGAATTTTGTGCAGGCAGTCCCATGTGTCGTTCATAACAGCTTTCTGGAAATCTGGTGAGATTTGTTTCCTCTCCTCCCCATGCCAGTCATCTGCGTTTGTGCTATGGATAAAGATCAGCAAGGTCAAAAGATAACTCAGCTGCAGTCTTTGAGGTAGAAAACCCAAATATCAACCAAGTCTTTTGGTCAAGACTATTGCAATAATTACAAAATCTGCTTGTGTAATTTTTTTCCTTTAAAAAAGATTTAAGCTACTTCTGAAAAATTAACTTTCTTTTAACAAAGATGTTTACTATGATGTGGTAGCTAGGTATCAATTACAATCTGATGATAGATATAATTAACAAGTTCAAATGTAGACCTGGAAAATATCATAATCTTTACTGATCTAATGCTCTAGGCAAAATATCCTTTATAAACCATTCCAGTGTGTTTTTGCAATCGAATTAAATTGGCACCTGCAAGGAATTGTCAAAACAATGCTAGAAACTCAAATTTAAACAATAAATCATTTGAGAGTGTCACTTTTATTATGCTATGATGAATATACATTATCCACTAGCTTTTATTAATGCATTACTTGCATTCTGAATGTGCAAGGGTTGTGTGTGTATATGCGTTTGTATTTTCAGCTACACCTATATATGCACACACGTGTATGTATTCGTACTGCTTTAAAGTATTGAGGAAGATGCGGTGGATTCCAGAAAGTAGAATCTTTTAACATCACTGACAGCAAAGCATAGATTCTTCATTAACGTCAAGCTTTTCCAAAAATGCATTGGCTGTTCATGAGTTTGTCTGCTGTGAAGCCAGCAGTCTGACCTTACGTAGAAATATTTTGCTGTGTGCTAAAACATGGATTTACACTTGGGAATAAGTTCTTGAATGTGAAGAAATCTTGATCGTTAATTCAAAGGCCTCTTGGAATGTGTATTATATTTTTGGTTTTCCTTTTCTACTGGTTTTGTGACAAGTTTTTCTGCGCATGTTGTCCCACATCAAAATGCAAACACCTGTAAGTCTGGCATAAATGCATTGTAATGTCATGATAAACGTCAGTTATGAATCCTATGGAGTTTTTCCTCTGCTGAGGATTAAGTATGTGATATCTCAGTATTGCATTATACCCAAACTTAAACAGCTCAGAGACCAAGTACTGAGCAGATGCCTCAAGTTGGAAGAAATGATGCAGGAGTAATGAGCATTTATTTTTATCAAAACAAGTAGGGTTTAGTGCGAAAAGAAATAAGGTCCGCTGAGTACTAATTCAGTCACTTTATCACTGAAATTGCTGCTGATTGGCCTTTAATGATTTTTCTCTTTGAAGCTCTTCATTCTCCCTGTTCCATGTGTCCCCTCTAATAAATACAGAGTACCTTATGGTAATTTAAGGTTGAACAATTTATTGGAATTTCCTGAATAACTGAATTAGACTTGCACATGGGGTATCTAAAATATGGGCATGAGGTACAAGATGGATACGTCTAGTCGTAAAGAGACCAGGAACACTGGCTCTCGATTTGATCAAGAGCTGATGACCATCTAAACAGAAATAAATACTGGTGCTGTGAAGACATTTTCTTGAGTTGTAATGTCAGATTCTAAAAAGACTAAAAACATGGGAACCTGTGCAGAATAAGCTTGCTTAGGCAAGATAAAATATATGCAGGTTACCTTTTAAAGTCTCCTAGAAATATATAGGATACTCCATTCAAAGCAGTTGGATCAATCAGAAAGAGGACATGTGCGTGATCGAGGCTTCCTCTGTTCCCATTTTATATGCATTCAGCAAGGGTAAGTCATCAGCAAAACTGCCTGGATGCTGCTGTGCTTGGCGTTACTCCTTTTGTGCCATTTCTTGCCTGATGTAGCTCCAGGTGGTCTCTGCTGTCTGAAAAATTCACAAGTATAATAGCTAACAAGATATTTAAATAAAAAAGTATTGCCTGCTGTTAGCAGTGCAGTTCTGAACCTCTTTGGGTCCAACATGACATCTGTAATAAAACCTGCCTTTTCACACGAAACCAAAAAAACCCTAAAACTCAGACTGCTTTATTGTTGTGTCACTGCTTTTTCTGGGAAGTACATCAGTAACCTTTTTCTCTCTGATCTTAGAAATCTTTGTCTTGTGCTTTGGGGATATTGCATTTGTTTTTTAAAGTTTGAACCTGGTGTGTTGTCCTGGTTTTGGCCAGGATAGAGTTAATTTTCTTCCTAGTAGCTGGTCTAGTGCTGTGTTTTGGATTTAGTACTAGAATAATGTTGATAACACACTGATGTTTTAGTTGTTGCTAAGTAGTGCTTACACTGGTCCAGGACTTTTGAGCTTCCCATGCTCTGCCCGGTGCACAAGAAGCTGGGGGGGGGGCACAGCCAAGGACGGCTGACCCAAACTGGCCAAAGATGATGATTATTTTATTATTTCCTCTTCCTCTGCTGTCCTATTAAACTGTCTTTATCTCAACCCATGGGTTTTACTTTTTTGCCCTGATTCTCTCCCCCATCGCAGTGGGGGCGGAGGGGGGGGTGAGCGAGCGGCTGTGTGGTGCTTGGTTGCTGACTGGGGTTAAACCACGACATGTGTCTTAATGTCATGGGGGCTTCAATATATCTGTCACTGACTCTGTCTGTGTTTCAGAGAAAAATGAGCATACGAGTTGCTGGAACTGCTGGCTATGCCACTGGGAAGCGGGGAAAAAGTGAAGTCAGCTTATTTTTACCAGGTTCACTGTGTCTGTTTACATGGCTACAGTCTCCGAGCTCCATGTAATCCGATGTACTGGAAGGTCTCAGGTGCCCAAACAAAGGGAGCTGTGGGTTAGCTAGCACAACATTTCACTCTGGGAACACATCTGATGTGCCTATGCAGATTTCAGTGCTCTTACTCAGTTATCTCATGTCATAAATACCTGTTGTCTATGATGGCAGAAATAAGTTAACTTGCTAACTGACTGCACTATCTACTTTGCAAGGAAAGAGCACAAAGGTAGCTTTTGGGAGATACATTTCTCTATCAAATGTGATCTATACCATGGCGAATTGTTTATGTGTTTTTGGCTTTGAGTTGATTAATTTTTATAATTAATGAATTCCCACAACTCAGATTTTCTAGTGGAATTATTCACAGATCTGTAGGTAAACATAAGAGAACATTAATTCAGAACTGGAGATAATTAGCACTTCTCATTAGTATTTCATTTTCAGTTGGTTACTCAGTCCTTATTATGTGAACTAAATTTCTTGAAACCTCTGAAAACTAGTTCACTTTGCAACTCCTGAGTGCTACTGCCTAAGAAAGTGGAGCTTTGCCTCCTAAGTACCGGCAGTGGTCAAAGTGACCAAGGCCAGAGAGGACTAGTGAGTGCTTCATGGTGCTTTAAAAGCATCCTGATAAAAGCAACCTGCCAATGCAAAGGGAGTGCAGCTGCTTAAATCCTACCACTTCTGGGTGTTTCTTGAGCTTAGCAGCCCCCATTAGTCCTAGGCAAGATTATAGCCTAGGAAGAAGCAACTTGCAGTTTCCATCTGAATTGTGTCCTTTTATTTAATTAAAGCCAAGCTTATCTCAAGTAGTGATCCCAATTCCTGAACTTTCTGGTATCTGGGTCAGTAACTGTCTGGCTATTGGAGTCACAGTCCATAGTAACACAGCCCATGCTGCCCTACAGCTCTGCAGAGATTCTGACTCTGTGAAATTAAAACAATAATGTATTTTGAGCTTCAGAATACCAATGCTGTCCAGCTGTGCCCATATGCACAGGACTTTCCTCTGAAATGCAAGATAGGTGTGTAGTTGGGTTTGCAATAAAAATATATAATAAAGTAGTCAGACCAAAGCTCAATCTGTTCAGCTCTCCTGTCCCTTAAGCAGCTGCTTTTAGCAGCATAATTGCTTTGTTACGAGCAAACAGGCAGAGCTGCTCTGCATGTGCCCTCCCTGCTGTCTGCAGCCCCAGGCCCCTCAGCTTTGGGGTGCTGGCTTTGTCATCGGCACATGCACGAAACGGCACAGCTCCAGCTTTCCTCCTCACCTGCCGGGTCACGCTCAGCTCCTGGTGTCTCTGCCGTTCCGACAGAGGAAACTCTCACGTGCTGGGTTACAACCACGCTCCGCAACCACCAGCCCCCCGTGCCTCGCGTTGCAGTGCTTGCTGTAGTCCTCTGCCTTGTGTGGTTTATGGCAAAACCGAGCCCTCCTGGGCTTCAGGAATGCGGTGTGTGTCTCCAAGCTTGAACAGCCCGGAGAGGGTTGTGGCACTGCTTGCTGGAGGATTTCCCCATCTATGTACACAGGTAAACTCTAAACATGTTTCCAGGAGCAGAGGGGGGCAGACCAAATTGTAATGAGGATGGGATTGAGGAGTTGTTAGAAGATGAGTTTAAGGGATGCCTGACAGGTAATGAGCAGGTCTGGTCCTAAGGGCTCCTGGGAGCAGTACATGTATCCGAACCATGGCTAAACCGTGCTGCTTTCGTGTCCTTTCTGGGCCAGCTCTCTCTTCCTTCTCTAGTTTAATGGAGGAAACCTCTCTGCCTTTAGCTGTGGCGTGGGTTAGAGTTCCTGTGACAACAGCACAGAGCCAAACTTCAGGGAGGCTCTTCAAAAGCCAGGTCAATGAAGGTGCGTTGCTTTTTAAGCTGTTTTGAATTTTTCCCATTAAAATAATTGAGAGGAAACAGGATATATGATTACTGCCAACTGAGAAAAACTTCCAGAGAAAGCTGAGGGTATATTTTAAATAAATTGAGTATCATATGTGTTTCTATGCATGAAAATGTGGGCAGAAGATGAGGAAAGAAGTGAGCCGTGTGGCAGTGGGTTTCAAATGGCTGTACTGGTTAGGCAAATTAATAACTGTAAGCATTGATACACATGAGGCTGCTGGGGTTCAGATGCTCCCATGCTGGTGCTTCAAGAAACTAGCTGAATCAATACACAAACAGTTGAAAGACAAAAAACCAAGCCAGCATCCAGCTTAAAGATTCAGAGAAGCAGCCCTTAAAAAGGACTTAAAAAAAAAAAAAAAAAAAAGGAAAAAAGTCTGCACTTCTACTAAGCCTGAAATGCAAACAAGACTAAAAGGAGCTTATTTATTTATATATGTTGGTGCTGCCCTGTAGCTAGTTAGAAAACATCTGTTTCCTAATGTTTATGGGTTTTTCTTAGACTCTAAAAATATTCTATTAACACCAACATTATCTTCTGTAATTACCGAAGCAGAGTCATTCAAAGATTCATTTAGAGCCATCACTCTTACTCGTGGACTTCAAAATACATGCTTTCTCCTTTTATGAATGAGAGAAAAGGTTTTATACAAGATTCCTTCCTTTCCTCTGTGTGTTTTCTTTGGCAGAAAAAACAAACTTTTATCCGAAAAGAAATGGACTGGGAGCTATGCAGAAAGGTAAGTTCAAAGCACAGATGTTTGGAGCTGTCTCCTCAGGACACCTATCCATAGCAACAGGGGCATGTCAAAAGATCATTTAGATAGATAGGATTCTGGCATTCTTCTAGCATCATTTTTTTTTCTCTTTGAGCCAGAAAAAAGTGGATTGAAAACTTGATTCTTTCTTCTGCCTGATGCTCTCTGTGGTGGCCACTTTCCCTGAAATCCTGCGAGCAGTTAGCCTCTCCAAACACCTTGTGAGGGATGTGGTTGACTCTGCTGTTGGGGCAGATGTTCTCCCTGGGGGAAACTGTTGAAATTGTTTTACAGCACCAGGGTGGGAGCTGCATGGAGAATATTCCAGCTATCTCCATAAGAGAACATAAATGTCCCGGCAAAGCTGCGTGGTAGTGTGCTGTTTTCACTTCTACCACGACTTTGCAAGGCCTGCATGCCCTAGCCCACGTGAACCGGACTTCTTAATATTGTACTTTCCTAGAAAGAAAAGAAACATACATACATACATGGTAAACAGTGTTAGTGCATCACATTGTTTATTTAGATTTACTCTGAAGGAATATTAAATATCACATCATATTCATGTGAGAGTTGTATCACTAAACTTACAAGGAAATATAATCAGCTTTTAGTTAAATAAAATTAACTGACAACCAGCAGCATTCAGTGTCTCCAGTAACCCGAACAAAGAGTTTTAGTAAACGTGCTGATGCGATATCAGTGAAATTATTTTTCACAGGTAGCGTGGGAGGAGGGATGTTGGCCCAGCGGCAGGCGTGGCCCCGGGCTGCCCTGCGGGGCTGGGCCACAAAGGCAGCACCAGGGGCTCTCTCAGGGCTGGCGCCCAGCTGGAAAGCAAACACAGAGCCACCTCCTGCCGAGCAGCTCCTGTCCTACCCCTGAAAGCAAAACTCAGCCTGCCATTTACCAACTCTTGTTTCTGTCAACATCCCTCATCAAGAAAGTAAACCTGAGCGAAGCAACTGAAAGTGTGCTGTCTGAGCATCCGTGTGTTTCCTTTCCAACAGAAGAATAACCCTGGCTGCCGTGAATCCGGGGCAGTACGGTTCTTTGATCCCGCTGCAGAGAAAACTCTGTATTTCAGCACAGCAATATGCTGACAAGAAGTTTGTATCTTTAATTGCCTTAGTTTTATATAACTTGCATTTTATAATTTATAGTTGATTTAACTTAAAAGTGCAGGAGGATTTTAAGAAAGAAACACGTTTTATCCACATCTTCCTCAACTGTTTTTTAACCTGTTTCCTGTTTTCTGTGAAGCTCTAGAATGGTTCTTCACCTTTTGTTACTGTTTCTGACAGTTTGCTCTGTGTTTGCATTCAAATCAGGCACCAGAACACTAAATGGGTGGGCATTTTTACAGTGGTTAGTTGGATTGTTTTCTATAAGAATTATTTTTATCTTCCAGGAGGAAATGTTTTCACTTGAAGAACTGTGGCCAGAATCTTGTCCCCAGTGAACAACCCCAACAGAGCTGCTGATGTGACTGTAATCCCAAAGTGCAGAGGAAGGGAGCACAAGGCTGAGGGTTTGCTGTGTTAAACTGGGGGTCCATTGGGGCTGGTGTTCTTTGCAGCGGCAGGAATGAGTGAAGCTTTGCCATAGGAATGAATGCTGACTTCTTAATGAGAAAAAGGTGCAGTTAAGCAGCTGTACCTGTGTGTAATACCCCACACCAGCGGGCTTTCTGGTGCCGTCAGTGGAAGGCTTTGTCTCATGTGCTTTGTCAGCTGCCAGTTGTTAGATTTTACATACATTGCCCTTCCAACCCTGATCATCCCTTTTCATTCCGTTACCTTGGCAGCCTGAATTGGGTTTGCATGGCGAGGGCCACAGGGGTGGCTTCTGTGAGAAGCTGCTAGAAGCTTCCCCTGTGTCCCATAGAGCCAAAGTCAGTCGGCTCCAAGATGGACCTGCCTCTGGCCAAGGCCGAGTCCATCAGCGATGGTGGTAGCGCCTCTGGGATAACATAGTTAAGAAGGGGGGAAAGTTTCTGCGCAACAGCAACTGCAGCCGGAGAGAGAAGTGAGAATATGAGAGGAACAGCCCTGCAGACACCAAGGTCAGGGAAGAAGGAGGGGGAGGAGGTGCTGTGGGTGCCAGAGCAGAGATTCCCCTGCAGCTTGTGGAGAAGACCATGGTGAGGCAGGCTGTCCCCCTGCAGCCCATGGAAGACCCCACACCAGAGCAGGTGGGTGCCTGAAGGAGGCTGTGACCCCGTGGGAAACCCACACTGGAGCAGGCTCCTGGCAGGACCTGTGGCCCTGTGGCGAGAGGAGCCCACGCGGGAGCAGGTTTGCTGGCAGGACTTGTGACCCCACGGGGGACCCACGCTGGAGCAGTCTGTTCCTGAAGGACTGCACCTGTGGAAGGGACCCACACTGGAGCAGTTCGTGAAGGACTGCAGCCCATGGGAGGGATCCCACTCTGGAGCAGGGGCAGAGTGTGAGGAGTCCTCCCCCGAGGAGGAAGGAGCGGCAGAGACGACGTGTGATGAACTGACTGCAACCCCCGTTCCCTGTCCTCTTGTGCCTCTGGAGGAAGGAGGTAGAGAAATCGGGAGTGAAGCTGAGCCTGGGAAGAAGGGAGGGGTGGGAGGAAGGTGTTTTAAGATTTGATTTTCATTTTCTCATTACCTTACTCTGATTTGATTGGTAATAAATTAAGCTAATTTCCCCAAGTTGAGTCTGTTTTGCCCATGACAGTAATTGGTGAGTGATCTCCTGTCCTTATCTCGACCCACGAGCCTTTCATTATATTTTCTCTCCCCTGTCCAGCTGAGGAGGAGGAGTGATAGAGTGGCTTTGGTGGGCACCTGGTGTCCAGCCAGGGTCAACCCACCACACAGCCCTCACATACAATGTGTCCAGGAACATGCCCTCACAGATAAGGAGTGGTCTTGCCCTGTTGGTGTGTTGCTGGAGTCACTGGAATTTGTCTGGGCTATTACCACAAGGAGCCTGTGTTAAAGGGTAATTTAGAGTTATGTTCTCTTTCATTGCTCTTTCCTCCTTCTTTCCTTTCTTCATGATTCTCATCATAGTTACCTATTTATTTTCCTTTCATTTCCTTCTGTATTGTTGTTGAAACATCATTCTCCAATGCAGAAATTGTCGAGGCCTTTTTCAGGCTTACTCATTTTTATTGTACCAGCCTTATAGAATCTGACTTTGTATATAAAATTTTGTTCTGGTTTTACTACAAATTAAAATGTCCTGATCTCCAGAAAATCTCCAATTGCAAGCCAGAACTGTGACCATGCTATAATGTATTTCAAACTTACAAAGTCTGTTGCCTAAGTAAGTGAGATCATGGAGATGTCCATCTGGTTTGAAATCTAGATTAACTCGTGTATTAGTAGCAGCCTGCTGGTTCTGCTTGCTGTTGTTATTGAACACACACTAATTGTGTATATTATGTATTATTTCCCTTTCACCTCCACTCCAGGCCTGGAAAGAATAGCTTAATTTAGTGGATAAAGGCTATAAACTCATGTACTTCAAGTTCCCAAGTGTCTACTGCTTCAGACAATTGTGAAACACCTTCTTTTGGTCGTATTGCAGAGAATCTCCCTAAATGTCCCTACATCTCTGATGCTCAAGACTAGCATTAGTTTCAAGAACAAGTCCATGTTACTAAGGCAAATCCTGTTGGTTGAGGTACTATCTAGAACCTCTAGTACCCTACAGACCTGAAAAAGCAGAAGACATCCATGTGAAGGACAGGTTCTAGTCCCAACCCATTGCTCCAACGCATTGCTGATGTGATTGTCAATAACTTGTGTTTACAAGTACTTTTTTACACATGTGCATCGTCTGGAATTTTAATTTCTTGTTTTCTTTCTTGGGAAGGGGATACAGGATGTATTTATTACACATGAAACAGTGCATGTATCCATCGTGACTTCCCTCTCTACCTGTATTCTTTTCCATCAGGTTCTTAGTTGTCCTGTCTGCAAAAACATACTCTGTGGCCACCCTGTCCAGATGCCATCTCCTGGTTAAGGGCTAGCCAGCAGACAGCTACTTGCTTTTTTTTTTTTTTTTGTCATTACAGCTGCTTGGTAACGTGCAAAAAATTTGTTTGCCCTGAAGCCCAGGAGCTTTATAACCCATTGATCTCCAAAACAAACTGTAAAGACTCAAAATCCATTAGCAATCTTCAGGTTAGCGGTGTGAAAAACATAGGTCAAGATCCAATATGTGTAGAAAGCTGTTTCTGGTAAGGATATGTCATAAATCATCAACTACTTGGTTCAACTCATACTGTCTATGTGGATCTCACTTCTTCTTGCTGCTAGGGCTTTTGTCTAGTTTTCACTTGCAGGCCAGAAAGTAAATATTGGCAAGTTCAGGCCTTCACATCATCAGCTATTTGGGATCCATGTCTTTGTAAAGTACTCTGTACGCTTAGCTCTATATACAAATAGAAATGACTTAGATACCACTTATTGAGGATTAATATGTAGGATGAACTACAGCTTTACACTACATTCTAGTTTTGCCATTTGGCTGTTTAAACTAGAGGATTTATTAGTTCCTATTTATGCAGAGCTACTTATTCATGGTGCTTGCTGATAAATAAGAAATTGGTGTCTTACTTGGCAGAGTTTGCTTTTTTCTTCTCTTGTTTTTACGTTTTAAACACGAGTACATGAAACTGTGACAAGTTTTCTCCGGTGGCATGGGTGAGAGAAGGGAGAAAAGAAGCCATATACCTGTTTGGCTATCTCTCATGCTAAATTGTATTGGGCCGGATTTTCTCTTGGGCTCAGATACTGTTGACATAGGATTACAAAATGATCCCAAGGGGAAATGCTAAAGTTTGGTGTTTTTCAGGCTGCTCTGGCATTGACTGAGATGAGCAATGCCTAGGTGCTAGTGAGTCAGCTGAAATGGAGGTATGAGTTGCCTTTTCCCTGATATATGCTGGCTCAGACATGCCTGGCCACGGGGCTTTGTGCCAGATTATGGCACTTTTCAGCTGCTAAGATTTCTCCTTCCTGGAAAGGATTCAGACTTACTCATTTATAGTCAGATTTAGTCTTTCTAGGATAAGGCAAAAGGAGAGCTGAGGAACTGGCTATAGGCCACCATCATTAATAGATGAGCTCTGGAGTTCATCACTGCAGCCATACATGAAAGAAAGAGGAAGGGCTGTTTCACAAACACCATAAGTAAATTAGTTGTTTGCTTTCTCAGTAAATTGCATTTTAAAAGGCATTTGATTTCCAGTATTAAACATTTCTTAGTGAAGCAGTTGTTCTTGTGGACAATACCCAGCTTCACTGTAACTGAAGATGTACTAGAATTTATGCCATGAATGAGGGCTGGAGACTCTCCATCCCACCTGGCTCTCCTTTTGGGATTTGGATTTAGGTGTTTCTTTATGATCGCTCCTCAGTTAAGTATCTGAAAAGAGACTGTGCTGTTCTCCTAGAAAGTCTTGGAAGCTCTCAGCTAAGGTCTGCTGTGAGATGAGTTGAACAGCACTTTTAGAAATTTTTTTGCATTCAGTTTGAAAGCTGAAAATGCAGTTCTTCTGGAAAGCACTCTTTTTCAGTGTGTTGGGCTCCACGCATGGATGTGACCCATCCCTGCCGCTGTTTGCTGCGGAGCCGGAGGCTTCCCTCCCCGCTCCGTCCTGCCCTCTGACAGCCGCCCCCAGAGACTGGCAGGTGTGGATCCATTCAGAGGAGTAATTCTCTGGTAGGAGAGAATTTTCCTCTTCTGCTGCCAGAGCAAAACAAAATATTGAAGGCAGTCAAAACTGAGACATAATTTTTTTTTTGTTTTCCTGTGCCTTTACTGGCAGGAAACCAAGTCATGAGAGCTCATTTTCAGCTCAGTATTCATCCAAATATCTTCGCCTGCCTGGGGAGCTTTGCACCTGCTGTGGGGTACTAGAAGGACCTGAGGGGAGAAGGAAAAAAAGATCAATCCAAACCTGAGAAGAAGCACAAAAGAGAGGAGATCTTTTACGTCCTAGAAGTATGACATTTATAGGAATAAAGCCTTTCTGTGACCCTTGCAAAAGCTCAAGTTGACAGTTTTTTCTCTTGCTGCATCAAAAAAGATGGATCTCAACAACCTGGTTTATTCTCTCTCTCCTTTTTTCATCTTTTTATGTCCAAAAGAAAATTGATGTGTTTTCTGTGGTGCGCTCAGCGACACAAAGACTATACCTAGCGTGTTGCACGCTAGCCATTCATTGTCTATGAGAGAAATCTTTGATCCTTTGATATGACATGGCTTTCAAGTAGCATTTGCAATTGTTGCTCATTGAATTTTTGGGAGATAAATATTCTTCAAGAAGCATAAAGGATCCTCTCGGCTTCATTATGCTCTCAGCTAAATTTAAAAATGTACATTCTTACTGAATGAAAAGTTAGTTTACTTTTTGCCTGGTTTTCTATGTTGACTGATTTCTACCCAGTTCAACACAGACATGAAGAACTCCACAAAATAAGATTCCTATAAATTTCATTAAAATAAGCTGCTGGGAAGAGGAAAGAAACCCTAGGAATACCACAGCGGAGGCAAAGGCATCAGTCAGAGCTACTTTTCTTTCACACCAGTATCAGAAGTCCCTAGAAAAAAAACACTCTAGGAAACTCGACTGATTTCCTCACCCTTCATATCTGTGGAACAATTTGTTTCCAAGAGTGTACGTACCATTAACTAAATCCTTAAAAATGAAGGGGCGCAGTCTGTGCCCAGTCCTGAGTGTGACTGGACTGCAGAGACAGTGTGAAAGTGCATGAGGATGGAAAGGACACTGGGCTGTTGAACGACATGGATTTATACTGGAGGAGAGTTTTAAAAAGGATGATGACGCAGATTAGCTATAACTGGCCTTGAATATCAGCCTGTGATGTGGAAATCTTAGAAACTCAACATTTGATAAGATATCCTGACACCCAGTCTAGCCTGGGAGGTGGATCTCCCTGCATGAAACACATCTTTCGTGCCTGTATGTTGGCACACATACAGGAGCAAATGCAGCTGGGCAGGGACACGCACAGGCTCTGTACCATCAAGTACAAAAAGGGGAATAACTTACATGGGCAGAAGCACCATCATATAGATGTAACTCTGTCCCCTCTCTGTATATGCTGGCATATCTGAAATGCAAGAGGATTTTCAGACTAGATAAGGACTAGAAAACAAGAGTACCTCTGCTTTGATTAGTGCTTGACTAAATGTAATGAAAAGAAAATGCATGCTGAAGCGCCCGAGCACTCCTTGTTCATTTAGATAGCTTGCCTTTATCTACTGAGTGAGAGAGTGGTTTTGTTCAGGCGCGCTTTCAGCGATGATGACAGGAAGACATCACAAATTACACTCTAAATTATAATGGCTCAAAATCTAGCTAATTATCTAGGTCTGAAATTAATTAAGTCTGCCTTTTCAGGTCCTGTCCCAGTTGCCTGTTGGTGGTTTGTTTTTTTTTTTTCCTTCCCTGCTGCTCATATCTGTTTTCTGTCACTTCAGTTCTGGATATTGTCTGCTTTCCCCTACAGGTCTTGGATGATGCACTGAACTGCTTTAAATCTGGTCTTTCCTGGACATCCCCTTCCCCACGCATCTCCACCCTGCCTGGCAAAGCTGTTTTGCATCTCAGCTGCGTAACAGTCCCTTGCAATTCACAAAGAATCAATTGCAAATCACAAAGCTGTCTTAACACATCCAGAGATGACAGGAAAATGTTTAGGACTATTTCCCCAGTGCCCAGTCCGAGGTTGGTCAGCATGACAAACAAAACTTGCACTGTGGCTTGAAATGCTAACCTCACATCACTCCTGTGCATTTATTCTGACCCGCGAAGGAATGCAGTAATGAAATTGGTACACACATGGTGCTAGTGCTGCTGTCTGTAAGCCTGCTCTCAGGGGCAGATCTTGCCCCTCCTGCAGTGCCCAGCTCACTGGGAGAAATTCAGGGAGCCCAGGCTGGCCGCCTCAGCCCTCTGCCTCCCGAGCCAGTGGACCCCAGGGAGCCAGCACCTGGCTGCTGTCCAGGGATGTGCCAGGGATGCGGCTCCTGACGGCTACCCAAAATATAGTGCCCAGCAGCCTGGGGACACCTGTGAGCATCAGTTTCACACTGAAACAGCAGTGTTGCAGATCGCGGGATCAAGCTCTGTTGATCTGAGCTTGCTACTGTCAGAGAGTGAAGCTGCACGGTCCCAGACTCCAGCCACAGCCACCACCAAGGGACCTACACTTCAGTGGTGGGTGAAGTGACCAACATGCAATGTAACATGCATATCATGCTCATGTACACTGCCTGAGAGGCAGCGTAGCTGAAGGGATTTAAGGTTGAAGAGCTTGGCTTGTATCGGGAATACTGTGGCCAGCAGGACCAGGGAGGTGACAGTGCCCCTGTACTCGGCACTGGTGAGGCCGCACCTCGAGTCCTGTGTTCAGTTTTGGGCCCCTCACTACAAAAAGGACATTGAGGTGCTGGAGCGTGTCCAGAGAAGGGCAATGAAGTTGTGAAGGGTCTAGAGCACAAGTCTTATGAGGAGCTGGGGGAGGGAGCTGGGGTTGTTTAGCCTGGAGAAAAGGAGGCTGAGGGGAGACCTTATTGCTCTCTACAACTACCTGGAAGGAGGTTGTAGCGAGGTGGGGGTCGGTCTCTTCTCCCTAGTAATAAGCAATAGGACGAGAGGAAACGGCCTCAAGCTGCGCCAGGAGAAGTTTAGGTTGGATATTAGAAAAAATGTCTTCACTGAAAGGGTGGTCAGGCACTGGAACAGGCTGCCCAGGGAAGTGGTTGAGTTTCCATCCCTGGAGGTATTTAAAAGAAGGGTAGATGTGGTGCTTGAGGACATGGTTTAGTGGTGGACTTGGCAGTGCTAGGTTAACGGTTGGACTCGATGATCTTAAGGGTCTTTTCCCACCTTAACGATTCTATGATTCTATGATTCTATGATTCTAAGAGTAGTTGTGCAATATCAATTCTAAAGCCAGATATACCCATCCTTATTATAAAGAGAAGAAAGACAGCTCTTAATCATTTTTGTTTTCAGGCTATTGTTTTTGCTTTCCTTGTGTATTGTGAAGGAAAGAATGAGAAATCCCTTTGAGGAGAGAGCAGAAAACATTTATTAACTTGAAAGAAAGCTACCAGTGAAGTAATTGTCCTAAATAATAGTGCCAGATAACAGAACGTATTTTAAATCAAAAGTTATTAAAAATGTGTGGTTCTTTCTTCCAAAGTTAAGATGTGATGCTGCCTGTCTCAGAAACTATAAGATTGCTAGGTGGTACATGAGAGTTTTATGAAGAGATTTATCAGTAGAGATGCAGCTACACAGTGGAAGCACTGCTAATACCTTCCAGAGCTGGATGATGGGGAAGCATGCCAAATAGCTGACTGTCATGCACAAATTTAACTTTAAGGCAGACAGATAACAAAATCCACCTTCTGAGAAGCAAATGGCAACTGGGTTAGGAAATCCGAAGAGCTATTACACATCTGTTTTGAAATGTTTCTATTGTTTTCAATTGGAAGTGTTTCAAAGAAGAATTATTCTGGTTTTCTTAATACAAGATTGATTTTCAAGTTTTAGACATGTGAAAGTTTCTAAAATTTTAGGCAGATGATAAATTTCTCCATGCACATTCTCCTTGGGTAATGTCCTCTTTAGTAATCCTGGGTCAATGTGCACCTGTCATAGGTGAGAAGAAACTTCCGATTTCTGTGGAAATAAATTTGGCTGCTACTGCTCAGGGAACTAGAGTACTCCCTTACAAACAATATAGCGCTTCTTAAACAATAACAACAAAGTATTTTGAAATGTGCAGCTGTCACAGTTTGGGACATTTGTATGTCCCAAACTGGGTTTTAATGGATCCCAATTTTTCCCTGATTTGGAGAAATCAAGAGGAATCAAAGTTGCCTTTAGAGTAATTAGGCCCTGACTGTGTGTATATGTAAATGATCTATGCAAAATGTATGTATAGCATGCAATGTATGTATAAAATGTAAAATAATCTATAAGTGTAGTATAAAAACAAATTCTAGATCTTGCAGGCCTTCTATCGCCATTTGCAGCTTATTATGCAAGGTGATACAGCATGAAATCAGGCTCATAAAGGTTTTGTGCTAATTAATACATGATTACTACTTCCAAATTAACATCTATTTTTTACTTTTCTAAAACCACACAGAATGGATTTCCTTTAAAGCATTTCTTTGCTACCAATTTTTTAAGCTTTTGGAGGTTTTCCTTGCAGTGCCAAGTGGCATATCTAGCAGAAAATAGCTGGAAATTGTTGACTTCCTTTTCAAGGCATTTAATTCAGAATCCATGGGACTTCCAATCTTACTGGTTTATGAACTACCAATTGTTTGGATAGCTGCTGCTGCCTTCACATTGCCACCACAGCTTTCTGGGGGCAGAAATGCACAGAAGTTTGTTTGCAGGCATTTGTGTTTGCATGCATTTAATGTCACCACAGGATACAAATTCATAAAGACATGAACATAGATAAAGGCAAGAAGAGTTGTGAGATTCAGGAACACCTTAAGATGGACTTTCCTCTTAATAGTTTCATGGTCGGGTGCTCTCTTTGGTCTTGCAAAGTAAACACTGAAGGTGAGAAAGGACCATGTTGCAGATCTGGGATGACTGAATTCAACTTCAGGGTGTCAAGTGGCGTCCTCCTGGAAACCATCAAAGAGTTTCTCTCAGATACCTTTTAAACAATGATGAGTATCACCACTATGTATTCAAGGTTTGTCAGGCCTTGGGAGTTTATTGATGGTTTCAATACATAGGAGTATCTAGAGAATCCCTACCCCATCTGCCCTACAGTGCTCTGCTGATTGACTGCCCTGTTGTATTTACAACTGTCTGGAAAAGCACATGTTACTATGGTTTTCAGGAAATCAGAGCTATTTTTTTCTAAGAGTAAGAGACTGGCTCTCTAGTGGGCTACTGGGATGGCCTGGAGAGATACAAGCTTATGGTCTACCACCTTGAGTAATTCTGCTTCTTCTTAGAAATAATGGTCATAGACGTTGACAAAGCATGCATAACAAATGCTGCATTTAGAAAATTGTACTGCCTACAGTTAAGTTGTCTGTACTATGAAAGTGCAATTTCCAAAACTGTAGCAATTCATGAAGGATGCAAAACAAACTCCGCAGTGATCATACAGAGTCCACCCTGTTATCATTGTTCTAGATAAAGCACGAAAACAAGATGTTGTGTTAGGAGAATGAAGAGCTGTTGATGGATACTAACTGGGAAGCTTAAGGTAACTGAATGATACCTGCTTAAATGAAGCCTGCAGGCTGTGTTGTGCAGATCAACAGTGAGAGCAAGAGAGGGAGAATCACTGAGAAGCGTTAAAGTTCAGAAACTTTCAGAATTCTTTAAAACCCCAACAATTGCTAACTGTTTGACCACAGTTGACGAGAGCATGCTATCATGGATTCCTTGCTTTCTGCTTTGAGGAAAAACCTATGGTTTTGGACATGTGCCTTCTCACATTCTTACAAATCACTTACTATGTCTTATGGTGCACAGAAGCACAGTAAAAGCATTGTTGTTTGAACAATGATAGGGTTTTTATTGCTATAAGTTAAATTTGCAGTATATTTTGTGTACTATATTTATTTTTAATACAATAGAGAGTGGTCCACTGGCAGAGAAATGGCAGTACTTAATAAATGCACTGTGGTTGCTTTCATGAATTTTAGTGATTTCTTAGTATTTTAGTGATGTAGATGATTTCACTTTATGGGAAATGTCAGGGATAGCACAGGACTTTTCTTGCAGGGCACTGAGTAAGAGTGTGTAGGTGTATGGAAGATCATGTACAATCATCACAAAAGTTGTTGCATGTCTTTGGTATGCCTCCAGGAATTTCTGTATTTGTAAAGTGTGTGCTAGAGAATTTGTCTGTAGGACAGAGGAAGATGACAACTTCATTGTCTAAATGTGGGGTTTACTTGAGAAAATTCATAAATATTTATGATTGAGAATATATGCAGAGAAGGGAATTTCCTTGAATATTTATACATCAGTGAAAATGGAAAAAAATATATAAAAAGCACATACATATAAAAGACAAAGCCAACAACAAACTTTAATTTCTAAATAGTGAAAACAGTTTGATACACTTGGACCTTTTGTTTATCACAAAACAACTGTGACCTGTTTTTCCTCTTGAGAGCCTTGTGAAGAACCCTAAGGTATTGAAGTGCTGAAAGACCAGAGGTGATAATTCTTGCTTCATGTTAGAAAGATTTGTTTCCAGCATTGGAAAGCAAGGGAACCTTGCAGCAGTCTAGTATTTTCACAGTGTTAGAAGTTTTCCAGAGAATGGAAAAATAAAAGAAAGTAGAGACAGAAAGAAAAGAGTTCATAGGAGGGTGTGGTAGAAGGAAGGAAATGAAACAACAGATGGAGAATGTTGTTCAACACTACCCATCTCTACCCATCGTTACCCTATTCTGGTATGGGCTTCTTGTTTCACCATGCACTTCTCTCACACACGTTTCCTAGTTATGGGCCTCCTTACAGCCTTTTCACCAGCCCAAACCTGAAGCTTGTCTACTTTTGCCTACCTATGACAGGTTCCTCTTGTGCTGTGCTTCAAAGATGCTTTGGTCTAGATGCAGCTGCTCAGTTAACAGGACACCAGCTGTGTTTTTCTCCTTCTGCATCTTCTATCAACAACACATTTCAAGGAGCACCCCAGCATGCAGAATACTTGGATGTGATGGACCAAGCAGATGAATGTGACTCAGGTAATAAAGGACTTTGTAGAGAGCATTTCCTGTTAAGACATGAACTGAAATGGTAAAACTCTGTGCAGATTAGAGAGATTTAAATTAGATTTCCAGAAGTGCTATTTTAGGACTCTTTCTCCTAATGTATGAGGTTCTTTTGGTATTGAAGGAAAAAAGGCCCATTTGGACCTGAATAAATAAATAAATAAATAAATGCATATTAATTTATTTATTATTTTATTTTGGACTAGCATTCTTGGCAGCCTTGGGTCAGCCCAAGAGTGGCTGCAGTTAATTGAGACTGCTACTGGAGCACAGTTTCCAGGTTAGTTTTGTCCAAAAGGGATCTAGATTGCATGGTGCAAAACCTCCAGGATGCAAACCATTGTGAAGACAATTGGGAGATTTACCTCTAAGGGAACTTCTGATCCAAACTAAAACTCTTTTAGCGACTCCCTTTGTTTTTTGAAGTGCCTGAGTTAACATCTATATTGGATTTAATTACCTGTGGTTTTCTCTTTTTACAGCGTAACTGAAATGTAACTGAAAATTCATTTATATTCTCTTTCATTTATATTTACTTTTTGTCTAAAGAGTTCACATACTTGTTTACCAATGACATTTTGAACCCAAAGGAATAAATCTGATCTTGCCAGATTTATTAGTAGTTTAAATTTTTTTTCTATCATCTTTATGATGCTTTGTCTTCTTTGAAAGCAGTGTTATCAACGGAGGGGAAATATAAGGGCACTCCTCTATGGTTGTAGTTGGTAAATTTTGGTGTCCAGCCAAGCAAAAATGACTTCTACTTTTAACTGAGCTATTGTAGTCATACTTATGGTCATAGTATTAATGAAAGTGACTTGGGGAATAATCTTAATGTCAAATATGTCAAATATGCACATGCCAAATATGGGCATCAATCCAACGTCGAGCAGTTTCAAAGCTCACAGATCTCATGAATCTTTACTGGTGTCTGTACAGTATAGAGATTCACAGAATAGAGCCAGCCTGAATTAACAAATGTGCAACTACATTAATGTTGTGGATCTTCCAAAGTGAATCTCTTGGTTATCGCCATTTACTGCAATCTGGTTCACACCATGGAGTGGTCTCGGAAAGGGCAAAACTGGTTTCTTTTGGATCTGTAGCACATCTGTGCCGCACTCCAGTCATGGGATTTGTCTCACCCAGTTTCAGTAATGGCAACTAGGTCATAGCTTTCTAGCAGCACAGTGGCTTCCAGCTCCTCCTGTTTGTTGCCCATGCTGCATGCATTGGTGTAGAGGCACTTCAGCTGGGCTGTCGGCCATGCCACCTTCTTAGAGGAACACCCCTTAATTCCTTTGAGGTATTTCACTGGTGTTTCCCTGTCGGCTCCTCTTACCTCAGGAGCCCCTGGCTCATCTCTATAAGACCTTGGCATGTCATCCCACAGCTTATCGTGGGCAAGCCTGATATTATCCCCCTCACGCTTCAAGTCTAGTTTAAAGCTCTATCAATAAGCTTCACTAGCTCGTGAGCAAAGACCCTCTTCTCGCTTTGAGAAAGGTGAATTCTATTCAATGATGTCAGCAGGCCTGGTGCTGTGTAGGCCATCCCATTATTGAAAAACCCAAAATTGTGGCGGTGACACCAGCCATGGAGCCATGTATTAATAGACTGGGTCCGTCCGTTTTTTCCAATGTTGCTGCTCATAGCTGGAATGATAGAGGAAAAAATAACCTGTGCTCTAGATTCCCTTACGAACCATCCCAAGGCCCAGAAGTGTGTTTTGATTGCCCTTGGACTACATGTTGCAGCTTCATCGCCTCCCACATGGAAGAGCATTCCAGACAGTGTCAAAAACACTTCTGAATTTCAGATACAAATGTAGCTCTTTTTGTTTCTCATTATTGACTTTTAATAAAAACATCTTGGCTCCTGTTTTGTTAGCTGGCTAGATCTATAATTTCCAATGCCACCTTCTTCCCTTTTAGTAAAAGACAGCCATTGTATCTAGTTTTCCCTGTTCCTCCTGGACCTTCTTACAGCAGACGTTCTTAAAGATAATCAATGAAGACTGAAACAGAGAGGAAGCAGTAAAAAAGTTGTCTTTTAAAAGTGCTGAACTGTTGCAAAGTAACCATTGCATTCATAGTTGTAAATTCTACTACCTTGGTATTCATTCATAAACCCATACAGCCTGTTGCTCTCACACCAGTGAAAGTAAAATTACACTGCCATGGGAAAAATCCTTGTCCCATCAACATCTGTGGGGATTCTGCCACGTATGTGAGTGCTTTAATCCCTCTGTTTAGTGAAGATACATCCAGCATCTACATTTCTTCTTGTGCCTACAGCTCCGTATATTTTTAGCTTTGACAATGCTTGGTCTGAAGTCAGCTTTTCCTGCCTTTCAGAAATGCTAATTGGTGGGACGCTTTTCTCTCAAGGATGGGAATTTCAAGGGGAAATGGCAACTTAGCTTGGTCCAGCAAACTGATTTGGAAATTTTTCGAACCTTTTTTTGAGCATGCAGCATGCAGCAAGAAGATAAAGGATTAGAACTACATTAGAGTAAGAATATGCAGTTCATCTCCTAAAAGTCTGAGAGAAAGGGGTTTTTATTTAAATTACTGTGTTTATGTCAACACAGAGACAAGTGCCAGGCATAGAGAGCCAAGCTAACTTCAAACAACCAGCTCTAGAACTGAAGGTACCATAGATATATCCATGGAGTGTCATCCATGTTAGTCTATATGCAATCCTGCAAAAAGAACTTACCTGAAACTACTGTATCTGAATGACATTTGCCACCAGTTTGGGTATTTTAGCACTGTATCCTAGTATGATTTGACTCCACACAGCCTCTGAAGTTGCTTAGATTATATGGCAATGTTAAATGGTAGCTGTATAAATTTCCACATGCAGTCTTGGGAGTCAGACATTTTGGGTATCTTCTGAGTTTAAATTTCACTTGATTTTTGGATCTGAACATGTCACTCAAAATTCTTGTACTTAAAGCTGGAGAATCAGAGGGAGATTGCTCTGGAGTCATATATGCTTAGACTCTAAAAGGAAGCCACTTTCAGAGCCCTGCCTGTAGCATAACCTTAATCCCTGCCTCCCAAGAGTATTCTGATGATAAATTAGTACTTGCAAAAGACTCAGAATTGAAAAGCACTTCACAAGTGCCAGGCACTGATGATAAAAATTACCAAGTCCTCCGTTACTCTGTTATTTACTGTGACTGAAAGAGGTGCACCCGATTGTATGGATTTATTTTTAATCTTTCCTGACTGAAACAGATGGAATCTCTGCAGAGCACCGTCATTGTTTAAGAGACACCTTCCCCCAACTTTGATTACTTTGAAAAGCTAAATTTCTGATGCGGGAAAACGAAACCTAGTTCAAAGCCTAGATACTTATAGGGCTCTTCTTTAGTTCTTCCTCTCTAGCTTGACAGAGTTTTCAAGCTGTTAATGCTTAAATATTTTGCAAATTACTCCCTGAGTATCTCATTTTCCACAGGAAAACATTCAATTTTAATTATTCAGCTGAACATGAAAGCATGTCTAGCTCTAAGCAACCAGACAGTCTGCAGCTCTGATTAGCCACCCAAGCATAAGCATTTTGCAGCTTTGATTACTCATCCAGTTAGGAAGAGTTTCTAGTTCTAATACAGAAAGATGATATTTTGCAGTAAAATAAAGGCAAAACTTTGATTTGAAAATGACAGAGATGAAGGCTTATTTCCTCTTCTAAAGAGACCTGATGTGTTCTGATACATTTGATGCTACATCATGGAGAATTAAGTATATTGACTCTATTGTGGAGAAAGCTTCAGTAGTTTTTGCTGTAGGATATTCAACTGTTGAGGTTGAATTTGTTATAGGCAACCTCACCATATTTCTAAAAGTTCTGGAAATGACACCAGAAATTCTAGTTGGCATTCAGTGCTGCTGAGACCCGCCTGCATTAAGGGCCTTCAAAATTTCAGATTTAAAGTGATTTTTGTTTCAAATACATGTTGTACTCTGTCTAATGAACCCAGACCTCTGCTTTTCTGTGGGAGGATCTGGGATGTGATCTCCTGAGCTCCATGACTGCTCAGGGGTGGTTAGGGATCCCTCATGTCACCTTGTGTTCCCTTTGCAAATACTGTAAATGAAGCAGGTACCTTCCCTGCTTTGTATTAGTCACCTCTCTACGTACCCTTCTCTTCTACCTACAGCAACATACATACAACATGACTTCTTGCTCAGGGAGTTCAGTGTCTCCCCTTAGGATCAGTGAGGCTGTCTTTTTTTGAATCCACGCTTTCATCCAAGGTGAGGCTCCTAAGGAGATGAGAAATTGAGGATGCCGCAGGTTATAATTATATTGGATTAAATACCATAATATTATATGGTTAAAAAGCATTTTACTCTAGGACAAAAAAAAAGTATAAAGTATAAGATAAAGAAAATTGTGATCATGAACAAAGGAAAGGACAGGAAAGTAAACAAATAAATAACTGATTAAACAGCTGCACATTGGGGATGAAATCTTGAGCCTATTGACATTAATTGTCAGAATACTACTTTAAACACTGCCTTCATTAAGAAAATGGTTGTTACACCTGTCTGGTTACTATCACTCCTAGACAGCACTGTTACAAGTAGGGTAGCTCTGTCTATTAAATCTTAAGATTTGGCTTTGACTTGAACCATTCTTTCAAATTATTTAATGTTTCCCATAGTCAAATCATTGCTTGCGTTCTATTGAGAGTTTTTTGCATCTAGAAGGAAGTGTGGCAATCATCTTGTTGAATGTTATCTTCAGCCTACCTAAATTACAGATGAACAACTTCTCATCTGTACCCTTACTTCAATGACCCTGAAATCATAGCAGAGATTTCTGAACACATGCGGAGAGAGGTGATGAGACCTTCAGGCAGGACTTTCCAAACACAGAAATGTATGGGAAGTCTGGCCTTTGTACCAAAAAAAGAGCTTGGTTCAAGTCTCAAGAGAGTACATTAAGTGCTTGAAAAATTAGTTTCAAACTTAAAGCAATCTTCAGGTTGCTCTGAATCTTCAGTTATGCTATGAAGTTAGGAAAGACTCACTTTTCCTAAGTATTTTGAGCATAAATATCAACCTCTCATCTAGAAATACATGAAACAATCCACTGAAGAAATGTAATCAATTGTTGTTGGCAATAGTTTAACGAGATTTATGATTCCTTTGAACACATCATAGGGTATGCCTTCAACAGCCGTGGAATCAAGATCACATTGTCACACTCTTTTATGATAAACTTAATTTGCTCTTGAGTCAGTGCCAGTTGCAGTTACCAAACCCAGCATCTTCCCAGCTTCTGAAAGTTGATCTGATTTACAAAGAAACAAAATCAGTCTAAATGCCCTTCAGCAAGGCCACACATTAATAGTATCTCATGAAAGTGAGCTGTCACTCATTCAAAGTGGATAGTTTGGCTCTCCATAGTAAGATGTTTCCTCTCATTTCTTGTGTACTTAGAGGATTCTCAAATTAATTGACAATGCTGACATTTAACAGTATTATCACTGGCATCTTAATTTTCACCCAGTGAAAAGAAAGGTAGGTGTTTGCACTTTGAAGCTGCTGCTTCTTTCTGTCTGAAAAATCAGATAAACACTGATACCTTTATAATTACGGAATGCGTTCCTCAAAACTAGAAAAGTCAAGGCTTATTTTTTCCTCTATTGAGTTTCATGTGTCAGAAAGAAATTGAGATGTATCTGGGAATCCTTGTTAGCTCTCTACATTACCAACGGGGTATACTCCTCTACCACTGGGAAGCTGCTGTTGTAGCTGACAGCTTCCATCTCCTCTAATTTTAAATTGATTAAACTGCAGAAATCCATTGCAATTTCCAAAAGTCAGTCCTTCTTCATGAAGTTCTGTTGGGCCTGCTACTGGGAAACGTGTGCAGCTGCGCATGCCAGGCCCCTGAAACATGCAGGAGGGTCGCAGGATATCCTATCTGAGTGTCCATCAGGAGTAAGGTCCACACCATTAGGCCGTGTCTTCTTCAGTAGCATAGCTTCTCTGAGAGCCTCCTCGCTGGAAGGCAAGCTTCATAGCCACATGGCACTTCAGTGTCTCTGCTGCATGGCTCCATGTACTGGAACAAGCTCATCACCTGTAGATGACTGTAAATCATCACAGCTGGGAAAAGTTCAAGTACCTTGAGGGGGGATAGGAAAGAAAGATGAACTGAATGAATTTCACGCATAATATATAAGACTTGAAATAGCTTTTTTGCATCCTCAGGGCTTGCACTACCAGGAGGTGACTGTGTCCAATGAGTGACATGCTCTTTATATTCATCATCTTTCTTTTTCATTCTACTTAAAAGCAAAATACTTACTTAGCAAAGCACTAACATTAACTTACAGGACCGAGCAGCTCACAGGTCTTTACCCACAACAGTGTTCAGTGCACATTGAAACTGCCACATAGAATCGCATCTGAAATAAAACACCTTTTTCTCAATGTGACTGAGGTGTAATTAGCATATGAAGTGTAGTGTGAAGCATACAGTAGCCTCTTCCTCAGTACTGTCACAAAGCACAGAACTACTGCAAGTACTCAATGGCTTTCCCCACTCATGTAGTCTTTTCTTTATTTTATTACTCACTGGGAGTTATTCTCTAGTAGTTAAGTAATGCTTTTATGTCCTGAGCCTAAAATCACCTACTACCAGGTCTAACACTCACTCCCTAGCTACATCCATTTAGTGGTCTGGGAGAATTCACCACTGCACCACACTTGAAGGCAAGTACAGGATCTGGCATTGCAGATGGTAATAACAACTCTAAATTTTCAATTTATTTTGATATTTTATATTTTTGAGACGCTAAAAGGTATTACTTGAAGAAAGAAATTTCTGAACTCTCCAGATGTTTTGGTCAGAGCGCATCTGCTATTTATCTGTTGTGAAAGAGCCTGCAACAGAAACAGCCTGAGTATAATCAAGGATGGTCCTTGACCCATCCTCACACTGAGCTATTAAAGAAGCAGTGGCAGCTGAAGGGAGGGAAGGGAACTGGAAGTGGTGCATGTTGTGATGGACTCTGGTATCTTCAAGGGCTTGGGGAGCTAGGTCCAGAGACTCTTTTCTCAGAGTAAGTTAGTAAGTTCTGAACCATGTTCTTGATATAAAATGCAGATTAAAAAATATTTCATATCAAGCTTTATCCTCTGGTTTCATGTGGCATTATTAAAGGAGACATAATGTAGTGCAATCTTCTTGTTTCCCTTGCTCCAATCCTTTACATTTCTGAAATTACTCATCCTGAAAGACAAATGCTATGCTACACGAACCTTTCACTGCTTTCTTTCATTTCTACTACCAGCTGGATCAACTGTAGGAATAACTGCTCTATGTGTAAGTAATTAATACTGTATCTTTCAACCAAGTTCTGAAACTCAGAAAACCTCAAACCAATTTTTGATTTATTTCTATTTATTGATGGAATTGATGGTAACAGATGGAGAAGCAGAAGGTGTTTTTGCCTTGCCCTTCCATTCCTGACCAGTAAAACATGCCTCTAATTTTCAATTAATTTCAATTAATTTCATCATATGAGAGACTATGAAAAATGACATTCTGAAGGTTGTAGCAATGATGGATTAGATTGGTACAGCTCCTAGTCATGCTGGCAGGGAATGATTCATGTGGCATTCTCTCTTCATGTCACAAAAATGAGGTTTTAAATCCCTTAGTTGTTCTGTAAAAGACAACACAGTAATACACTACTTTGACTTTTACAGTGGTTTATAATTTAATTAGAGAGAGAATTCTCCCCTGTCCCCAACAATACTTGTTTCTCTTTTACAGACTGGGGAAAATTAGCTGGGGAAAATAAGTTACCTGGGGAAAATAAGCAGCAGGAGTAACTGTACTGATGATCAGCACTTCTATTACTCCTTTCCCAAAAGAGCTTTGCAAACTTTAAGTACTCAAACCTCATAAAGACACAGTCCTTGTTAGTGCAAAGCACCTGTTGATTAGTCATACTCTTAGCAAGTCACACCTTAGCTTGTTCCAGCCACATTATTGGGGAAACAAACTACTCAAGAAAAGAAGTGAAATAAAACCCAGGACATAAATAAATACTCATCACAGCCTCTTTAAGTATTGGAAATTTTCCTGAAAATGAATGTACAAACTGGGAGAAATTTTCTGTTGGACATAATCCAAAGGCACTAAGAAGACTGAAACTTTAACTGGAAGAAGAATTTGTGTGCAAATACAAGACGAGGCAGTCTGAAGTGAGGAAAATCCTCTGCGAAGTTGATTTCTTCAGTATCTTTGCACAGACAGGGCTCCCCCTGCTTCCCCCACCCCGGGGACCTGCAGCAATGCCTCGGACGCAGCTCCTGCCCTGCAGCGTGGGGCCGAGGGACATGGGCAGCCTGGAAGCTGTAGCCCTCCTTGTGCTGGAAACTCCACGTTGGGGTTGAGGGTGGATGCAGCAAGCTGCCTACAGATCTGGTTATGTGTTGTGTGCCTTCATCACAGGCACAGCCTCAGCCTCTCTCTGCCTGTGCTGTGGCAATAAGTGCAGTAAGGAATAGGAACTTTCTCAGAGACTGTGGTAACCAGAACATAAAACAGCAGAGAGATAAGTGACACTCATGGAAATAAATGTTCAAAGACAGTTTTTGCATGGAGGTTCCCATAAAGACTCACTGACTCCTACAACTGTGGTGGTAGAGAGCACACGCTGCAGGATACTGCCCCTGCAATGTCCTTATTAATGCCAAAATCAAGAAGGGAACATCTTTCATGAAAATGGGGCATATGATTTACCAGAGACATCTACGTGCCAAGTGTAAGCCTTGTACAAAGTCAGTCTCTTAAAACAGCAGCTTCACAAAGGAGCCACGTTCTGGAGAGCAGAAGGGACAATTGGCTTGTGGGGGCTTGTACGAGTTTTTATGTGCTCTAAGAGTTTCAATATTTTGTCTTAGTGAACTAAAGAAACCAACCAAAGTTAGAAATCCAACTGCCTCCCAGCCCCAAACCATCAAATGGGATTTGCAGCTTGAACAGCAAGTTAGGGGATAATAAATGGCCTAGAGCAAAAGGGAAAGCATGCATTAGACAGCATCCTTTGGGGGGAAAAAAAATCCTTCTGACAACAGACTAAAAAAAAAAACATCTTAACTCAGAAGTCTGGAGATTGAATCCCTGCTGCAGAGCTCAGAGGTTACTTGTTGTTCATTTCTCTTATGGATGTCAACGTATGCAGATTAAATCCACTGTTAATAAACATAGGTTTTAGTGGTTAGCCTTACAAAATATACATTATAAATTTGCATTTAGCTGCCTGCTGATGGCAGCTCTCCTACATATGCAGTTGGTTCACTTGGGTTTACTGAGGGATATCGCTTCAAAGAGTGTCTTTTGAGTACTGAAATAGAAGGAATTAAAAGAATTTATTTCCCATTTGAGATACTTTTCAATGCAGTCTTTTATTTCCCACTGTGCATCTAATACATTCATGTAGACTTGCTGCTTCTGGAACAGTCTTAGAAATTAGATTTCTGAAATATTGACAGAAGTCCAGTTTTTTTGCTAAAACCATAATCAGAAAAATCTGACTTCTGACAGGTCTCATTAAGTGGGAAGAGAGAATTCATCCCAGTGTCTTCTCTTACTGTGATAGCTGTCCGCGGAATGAGATTAGTGTTTAGGATTAAGATGCCATCAGACTTGAAAAGTCTGTGATGTCTTATTACTGGGGCAAGAGCAGAAAATAACCCCCTATTTCAGATTTAGTCTTACATTTTAAGATAAGATGAAGTTGTCTCTGTCATCTATTGTTTGCAATAGGCATCTCACGAATGGTGCTATCATTTCTAGTAGCATCGCAGCCCCTTTTTATCCAGGTGTACTGCAGTGTACTCATGGCAACTGGCATGGGGGCATGGGAGGAAGGGGGACACGTTCTCTGCAAAGGCACTGTCTCCATGTGGGTGGCAGAGATGTCCACCCCGTGCAGCGAGGCTCTCGGACAGCGGTCATGGTCTTGAGAGCTGATGTGCATGGTCAGGGTGGAGGTGTGCTGTGGTTTCCTCGGCAGAAAACAGGACACCAGTGGCAGGCTTTTTGTGCCAGAGGCAGAAACTGGAGTTGTGAGCTTGACCTCCAACAAGGAAGGGGATTCATCTCACTGAAGTGGCAGGCTGGGGGATTTCTGCACAAGCTGATTTCTTACCATTATTACATCCTGAATTTTGATAACTGCCTCGGTCCACAGAGTTGTTGCTTATATATACTCTCTTATTTAAAAAGAATGTTCCAATTCATTAGCCAATGTCATTCTGCAAAGATTTTACGTACATAGAGGTCATCAAGCATATGCTTGTGTTTGATGAATTTCGTGATATGAAGAATTTTGACAGCACTTCAGCACAAACTTGGTATCTTTGAGAAAGGCACTTAAAAAGCTGTAATTATCTATGGCATAATTAGATGGCATTTACCCCTTCTATAGTGTTTTTTTAACCATGTTCAGTTGGTCTTCTTACTTTGCATTGTACTGCTCATTTCTCTTGTCATTTTCTTAGCTTCTGGTGAACAGCACAATCTGCAAACAGTATAAAACACTTATTCTATGAAAAATTTAATCCATATTATAGTAAAGTTTATTTTCTTCTTGTTTATAATAGCAGAATGATATTTTTTAGGGAGAAGTAATATCTGTTATTAGACCATCTACAACCATTCAGGAAAGCAAACAAGATTTCTAGTACACAAGTCCAATTTCAGATCTGGATGTGAAGGACCAAACTGCAGGCAGAGAACAACTGCTATGAGTTTAACTTCATTATGAAGATAGGGTAGAAAGGTGAATTACTACCTTTTGAGAAGAGGAGTCTGTTGATAAATAAAAGATAGTAAAGCCATTTAGTTCCCATGAGGTAGGGTGACTGTGCCTATGCTAACACTCAAACTAGACCACCATCTGCTTGCTAGCTTCAGATACAACAGGCACCGCATGGTCCGTGTCTGTACCGTATAAACTCTTGTACCCTTGCAAAGAGGGTGGCAACACCCAAAGTGCTTATTGGGAATACTGCCAGGCCGGGCTTACCCTTGCCCTTTGCCTGCGAGAGTATCACTTGCCATGGGGCTAGGCGTGCTCCAGAGACCGTACAACAGCTTAGCAGTGTCGATGGCAGAAGAACAGTGCCAGTGCCAAGCTGCTGCTTAATTCACTACTGTTCGCTACATGCAATTATCACCTGCAAAACAGTTTCCCTTAGCACCAAAATATTTAATTTAAGAAGTCAAAATAAGAAGTAGTGTATTGAACTTCAGTCTGACACTCCAGAGTGTCATATCACTGGGGAAATTAAACTAGAGTTTGTAATTTTGAAAAATACAATCTTACTATCTGAGCTCGCTCCATGCTCCCTTATGTTTTCTAGTACAACAGACACAGCAGTCTCTTTCAAGCATCTTGTCTCATCCTATTTTAGTGTAACATCAACAACTTTTGAAGTTTCTTTGATGTGCAACTTGTTATTAGACATGACCTCTAAAAAATTAGACTAACCCATTCTCACTGCGATAGAGACATTGCCATCTGCCTTTTCCACACGTCCATTATATGCTCTCACAGTGTCACTTGCTCTTTTAGTTGTTGTTCTGCATGAACAGGGTAGGATTCAGTATTACATTTAAAAATTTGTTTACGTTATAAAGAGTCAATTTTTTAAGAGGCTTCCACACAACAAAGCTGTCTTTTCCCATTTCATTTCTAAACGTGCATGTTATGTGCTGAATAACTCACCGACCCTTTTTAATTTCTGCTCACTGTCCTCCTGAATGACAATGTCTTCCCAAACCCATTACAGCCTGTCTTTCAAGAAACCACAAATCTTTCCGTAATTTCCTTCTAAATATGCTTTGCTCTATGTCAAATATAAATCAGTGGCATACAAGACTGATCTGCTATCCGGAATTGCTGACTGTAGTTCCCCCAGACACTTGGAGCTGTCTCATGTTAGTATTTATTTTCTTTTATATAATTATTGTCCAGAACTTGAAAGAAAAACCTGTTTGTGGACAAAAGAGGTTTGTTTCATTGTTACAAGACCTCTTTCTTCTGCTGAGCTGGCAGGAGACCTGCATCATTACATTCTGAAACTGATATAAACTCAGGGTATGCCCATCATAGACAGGGAGATCTCTCACCTCACAAATGATCCTTGTTGGATGGATGCCACTTATTTTAGACTCCACCTGTTTTATATACTATTTTTATTGGAAGCTATGCGTCAAGTGAAGCTTTTGGGTGAAAATCTCTTATTATAATCTTATTTTCATGATTCCCTGTTTGCATATATCCAAGCTGTAGGATATCAATGGTTGTTAACAATGAGAAGGACCGTTCATCTACCCTGCACTCAACAGAAATTTATAATATGAGATGGTTATTATTTTCTGTTGTTTCTTACATTCTATCTGTTTGCCCCATGCTTTGGTCTTGGCAGACTGAAAGCTTTTCTCCTCTGCCTGTTTGGATCACAAATGTGTGCAGAGCAGAAATATCTTGCTATCTGATGGAACACTATGCACTCGGGGTACAGATCTGTCAGCACAGCTTTGCTTTCCCTTAATTTTTCCCTGCTGAAATCAAGCTCTGAAAGAGACTCCAAATGCTAGCATAAGCCCGAGAGCTCTCTGGGCAGGGGAAGACTGAGTTCCGTGTGAAAGAAAAAAAGCTCCATCAGGCAGGTTTAACATGCGTAGGCCAGTGCTGCCCTAGTGCATTTCTGTAGAGTGTTTGGTATTGTACTATATCACAGTATTGCTTTTGGAAGCAACATCCGATGGTGAGTGTAAGCACGTGTATTTCAGGAGGGAAACTCAGCGAGGTGCAGGCTAAGACTTGGGGCCCAATGTGGCTGAAGGATGCTGAGGCCCTCAGGACCCTGTCTGGGGCCGGTGCTCTGCCAGACACCGGTGCCCTGCCACACACCGCTGAGCACTCTCCCCCTTACAGCAGCCCAGCACCCTCATCTGAGACTGGCATATGCTCGCATGTCTGTGCTGTCACCAGCGGATGACCATGATGGCTAAGCTAGTTTGAACCTTCAACAGGTATTGGTAGCTCTGCTGGATCAAAGTTCACAGGGAAATTTTCTCCAAAGGTCCACGTATTTAATTATCCTATGAACTTTACCTTATCCTATGTAAAATTTGCAAGAAAAAAATTGAATTTACAAATGGGTTCATTTTTCCAATGTTTCAATCTCCTAGTTCAGTACAACAGAAATTAGCTACTAATTGGGCTGCTTATTGCAATTTCAGATTTAATCAAAATTTGCTATGAATTTTTAACCACTAACTTTGCTGGATGCCTACCTAGAAATTGTCTTCCTCTAATGAAGAAAGATTCCACATGATTTCACATCAGGTCAATCAAAACAGTTTAAAATTTGAATGTAGCTGGTTCATAAAATAAACTTCTAAATAAGCTACAAATTGAAAAGTTGTTTTTCTTGTCTTCATTACACTTCATAGCAGAATTTACCAAAACTGTTACTTTATGACTTTAACCATTGACTTTATGACTTACAACTAATAATTCTCTGCTCATTCTGGTGTCTATTCACCTGGTAAGTTATCAAATCCTTGTTAACAGCTATGATTATTAGCGAAGCATGCTATAAACGAAAAGACTTTTGATGCTGCTCTTATATAGGAGAAATTGTTATATTTCTACTAGATGTGAGACTGTGTCTGCATCTTCTCTTTCTTCTCTTTCTTTATATCTAAATGTTTTTGTGATATTTCGACAGTTCACTGCTTAAACAAATGGTAATATTTCATTTTCTTTTATATTGAACCTGTAAATGAATTGGTTTTGGCACTGAAAAACTAATGGTGTGCCTGGGAATTAAATGTACTCTTGCTCTTTCCCTCTGGTCTTCTCGCAGTCTTGAGAAGGATTTGTTCTTCATTACCCAATCCAAAAATATCTGAAAATGCTTGGATTTTACCATTGTAGTTACACGTCCACAGGCATCCAGTAATAATGCAGTAGACTTATTTGAGAGGAAGATATGTTTTCATATTAAGGCGTAGTAGATATACACATATATGTGTGTGTGTATAAATATATACATGTATGTATGTATGAATACAATCAAGAATAGCAATCTAAATGACCTCTTTTTAATTTCTTTATTTTTTTAAAAAAATATTATATTTGTATTTAAATGATTCCATTTTAAGCTTTTCATTCCTGAAATAACACCAATGCCAGAGATGTCATATTTGGCCAGAGTTGTTTTGCTGGTTCAACACCCTATCTCCAGCAGTGGCCAGCACTGACTGTGTCAGAGGAATCTTTCTTTCTAAATAGAAGCACATGCTGGTTTTAAATTGAATTAAAATTTCCTTTCAAATCTAAAATTATTTTATATTTTAAAGGAAATTTTAATTCAAGTTAAAATTTATACTCATTAAATTTAAAATCCTTTACAATTTAAGTTTTCTCTAATTTCATGGTTGTGTGCACATTCAGAAAGTCTGTGGATGGCAGCTTCTGGCCCAGAAGAAGGAGTATCTGGACTCACACTTCAAACAAAGAAACTTTCTGAAAGTCTCTTTCCATGCCGGGGAAAAAATTACCCTTTTCTGCTAACAAAAAAAAGTTGTGCTAGATAACATTTTGACAGAAAGCTAAGTGTAATTAGCACTTCATTCTTTTACTGCAATGAGGTTGACTAAAAAGTCTGAATTTCTTTCATATTTACTGTATACCATTACATCACAATCTTATTGGAAGGCCACTATAAGGTCTCCCTGGAGCCTTCTCTTCTCCAGGCTGAACAACCCCAGCTCTCTCAGCCTGTCTTCATAGCAGAGGTGCTCCAGCCCTCTGATCATCTTCGTGGCCCTCCTCTGGACCCATTCTAAAAGGTCCACGTCTGTCTTGTGCTGAGGGCTCCAGAGCTGGGTGCAGCACTCCAGGTGGGGCCTCACGAGGGCAGAATAGAGGGGGAGAATCATCTCCCTCGACCTGCTGGCCACGCTTCTTTTCATGCAGCCCAGGATATGGCTGGCTTTCTGGGCTGGTAGTGCACATTGCTGGCTCATATCCAGCTTTTTGTCCACCAGGACCCCCAAGTCCTTGTCTGCATGGCTGCTCTCAATGAGTTCTCCCAGTCTGTACTCATGTCTGGGATTGCCTTGACCCGGGTGCAGGACCTTACACTTGTCCTTGTTGAACCTCATTCGGTCACATGGGCCCTCTTCTCAAGCTTGTCCAGGTCCCTCTGGATGGCATCTTCTACTAGTATAGAAAAACCTTTTTCTCCTAGCTCCCTAACCTCTACCTCCACCCTGGTCTTCCACTCAGGTCCTGCTCTGCACAGTGTCCTGTCCTTGAATTTTCGTCTCCTCAGCCTGCCTTCTTTTATCCCTCTTCCTCCAGCACCTCTGTTACAGGGCCACTCTACATATCCCCTCTCTTGCTGGGGCCCACGGCAGTGCCCTCCCTCCTGCCCCACACGTGCCCCACAGCCCTCTGACTGCCCCACCTCTGCCTCCTGGCAGGGGGGAATTGGCTGGGGAGAGCGCAGGCAAGCGGCCTGTTTCTGCGTCCGTCCCCCAGCCCAGGTGGTGCTTCTCTCCACCCACCCAACACACCTCCTGCCACGGGTGGGTGGGACACAATTTGGGCAAGGGCAAGATGCTGCATCTGTGGAATGCAGCTAACAAGTATTTACTTTTACTTAGAAATCAATGATTTAATGCGATAAACACTTGGGAAAAAAAAATCCCCTGAAGGAATTTGCGCTGATGCAAAAGTGAACATTTCTCTCAAACTGTCCTGGGTACTCTTTTGTTCCCTGGACCTTTTCCATGCTCAGAGTTTGCAATGAAATTCTGGCATGGCATGCTGTTAACTGCTCCACTTTACATGTCCCTGGAAATATCATGTAGGAGAGCAAAGGTGAAACACCCTCTGCGCTCAGAAAGGGTGGTTGAAAATGAGCCATGCACTCAGCAAAGTAGCAGTAGTTCAGAGAAGGTGAATGCAGCAAGAGCAAGGGGAAGGATAAACAGCACGATGAGCTCCGGCAGGCGCGGGCTGCTCCATCCTAGTTCATCCCTCATTGTACAACCGTTTCTTACTTTTCCTTTACCCCCACTTCTCCACCTCTAGCATACTGGCCCCACAAATATTCTGCACGTGTTCTTTTTAAAAAATCTTGAGTACTTGCCAAATGTTATGCTTCTGATACGACAACTTTGCAAAACAAACACTAGTTGTGTGACAAAACAAAATGTGGCCACAATTCTTCTTTCCCCCATCTTCCATAAAAGATCATTCCTAAATGGATTCTTGCACATGTAGTTTAGTTTTGCTGGTTACTCCTTGTCCCCTTGAGCAACTCAGCTGGTTTGAAAGCAAGTGGCCCAAAAACTCCTTCAGCTTCTCAGTCTGCTGATGTGCATTGCAACCCATTTTGGTCCGTGAGGATAAGAATTACACTGTGATTTTTACATCCTGTTCTAATCTCTCCTTCCCCAGAGAGACAGCAGACAGCACACAAGAGGAACAGGAACATTGGCAGAATCTCTCAGACCTTAAAAGAAACAAGTCTTTCCTCCCCAGAGGGTTTTTCCTTATTTCACAATGTGTGTTTTGGAAAACAACACTTCAGTACTGTTCTGCACTGCCATGAACCATACCAATGCCCAAGGCATGCCAGGTGGGCAGGCTAGATCTTAGAAGAGCTAAAACACTTATCCCCCAAATAAATCAGTTCTCAGCATTAACTAACAAAATTGGTACAATGTTATAATAATGTCTAGTTTATAACTTCCATTGGGTTATTTCATTTTATTTCAGCTCATTTATTTTTCTATGTACAATTTGTAACATATTTTTAGCTCCCTAATGAAGTAGCAAAGACCCCTAATCACTATTAGTCATTGTTATTAATAACTAATTATTAATTCATTAATATTTAATGATATTTAGCTACTTGTCCTTTTGGACAAGAACAGTGAAGAAGAGGTTGTGATTGAGGAGCACATAGGCACATACCTAATTATAAGTCTAAAGGACCTTAAATATGAGTGATGGCTGGAGAGGTGAAAAGATAGCTAGAAATAAGGATTCATGTGGCCAAGGTTGAGCGTAGTAGTGGGAGGGGGTTCAATGCACCATGAGGACACATGGCCCAGCCCCAGTGGGTCATCTGAGCCCAGAGGGGTACAAGGGTGACCACCGCCGAGCAGGACCACCTGGGAGCCCTGAGGCTTCGCACAGAGATGCGGCCAGGTGGACTGGCCACAGTTACAGGACACTGACCGACCCAGGGAGCCCAACATCCCTCCGGTTTGGCTGGTGGACCAGCCAGGCCCCAAACAAGTGTGATCATGTGGGATGTCTCTGAGCATTTTTGTGGTGGAGTTCCTCCCCCACCACCATCAGCTACTCTGAATAAAACTGCACAGGACTCAGCTTGCATCTGGTAGTTGCTCCTTTGGGAAATATCCCCTGAGGTGTGGTGGGATACTTCCAGTGAATCAATGTCAGAAATTTCTGCTGCTGGTTGTACTAGAAGCAGCAAATTTCACTGGAGACATGTGTCTGCACAGGCCCTATTCATCCACAGCGGACTCGCCCAGGAGCTAAGCAGGGTTGGCTACCCTCTGAATGACACCTTCTCATATGGTGCTAAATTTGGTTTTGTACCATAGCACTGAACATGCCTACTTAGCAAAATAAATTCTTAATATTTTAGGCATTACTAAGAAATAATTCTTTATGGTCAATCCAGAGAAATTCGTTGTGGCAGTGTGAAGTTTACTTCTGGGTCTCTACATTGTCTCAGAAGAATGCCACCCCAGATTAATATGTCAAGTTACATATGGCTCCTCATTCAGACCTTCACTGAAACTATTTTTCTCACTGCAGTCTTATGCACCAGCTGAGTTTGGTTAGAGCAGATTTACAGTTTGCACATCTCTGTGTCCTTTACAAGTCCATCCATGCTCATTGAGTCCTCCAGTCTGAAAAAAATATATCTGCCATCTCAGCAGATTGTTTGGGAAAGTCATATCAATAACCTTGAGGTGGCAGAAGGGACTTGCCTACAGTATATATAGATGTATTTCAAAACTTATTTCTATACCTGTTTGGGCAGGGGTTATTATAGTATTTGGGTTTTTCTTTCAACGGAGTATTGGATGAGGCACAACTTGGTGATGGGGCTATTCAACTTTTTCCGCAGTGTTGGATCTTGTGACCTGAAGCTGCATTCTTGCACCTGTACCACTTTCAAGAAAGAGATTTCAAGTTTGAAATCTCTCCAGCTTCCTGCACAATCCATAAGCTCTGTAAGGTCTTACCAACTTTTTGTCTTCAGATGAGACTCACTGTATGAATAATACTGAATGAATTGAATGAAATGAGTAATACTGAATGAATGAATATGAATAATACTGAATGAATACTGAAAATGAATAATACCAGCAGGTAGTTTCTGTAAGCACATCCCTGTTCTTAAAGCTGTCACGGTTTGTTTTGTTCTGGGTTTTTTTGGGTTTTTTTTTTTGGGGGGGTGGGATGTTTGGTTGGATTTTTTGTTTTTTATTTCTTCTTTTTGTAGAGGTCCATTCCTCTAGTTCATATGCTTTTATTAAGTCATGACAAAATCCAGCTGGCTAGCTGGCCTGTCATCAGCCTGGTAAGATGGGTCTGATTATCTCTCAGGAGATTTATCCAGTTGTTATAAAACATTCCAAGCAAGGATTCAATTTCTTGTTCTTTTTTGAATACTAGCTTTAAACTGGAAGCTCAAAACCCCACCATGTTCATGCAAATATGTGCAATAATTGCAGATTTGAAAAGAGTTAATTTGACAAATGCAAGTAATTCTTGGTAGCAGCACTTTATTTTGGACGATTTGGGAGCAACACCACTGGTCTAAGAGTCTTCAGTGCTGGTACTTTCAACCTCCTCATAACTGTGCAAGCAGTAATAGCTTCAGTGTCATGAACCTCTGCAGCCACAGTCTGACAAGAGTGCGTGTGTCATCAGTCCCGTTTCCTTACCGCACTTCACCATGGCATGTTGGCAAGCAGTGTGCTACAGTCAGACGGTGCTTCACTAGTTCTTTATCTTTTCAAGCACTTGTTTTTAGCCTGAGGGAAGATCCCCTCTCAGGTGTTACTCCACTACCCAGAAGAGTCCATCTCAATGACTTTTAAGAAGTCTCAGAGCCATGTAGACACGTTCTTTTGACACAAAAGCATACAAAAGCAAGCTATGATATCAAATATTGTGATGTTTCCCTCTTACTGAAAATTGTGGCAACACCTAATACTGAAATAAAACTGAAGCAGCTCTCAGAAAAAAATGTTTCATAGATTTATGTGCAAAAGTGGCAATAAATGGGAACTTGAATCTTCTGAAGTAGCACAAATCGTTATGCCTTCAATACTAACAAAATGTACCGAATGCCTCTTTCCTCCATGTTTAGTTCTATACATCAAATCATCAATAAAAGCACATGTATGGTAAACTTCACAAAAAGTCTCAAAACACGTAGAAGAATTACTTGCCCTAAAAGAGAGAGAAATGCAATGTACTGCAGAGGAACAGGACAATTATGCATCTTCACCAAATAACAAAGTTCTGAATAGGAGCAAATATGATATCATCTAAAGCTGTTAGGGAAAGCTCAAAGAGTGAGGTTTCTAGGGAGGAACTTAACCTTGAATTGACAACCTCTCCGGGAAATCTGCTCCAGTGTTTGAGCACCCTCAGTAAAAGGTTTTTTTTCCTAACGTTTAAGCTAAATTTGCTGTATTTCATTTTGTGCCCATTGCCTCTTGCCCTGTCACTGAGCACCACTGAGAAGAGCCTGGGTCCAGCTTCTCTCCCATCAGGTATTTATACACGCTGGTAAGATCCCCCTGAGCCTGCTCTTCTCCAGGCTGGACAATCCCAGCTCTCTCAGCCTCTCCTCATATGTCAGATACTCCAGTGTCTTCATCATCTCTGCGGACTTTCACTGGACTCACCCCAGTATTTCCACGTGTCACAGATGAGTGGTTAGGCCACTCAAAGAATCACTGCCAAATATATTTGCAAATAGCGATTTTAATAGAAATCTATAAAAGTGTGATTTAACAAAGTTCGATGGTAAGGTTCACTCTATTACTTATTAAATGAATGGAATATATATATATATATATATATGAAGAGAAAGAAAGAGGGAATTGAGTTCAAAGAAAATACAAGGAAGAAAAGGGGGCCCTCCTCTTGAGTCACGAGGTTCAGAATGGACCCCCTTGCTTTCTAAACTCCTTCTCAGAGAGGAGTCTAGGTGTGGCTGCATCCAATCCTAGTCTCAGACTTGGTCAACAGTTTATGTCTAAGGATTATATATGTTTAGCAGCAGTTCATGGTTTGTTTGCAGCAAGGAGAAAATCACAAGAATGTAGCAGTAAGTAATCATTGATTAATTTGGCATCTACAAAGCGATTAAATGAGGTTTACTACAATATTTGAATCGATTCACACACGCACAATCACACAATAGGCCTAAATACACCTTATATGTGCAGATGAAGGTATCTATTGAAATATGTGCAGATAAAGGCACCTATTGCAAATCACTCGAGTTTAGTAAAAATGCAATATGTGTAGTTAAAGGCACCTATAAAAATTCCCCTCAGGTTTAGTGAAATACTCACTTTAAATGTCTGTCTCAATTGTGCGAACCTCGAGGAGCAAAGAGTGCTGGAGATCAACTCAGGTCCTATTGCCAGGCCTCCGTACGCAAACTTAGAAGTTCACAGCTCTGAGAGGTGTCCCACTCAGCGGGAGATTCTGGTGCAGCCTGCTGTGGTCCAGGAGAGCTCAAAGGGTCTCACTTGGTACAGCTGCTTATAGGGTCACGAAACGATTGACTTCAGGCATCAGTAAATTTCCATCCTACTTTCACAACCCAAGCTGGAAACTACTAAAGTTCTCAAAAATTCCAGTGATGCTGGTACAGATCCTCCCAAGTTACAGCTCAGATAAGATAGGCCCCGAGGCTGTCAGGAGGCAACTGGTACAAATGAAAAATATGTTCCAAGGTTGTCAGGGCTGCCTCCCTGGTACAGACAGTGCTGCTCCCACCTTAGCCATGTAAGAGTTTCTGATACCGTCAAACTCGTTACACAAAGGCCAAGTTTTGACGGGAGTTACTGAGATTGTAAAGCAGCTTGGCTTCCCATGCTCTGCCAGGTGCACAAGAAGAAAAGGGGGGGGATGGAATGCACCACCACACTGTGTCTCTCTCGTACTGAGGAGCCCAGCACTAGACACAGTACCCCAGATGTGTCTCACCAGTGCTGAGCAGAGGGGAAGGATTGTCTCCCTCAACCTGCTGGCAATGCTCTGTCTAGTGCAGCCCAGGAGGTTCGTGACCACCTTTGCTGCAAGGGCTTATTGCTGCCTCATGGTCAACTTGTTCACCAGGATCCATAGTGCCTCATATCTGCAGAGCTGCTCTCCAGCAGGTCAACCCCCACCATGGACTAAAGTATGGAGTTACTCATCCCCATGTAGACAACTTGAGTTGGGTACCAAGTGAGAAGATTAAGATACCTACTACCTAGGATTCACAGAAGTCAGCAAGATCTGACAGGAGAATGACCCATCTGTCTTTAGTACTACTGATAGAATATTTACCCAAGAAATGAGAGATGTGCATTTGGCTTTAGTCTAGCCTCTAGGTAATTCAGCCTTTGTGTATATCCTACTCCCCAGGAGAGTGAGTTTCCTATGCATTACCTGGAGGAAAATCAGAGTAGACCAAGTACTTCCACTCATCCTCTTGAGGTTGGGTCCAAGCACAAGTGGCTGGCATCAACAGAAAAGCAAGGCACTCCCAATCGAGTAGGGGAATCAGCTAAGTTGATTGTAGGACCAAAGAACAAAATGGCTTCTGGTTTCTGCCCCTACTCCCAAGATGATTTTTTTTTTTCCTTTTTTTTTTCTGGTTTAATTCTGTCCAATGCAAAATACATAAATAATCCTTGTAGCAGAGACAAGGATTCACATGAATCCCCTCCTGTTTAGCACTGTAACTGCTAGACTACTGGCAAACTGCTCTTCCTTCAGGAAACAAAACTTGCTTTTTTAGGATGCTCATTCCCCTATAGATGACAAAGGATGTTGTTACATTATCTGTCCATTGCCAAGGACAGCAAGGCAAAAGGTATGTATTCAAGTGGCTGTTAAAAAACTAAATTTGCAGTATAATTATCTTGCTCAACATTTTATTAGAGTAGCAACAAAAGTCCATCACAAAACCATCCACAGTGGCATGCATCAAAGAATTACAAATTGCTTCTTTTGAAAAAAAATTGTTCTTAATTTTTAGAAGGACTACATTTATCAGCAGTACATTTCTCTGAACAGTTTCATGATCATATCAATAAACAAATTTATAAATCACATGCAGTGACAGAATGAGATCAGAATTACTCGGAGGAGGTGAAAAAGAAATTCCTTCTTAACCAGCTGCTCTTGAATAGTTTGTGTGAATTCAAATTTCCAGGATTCAGCTCCCAAATTAAGGAATTCTGGAGTCCCAATCACTCCAGCTGAAAAAATTGATTGGTGTTTGCTGTATCACTGTATCCCAGTAGTAATGAAAGAATCACGAGAAAATAATCTCTTATTGAAAAGAACAAAATAGAAAAGAAACAATTCTGTCTGAAGAAGAGATAACAAAATACTGAAAGATCATTTTGAAATTTCACTGCAGTTTGTGATAAATAAAACAACCATACACAGAATTCTTACAATAGTGTAGAAATAAATAAGCATATGCGGCATTGTTGAAAGAACAATTTAGCTTTGCACATTCTTGCAATAATATGGTTTTTTCCACAGTGACAATGCTCAGATCTGGGGTATTTTTTTCAAATAGCTTTTTAAAAAACAACCAAGAAATATTTGTCTACTTCCAAAGGCCAAGTGACTGATCCGAGCATTCCCTGTGTAGTAGGGGAGCTACGGCAGCAGCTCCTGAAGTAGGATCAGTCCTTCAGTCAGTTGTATTGCATAATTGTTTTTGAAGGGAAGCTAGTGAGAGCTTTATCATTTCACTTGTGCCATTCATTTCCACAGAAGCATCATAAACCCCTTCACAATACATTGGAGCTGCTTTGATATATCCTTAACTCTGACCTCAAAGACGGTGTGCACTAATTTGAACCAAAGTGTGTTTTAAATACACCTGACGTTTCTCAGCTGCACAATTTACCAACACTGGAGCTTCCAACATCTCAGTATTTCACACAGGAAGCAGTGTAGCTCCAAAAGCCAGATGCTACAGCAGCGTCTTTTCTGTTACACGCTGGGTAAAGTTCCAAATAAAAATGCAATAAGAATGCAGTCTCTTACATCAAAGCCATTAAATGAGAATATAGACATGGATTTCAGTATTGCTACCAATCAGACAATTCTTTCAAACTAAATGTTGCAAAGGAATTTGTTATCCGCAAAATAAGTATATAAAGATAAATAGTTATATTACTTCAGTCAGTGGTTGACATCCAGTCACTTTCACTTCTAGCAAAAAAGTTTGCTATATTATTAATAAACTTAAAATCACACAAATTTTTAAATAAATACATTCCCACATATCTAATCTACAACATCTAGGTACAAGAAAAAAGGTTGATTGCTGTTATAAACAGAAGAACACAGAAATAGATCTAAAAATCACATTAGGAGGATATCTAGCAAAGTTCCATACGGCTATAGGAATCAGTATAAAATTACCATGGATTTCATGAATAACATCTGTAAAGACATAGTCACAGCACATTATAAGTTAAAATCACACCTTAACTTAAATCTGCAATTTTAGATATTGCATTTTTGCACAAAATTTTGCATGCATAATCATTTCTGTTTGCACAAATAAATATCAGCATGAAATAATTCCTTTTCATTTGTTATTCCAAGTGATGGTACATAAAAAATCACCTACATAGACTTTAGACCTTGATGAAACCTCACTAAGAATATGGGCTTAAATACCTCACCTGAGCATCTGAAAAAAAAGAACTATGGAGACAGAGGCTGAGAAAGCAGAAAGTTACCTTTTGAGCAAAAAGGCAAATAAAGGAGAGAATTTAATTCTGATAGTCAGTCTATGAGAGTTGTAGTTCAGTCTGTACCCTGAAAAGGGTCAAGATAAAAGCATAAGTTTGTGTTACTGTTATTACATGAATACTTAGCCCAGCCAGTTGTGCTCCCAACAGTATAGCCAGGTGTCCATGGCATGCATTCTCTTTGCCTGCTGCTTGTCCTGGAGGTCTGCTCGCTTTTTAAGTAAGAAAAGGACCTAGTTCTGGCACCTCTTTAGAAAGTCTGTGAGGTAGGGCCTGGTCTGAAAGCATTGGATAGATGCCTAACTGATAACAGCATCTGAAGAGCGAAAGGATTTCCACGTGCCTGCTCCACCTGCAGCTGCCTCTGCACCCTCTCCCTGTGGTATGGACCCAGGGATCTGCTTTGAATCAGCTGGGAGTGGTGCTGGCTGGCTGCACACAAAGGCTTTGCTCAGGCAGACACAGGAACTTGCTTTTACTTTGAATATGCCTCTTGGCTAAGTAAATATAAATGCTTGTGTAAGATTTCCCAGATAATTTCATTTTCCTGTGGCAGTTGCTTTGGAGGAAATGTTATACAGGTTGTGGTATCATAGAATCATAGAATGGTTTACGTTGGAAGGGACCTTAAAGACCATCTGCTTCCAACCCCCCTGCCATGGCCAGGGACACCTTCCACTAGACCAGGTTGCTCAAAGTCCCAGCCAACCTGGCCTTGAACACTTCCCATGAGGGGCCATCCACAACTTCTCTGAGCAACCTGTGCCAGGGCCTCACCACCCTCATAGTAAAGAATTTCTTCCTTATATCTAGACTAAATCTACCCTCTTTCAGTTTAAAGCCATTACCCCTTGTCTTAGTACTATGCTCCCTTTTAAAAATTGCCTCTCCAGCTTTCTTGCAGGCCCCCTTCAGGTACTGGAAGGCTGCTATAAGGTCTCCCCGGAGCCTTCTCTTCTCCAGGCTGAACAACCCCAACTCTCTCAGCCTGTCCTCATAGGAGAGGTGCTCCAGCCCTCTGATCATCTTCGTGGCCCTCCTCTGGACCTGCTCCAACAGGCCCATGGTCCCTCTCCTTGACTTCCCCTTATGGTGGCAAACTGTAGCTTTAAGCAAGTGTGAGCAGTAAAATGCCATGGAACCCTCTAATTTCACATCAAGCTCTACAAAGGAAAGGTTTGTTCAAAGTGTATGTCGCTGCTATAGTATTGTATTTATGAGATATGATTGCTAGGTACTAAGTCTAGAATAACATTGCTATTTTTCTCTTTTGACTCTTGAACCCCAGTCAGCTTTGCCCACTTGGCTGCCATAGTGCTTACTCTGTCATTTTATTTTTTCCTTATTATTTTAAAACCAGCAAAGAGTCTGGACATCTCCCTTCCAGTTGCATGGGTGTTCAGATGCCACAGTGATGGAGCATCTGCACAGAAACAGACCCCACTGCATGTGTCTGGTGGCCTGTGCTGCTCAGGCAGACAAGCTGGCAAGCCTCAGCCCCCCAGTAAATTAGGAAGAGCCCCAGTGCGGAGGATTTAGAAAATATTGCAACGCAGCCTGCATGGGTTCAGCTGCTGGCTCTGCTCCAGCCAAAGCTCTGCCAGCTCCCGTGCTTCACAGGACAGGCTCCAGCATACAGCCTGCCCCTGGCGAATGCCCACAGGTATGGTGGTGTGCCTGGTTTTAAAACTGACTCCCTGTAATTTGAGGTAAAAGGCTCAAGAAGCAGGATACCCCCATGGTCTCGCTCCCTCTGCTTGCCAAAATGAAAAGGCAAGTGCTGATGGAAATAAGAGACAGAGCTTTCTGTTTATGGAGGAAGTTTATGATGTCTGTACTACTGGTTAAAAACCTCCTGCTGTTGGTCCCTTCGTGCCCTGCCATCATTCTGCCAAACAAGAAAGTACCTGTGGAGCTCTGCAAGGTTAAAACAGGAGTTAAACAAGGAGGCAGACGGAGCAGGATACAGAATGTTCGCTTCCTCCTCGCCATCCAGAGAACGTCGAATAGAGGTTTTTGGATGCAGCAGACATGGGTTCACATTGAAATTTAAATCTGAGGCCTGTCGGGGTATTTTTAGTTCTCTTTAAGTTTGCAAATATGGCTGAATGTAAGTGAAAGTGGTTTGAATTGGGAAAGTGCTGTATGTGCAAAGAAAAACTGGATAGGGAAGCCTTACAAAGCTAGTGAGGCTACCTCTTTCATCCCACACTGGATAGGTTTTTTACTAGAACAATTAGGTTTTTTACAGCTTTTTAAATGTCATGTACAGAAGCTGTGCAAATTGTTCATAACAAACAAGAATACGCAGGCATCTTCCTGAATTTCTGTTACTGCTGCAGAGGAATGGGAAAATATAATTCTAGCAAGAACACAAGCTGGTCTAGAGCAAAGCCAAAGTGATAAGCAATGTTTTGACTGCAGCTACATGGGGCGATCATGGCCCCAGGCTTCTTCTCACGGGCCTGTGAGGGAAAAGCATGCAAACAGCTATGCTGCCAAGAAAGAAGCCATGATGACTTCTCTTCTGACAAGACTTTTCATGCCCTGAAGTATTCTAATGGATAACTTTTGAGATGAAAAATGAAAAAAAGTGTCATTTTTTCACTGAATTTTCCTCTTTTCCCTAGACATTATCTATACTGAAGCTATAAACCCCATGTAGCAGTCTGAGACACAATTACTATTGAACCAAGATAAAATTAACTGGTAAAAGCCTGTCCAATACTCTTCAATACCTGTCAAGTTCTAACAGGATTCAGTATTAACCAAGACTTACGTTTAAAGTGGTACATCTTTAAACTAGCTTGCTGAAAAAAATAAGATTTTTTTAAAGCTTCCTACCGACTTTTTACTTTGTTTATTCCCTGCTGCGAATTCATTGAATGGTCTTCCTATTTCATGCTGTTCAAGGTAAAAAAAAAAAAAGATTTCATGCTCTTTGCCATCAGATATCTGCTTATTGAAGCATGTTATGACGCCTGGAATTAGATTTGCACTGCTGCGGGATGAGGGAGTCAATGGTGGGTAATTACTGCAATCGGCAGCAGTTCTGGCTGCTGTCGGGCGGCGCCGCTGGTACTGCCCAGGGCAGCACACAGGAGGGCAGCTCCTCTCCTCGCCTCTCACCTTCCTTGGGAGCATCATCCGCTGTCCCGCTCTGTGTCCATTGAGATGTCCAGGGCAGCCTTGCTCTTTCTGAGAACGCAGACCACTTTTTGGCCAATACATGAGACGAAGGATTTGGGTATTCCACTGAAGCCAACTCACCTGCTTAAAGTTATTTTGTGTTAAATGCTTTGTTCAGTTAGACTCAATAATATATTCTTTTCACTCCCCAAGAGGCTGCTTTTTCTTGTAGGACGCAGACAGGTGTGTAGAGATATATGGTAACTCCTGCAATTCTGTGAGCAGAAATGCCTTTATGTTTCATACAGGTTGGTGGGAACAGAGCATCCAAAGGTTTTATATGACTGTGTACTCAGAACAAGGTGGGCCTCAGGCCTGAAAATAAGGAGAGAAGAAGCAAACTGAGAAAGAAATATTTCTCATTCTAATATCATTTGCAAAAGAAAATGAAAATCTAAGCTTCTCCGTGGACCATCTATATTGTAAAATGTAAGGTTTACGAACAGCATTTAATCATAGAATCATTAAGGTTGGAAAAGACCTCTGAGATCATCGAGTTCAACCGTTAAAGTAGCATTGTGTAAAGAAGCATAATGAAAACAGTAACATGCACCATCATGTAGAAGAGAGCTGGGTTAGAGATGTGCTACACACGAGGATGGTGCAGGTAGCATGGAAATGGGTGTGGCTTTCAGCACTCTCAGGATGAGAGTGCTGGTGTGGGGGAGATCTGTGTGCTCTCTTAGCACCAGCTGCATGGTGGCACTGGGCTAGTTAACCCCAAGCTGGAGCCAGGAGGTGAGGCACAAGAAAATGCCCCATTGCCCTCCTGCAGGGCAGCCAGAGCACGCCCGGGAGGAATCACTGAGCTCAGACACCAATGCCCACCCTCCTGCCAGATATGTGCATGAGGCACCATGCCCAAGTGCCACTCTCTGGTGCTCCACCATTGCTCTCTGCTCCTGAGGGAGTAAGGCTTAACCTATGTTTTTCTCCTCATCCTTCCCCATACCCCAGATCCTCCCAGTCACGTCATGCTTGACACAAGGCACTTTGAGAGCGTCACTTTCCAGAGCCGGGCAGTTCTCCCTCCCCGCCATGCCCTGTTTGGTGGTGCATCATTTGTCACTGCCAGCCTTCCCTGGTCCTTCGCTGTGCTGCCCCAGATGAAAGCTAGCCCAGCACAGCCCCGTTCACATGAACATGCTCTGGTTCGTGAGGACTCTATACCAAACATTAAAATGTATTAACTGTTACCTCAGGTGACAAACACGCATCACCAAGGGACAATTTTGCAGCGGACAGATAGGTATTGGTGACAGTAATATCTTCTAGCTCAGTGCTGAAGTGATCAGACTCTTTGATGACGTTACAATTTAGGGCTACGCTGTAATTGGCTGGTTTCTTCTCCCGTTTCTGCTGGCAATTGCAGAGTTTCCTGAAGGCTGCTCTGAATTTCTGGGACATGAGATTGTAAATTACAGGATTGATAGCACTATTTAAATAAATACAGATTCTGCAAAATAGCAGGAACCAGTTTTCTTGGAAGGGGCTGGAGAGAAAGGAATTGACCACGACCAGCGTGCGGTAGGGCATCCATAGAAATGCAAATAGGGCCACCACCACGGCCAACATCTTGGTAACCTGGAGGAACACGGAGGCAGACAAAAGAGGGGCAGAAGGTTAGTACTCATCTTGGAAGGAACATGTACATCCCTACATCTCTAGGACCAAAGCAAAACTATGGACAGACTCTTCAGCTGGGAACTTCTGATCAATGTTTGATTCAGAAAGGTTTTCTACAGTAAGAAGGACAAAAACCCCCTGGCTCCAAATTCCTCCTAGTTTTGTTAAGTGACTCTTTCCAGGTGACATCCCAGTAAGGTAACTGTAGACCTCAGACTTTGAAACTTCGCAAGCTGGAAGGAAGTGTTGATTCAAATAGAAAAAAAGGGATCTAAAGCCATTTGTTCCAACCACATTAGATCTCCTCCTTTAGACTAGCACAGTCTGTAGACTAATTGAACCTAAAGCCTATTTAGGTTATCTGCTTTAGCAGCCACCCTAAGAGAATTTCCAAAAGCTAAAAATAATGAAAAAAAAGAAGAATTAGATTTATTCCTACTCATCAAATCCTCAGTATTTGATTAGCTCTTCATTATTTGATGTTTACTCTGAAATGTCAATTAAAGTTTACAGAGCCAGGAAAAAAAATGATTATGAATAAAAACTGATTATTATAAGAACTTTCATTTGTTGTGTAAATTTGTTTTGAATAAAGAAGAAAACAGCCTTTGGGGATACCCATGATAGCTGAAATGAAGTGAACAAGAAATAATTAAAAAATTAGAAAAAAAAAAAACCAACACTGTAAAAAGAGTCCTTCTCTTGTAAGTAATTTCATTCTAGTATATATGGTATTCCCTAGTCTCTACATTAAAGAAAGTTTGAAAGATGTTAATAAACAAGGTAAAAAGTACAGTGAGATGTGACAGTGGGATAGTATGGTGGCACGGCCTCATGCAAGTCAGGAGATGACTTGGTTAACTGTGTCTGCATGAACTGGAAAGCATTGGCACTGATTTTGGTGAGCTACAACTGCTTCTTTTGATTGTGATTTTTTTTTACTATTTGCCTTTCTTCTTGACATAAAACTATTGTTGCTTATTGACAGATTAGTTTAAAGAACTTCTTTTTACCTTTGCTTTATTCCTTCCTTCTGGGTACCTGAAGTTATACTTCAATGAAACAGCAACTCCTCTAACCACAGGATACATTCTGGCTGTATGGGTTATACTTTAATTGCTTGCAGAAAGGATAGGTGTAGATTGATAAGAGTTTTAATTGTTTCCAGGGGGACAGACAGATAACTCCACTAAAATCACTCATATATACATGCTAGTTTTAGGTGTGGTTTTTAGTTTGAAGTTATAAGAGAGCATATAATTCTCTTGTCTTCTGATCAGATAGCTCATTGTACAGAAAGCCTGCAATCTCATTGCCTAAGGAAGGGATATATTTTCTTCTAGCTATCTAGAAAGACACATACAGATATAACCCAATTTATTGTTTTTGCTACAGATTTTATGATAAAGAATGGGATGAAGAGCAAAGTTACTCTACAAATTGATGTATCTTCATCTGTCTGTCTAGATATCTATGTTTAAATGTACATATTCAAAGGCTACGATTTTATCCTATAATTCTCCTCCCTTCACCCTCACTTTTGACTTCCCTACAGCTGTGTTCAGTAGAAGTAAAAAGAGACTGAGAAATATTGTCTCCTTTTTTGTCACTTGACTGATACATTTCCTTATGACTTCTAGACTGCTTTTCTTGTTTGCTGTGCACAATCAATCATCGTAATACAGCAAAATGCAAATGGAAATGTCTCAGGTAGCTAAAGGGATGATTTTTCCTTACCTCCAAACCACTTCTAAAAGGTCTAGTCCTGTGAACATGGCTGCAAAGAGCGAGGTGACCCAGTGCTGGCCCACTCTGGCTGAGGAAGACTCAGGACTCCTCACCTGCTGCCTCTCCTGCTTCCAGGTAAGCTCCAGCCTGTGCCTCCAAACTGAGCAAATCCGTTCAACTGAGAATAATCATTCATCATGGAAAATAATCCACATTTAAAGGAAGAAAGTAACCATTTGTGGAGCTTGGATTAACAATAGGACTGAGCCCAACTAACAGATGTGTTGCGTTGGCTGAGGCATTCAGAGGGCAAGTGGATAATAGTCTACACAAGCATCAAAGTACTTTGCTACCAGAAGCTCAGCAAGGGACTGTTATCATACCTACTGATCATTGGCAATTTACATTTCTTCTGAGCATGTCTTTAATGAACAATTGCTCAGAGAATCACTTACAATGGTGCAGCTGTCAGTTTGAATCCTGGGTTGAACTAGAAGCAAATTGATCCTACTGTCAGGAAGGGGATATTTTAGAGTCACACAATTAATACTTTACAGCAATGAAAAAAAGGCTGTTACTCTTCAAGTGGCTGCATCCTATATGCCTCAAAGACATATATGTATGTCGTGTGCAAACTATTAGCTGAATTTATGTATACTGGCAGCTTGATGTGCATTTTCCTTCTATCTAACACCACCAGCTTGTACTGCTGCCATGTTCAGCTTACTAAGGCTGTGATTTGACAATGTATTAGAAATGGCTCGTAGCAGCAGATAAAAAATATCATGGTCACAGCACAAAGTGCCCTGAGCTGAGATCAATTCAGTCTGCAGGTTTGAATGTGTTTAAAAATGCCAAGAGGTTAGCTTCACACTGTCAGGCTTTATGCCAGGTAAGACATTGTCTTGCAGCACTCAGACTCCATGATTTCCTGGTCTTGACATAAACTGAAGCCAAAGGAACCTGTGACTGGAGCTAAAAAGAGCAATCTTGTTCTCACCTCCCTCCTTGTGCTGGCCCCAAAGATGAAGAGGTGGGTCAGGTCAGACTGCTGGTCCAACTGAAAACTAAACACTTCTCTGTAGAGCTGGTTTTTGGTTTGCTCAGGTCAATGATCCAAGTCACGTACCCATACACTGCTACAGAGTCTACAGTCAGTGCAAGTGAAGAGGTAGAAGCATGTTGCCATGGATGGCCATGGACAAGCTGGAGAAATGGGCCTGTGTGAACCTCATGAGGTTCAACAAGGCCAAAAACAAGGTCCTGCACTTGGGTTGGGGCAATCCCTGGTATTAATACAGGCTGCAGGATGAAGGGATTGAGAGCAGCCCTGAGGAGAAGGACTTGGGGGTACTGGTGGATGAAAAGGTGGACGTGAGCCAGCAATGTGCTCTCACAGCACAGAAAGCCAACTGTATCCTGGGCTGCATCAAAAGAAGTGTGGCCAGCAGGTCGAGGGAGGTGATTCTGCCCCTCTACTCTGCTCTGGTGACAGCCCACCTGGAGTGCTGCATCCAGCTCTGGGGTCCTCAGCACAGGAAGGACATGGACCTGTTGGAGCGGGTCCAGAGGAGGCCACAAAAATGATCAGAGGGATGGAACACCTCTGCTATGAGGAAAGGCTGAGAGAGCTGGGGTTGTTCAGCCTGGAGAAGAGAAGGCTGTGGAAAGACCTTATGGTGGCCTTTCAATACATAAAGGGGGCCTACAAGAAAGATGGGGACAGACTTTTTAGCAAGGCCTGTTGTGATAGGACAAGGGGTAATGGTTTTAAACTAAAAGAGGGTAGATTTAGACTAAACACAAGGAAAAAATTTTTTACGATGAGGATGGTGAAACACTGGACCAGGTTGCCCAGAGAGGTGTTAGATGCCTCATCCTTGGAAACATTCAAGGCCAGGTTGGACGGGGCTCTGAGCAACCTGATCTAGTTGAAGATGTCCCTGTTCATTGCAGAGGGTTGGACTAGATGACCTTTAAAGGTCCCTTCCATCCCAAAGCATTCTACGATTCTATGATCATCTGGGAGGGGGGCTAATTATTTGATGTCAGTGGAGTGCTAAGAGGACAAACTTTAAGAACCTGCTTTTTATTGCCTGTAACTGTACGCCAAAGCTCCCTGAAAGCAGAGGCACCAGCATCCTCATTCATTACTCAGGTGAAGGCAAGCATACACTGATTGCTCTTTTCTTGTGGGTGTGCACTGCGTATCCTGTACTCAGAGTACAAATTATTCTTAGTTAAGGAGATTGAAAACATGATTGAAAGGCTTTGAGCAAATCCATTTTACTCTAAATTTCAAGTGTACTTTGAATGATAGCGAAGTGCTTGAGATTGAATGTGTTCCTGGCTGCATGCAACTGCTCTTCAAGCCCTATCTTTTGGTTTCTGAGAATGTTCTGAAAAATATTTAAAATTATTTTTACTAAACAGATTCCCAATATTTTAATTCTGAACTAGTATTCTCCTTTTCCTTCTTCCTCTAAAACCTTGTCATTCTAAGGAAGTGCTTTTACGAGACATTTTCATTACGATGGTACTCACAGTTTGGTAGTTGCTTCCTTCTCCTTTGAATACTAATCTGTCTTACATTGATAGAGAAAAGTAATAGTCATAATTACTAAGTTACTGTGCCATAGAGTCATTCTGGTGTTTTAAAGACATGTAATTTTGTCTTTCTTTCTTGTGCTTGGTGGCGTTCAGTGCAATGCACAAAGATTTTATATGCCAGTCCATGACTGCACAATCCAAAAGAAGTTGTACAATGAGGAGGAGGATTAAATAAATAAAAGGATTAAGGTCTTGATATAATAACACTGCAAGTGAAACCAAGCGATATGATTGAGGATTTCATGTAAGCCATACAAAACTTATCTTGCATTGCAAGTTGGAATCTGTGCTTGCTCTGCTGTGAGAGAACAGAGGGGTTTCTCTGGGGGGGCAGATCATCATGCACTGCATCAATGTCTAAGAGAGGAATTTCTCCAGAGGGTAACCTACCTGTTTTGATTGACCATGCAGGGATCTTAGATGATTTGATTGGACTAAGCAACTAACTTTGTTAGATATGCATAAACTTAAGTGAGTTGGATCCCATCTCAAGTATAAACAAACACATTTGCTATCTAAGGCTGTATTTATTTTTCAGAGTCCCCTTGATACCTGAGGAAACTAGGAATTCCTTTGGGGAAAGTATGAAATCTACCCGAAAATATGTAATTCTGGGTTCATATTATGGATGGACAAGAAAAAAATTTGGGATCTGTTGACTGAGCTAGGTGGGATAAAATGGAAGTGTGGGAGAGCCAGAACCAGGATCTGATCTGGACCGGACAGATGAGGAACATATGGGAAAGAGAAAAAGAAGCACACAGCCTGTGTGCTTGTGTGCACACAATGTATGGGCTCTTAGCTGCTATCAAAAGGAGACTAGGTTGCTTCCCTGTCTTCCCATCTGCTTCCCCTGGCCTTTTGCTTTCTTTTAAAAGGTAATGAGCTGCTTGCCAAGGTAGCTCACAGAACAGGTACTCTTGAAAAAAAGGATTTATTTTTCCCTACATTTTCAAAGTGTTTCTGTGTGACAGGAAAATCCTTTTTCTATCCTTCAGTTTTAAGTTGTCTCACTCTCTTCTTCCTTCCTGCAATGCCTGGGTCTTCAGGACATTTTTGTGCTTCTGAACAGAACAAAATTATTTAAATCTTCAGAAGAAAAAGTTTTAAAATTAAGGTTTTAGAAATGCTGATAGATCCTAGTACCTGTGCCACTAGAAAAAAAGAAGCCCTGTGAGCAAAATTAAGCACCCAGAGGAAAAAAAAAAAAAGCAGAAACAGCTTTTCTCCCTCATACCGTATGCTGTAAAGAAACATTTAACGTTGGTTGGTGTAACTTGTTAGTGAATCTTTGTTTTATTGTGAAATCTTCTCTGAATACTTTGAACAACACATTTTCCGTTCATGAAATGAAACCTTGCTTTCCCTCTTGTCTTTTTAGTAAAAGACTTGGGAATAGAATGCCTAAAATGCACAAGAGGGGAAACTGCTCAACCTTCAACTTTTAGCATCGCAGGTACACATCTGCTCTGAATTCATTGTCCTAAACAGCAACTATAAAATAAGTAGCTAAACCTTCCAAAATCCAAATAGGAACCATTATTTCTTTTGTTTCTGCAAGCAACGGCAGTTTAGAAGTAAGTGGAATTGTGGTGGTGCTGCATATGAAATAGCAAAGAACAAGAAGTGTTGAGATTTATTTTGATAGTTATGGTACTTTTTGGTGTAAAGATACAGAAAGGAAGACTATGAGTAAAGACTAAAGAATTATTAGCTTGAATTTCAGGCATGTGTAAAGTTGAAGCTGTAATGACTGTGAATGTAAGTTGAACATGAACTGCAGCTTGAAAGAGGCAATGAGCTGATTGTATTGAATTTGGTTTGTCTGCAATTTTTGGTAATGGGCAATCTCGTCAAACCCTTGGTATATGCACTTATATTTTTTCCAGATTGAATTTATGCACACATATTACTATTGATGTGCGATAAATGCCTGTAACTGCAGTTAATGTTTGCTCAATTGCTATTAATTTTGATTAGGATACAGTCAGTGAATGTGTTTCCTGGAAGACTTAACAATATGGATGGTTCGCAAGTACCAATAACAGGCCATTCTGGAATAGCAAAGACAAAAACTGGTAGGCTAATGCAATCATATGCATGCCTGAAAAATAAGAGATCTAACTGTTGCATCTGCCTTTGCAACTGCAATGAAGAAACTAAAACAAAGTGGCTGAAGAACAGCTACCTAGTAGTCTAATAAGCCAGATGTCTTCAGTCTACCACTGCACCACTGAAAGCCCACTGGTGTTGGACTGGATGATCTCCAGAGGCGCCTGTCAGCCTCAGTGATTCTGTGAAATTATAAGAAAGTATTGGAGGGGAATTTCTTTAATCTAAGGTCCTGAGGGATCTGGGACAAAGTCCCTTGTTGGTTCATAATCCTTTGGATCACACTCAATCTTTCTTGCCACTACATGCAGTTTTTACCCTAGTTTCATGACAACAATTACAGTTTCCCAGTGCTTCATGAGGTCCAGGATTCCTTACACATTCAAATTATGTGTTTAATTGAACAGCTCCGAATTCATAGTCTGTATTTTCTGGTGAGTGAGTAGAAATCAACTTCAATTCACCTCCTCAGGACCTGTGATCATCTTTCCAAATTATCATATAGTTGTTAAATAAATCTTAACACTGAATTTGCATTGAAGTTCCTTCTTTGGCTCTGAATCAAGTAAACAGGACTTTGAACCGTCTGGCCTTAACAGATACTCTTTGTTGTTATATCATCTTCTAATCATATTGATCTTTTCTCTGTTGAGCTTTGAAGTTTCAGCTACTGTGACCTGGGTTCAACTGAAGGGTGCTGGAAATTTTTGCTTTCTCACCTTCCCTCCTGTTTAACTTGAGGAAACGTGTACACCAGCACTGTTTCACTCTGTTTTCTCAGGTTCAAATTGTGCAAATCACTCAGCAGAAATACTCTATAGTTTCTCTGTGGTCAAAGAGGTCTCACCTTACTCTTAGTCACCTTTTCATTTTCTCCCAATCTTCTGTTGCAGAAACCATTATGTCACTGTTTATCACTGAGACCCCCTATGGGCAGTCAAATGCTTTCCCACAGTATTCACTTATATACCAACTTCAGTCTAGCAAGGTTATTTTCTTTGCAAAGCATAGCTGAAAACCCATTCAACACAGTCATCACGAGCTCCATCAGACCTAATAGGTGTTTATGATTTTTCTTTAAGTCACAAACTAAACATATGCTTGAAGGTTTACCTGCATGTTTCAATACTAAAAACAAGTGTTAACACTAGTTGTTGGTTCCTCAGAGCCTACTGCCATGTAGCCTTGAGCACACACTGATTCCACTGAAAATGGAGCATACCAATATCTCTCTACCTTCTGGCAGAGATCTTCCCTCAGGAGAAAGTCAGGTGTTGCCTACTGACTTGTAGAAAATGGAGATACTTTATGAGAGAAGAAAGCTTATTTTGTGCCTTTCCCTTTCTTTTGACATTTAAGAAAAAAGATTGGCTTTTTATGCCTGTTGTTTTCGCTTGTCTTCCCTGTTCAGTTTTGTCTTGCAGTGCTTTAAATGAAAACTTCAGGGGGGCCTGAAGAGCACTTTGAAGGCTTTGTCCATTGGTGGTTGTTGATATGGGGGTATTGATCCTTTAGTAAATAGATTTTTGTTCCTGTTAGCTTTCCAAACATAGGAAGGGAATAAATATTTCCTAGAACTAACATAGTTCAGTGACTTTTAAATGGTGTGGGTGGGAGGGTGAAGGCAGGGAATGGAAGGAGTAAGCAAAAGACCACTTTCTACCTGGAAGAGCTGATTTTCATTCACTGGAGATGTAATATAGCCTCATTCTGAGCTCATCCCTAGAGAGTTCTCAGAAAAATATGTTAAAATAGGCTTGACCCCCTATTCTAATATATATTCCCGGCCTTCTTTCTAAATCATAGAATGATCTAAATTGCCGTTCTGTTTTGAAAACAAAATAGAAGTCCTCTGACTACCTGACCACTTTTTTCCTCTTCAGTGCTGGCATTATGTCTGTTTACATCAGAGACTGAAAATACACGTTCTAACAAAACTGATCATGGTTCATCTATTCTCCTTCAGCAGCAGACACCTCCCTCCTTCCTGTTTATCTCACTGCTGAGCTTTCCACCCCAGCCCCCTTGCCTCAGCTCAGGTAGCAGTCATCCACAGTTGTGAGGAAATGGTTATTTTACTCTGTATTTGCTTCCTCCCTGAGCATAGAGATATCCTAGATGCCATATCAGGGATGTTCCTCTCTTGCCCTACTCTTTCCGTTGGTGCCAGGTGTGAGGAAGCATCCTAGGTGTTGAATCTAGGATGTTTTCCAAGTTGCTCCTCACATTTTCTGTCTGTCAGCTTCTAATTCTGGGCTAAGTCTCATACCAGAAACCTAAGCTACGTATTGTCATTTTTGAAGAAAACAATTGAAATTGCATAACTGTATGACTCACAATAGAAAGTATTGACTGTATATAGAAGCTGATTCTTGGAATTTGGACTCCTGGAAGCTGATATAGAAACACAAAGCTGACAGTGTAGATAGCCATATGCTAACACAGCAATATAGGTTAAAAAAAAGTCTAAAAAACAATAGGAGGATGGAATCTACTTCAGCCATGCATTGGAAACAGCTTCAGATAGTGGTCTTCAACTCAAGCACAGCCACTGTATGACAGGGGACGAAACACTTTCTTACCCAGGTAAAAAACAAATTTTAACAAATGTTTTTAACAAAGGAAGACTTTCAAAACTGATAACGGGAAGTCCCAAGAAAATTAAAGACAATGGTATGACCTGGCAGTCTAGGTCAAACTAAATCCAGATTAGTCAAGCAATCCAGGTCAGACTAAGTGGGTAAATCAATTCACATACTGCCATGTTGGATTAATCATTGTCAAAAATGGTTATGAAATTCCTGAGTTAAATCTTCATGAAGGCTGAAGAAACCTATCTAACTTACTGTTTCATTCTGGTGTATTACATAAATGTGAACTCATAATAGGTTAATTATAATAGTAATTAATTATAACCACTCAATGGAAGAGTACTGAATGTCCATGTCCAGATTTTGTCAGTGGGGAGGCTGCAGAGGTGGCCTCTCTGAGAATAGGGTCTGGGTTGCTCTGTGCCAGACACAAACGGCTCCATCCAGCTCCAACAGACCCACCACAGGACACAGCTGAGCCCATCAGCCAAGCTGGTGGCACCTCTGTTAAAACATATTTAAGAAATGGCAAAAATGCTGGAAAGAGAGAGGAAGAGAGAGGAGAAGGGAACAAAAGGGTGAGAAACAACAGAGGGAACACTGAAGTCAGAGGAGGAGGAGGCACTCCTTGGTGAAGCACCACCTGAAGGGACTGCAGCCCATTGAGGACCCACACTGAAACAGAGGAAAAGAGTGAAAAGGAAGGAGTGGCAGAGAGAAACCTCTGCAACCTGATCACAACACTCCCCTGTCCCACACTGCTGGTTGCCTCACGGAAGGGACTGAGTGTAACTCGTGGCTACAACAAGGGGAAATAAATTGGCAATAAACAAAGTCAATTTTCCCCAAGTCAAGTCTGCATTGCCCATGACAGTAAGTAATAAGTTATCTTCCTGTCCTTATCTTGACCCATGAGCTTTCTCACTCTTATTCTTCCCATTTTCTCCCCCGTCCTGCTGTGGGGGGCAGTGAGCGAGCAGCTGGGTGGATGTTGGCTGCCAGCCGGAGCCAACCTACCACAGGAACATGCACAAATTTCATTTTGTAGAAATGTTCTTGGATAAATGATAGAATCATAGCATTGTTTAGGTTGGAAAAGACCTTTAAGATCATCAAGTCCAGCTGTTAACCTAGCAGAGCCGAGTCCACCACTAAACCATGTCCCTAAGCACCACATCTACACATCTTTTAAATACCTCCAGGGATGGGGACTCAACCACTTCCCTGGGCAGCCTGTTCCAATGCTTGACAACTCTTTTGGTGAAGGAATTTTTCCTAATATCCAATCTAAGCCTCCCCTGGAGCAACTTGAGGCTGTTTCCTATCATCCTATTGCTTGTTACTTGGGAGAAGAGACTGACACCCACCTCACTACACCCTCCTTTCAGGTAGTTGTAGAGAGCGATATATGAGAACTGCCACAGAAGTAGGATGTGTACACCACATTTTCACTTTTTCTACAGATCACATGCTGGACATTGTATGCAACTCCATCACTGTAGTGCAAGCACAGTTCCAGGAAGGCATATAAACAGTTTTATATGACAGCAGAACTCACTATGAAGCCAAACTATAGTGTCAGCTATGCATGTCTTTGCCATAGCAGCAGGAAATTTTCACTTGTGTGCCTTACTAACTGTTAGATTTTTTTTAATATGGACTTGTGTTTTCCCATTTTACACCACTGGCTATATTTTGCATGCTGCTATTATATAAAAAAATATTACTAATAATACACACTATCCTTGCTTTGCTTCCTGTGTTATACTATATGCAAATGCTAGCTTTACTCATAATGATGTTACTTTAAACAATCAGGTTACTTAGGCTTTTAGAAAATGTCTTTCTGTCTTTACAAGACGTAAAAGACATCACATTATAATCCCCGCTTTTTGGTTTCATAATATAATGGTATCCACATACAGCAATGCTCAATGTAAAAGATTTGTCTGTTTTTCAAGTGATGCTAAGCACACATCAACAAGCACATATACTAAAGTGATACTGAGAACTTGAAAAGCAGATTATCTTCTTCTTCTACTAATTAATGGACAAAGAAATCCAACATTAAACACTTTTAATCTGACTATGAACTATAATTGGAGACACATCATTAAATACAACCTAGCCCACACGTTTCAGTTGTGCATTTCAAAGCATGGTTCTAGTGCTCTGCGAGTGCTTGGTGCTCTAAGCAGGCAGCTCAGTTAACTTTTGAGGTCAGTGCCATCTCTGTAATAAGGGAAAATGGTCCCTCTCATTAAACAGTAGCAATCTACATAAAACAAGAAGAATGTAAAGTTCAACCTGTCACCCAAGGAGGGCACTCAGCTTGCTTGAAAAGGTGCACACCTCAGCTTTGCTTCCTGAAGGAACTGTACAGTGCAGGGAGGCAGAAGCATCCTACTTGGCAAAGCGACCCCCAGGGTGCCTTGTAGTGGCTGCCGAGGGGCTCTAAGCCAAGTCGCTCAGCGCAGAGCATTGCTTCCCCACGCTTGCATCAAGCTGTCTGACCCAACCGGACCCTGCTCCCGAGAGCTAGCTGCAAAGTGATGCACCCTGCATTTCTCAGCACTGCACCCGACTGTGCTACCTGCTGCATGTTGTGTGAGTATGAGGCAGTATGGTTTATTGCAAATAGCCATAAATTAATCTACTAACTATATTCTACTTGTATAATTACACATTGCAGTATACATATTTAACAATATAAAAAGAAGCTAGTCAAACCTATGCCTCAGTTTTGAGCCATCAATACATAAAAATATTTCATGAAAGGCAAAATAACAAAGATACAGATTTGCTTAAGTGGACTTTTCACAGGAGAGTTAGACACAGGAAAAGCAACAACTTGACTGTGTTTGCAGAATGATACAGTGCCTTAGCTGGGACAAATCTCAAGTCTCCTAAACTCCCAGGCTATTTCCTTCTCTTCAGATCTCAAAAATAACTCAAGAGTCACTTTGTATATTTGGCAGGATTACTAACAGGCTTTAATATAAAGAAACTACAGTTAAAAATGTTTAATTCTTTATTGACACTTTCTAATTGTTTTTTGATATAGGAAATAAAATACTATGTTTTTCAGTCCTTGCTGTAGGTAATAATGAATAGGCAAGAAAAAATATATATTTATACATATGTGTATACATACCACAGAATTTCAGCTTGACTGCTTAGCAAAAAGGGAGAATATGTTTTACCCCCTTCCACACATTTAGACTAGTGATCTCTGAAACAAGTGGGTTTTAGGTTTCAGAAAGCCATTTCAAACTTCTGTTCCTACCTGCCTTCGAGAAGCAATAGTGCTATTGAAACTCCTGTTAGTCATCTTGGAATTCACAGGCTTGCTTTGGTGAGCCACGTCATTCCTCCATGTCTTAGAGTTTTCTTTTGGGTCCGAAGGGATGGGGTTCAGGAACAGTATTCTAGCAATCAGGCCATAGAGGACAGTCGCCAATACCATTGGCACAACATAAAATATACCAAAGTCCATCATGTAGATAGGAGAGTAATAGCTCCTGGACACCTTGTAGCCACAGGACACAACAGTAGTGTCTTTGTAGACTACTGTATTAAGGTCTAGCAAGAAAAACCAGAGCATACAGTATATGGAGGTGAAAGCCCAGACAAAAATAATGATCTTTTTGGCTCTTGAGAAAGTGCATATGAACTGAGCTTTGATTGGGTGGCAGATGGCTATGTATCTCTCAATGGTGAAGGCAGTGATGGAAAAAGAAGAAGCATTGATCCCTAGGTACTGGAGATAAGTGATGCAGAGACACCCCACGTAGCCATACACCCAGGATCTATACAGGCTTTCTGTGATATTGGGTAGTCCTGCAGCCACAAGCACCATGAGATCTGCCACAGCCAGACTCACCAGATAGCAGTTAGTGGGAGTTCTCATGTGTTTGGTTCTGAGGACGACCAAAACCACCATGATGTTGCCCACGATGCCTAGTCCGCAGATGAGGAGGACCAAGAGGATGGTAACCACCTGGTATTCGGCTGTTACAATCTCCTGGCTTGATAGGGGTAGCCCAGTTTGATTCTGCTCATCTCCAGTGCCATTCTCCATCTTCACCATCCCACTGCTTCTTCCGCCAGCACTTAGTCTCAGCACATGTTCTCCATGGTCCCCTGCAAAAGGGTGAGTGGAGCAGAGCGTGGGTGAGCTGTAGCCCCAGAGCACGTTCTCCATGTAGTCACAGTCCCATTCCTGTACTGTCCTCTACTCACCCGAAAGCACCTGGACTTTCAGTCTTTGTAAATTCAATTACCAGACAGGTTAATTCCTCTAAGACTCCAGCTCATTTGCACAGATTAAAAAGCTGTTTTCTCATAGCCGGTCTGAGGCATTCATGAAAACACAGCATGTGGAGATGGGAGCTTTCCCCCCTGCAGAGGAGGAGGAGGAGGCAGTGGCAGGGAAAGCAGAGCCCCCCTGCACTGCCAGCTGGCTACAGCACTGCACGGGATTGAGCTGATCCAGCCCAAGCAGACTTCAGCATCGCCGCTTTCCAGGAGGAGTCACAACGAGCCGAGGGTGGAGACAGCAGTGGGAGGTGAAAGGAGAGCGATTTGTAAAGCCCCACAGGTTTTCTACTTCATGCTGCTTTCCCTCTCTGCTCTCAGATGGCTATCTCACGTATCGATCATATTGATCCACCCTGGCAAACAAAAGGGAGATTGACTGGCAACAAATATACACCAATTTCTAAAATTCTGACTTCTCCCGTGTCCCTGTCCTTGTGACAGTGATGGTAATTTACACTTGCCTCCTGCTTTGCAGGGAGCTGTAAAAGTCTCTTCAGAGCTGACAGGAAGAAACGTACTCCAACTTTTGAAAACAGCAGGAAAAATTGGGTTTCTTTACTTTACAGACAATTCTCTTCAAAACTCACTATTGCTATTGCTGTCATCACTCCTGAGCCCTTTCAGCTCTTTTCTGGATTGTTGCACAGCAACAATAAAACCATCAGAGCACAAATTGCTTCTTAATGAGATCAGTCACACACACGTGCACGCACACACACACAAGGAGTGTTACTAATCCACCACCATTTCCTCAATGAAGAGTCTCCTCTGGTTGAATGAACTCCTCCTTGTTCAGTCAGGTTGTGTAAAACCACAGACAAATCAAAAACTGGTAGAAATAACTGCTTTGCGATGTGCTGATGAAAGACCTGCAGATACAGTAGCAGTATTCAGGAGCCCAGCTGCACCTGGAAACGGATGCAGAGCTTTTCTGTCTCACCTGCTGCCAGTTTTAATACCTCAGAGAGAGAAACCATAGCAAACCCTTCTGCAGGGCTCTGTGAAGGAACCCTTGTCAACTCCCCATCACAGTGTTTCGACTCATTTTTTTTCCTTATACTATTGTGTTAAAAGATTGAAGATTAAATCTGCCTTAAATCTGTTTTTTTCTCCATTTACAGCAATTGTTTTTGCTCTTTGCTCAGGAAGGGTTAAAAAAAATAAAACCGTGCACAACTGGGGAAAAGCAACTTGGATTTCAAAACATTTTAGTGTTAAGAGAAAGGGATTAGCATAGGCACAGGGTGTAATGTTTGCAAAACTAGGATTTTAAATATACTGAAACAACAGGTGGTGACAAAAAGAGGATACCACCTGAATCATGGCTGGAAATTAAACTCAAACAATTTCAGATATTTGAAGCCACTTGTTTAAGTTTTCCAGTCATTTTTTCCATTTGCCTGTTCACACTTCAATTGTGCTCAGATGCTTTTCATCTGTAGATCCCAAAGTACTTAACAAAGTAAAGTAAATATCATTATTCCTATTTAACAGATGAAGAATCAGGGGTGAAAAGAATCAGATTCATTGCCAGTGGCCTAGCAGTGACCTGTGGGAAAATTCAGGTTATTGGTTACTTGACCAATGCTTTATCAACAGAACCGTATCATGAATCTCATCGAGATTCTGCTCCATGCGATCTGCAGATCCCGTTATTCTGGACACAGCTGAAAGAGGAACAAGGCCAGTCCTAGTGTGAAGCCTGTGTGTCAGAAAAAGGATTCCCCCCAGCCCCCTTCACAGTCCACAACATTTGATCCTTTAAACTGGATAGATTAGCAATCTATGCTTTTAAAGCTATGTGGCTTTAGTGTGTGTAGCCCAAGATGCTCAACCACATAGCATAAAACACACCAGGAGAGAGCCCAGGAGTGAACTAGCAGAGATTTAGTGTCAGTAACCAGGGATTCAACAGGGATCAAACCCAACAGGGAGCTGAACCAGAGTCCAAACCAGGAAACTGAGTTAGTTGACATGCTGAATAAATCCCTTAACCCTCAATTACTTCAGCTGAATCAAAAGTTTTCAGCACCTCCATAGACTCTCTCTTTCTCTGGTGACTGATACCTTTCTGCCACACTGTCCCACCATGAAGTCTTGTTCCACGTGTTTCCATGTATTCTGTTAGCTTATGTAGGTGACGTGGATGGTCTGAATGGAGGCTGAGGAACTGAGACAGAACATTTATGTCTGAGAGTACGCAAGTGTTTGCAGTGCAGGAGTAATGGCTGAGGACATGGGATGCAGAGAAGCTGGAGAATATTTGAAAGCCCACATGACTTTGAAGTGAATATGGGAAGTCTGGAAGATGTGCAAGAAATGTATTATCTGATGTTTGTGTCATTCTCCTGCATCTGCTATCTTCTGCATCTGCTACTGGTCTGTATCAGAGATGGGACAGATCACCTTGTCTCAGCCAGCAGTTCACTTTTTATGGCTTTTTGCCAAGTGTTGCATTCTGGTAAAGAAAAAAGTATAGAGTTGTCACTGTGTAGCTATAGGGAAGTATGTCTACAGGAGGCATTCAGAGGATTTTGATAGTATTAACATTACCTATGGAGCATTTCCCTTTTCCTCCTATACAGTACTTCCCCAACCTACCATGTTTCTGTAAAATCTACAGTAATTGCAGAAGGAATTTCAAGACTGTAAATACATGTTCTATGTAATTAAAGCATCTGGTGTCATGGATTTGGCACAAACATCATGTGATGCACATTACCTGATACATTAAAATGATCCTTTTAACATGATCGTCAGTCAAAGATCACATACTGAATCCGGGAGTCAGTAAAAGATCAGCTTTTTCTCCCAGTTAATGTTGTGTTAATGCAACCATCAAAATACACAGGCTAGTTTCAAAAGCAGTTCAGCATTAATACATGCAAGCCCACCAGCTGTGCCAGGGAAATTTTGAGAGCAGATTGACCAGAGATCACTGTGAAACTTTTACTGCATATCTGTTTCTCCATTTTATATACATACCTGTTGGTCCAGGCATCAGTTGACATTACATGTACAAATGAGTACAGATGCAGTTAGCAAGTCCACAACAACAGGCAGAAAAACAAGGCCCTGAAATGTACTGACTTTTGCTAGCACTATTCTGTTGGTACAACCCTTTGGGTAGGAGGGTGTCGTGATTTAACCCCAGCCAGCAACCAAGCACCACGCAGCCGCTCGCTCACTCCCCCCCAGTGGGATGGGGGAGAGAATCAGAAGGGTAAAAGGGAGAAAACTCGTGGGTTGAGATAAGAACAGCCCAATAATTGAAGTAAAATAAATTAGAACAGTTAAATAGACAAAGCAAAAACCGTGCACGCAAACAAAACAGAACAAGGAATTCATTCACTACTTCCCAGCGGCAGGCAGGTGTTCAGCCATCCCCAGGAAAGCAGGGCTCCATCACGCGTAATGGTTACTTGGGAAGACAAACGCCATCATGCCCAATGTCCCCCTCCTTCCTTCTTCTTCCCCCAGCTTATATACTGAGCATGACGTCATATGGTATGGAATAGCCCCTCGGCCAGTCTGGGTCAGCTGTCCCGGCTGTGCCCCCTCCCAGCTTCCCGTGCACCCGGCAGAGCATGGGCAGCTGAAAAGTCCCTTACCACTGTGAGCGCCACTTAGCACCTATTCAGAGACAGCTTAGCACTACTTAGCAAGAACCAAAGCATCAGTGTATCATCGACATTGTTCTCATCCTAAACCCAAAACACAGCCCCCATACCGGCTACCAAGACGAAAATTAACTCTATCCCAGCTGAAACCAGGACAGAGGGAGATGGGGAGGCGTCGTGTTGATACCCCCTGTGCTGTATACCGCTTAGCCAACAATATTCTTGTCCAATTTTGTTCCCATTTGTCTCAATTAAAATGTGTCTCTGCTCACTTGAGGGACATCAAACCTATAACAAACTGCCTCATAACATTAAGCACACACTGAGATGGTACAATGAATCACTATAAACACTTTACCCCACTAGCTATAAATTATTCTTAATTCTGTTTCTCTAACTCAGATCACTTCCGCAGCTGGCCTTTTCTGTTCTGAAACACAGCTCTGCGAAAATGGCAATTTCATACTCTATTACCTGTCTGTACTCAGGGTTCACAAAAAATCATAAGTAACACGGATTCTTTACTCTGTGTGCACCCCTGAGGGAGCACCAGGCACTTACTACTGTACAAATGTCTCCAAGGCTGCAGTTTGTAGAGAACAAAAGTCACCATCAGTGATATAACTTCAGTACCATCCAAAGGCTGGCTTAAAGTTGGTAACTAGCTACTGGCGTGATCAGCTCCAAATGTGTTTTGGATTTACACTTGACATGGTTAAATATGGTAGTAGCTGTGGTCAACTAGAATTTATTCTCCTACATCTGCTGCACCACATAGCTGTGGTTTTGTGCTAGTGTAGTGAGCCTGTGGCAAAGTGCTTGGTTTGTGGGACAAATCTGCACCTGGAAAAGCCTTTTATGAGTAAAGATTGTGAGAGGACCAAACACCTTTTCTGTGAGATAAATCTCATTACCAAAGGCAGCGATCCTTCCTTCTAACAATTATTTTGCTGCCTGTCACCGAAGAGTACCTCCACTGAAGTAGAGCTAAAATCCTGGGTGAGTTTTCCAAAAGTGCCTAAGTGATTTAGGACTTATGGATGACTTGGGGATCCTAGGTGTGTCTGACAAATTCTATTTGATTTAAGGGCTTTTAATCTGCATGACAGTGCAAATTCTGTTTCAAAGGTGAGTTTTTTTGTATCATATTTGTTTTCTTTTAATCTTTGTGTTGGACTGGTGTTGGCTGTTAGCTCAAGGCAGGTAATAAGGAATTTTATCTTAATTATTCTGAAAAAACAATTGTCACAAAAAGTAAGAAAAAATGGATTTAAGCAATCAGTTGGCTTACATGGGAAATTTGGTTTACCTATTGCCTGTCAACAAGGTCACTGGATACTGTGGTCTGTTGAGACAGATCTGGAATCATGTGGCAAAGGAGACTGGAAGGACTTTAAAGGGGTCTACTCTTTTCTTCACTAATTTCTATCAACTCAGGCAGAGAGAAACTGTTAAAAGAAGCTGATCAAGCAGAAGGAACTTTTCCAGAATAAATGTAGAGATCACACAAAAGAATGGGTGGGGAAGACTGCTTTCACAAAGTTTTTGATTTGCTGAATTATCTGCATTCACTTGGACTTTACTTTCCAAGACACTATCAACTAAGTCAAAATCATCACAGAAAAGTGATCTGAAGAAAGAGGGGGTGCAGTTCAATAGGAGCAAACACAAAGTGGTACACTTTGGCAGGAGCAAGCAGGTACACAATTCCAGTGTGGAATAACTGGCAGGAGAACAATTCTGTAGAAGCAGCTCATCTGATTCCAAGCCATACACCCACCAGTACGAAGGGCTAATGAGAAGCTGGTGTGAAATTAAACTTTTGTCTGGAGTGTATCAGCAGGATCATATCCAACATGATATATGAACTCATCCCTCACTGGGCTGTGTCCAGTTTTGGGAGGCACCTTCTGCGATGTGGATACAACTCAGAGAAGAGGTAGAGGAAATATCTATGACTGCAGGATCTATGAGAAAATGACAAACAAATCTATGTCATCTGCCCTTCAGAAGAGAAGATTGAGGCTGCAAAATGAAAATGAATGAACTGTTTTCCACATCCATGATGGAAATAATCCCCTGAAACAGCAACAAGGAAGGCTCAGGTTGGAAAAACCTTTTACCAGTAAAGGTTGTGAGGCTTTGGAATAGTCTGCCTGGGGAATCCAGAGGCTTCAGCATTAGGGATGAGTAAAAAGCCACCTGTAATAGACGTGGCTGTTTCTGCCTGGGAGCAGTAGGACGGGGTGGACGCCCTCTGATTCCATGACTGTAATCCCTGGGCATGCTAGTGTTCATTTGTCTTGTGCCTTCTTCAAGAAGAAAAGTGGGGCACAGAGACTCATATCTTCAATGGGATTTGGAAGATTCTCAGGTGAAGGCTGGGAAAGACTGAACTACCCTCAGGACTCAAGTTACTAGATTAAGGTCCCTGGTATCTGGTGAAAAGTCCAGTCATAACATTTGTGCCTCACTGTTCAAAGCAAGGAGAAATGCCTAAACTCTGGCAACCTTGGCAAACTATGGGTATGTACTCTAAAAAAATGAGGTTCCCTGTGCTGGGAATTTCAGTCTTGAAATTCAGTCCCTTTCCCAGTGAGCTGGGAAGCATCCAAATAGGGAAGGCTGGACAGCTGACAAGGACCACAGGGCCTCTACTGAGCTGTGTGCGCTGCCACAGCGCGGTGGGATGGGCATCTACATTTTGGTGGCACAGACATAAACCAGAGCAGCTGAAGAGCAGCAGAAGAAAGAGTCATGGTATGGTAAATTCACTACCCTTCTAAGGGATTAGTGTTTTCCAGACTTCCTGCAAAGCCCTGTGCCCAGTAACAGCGAATGCAAGTTACAAATAAAGTTTATAATCAAGGAAAAGTGATTTTTTGTAGATCACATTTGTTATCCCGCCTTTTCCAGCCCAAACCTCTTGTCTGAATATGGTCATTAAAAGATTTGCTGTCTAAGAAAGCAGTCACCAAAACAATCAAAGGTACTTGTGACACTTACTTGAATACTGGCCACTCAGCTCTGGGAGTAAATTTAAAGCAGAGATATCATTCACCAGTTGATTTGAATAGGGCTATGTTCATTTGAACAGCCTAAGGATCTGAACCTGCCTGCTTTCCCATTTTATAAAGTGTTTCTTACCAGCAAAGAAAAAAAGACAATAGGTACCAAAATGATATTGTGATTCCCAATAACAAGCACTAGAAACATAAAGAAACTGTCATTTTATGACAGTGAAAAGGAAAAAAGAGACATCAATTATATAAAGGACTATACCTTAAAATGTAACAGAAAATATTTCCATTTAATATCTTTAATATACTGAGTACTGTATAGACCATATTTTTTGACCAAAAAAACATTTAAAGTTGATTGATAACATTTCTATAAATGTGTTCAGTTGTGCTTTGCATGGAAATAAGTGCTGCAAGCTCCAACAGTCATTTAATACTATTTTAGACTAAAGAGGATGCCTAGAATTTCACTAATATACTCACATTTGCCATGTGTGTTTAAAAGAGCTATTAGCTATGTGGGAACAGCAGACTGAATGCTGATAAAAATGGTTCTGGCACTACTAAATGATGCCTGTACCTTTGGCTTTAGCATTCAATTGACCTGAGCACTACAAAATAGTACTTCCCACTAAAATGAAGAGATATCTCTGCAAGTAAAATATGATTCCAAGTATTTAATGTACAGATGACCATTCTCTTTAATACTTAAATGATAAAGAGAGCATGAAAGTTGCTTATTAGTTTGAATTTTACTATTTTTACATTGGAAGCATTGTCTCATACTATATTTCAACAAATGCTTGCACAGCTGTCAAGACAAGCATCTTTATGTGAGAATAATATTTTCAGTCTGCAGCAATTTGTGGAAGGGATTAATTGGGTGATAACAAGCCATCCTAAGAACAAGGCATGACTTATGATGTCTAAAATGTGCGCATGTCAAATATTGTAGACAAAGCACTCTAATTGTGTAATTTCATGCTCTTTGGGGTCTCATTTCTTTTATTACAACTGGGATGAAGTTAGCAGCCATTGATGAAATTTAAACTCAACAGAACATGTACTTAGAACTCATTGTTATATAGATAAGCAGCTGCTCTTCTAATAATTTTCAGAAACCAGTAAGCTCTATATATGCATGATTTAGTTGGATTATCTTCTCAAGACCCAAGCAGATATATCATAATGATTATGTTTTAAGTGATACCTTACCTACTTGTAAAATTAAGTTCCATGTTCCTTCCTATGTACTCACACACACCTGAGAATCAGGATACAGAGCAGGAAAACTGGCAGCACCTGCCCACCTCTTACAAAGCAACAGTGAATAACTACAGGGTGGTTTTAAATTTTAACTCACATATTTCAAGAAAAGGGGGAGAAAAGACAAAATAGAAACTAAAGACACATGCATTTGATAACAAAAAGTCCCAGAAGGAAAAATAAAGAAGAAAACACTTGTCAGTTTTGAAGCAAACAGAGAAAAAAAATTTAAGGGGTTCTTTTTTATTTTGTGTTTTCAGCAGTGCATCACAAAGACTTATGGTAGAAGAAAAACACCAAAGGAGTTGAGGGAGAAAACCAGTGATAAGATGGTGACAGAGAGAATATCACTGAAGAAAAACAAGAGGCTGCAAATCTGAATTTTAAAAGAGAAACACAGAGCAATTGGGAGAGAACTTGGAAGACTTGTGTTAGCACATCAGAAAGGGGATTGAAAGAAACAACCAAGAATTAAGTATCTATGTATTTATCTGTCTCTCCTCTCTCTGTATGTTTGCCAGCAGAGCATTTTCAAGGCATTTCCAGGCATCACACCAAAGCTCCTTGTTTGGAAGGAAGCTCAAAGGATTCTGCCCCAGTACACCATTCCTGTCTCCACCTTCTGCCTGAGCTCAGGATCCAGTGGTATTTCTCACAGCAGGTGTAATGGTGTGGCAAATGCCTTATGGAGCATTTTGTCTTTGGAAAGTTACGCAAGTGATAGCTCACCCTTACACCTCCTTGGGGAGAGAAACAAGGAGATTAGGTGTCCATGCTCAGCCCACAGCAGAAATCAGCGGGAACAGCTAGGCTTAGGATGAAGGATTTACTGATCCTCAAACCACTGTGTTAACCAGGAGAGAATACCAGTGATTCTTGGGATGATTTATTGCAAAGGCACATCACTGCAATAATTTCTTGGGTCAGTCCTAGCTGCTTGGTGGGTGTATACCAGATACATAACTGGCCCAGGGATGCAAGCGATATGGTATGGGTGGAAGCACCAAGTCAGAAATCATGGCTTGGCTGCAAGCTAATCATTGTTATACCTGATTAGGTAAGTGTTTCAAGTCATTATGGCAAGTGCTGAAGGGAAAAGAATGAGTCAATCTACTAAAATTATACTTGAGCACAGAGAGTAGCTAGGCAATTAGGTTAGCATTATCCAAAGTTAGTCAAGCATTGGAGATTCCTCATGAACAGCAATTGAGTCCAGAATTTCTGGGTATTTCACCGACCCTCTTCTCCTAAACACAGATAGATACCTAAAGACGGAGGCCCAGTACCTTTGACAGCCGAGTCAGAAGGAACAGTCCAGTACATTTATGCACAGTTTGAAAACTCTGGTCTATTTTACGATTTTTCTCTGTTTTCTTTATAAATCTTGCACATGGAAATGGTGCAAGCAAATGGGAACAGTACTTTATCCCTAAGCTTCTCTACATGGGGGTACTGAGCTGAGTACTAATAAGCTCATAGATAACAGGTGAAGGCAAAGTTATTTCCCTCTCCTTAGCACCCACGTGGCCATATGAGAAATACCATGTCCTATTTGGAGCCTCCACTGCAAGAGGGTGTTGATAAGCTGAAGGTTGTCCAGCAGAAAATCACTAAGATGGTTTGCAGGCAGATGCACATAGGGTATGGGACAAGGCTGAAGGAACAGAGCTTACTCAGCCTGGAGGAGAGAGGGCTGATGCAGAGGACTAGCTGGAGCCTTCATTTACCTGTCGGGGGAGGTGTTATGGAGAAGGCAGAGGCAGGCAGCTCTCAGGGACGCACAGGGCAAGGACAGAAAGCAAAAGCCACAGCTTGCAGCAAGGGAAAGTCCAGCTGAACACAGGAAACAGTTGCTCACCCTGGGAGAGGCTGAGGATGGGGACGGAGCCTGGAGAAAGGCTGGCACCTCCATCCTTGGAGAGCTGCAAAACTCAGCTGAGCCCCTAAGCAACTAGATCTAATTTTGAAGGCAGACTGTTTTTTTTCAGAAGGATGTTGTATTGTGTGACCTCTAAAGTTTCCTTCCAACCTAAATTTTACGTAGTAGCATGGAGAGTTTCTGAAACTGCTGTCCACACAAAAGCTGCTGTTGAAAGAGCACTAACTACTGTGTCCTGTCCCAGACCACGTGTCCTTAGGAAGAGGCTGGATTACAAGAAAGCTCCCATTGCACTTCAGTGAGCTTCGGATGAGGGCCTCCCAACACTGAGCTTCCATCGAATACAACTTCATCATGTAAGAACCAAAAAGATGACAGGAGTTGAAAAGGCTGTAGATGATAGACAGCCATGCTGAGCCACGCACACAGTTGTGACTAACTGAATGGAGTCATGCACCATTGTTTCTGTACCCCAGCTGAATGACCTAACCTATGAATTTTAAAAGTTTAGTTATGCTTAATTATTCCAAGGTCAATCACATTGATTACTAATGATGCAGATTTTTTTCTTGGAAGTCTTTCTCTGTTGTATCCCTGGAAGCAGATGCCTTGTATATAGCATCTCATTATGTGTTGGTTTTTCTGCAACACTGTTTATCAGTTCTTGCAGGTAGAAAGGTGAATAAACTAATTCTTTTAGAAGGTAGTTTGTATGTAATAAAGGAAATTTTGGCTTTTGTTTCACCCTGTAAAAACAATCACTGTTCTTCCTTCCCTGAAGTGCTGAGATTTTACAATAGTGTTGATTCAATTCCCCCCTGAATAGAGGCCACCTCACTTTTAAAAGTAAAAAGGTTTGTAAAATTGGATTTAAAATTTTGTCCCATGACTGAAATTAATGCTACCTTGGGAAAACGCTGGAGTGGTGGGAGGAGTTCACAGCAGAAGGAATGGGAACATCTAGGATTGGGTCAGCTGGTGGGCATTCTCCTCTGCTAAGGGAGCTGTCAGCATCACAGAAAACAATGGAAGATCCTACCTCTCCCACACGGACTTTCTTGAGCTTTCATCCCAAAGTAACACTGCAGAAGCTTGGCATTCTTCTGGCTTATATTATGTATTTTCATCCTTACAACAAGATTTATTAATGTTATTTAATAATACATCATTTCAAAGAAGAACATGTATACTGTCAAATTTTATTTCATGTACATACTTTGGATTAAAATTGTTGCCCATATTTTGAAAAATACAATGGAAAGACTTTTGTGATTATGGGTAAAAAGTAGACTATACTCCCAAATTCTTAGTAAAAACAGAAGTATTTTATAATTATGCTGGAATCTCATTCTATAAGGCGTAGATTCTATGAGTATACATGTATATTATAGGCATTAAAATTAATTGCCTATAAAAGAAATCCAATATTTGAAACAAAAAAATATAGTAACTGCCTGAAAGATCAAAGCAGAAATCTTGTCTTTAGTGGTTTTGAGTTTTAGATCTCATAGATCCCATAGTTTTACTTCAAGGTCAGAACTTCCTAGTTTCTATGTAAAACCAATTTTCTAGCCTCTGATTTGTGTCTCTGGAGAACTTTAAGTCAGGAGAATAAATATTAATTCTACCATGACTCTACCTAGAGTTTTGTCATAAAGAATATAGTTGCTTGTCTATTATTCTAGAGGATAAAGTAATAAATGATCAGACAGAATTTCAGGACATTCATTTAACTTTGTTTGTAGTAGAAAGCCTTACCATAATTCAGTACACTACCAGCTCCTTATGCTGAGAAATGCAACACAAGGATATTAAATCACTCATTAAGATACTATATTTTGATAATGTTTAATGCAAATTCTTCCTTGCTGTGAAAATTACTCATCTTATCAGAGTACCTTGATTACCAACAGACAGTTTAGTACATCCATAATGAGATGCTCAGCAGGTTCAAAATGCTAATCTGGTAGCTGGGAAGGAGGTTGACTCATTTGGTCTTGCAAAGCAATTGACAGCTAAGCACTTTATTCCTTGCTCAATAAATAGCTCAATAAAATCTTAGAAAGAGGCACTAGAAAAGAGCATCTGAGAGAGCAGCTGCCAGCTGGTGTGGCAGCAGCCTGGGTCCAGACGAAGCACAGACCATCGGCTGCCCAAGTGTGGAGAAGATCATCAGATTGGTTTGAGGTTTATGAGGCCTGACCCCTAACTGACGTAAAGCTTGGTAACTTCTTCCTAACTAGCAGTGAAAAAGTGAGTTATGCCAAAAAACATGTAAGCATCTGGTGTTCGACTAACCAGGTTCGCTCAGCTATTTGCTATTCATCACTGTAAACCCTATAGCAGTGACTCACATAGAAGACGGGAGCTTGTGATCCCAGTGGTGTCTTTACTAGACCATGGTAAAAAACCTGCTGAAAAGACTTCTAGCAGTCAGCTGAGATGGTCGGTTGTGGGTGGCTGGTTGTTCAGCTACAACACGGAGCAGACTGAAAGCTGTTAGTATAAGCATAAGAAAACAATATGCTGTTCTACTTCCTTGGCTTCATGTTGTATGGTCTGTTATGCAAAGGCAGTGGAAAACAGGTTTATACCATGACTTCTTGCACATGACACTGGGTAATGACGGGGACACTGCTGGAAGGGCACAGAGCTACTGCTACAGCTGAGTGAAGGGATTGCTAAAAATCAGTTTTGTAGAAACAAATACAGACAGGATGACTGAAACAACTCTCAAATTTGTTTCAGTCCTAGTAAAGTACTTTTGTTGGCAAGAAAAAAATAGCAGTAGTGTTTTGTAATTTCAAAATGTTAAAGTATTTCTAATAAACAAAAAAAGAGTCATGTTCCATTGTTGAAAATGTAAATCTATTTCTTCATAACTCTGGGCTTCATGAAAGTTTTGAAAACAACTGTTTTGATTTCACTTTCAGTTAATCTCTCTGAGTGTGTTTGCTCTTTAATGCAAACAGTAAATTACAAAATCACTTAGTCATCTGTATTTAGTAAGTAGAACAAACAGTAGGTTTGCAAATGCAGTAGAGCAGAGCCAGAGAGTGGTTGTTGCTAGAATTAGGGTGAGTCCATGGCAAAGGCAGCAAGAAATGCCAGTATGATGCTTTATTTTGCCTTCTCTTGGGCCTGTACCAAATTAGACCAGTTCAGAATCTAGCCCACTGGTATTCATTCTGGTATGAGAAAGGAGTGAAGCTTGTGCCTCTTCATCTGTTTGCTTGTTCAACCTAAGTAATTCTTAGAAACTTTAACGAACCTCAAATACATTTAACAGGAAGGTTAGCTGTTTCAAATACATTAAGGCTGACAAATACTAAAACAAGTGGCTACATAAAGGACAAAAGCCTGAGGTAACGGATGCGTCTGGAACGGAATAAGTTTTGAACAAGGATATCAGAAAACCCATGAAGGAGAGAGCCATTATACATACCATAACATAGGGGAGAAACTTGGATCAGAATTTGTGCCTTGTTAGATAACAGAGGATTTAACTAAAAGATGCGTTTCTGCAAAGAACCAGCTACTTTATTCCTGCTGTTCAGAGAACTGCTCACTTGATTTTGTAAGTGAGCAGATTTGATAAATACAACGAAACATGCAATCTGAAGGACAACGCAGTGACATATCCATGCAAAACAGCTAATTAAAAAAGCCACAATGATAACAGCCAATCAGAGGAACAAATCACTTGTGTTATTAATTAGAGATAAGCGAATAGGTCTGAATCAAATAAAATCTACTGAAGTGGTAATCCTGAGAGATAAAGCTTAACAAATGTTGTTTCCTTCCCGGAGATTTGATTTATGTTTTCTTTTATTCTTTTATTGCTTAGAATGCAGAGGTGCAAAAAATGGCAAGTTTGCTCCTTTTGAGCTTCATTTATTTCTGTTATAATTGTGTTGTGAATGAGCAGTGAGTATGTAGCTAACATCTGAAAATAGCTTTAATTCACTGTATAACAACACAGCTATATCAATATCCTTTAACCAAAGTAATTATCTTCATTAGGAGATATGCAAGACACATTTTTCAGATGTATTAGATATATTTATGTGCATTATTCTGGAATTAGTAATTAAGAGTCGATGCATTATTTTACCAGACTGTAAAAACATGCTTTCATGCTTTTGTTAATGGATAGCATGGTTTGAAAGACAATTTTCTAGCATACACAGCTCTTTCCCTCTGCTCCCCCCTCTCATCCTTCTTCCTCCGTAAACCCATCTATGCCTGTCTATGGTACAACACACACCCTTCCCTGTAGTCTTCCTCCTTGCCCTTAGCTCTAAAGGCCTGTTATATTTTATGGACATTTTCCATTACCATCTTAACAGGGAGGATCATAGGCTGTATTGTCAAAGACAAGTTCACAGCAGCATGCATCAAGCTGGAGACCTGCTTCCTCTGCTCCGGCTGCTCTCAACACGGCAGGACGGAGCGGGGAAGGGAGAGGTCTGTCATGTTCCCCTCGATGTGACATGGTCGAAGGTGTAACAGGCACATGGGATTGTTACCCATTCAGTTGAAAAGCTTAAGACAGTGAAAACAGTGGGTAAAAAATACCTGCTGAGTTGACTTCAGCCTAGTATCACCCCCTGTGGAGGTTTAGCTGATTATAGTGCTCTACCTTTTTTTTTCAAAGTGATCAGTAGCACAGTGGGGTGTTGGTGGCTCAGATGTAGCTTCCTCTTAACCTATCAACAGAGAAGGTAAGTACAAGGCAATAAAACATTTTAAATTGGACAGAAAGTGAAGTAGAGCTGTATAATCCAGAGCTCAGTCACTGAAACAAATGAGCAGTACTGCAGTCCCTGGTAGCCGTTCCAGTAATTTTATATGTAGATTTAAGAATACCGTGGAGCTGCTCCTCATTTGTCTCGTTATCTTTTGGTTTTATCTTCAAGGTGAACTGCCAGACTCAGTTGTCATGTGTTAGTAATGAGTTGTTACCAGAAGAATGTATGTTAGCACCACAGGCTAAAATCAACTCTCCATAAATACCAACAAAGCCGTAACAGGGAACCATAAACTCTGTCTCTCTGACGCTGCTTCATACTTGCATAGCGCGTATGTACGATGAACGAGGTCATGAGGGGATATAAACAGCTGTTTCTGTTATTTGCCAGTAACGTGGAAGAATAAATGGCTTTACTGAGAAAAAGCAACCATCAAGAACAGGTTCGGAATGTATGACACAACAAAGAAGGGATGCTTCACACTGCAGCTTCTTACTTCATGCATGGAGTCTAAGAGGGTTATTACTGTTCCTGAGGACAAGGAGAAAAATGGGAGTGGAATAAAACAAGGATGGAGGAACCAAGAAACAGTGAGCGAGGAGAACATGGGTACCAGTGGCAATGGCTGTTATAGTCTGAAATAAATGTTAATCCCGTGCCTATAGACCTGGCTGAGCAGCACCATCCCATAAATCGCTGGCGGAGCACCTGTACAGGCGCCCAGCTGTCCCAGAGGTGCAGCCCAGCAGCACCCAGCCTGTGGCCTGGCTCACCCATGGGCGCTGTCAGTCTGCCGTCAGCCACTGAGGCGGCTTTAAGAGAAAGCCTGGCTGTTCAGGGGGATCCTCGCTGCCTTCTGTGGGAGCCTTTGAACCAGCAGCAAAAGCAGATGATAAATAACTGCCCAGGAAACCTGAGAGGAAAACATGTGGGGGACAAGCAGCAGGGAAGGAAATACAACTGATGGCCATTTTTTAGAGAGCCAGAAGGGTTAAGAAAGGCACATAAGCCAGAAAATAAAGAAACGGGGGGGGGGGGAATAAAAAAAGGCCAACTTGGGCTTTGGAGTGGGTCTTGACAGCAGCACTGGAAGGAGGAGACCAGGTTGTGGGTGAACCAAAGAAGAAAGCATCTGCTCGACAGTTCGTTGTGCAGAACAGAGCCAGCAAGGCCACAGCTCAGGTTCTTGGGGCTGTTTCTCTCCCCCCACCCACCCCATCCACGTGTGCAGGCCCAGCCCCACCACGGGTGGTCATGGAGAAAGATCTGGAAGGCTTTCCACCCTCGAGAAACACAGCCCACTGCCACGTGGTGGTCAGTCCTCAGCATGCCACCTGTGGGATGCAGGGAAGGAAGGCCTGGATCCTGCTCCACGAAAATCAATAGTGAGTCTGTGGTGCTGGATGAGGTTGGGCTGTTCAGTCACAGTAACGCTGCGCTGCAGGTTTCAGGTTCGGAAGTGAGCAGAAAGCAAGACGGACACAGTGAAACAGAAAACAAGTGGAGCAGCCACCCACCCAGGCTCGGTGCTTGTCTGAAACAAAACACAGTGTAATGGATGGGGTAGTCACTACATGAAGAGCTTCCTCGCCTTCCTGTGACAGACACTTTAAAAAAATAACAGACCGAGAAAGAGTACCTTCCTGTGTTTTCTTAAAAACATTTCTGATATTGTATGTCTTCAGTACTGTTTATGGGGCAGCAGTAGCCAAGCCATGGTGTGACTCTCACCAGATACTAGCTGAAACCCAGTTCTTCCTTCCTTGACATTAGGGAAAGAGGATGATTATTTGCACTGCTCTGTTTGTTCTTCAGGTGGATTCTCTTTCATTTTAAGAGTTGCTTCTTGCCTTGGTCATAGATGACATTTTCCACGCTGTATGAACTTTCATAGTCAGTCCATAGACTTCTGCAGTGCTTCTGAAATATATAACTGTACGATACACCACAAAGTCAAGGCTGGGCTTTCAGGACCAAATTCTCTGCCAGCCTCGATTCATTGAATTACATCTGTTGGCAGCAAATTTCACACTCCTTGTAAGCAGGAGGCATCAAAACCAAACCTGCCCTCATTGCTTTTGAGAAACCTCCCAAAAAAGCTTCCTCTTGAAGGCTTGTCTAGGTGTTTTCTGTGGGAAATGAAAGCCAGATCTTAATGGACACATTCCTTCAAAGAATCTTACTAACATATCTGATGTTATTTGCCCGTTTCAGCATCCTCTCTAATGTGGCTGTCGAGGACTGTTATGGAACCAGAATTGTCTCGACATTGCCGTTCTACCTCCATCTTCTGGGTTTGACATCCAGCCCCCAACGAAACCACCACAGGATGGATGCCCATGCAGTGACCAGGACACGAAAGGTGGGACCATGAACTGCACACACGCCTGCGCAGACACCAGGGCACGAAAAGCAGAAGCACAAACTGCATGTACGCAGACCCATTCTGCGCATGTGCATGGCCCTATAAAAGGACCGCGTGCGCCTTTTGAGGCCCTCTCTCTTCGCCCTCTGCTCTCTCTCTTTCTCTTCTCGTCCTACACCGTGCACCTCCTTGGAAGCTGCTCCTGCGGACACAGAGACTGGACCGACTGGACCTTTGATCGATGGGACAACACCGGACTCAGAGTGGCGGTGGCTAGTTCCCCTATGTGGCTCTTTTCTCACCCACCTGAGCACGCTCTTTCTATTTTTTTCTCTTATTCTCTCTCTCTCTTTTTTTCCTTTTTTCCCCCCCATCTCCCTACCCGGTCCTCACCCCTTCGTTCACCAAAATAAAGTCAAAAAGTTGTACGGCATTTGACCTCGTTTGCGTCTTAATCTCGTCCTTGGGATCGTATCGAAACCTCTCCTGACATTGGATCGGGACAGTGGCCATACCCACTACTGAAACTAAATAGTGTTTGAGAGCCATGAGCTGCGTATTAGAGGTTGTTATCACTGTAACAGTGCTGCAGATCTTTTCAGTCCTCTATGTGCTTCTGGCGGGGGGGTGGTGTGTATAAACGTGAGTAGGTGTGTACCAAAGGCAGGCAGAACAGCCTGAGGAGGCAAGGGCTGGTTGGGGCTCTCTGCAACCAAAAGGATGGGTGCAAGTGTTGTTTGCTTGAAGCTGATTCTGATGTGACTTACGCTGCTTGTTTATGCTACGCTGGCAGGGACATAGCACATGGAGGAGCAGTACCTGCAGCAGGTCTTTCAGGAGGGCTGCTCAACCCGTAGCCCTAAGCAAACTTCCTGGAAGAAAACGTTACGGTTTCAAGCAAGTCAGACAAACCAAAGCATCGTTAAAGTTAGCTGTAGGGAGAGAAACACTGCTTCTCACTGGTAAGTTTTGCTTTGAAGACAAGGAGGAAAAAAACCTGAACAACTGCTGCTTTATGTTTCAGTCCGTCCATTTTTGCTCTGCAATAAAATAACATGAGAAGCTATCTGAAATACCAAGAGTCACTATTTACTGTCTTTTGAGAGAGCAGGTACTAGTAGTTGATAAAAAAAACATTTCTACTACAATTAATCATGTTAGACAGTAATGTACAGAGAGCGTTTATCTGAGCTGCAGTCACACAGGCATTCAGACTGGCATTTCTGTGTACACTACCAGAAGCTGGAATGGGTACGCTTTGTCCTTGCGCTCCTCACACCCTCCCCAGCTGCTATTTAGTACTCCCCACAACAATGCTCTGTACAGCCGTGAGCACCAGGGCTCAGATGCTGACCATCCTCCACAGGAATTCCACCTTTCCCTCCCCTAAATGTGATATTTCTGCACATAAATTTGTATGCCAGTTTTCTCATCCTGGCTTTACGCATTCCCAAAAGAGTTACAAAGGAGGCAATAAAAAAGCCTACAAGCTCAAAAGGAAGCTTTTGTTTTGTCTTATTGATTGTGACTGCCCTTACATAGTCACACATCTCCAAGGCTTTGTTATATATAATCTTTTTTTCCTAATGCATTGTTACTTTGGAAACCTACAGTGGATTTCAGTTTAGTAAAACTTACACGAAAATGAAACTAGGACTTTCCGATAAGCTACACAGTGGTTTCAGTAGAAAATATTTGCAAATGTATATTATGTCATGTTAATTCTGTCCCTTAAATATGATTTCCACAGGAGCTTTCTCTACCGGGGACTAGGTTGTTGTCTTTTGAATTTTAAATTTCTTAGTAAGCTTTCATGGTGTCTATGAAGGTGGCTTGGAGGATCCTTTAGTACCAGTGCATGTACCATCCAGTCATGTCCTGCTTGTCCTTTGATAGCTTTTGTGGGGTGGAAACTGTGCTCTATTTGGTTATCCATGAAACAGCACTTATTTTCAGAGTGTACCAGCCTGAATATCTGCTGTTCCTTTGGGAGGACGCTTGTAGGCTTGTCGTGCCAAAAGATTTCTCACTAGTCATTGAGCTAAGCGTGTAGAACCCGCTCCTCTGGTCCAGCTACCTTGTAGACTAAATCCTCTATTGACTCTACTTTTTGTGCTCTTACTGTCTTCTTAAAACTATGGTTTAAAGATAGGGGATTTGTAAGCCACCTCACATTTTCATTTAGAGACGTCCAAAGTGTCTATAAGTGGTGCATTGTTTGGACTGAAAAAGGTCAAGCAAAGGTGACAGACTTGCTGTTATGGATCACACATACACTCAGCAAGTAGACAGGATTTAGGAGCCCACTTTCAGTTAATATATTTTTAAAAAATCAAGAAAAAAGTCAAAAGTTGACCTTAATGACACCAGCTGTTCTAAAGTTTATATTTCATTTGCTCTGGCCAAGTAGCCAAGCTGGCAGAAGAGAGAGGATGACATACCAAAACTGATCAAAGTTGCAAATCCTTCTGGTCAGACACAAAAGTCATGTGGCTCTGGGGACTTCCTTGCACTGCAAATAAATCCAACTGATGGACTGGACCATCCTTCTCTGTAAGCACTTGAGATCTCAGGAGCTAGGTCTCCTCCTCCAGGAGCTGGGACTTGCAAACATCATTGAGGGGAAAGGCACTTGGGAACCACTGCAGGAAAAGAAATAGAGAACCAAGTTAATGTGCTGTCCTCAAGGACCTGATGGGAGATTGCAGAGGCAACAGAGCCAGGCTGCTCTCAGAGGTGCACAGGGATAGGACAAGAGGCAATGGGTACAAATCAGAACATGGGAAACTGATTGGATAGCTGATTTGCAGCCTCCATCCTTGGAGATTTTCAGAACTTGCCTGGGCAAGGCCCTGAGCAGCCTGACCCACCTGTGAATGTTTGGCACAGAAGGCTGGACTAGATGATCTCCAGAGGTGCCTTCCCACCTGCCTGCTTCCACGGCACTAAAGGGAGATGTTGGAAAAGACTGGTGCATTCCTGCTCAGAGTACAGACCCACAGGATGGGAGGCTGTACCAGGACCTACATTAGGGTGCAGAGCAGATCTGAGCAGAGTCTAGTGAAGGATCACACACCAGTGCATGTATGGTGTGAAGTCAGGACACAGTAGGGCAGCACAAGCAAGAGTACCAAGGTTAGTTTTTCTTATGTAGCATTGCCAGGTGGACAAAATTCTGGGGTTTGTCAGGCCCTTATTATTTTTCATGTAATTGCAGAGAAATAGTGAGTCACAGGTAGGTGACAAGGCTTGGCCATTTTTAAAAAAACCATATAATTCATACAAACAAGCAGTTCAGAACCCCAGAATTTGAACTAAACAAACAGAATAAGCACTGCTATGAGAAGGTGAAAATTTGTGGCTCAAGGCCTCAACAGCCATTGCTTGCTGAGGCAGCACATGAGATGGAGCAGTAGCAAAAATGCAGAGGTGGAACATGAGTTGCACATATTTGTCTTCATTTAACACTCCAAGAAACTCTATTTTAGCCAGTTTCAAACAGCTCTTGTGAAGCTTATTGCCACTTCACACTCACAAAGCTGGACAGCACAAAGACATGAGCCCATAATGGACTAAAATAGCATGTTTTGCAATTGCTACATGTTCAGTTTTTCAATCAGCATGTTAGTTGCCATGGCCATTTGCAGCCATAGAAGCTGTTTGTCCAAGATGGTCTTCCTTTGCATTTCACACCATTGCTAGGGCCAGTAAGGAAAGATATATAGTCCTTTAATTCACAATAGTCGTTTTTGGTGGAATTGGCTCATAAAGGTGGTAGGAAGCCTTGGAAAAGTTCCACAAGACCTAGCACTGCACATGAGCTTGAGGAGCTGTGGTATATACACCTTTTGTTAAAATGGTGGCCAGGGGGAGGGTCATACAGCTGTGTGAAGGGAACAGCACAAAAGCACATGGACCCCAAAAATGTAAAACACGGAATGAGTGTAAAAGCAATATCAAATGAATAACTAACATCCTGAAGCCCCATATATTCATAATTAAGTTTAAAAAGTAGGCTGGTTGAATAAATATATTAAAATGGATCAGTACTTTGATGCATGTTGCAATGAAGATATACCAAGTCAGACTTAATAACATACTAAAGCTTACGGTTCTTTAATTCAATGCCATGCAGATGCCTTTGGGGCGTTGGGGAGGTGAGTCCTCATTTTTAAGCTGCTTATGAAGAACCAAAGAGGTAGGAAGCCTCCGTCCTTGCAAATACAGCTGAAAAAGGTACAGTTACCCTAGCAACAAGCACTTTATGAACTGTTTCAATAAAAATAAGCTATTTGTCTGTGATATATGTATCAGAAAATGTCTGGAAACGTGATGAATTCAGAAAAGAAGGACAGGCATTCACAATACACAGTGAATAGAGTGCTTCTTCGTGTCCGTGTGTCTGTGTGAGCACATGCTGGGTGTCATTTGGGAATCATTGTTATTTGATGCCTTATTATTAGGAATAGGTGTGCAAATTGTGCATAAAAGCAAAACATAACACATACTCAATCAGATCAAATGGATCACATTTTACATCCATCCACTGCTTACATTTTCCTGGGGCAATTACAGCAAGTCCAAGTCCTGTACAAAGGATTTTTAGTTGAAAAAATTAGCACTGGAGATTATTAACTGTAAAATAGCCAACACTTAAAAATAAAGCCCTAATTTTTAAAAAGCTTTTCTGCTTTACTGGCTTGCCAAAAGAAGGGTGGCAAACTAATTCTGTGATGCACCCTGAAGCTTGAACCCTGGATATAGTTTGTGGATGGAAATCACCGTCTGAAGATGACAGCTATTTCAGTGAGTGTTCCCAATGCAGCAAGCAGTAAGGGAGCATTTCTTTTTGAGCATCCCAGCTCTGAAACCACACTTTTCAGTCATGATCTTTTGTAGGATGGTAATTTTAATGTGTATTGAGTAATTGGAGAAATGCATTTTGAATTGCATGTCATTTCAGAGCTTCATTATACAGTTGAGATGACAGGTGGGCGCACAGCCACAGCCCTTTGTGTTGATGAGTGACCATTAAGTCCAACTTCATGATGTTTAGTCTTGATAAAGTAACAAAATAGTGACTTTTCTGAAAACTGGGACTGCTGGATGACATCTATTGGTTGGAGAGCTCTAACATGGTTGTTAATTATTTCAATTAGTTTTATATCATGCCAGGGGAATGTCTTTCTTTCAAAATGAATGCCTGCCTCTGATTTAGAGGCTGTGTTTGTGTCTTTACAGCTTGTTTGAGTGTTTTGCCTGCCTGCAATGGCTGTTTACACCCTGGATATGGCAGTCCACAATTTCTGTGGGAAGAGCAACCTGTATCTCAAAATCATTTTCACATTTCTTTATGCATCAGCTGAAGCAAGCAGTGGATAACCATGCCAGAAGAGTGGCTGCCACAGGGCAGAGCTGAGATACTTCCAGCCTAGCTTTACCTGAGGGGGGCTCGCATCCCCCAGCCCTCTTGCCGTGGCACTTCAGAACTTGGAGGGGGCCCATGTGTCCCGCAGAGACAGCAGGGCAGGCATGGGCACTCCTGCGCACTGTGTCTCTGCTGGAAGGTGCAAACTCCCACCAAGGCCAGGGGAGGACACTGGGCTTCAGGGTGGCTTGCGGCAAGGCAAAGACCACCTTGCTTCTCCGCTCCCTGTTCTTGCCCCTCAGGGACCCGTAGTCTATCAGTCTCTTGAAACAACACTGAAATAAATGAAATGCATTACCATTTCTATCACTGCTACATTTTTGGGTTTACTTCTACAGTAAATGTTAAGTGGGCTTTTAAGAGGTTTTACTCCAAATGAAGGGGCATCGCCATGAATAGGTTGAGAAGGGTCAATGTAATGGCTATATGAGACTAAAAAGACCAAAAAGACAGGGAAAAAGAAAGGACAAAAACTCCGGACAAGAGATAAAGGATAATTTTTCACAGTGTGGCCATGATGATGCATCTTGTTTCGTATGAACAGACATCTACTGTGAAGCACACAGTTGTAGTTATCCAGCCTCTCAGTGTACAGGGATCCAGCCAATGGACCAGTATATTTAGAAACTGGGAACACTGACTGGTGCCAGGATTACCACACCTTTTTTCGACTTCTCTCCAAAATGACTCCAACTATCCGAAATGACCCCAGTCAATATTCCAATTTTTTCTTTCAAAAACATGGTATTCAACCTCAAAATGGACAAGTTGTGGTGTGAGTGTGCACAGCTTGTTGTTTTTGCAGATTCGAAAGACATTGATTTGTGGCTGGCTCATTTTATTTTTCGTTTTGGTCATGATCTTGTTTCTACACAGATTGGACCCAAAATGCAAAGTAAAAGGGAGTTTTCCCCATTGATTCCAGCAGACATTGAATCAGACCCTGAGTGTGCAAAGAGACACAAGAAACGGTTCCTATCCTGTTATTCATAAGCGTCAGAAATATTTTCTTTCTAGCTGGACTGCACTTACAACACATCATTTTCATAAATTGGCCTCTGCTATTGCCACTGCAGTAATGCACACTTACAATTTGCTTCCCTGTCTTTTGCTCCCTGACAGCCATAAATAACCCAGAACATTTTGTCAGAGATCTTCTCTAGGAGTTCAAACCCCATCCAGTTCGAGCACTGGCAAACACACCGACTAGGATAACTGATTTTTATGAAGGTAGGAACAAGGAATTAATGTATGCTTCTTCTTGTACAGTATAAATGATTATGCGTGGGTGCTCTTTTCAAATGAATTGTTATCCCGAGCTTTTTGCTTTCCACACAGTGATCTCCCTCTGAGAAAGGCCAAATAATCTCCTTGACAACACAGCATTAATGGTCAGATAATTTTATCACAGCTGAAATTACGTTAAATAGTGAAATACATACATATAGCTAAGGCTCATGGAGGCTGTGTGGATTTTCTAAGTATCTATCTGTAACCCATTGAAACATGCATCCTCTGCAATTTGTATGGGCATGAAGGCAGCAAGTTCCAGAAGCTTTAATCTTGCTTCACAAAGCAGCTTCATAGAGGCAGACCCACCAAATCTGGGGGCTCTGAGGCAGCATGTTCAAGGCTGAGACAGAAATGGGTGTGAACAGCGATACAATGGTTTCAGGCATCACATCTTTCAAAAATAAAAGCACAGAAGCTGTCTGTCAGACTTCCCCTCTCCCTGCTGATGGTGATGCAGATCAAGGACACGCCGCTCGCCCCTGCAGAGCTGGGAAGCTCTCCTCACTCACAGTGAATGAGCCAGTTTGGAAAAGGTGCTGTCTCTCTCAGGCAGCGTCAGTCAGTTTTCTCAGTCCCCGGACAAAAGAAACATCTATTTTTCTTTACATCAAGATTTTGTTACATTTGAAGTTATAGCAAAAACTGGTAGCATTGCTATTTATCTGGTATTTGAACACCAGTCAAACAGCAGATAAAATCTATGGGAGATACTAAAAGGATTCAAAAGCCCAGGATTAAAGTTCTTGAAACTTGATGCAACTATGTGTGGATGTGCAACTGGGGACAGTGCTGCCGTGCCACCACTTTTTGAAAAGCTGTGCAGAGCTGGAGCAGAGCTGGCAACCTTCACACATCTGAATTTCTGTGAATCTTTAGCTTTGCTGGGAGCCTGCAGTGACAGAGTAGCAAAGAGCTCGGGCTTTTTTTGTTGTCACATCTCCCTGCGTTATTTCATTAAAGCTGGCCCAGGGTTGCTCCAAAATCTGATGAGCTTGTGGTGAATAAGCAGGCTGGCACTGTGAAGGCTCTAGCAAGAAGTGTGTGTGTGGGCCCTTTTCAGCAATAGTAATATTCCAAGAGGCCTTGCCCTAAAACCACAATAAATTCCCCAAGACCAATCTGTCCAGCAGTAGAGACAAGGGGCCTGAACAGGCCATCGGTCCTGGTACAGGAGCAGTTCCATGAATCCTAACTCAGAACTGCAAATGTCATTGCTTGCACGAGAAAAAAGATGAACCAGGATGAAGCTCTCTAAGCAGGTCATGGCTGCACCAAAGCGGTTTCCAGAATGCTCCAGAAATTGCCCCATTACATGTCTGAGATCCTTGCGTAGACTACAGCTTCATTTTGCTGATGAGAATAAGCACTTTAATCGTAGGGAACTCAAAACTTATTTAGCAAACCAGTTACAGTACATATATCATTAACTTTACAGAATAAATGATCTGAGAACGGTAATTTCAGACAGAAGTGATCAAATTGTTTCAGAGAAATTTCAATTGCTACAAAAAAATATTCAGCAAAGTCTATTTAATGCTGCTTATCATGAACAATAAGTGGATTAAGATAATGCATTGTTTGGATACAAAAAGGAGGTATTAGAATAAATTGAAAGTAACTCCAGAGAAGTCTCCAGAATATCATTTGCAGATTTTCTCTTGTCCACCTGCATCACCATCTCTTACTCAGGAAATGCATGTACTTGTCATTCACTCAAAGCAAACAAGGAAAAGACAAAAATCAGAGCCAAGGCAAAGGATCTCCAGCAGACATTCTCCACAGCTTTGCACTCAAGATTATAGTTCAAAAATGCAGGAGAGGAAAGAGGCAGAGTTGTTGAACAGACAACAGTTCCCACATCAAGGCAAAAAAACCCAAACAAAACAGAGTTTCAAGACATTATAGAAAAAAAAGTTCTGAAAAGGAAGAAAGTCCTGGAGTCAAATTCAAGAGCTATGCAATTATAGCAACAGAAATGTTTTATCAGCCTCAAGACAATGAAGATATTACTGTGAAGAATGAGTCACAGCTGAAGAAATGCCCTTCTAAAATGCTTCTCCTTTTACTGGAGAAGCACAGCCTGACAGAAAAATAAGAAAGCTGTGAAAATGTAATTGGTAGCTATTATGACTCTTTTGCTATGTATTAAAGGTGTTTGGAAACACTTCAGTGATGCTTCCATCAGTCAAAACATGGTTAATTCTTCTAAACAAGAAAATTTGAAAATGTACTACAAGAGAGTGGTCAAGGGTCATGTTGGAGAGCTGGACTCAGCCTCCTCAGAGACTTGGATTTCCCCATGTGCCCTCTCTTCAGGTGGGCTGCTGCAGTTCATACTAAAAAAATAGCCCCAGGGAGACTGTCCCACCAGCTTTCTGTTTATTGCCTCTTCTTAGCTCACTAATTTTAACACTAGGTCCTGCCATTTCCCTAAAATCCCAAGATTTTAGTCCCTGCTCTGCTTGACTTTGAGGAAAAGCGGGTCTCACTGTCAGCGGTCTACTTATGTGGTGAAATAGAAGCAACCAGAGGAACCTCTAAATTTTTAACTCGAAATAAACAATATTTTTCATGCAGTTCTATCATGTATTACCCCTTAACAAAGGGAAATAGCTTCTTCTTGCTCTGCTGGAAGCTGTCATTTCTATATCGAAAACTAATGGTATTCAGCTGTCACCAGCTATTGATGAAACACATTGATCCTGATCTCATAAGGATCAGGAGACCTTTAAGTAGAGTCAGTGTTGACAGTTCTTAGTTTTTTATTTTCCTAAAACAGAATAAAGGTCTTTCTGGCTAAAAGCACAACAATGTCTGACTTTCGTTTGTGCATCCATAAACTTCAGATAAATAAAATATCCCTCAAAGAAAAATGTGAAAGACACAAAATCTTCAAAGGAGGGTAAGAAATAATATATGATTTTAAGCTACTGTTGATATTTTCCCATGTGATGTGTCAGCTTGATGCAAGAATTGAAGCAATAACTTTCTCAACCCCTTGTGGAAAATAAAACAGTTTTACACATAGGTTCTGCGCTCTGATTTCCTCCAGGGAGGAAATATCTTGTGGAAAATTTGAAATTTACTCAAATACTGTGAGTTAGGTCTCTTTTGTTGTGTTTTTTAAAAAAGAGAACTAAAGTATTTCTTTTTAAATTGAACTATATTAAAAATAAAATCACATACAAGAGAGGTTCGAAAGAAATGGAAAGAACAGTTCCCTTTGCAACAGTTCATGCAACAAGGGAAATCGTTCATGCTATGTGAGCAGAAATTAGCAAAGGGATCCAGCCCTTGTGGCTTTGTGGTTACATTTTTACCTCTGTAACTTTGTATTTTCCTGGAAATAATACTACAGATCAAAATATTTCAGGAAAGTGGCAAATGTTTTTTTTAATAATTTTTTTTAAAGCAATAATTTGTTTGATTCCTTCTCCCTCCTACATCCTTTTCTCCAGGAATTATAAAACAAACAAGCATAGAATAGAATAGTCTGGGGTGGAAGGGACCTTTAAAGGTCATCTAGTCCAACCCTCTGCAATGAACAGGGACATCTTCAACTAGATCAGGTTGCTCAGAGCCCCGTCCAACCTGGCCTTGAATGTTTCCAAGGATGAGGCATCTAACACCTCTCTGGGCAACCTGGTCCAGTGTTTCACCATCCTCATCGTAAAAAATTTTTTCCTTGTGTTTAGTCTAAATCTACCCTCTTTTAGTTTAAAACCATTACCCCTTGTCCTATCACAACAGGCCTTGCTAAAAAGACTATCCCCATCTTTCTTATAAGCCCCCTTTATGTATTGAAAGGCCACCATAAGGTCTTTCCACAGCCTTCTCTTCTCCAGGCTGAACAACCCCAGCTCTCTCAGCCTTTCCTCATAGCAGAGGTGTTCCATCCCTCTGATCATTTTTGTGGCCTCCTCTGGACCCACTCCAACAGGTCCATGTCCTTCCTGTGCTGAGGACCCCAGAGCTGGACGCCCACTCCAGGTGGGCTGTCACCAGAGCAGAGTAGAGGGGCAGAATCACCTCCCTCGACCTGCTGGCCACACTTCTTTTGATGCAGCCCAGGATACAGTTGGCCTTCTGGGCTGCAACCACACATTGCCCGCTCATGTACAGTTTTTCATCCGCAGCAATAGCCCACCTAAATATTTTCACCTGCTATTTCTTGCCTTCTTCCCTCTATGACTCTACACATTTCTTCCCTTGTTTTTATGCAGTCAAGCTACTTTGATTTACAGCAGCTTTATCTTATTGGAAAATATTTCCTCCAAATACACTTTAAAACTTGAAATACAGGTTTGGATGGTTTATGTTGAATTAGGTTATAATATAATACAAGATCAATCATACTAGATCAGACTGTCAGGAGAAGAAATATGTCCTTCAGTTTGTTTTGAATTTTCCAGCTGCTAGCTTCAACTGATCCTCTCTACTTCTCTTTGCAAGAAAGGCAATGAACAGCTATTCCTTTTTGTCTTGCCTTCTGTTTGCCATTTGATGATAGACTTTTAGCATCCAACTTCAACTGCCTTTTTAAATTGAAATATATTAGTCTATTTAATTATTCCTTGTACCTTATATCCTTTCAGCTGTTGTCTAGCCTTCTTTTGGTTTAACCACTTCCTTTTTGAGATCAAAGCCTCAGGATCGTGCATAGTCTTCAAACTGTACACTATCAGTTTACATAGTGGCATAATGACAATTAACTGTTCCTAACCACTGAAATTGAACACAAAATGATCTATTATAATTCTCAAATCTCTCTCATGAATATGAGTGGCCAGTTCAGAGCCTTCCACGATGTGTGCAGAGTTAGTATTACTTTCACGCATACATCTTCACATTCATCAACGGAAGTCAACCTTGACTTTCATCTGACTTATGCAACTCTTCTCAGTCAGCCTTTGTTTTTACCACACAAAATAATCTAGAATTGTCAGCAAACTATGCCACCTTATTCTCTCCCTTTTCTAAATTTATTATCGATATGTGAATCAGCACATACCTCTGGGGAATTCTGGTACTGACTTCCCTGCTTAAACTGACCATTTATTCCTGTCTTTTAATTCATTATGTATTCACAAGAAGACGTTCCCTCCTACCCCAGGGCAGCTCCCTTGCATCCTGAAGGTCACCCTGCACAGAGCATGTAATTGGGGATTGGTAGTTCTGGGTACTATTTCGAGCTCTGGCAGTAATTTGCCATGTGATCTTGGGCAGTTTTTCACATACTTTTACTTTTAAATATCCATTCATAAACTGAAATCTTTTGAATGATCCTACAAACCATTCTGAGTGTGCTTAGCTTCATGCCCTTAGTTTGTCCTATGTAGTCAAAGAGTAGTGATCTCATGAAAAGAAAGAGAAACAAAACATATAAGAGCCTGGGAGAATAAGTCTTTGGTACAAAAACATTTTTCAGCTTCAGTTGCTTTTGATCTACTTGCTCTGACTTATAATCAAAGTCTTATGGCAAACTTTCTGCTCCCTGATGAGGTGACAGAAATTGAGCAAATACAAGGAGTGGAGTAAGAGGCGTTGGAAATGGCCACTCATTTTCTCTATGTAAGAATCTTTATACTGACAGATTTACATGAGTAGTTATAACATTTTTTTGCAGTCTATGAATATGTCATTGGTCAAAGGGATCACATGCATGAATGTTTAAGGAAATCAAAGACAAAGCTCATAATGAGTACTTTATGCAGATGTACAGTTTCTGGTTTTGTGTTGTTTTTTGGGTTTTTTTTTGGGGGGGGGTGGGGGAGCGATTTTTCAGTTCCAAGCATGAGGAGGAATAACTGAGAGTGAAGCCTGAACCACTTGTTATGATGAGAAGCAGAGGTGGAGAAAACGTCTGAAAGAGTGTTTTCTTGTATGTAGCTTCAGAATATCTGAGTCTCTGGAATTATTCAGGAGTTAAGAGGAGAGTTTTTCAGTTGAACCCCAGGACTCAAGGGGTATTCATTTTGTTTGGGGATTTTGTGAGGAAATGGCAAAGGAAAGCTATATTAAGGATGCTTTTGTTTGCAAGCACCCATTAGCTGAAAGGACTTTCAGTGAGCTCAAAATTTACTAAAGATAATATTTGCATGAGTTCTCAGCAAAACATTATATCATTGTTGACATAGTAACAAAGTTGTCCAATTAGAAGAAAAGATTAACCCAGGTAACCTTTAACATACAAGTCTGTCTGAAAAAACTTGTCTTCTAAACAACATATTTTCAGCACACGAGCTGGTTTTGACCAGATAAAATTGGCATTACTGAACTGCCAAGAATAATGCAAACCAATTTTCCAGCCAAGGTGGAGTCTACAGTTAAAACTGAAGTCACTTTAAAACTGTGAGCAGAGTAGCAAGATTCAAATGGTAATCCTTACGGCTCTTAAAAAGAAAATAGTATCCCCATTGACTTTTAGAAACAGTAAATAATAACCATTTTATTATTCCAGTAAATATTTTTGACTTGCTAACAAAATTTCAACAGTGGGAATTTGCAAACTACTTCTGATTGTATGGGTGTACTCCACAGACCTCCTTAAGCAATATTTTAACCTCTCTGCAGAAATACTTAGGTTTCTGTCTCTCTTCTGACTTCAGATCACATATGATAGACCTTGACAATGTGTGAACAATATTGATCCTCTTATGTTTGCCCAGATCCAATTAGAAGTGTAGGGTTTCAGCTTGTTAATCATCATAATATAACAGATGTTAGCTCCAGTATATATGTATAGAAAAAAAAGGAATAATGTAGTCTGTAAAGGTAGTGACATGAATCCAACATGTTAGAATGGGATCAGTGAACTGAATACGACCAAGCTTGGATTTCCTTCCTGCTAATTTGGTAATATGCATATTTGAGAAGAGCCAGAAAGAACACAGCATTTTTTTTTCATTCATGTTACAAAACTACAATACTCAGTTATTTAATGATCTATGCATGAGAACAAGAAGTTCATGTCTGCACCGACAGATGCACCATTTATTTAATTGTTATAGGATAAATGTAAGGACAAACCTGAATTTTTTTGCTCTCTTGGCTTACTGCTCAGATGCAAGAAGAGCAGCTAATTTGCAATTGGTCAGGCTTGATCTAGCTTTTTTCAAAAATACAAAAATGCTTATAAAAGCCCAGAAGGATACACTTGCACTAGGGCACTAGATGGCTTCTAATTAGCTGAAACCTTCTATACAATACATTTTGAAAGTCTAGTAAAAGCAAACATCTACCATGGAAGTAAAGAGAACATTTGACATTAAGGAAGTTAGAACTCATTTAATGTATTTCACCTGCTCCTGGCTCCACTGTCAACATCATGGTTTTACAGACATACTTTTTCTGCCTTTTTTTTTTTTTAACTTGTGAATATGCAAGAGAGTCAGAAAAAGAACAAAAAGACATTTGACTCATTCTCAGTCCTCATCTCTTCTGAAGTGATTATACAAAGCACAGCGGAACACACAAAATAGACCTTTGGAAACCAGGTTGCTTACACTTCAGCCACTTCCTCATTCACTCTGCATTACACAGCACATGCTACCTGGCTGTGACATGGGACTGAATTTTCCTTGAGGTGTGATCACTAAAAAATGGACTTTTTTCCCCCATCTGTTGCCTTCCTTGATGCTCTTCGTAAGGTAAAAATAGGATCAACATTGATCTTCTGAGTTTAAATGTCTTTGCTTACATGTGTCTGTTGCTGTTTTTTGGAGTACTCCTAGAGAAGACTCTGCATCACTGAAAGAAGTATGACACTGTGGTATTGTAGCTACCCAGGAGACAGCAATGGCAAAAAAAGCAATTCCTTCCTGTTCAGTCAGCGGATAGACTTCTGCCACCTCCATGGCTCATGGTGGTGGAAAGGGCCACCCTTGTGCCCTGCGGCTGTGTTGCCTGCTCCTGCCCCTCCTGTGTGCACAGCCTGGCCCAGCCCGGTTGCCCGCTTGGACACTTGCCTGGTCTCTGAATAAGTTGTCCTGCTTCAAGTATTTTTTTTTCAATCTGAATTAGTTTACTGTTGGTTGAGTGAGTCAAACTGTCTCACACAGTGAAAGAAGGGCAGATGCCTTGCAAGAGAGGAGGCTGGAAGGGTGGGAGGCAGAGTGATGCTTTGGGCTCAGCTATAGTGACTAACTGCTCCTGAAGGAAGGTCAAACTTTGTCAAAAAGTGGTGACTGAAAAGAAGCCAAAAAAACCCCCAGACTCAGGAGAAAATTCTTACTTTTGCCTGATTCCTCTGTGCTCAGGTGAACAAGACTGGTTTTGCACTTTTTGTGCACAAGCAGCATTATACTAAGGGTGAACTAGGGTCCAGAATCATTTTTTTACTCTGACAGAATAAATCTGCAGAATCCCAAATGCTAACTGGCCTCTTGGGCTAACAGGAAATTAAAAATTACTGTCTGCTGGTTTTCTTCTCCTTAAATAAAGTTGCAAGAGTAGTCTCTGGTTTAACTGTAAAAACTCCTGGAAAGGAGCTATCTTTTACTTCTGTATTATAGAGCATAGCTTAAATCACTTGAATTTGACTGTTTCCAGACTTTATAGCCATATGAATACATGATAGAAGAGAGTCGTTCAGAAGATGAATTATCAATATCTCAAAGACGATAGTTCTGGACTCTGGATTCTTTGATTCAGCAAATAGGAAGTAGGCCAACACCTCCCCCCCCCCCCCCAAAAAAAAAACAAACCAAAAAAAAACCCCCAAAAAATACAACAAATTGGATCTTGCTTCCTTTTTTTTGCAGCGATGTTTCATGCTTTTATTGTTTAACTTCAGTCCAGATGCCTTGAGGTTACTTTAGTTCTTTGTAAAGGCATAAAGGATTCTGGTTTTGGTGTTAAAGGTGGTGACTTATCCTAGAAGCTCTGGTTCAGCAGATTTACTGACTTAGAGAATACGTGCATGTTCTGCTGAGAAAATATTAATAGGTGGTTCCCAGTGCTATTGGGATACTTCACTTTCACCTCAGAGACTATGAGCTGAGTGACAGGTCTGTAACGAAACACAGCACTTTTCATGCAGCTTAGTGGCAAAGGTTCATTTCAATTAGAATTCATTTTCTTTATTTAAGAACTGTTATTCCAGATCCTGTAAAAAATGGTCTGAATTTTGTGTCATTTTTCCAGGGAAACATTAATGGATCACACTTCTGTGTTCAGCAGCAGCCTTTCCCCTCATCTGTTTGCAACCAGAAAGAAAAGACCGCCCCTGTCACTTCACAAAATAGGTAACAAAGCAATATCGCTCCTGTCTTTGTACACATCTCAAGGATGTAGTTGGAATGCCAGAGTCTGTTTAGATGAATAACAAGATTTGAGTTTTTTCAGTCTGCTTTCTTTTGTCTTTTGTCAAGACTTGAAATAATTTTTCCTTTTCATTTCTTTAATGGATGGTACTCTGTAAATATATCCTGCCCAATCTGTTACAGCATGATATAAGCGGTACCTTCCCCAGCCCAGTCTGCTAGGGATGCTACAAAATCAACAGGAATCAAAAAAGATGCAGAGAGGGGAAAATCACCAGTGAAAATGGGATGAAAAAAGACTTCAGAAGACAAGGGTATATCAAGACCGCCCACGTCTCTGGGTCCCCGAAGAGGAGATCTAACACAGCCATGGCCCTTCTAACCTGGGAGCTTAGCTGACAGGGGTGGTAGACCTATTTGTCAGTGGAGAAGGGGCCCTTCAGCTCCAGGTGGGTCAGTCTGTCTGGTCCTCCCTCTGCGCATCTGAGCCAGGACAGCATGGCACAGAGGTCGGGTATGGGAGACACCAGTTATTCACTTACTCCCTTTTAAATACAACACTTGAATGCAAAGCCTCGATACTCGCTGACTATCTGGTTTGACTGTCAACAGTGCTGAGTTTATGAAGTCTCCCCCACTTTTACTGATAGTTATCACATCCTTACATCTGTTATTCCTTTCTTTATTCTAATTTCAATAAAAAACTATTTCATCTGGCGAAATTTCACCAAATGAGGACTACAACTCCTGCACTGGCCCTTCATTTTTATAGTCCATCAAGAAACCACAGGTCTTGCTAAACTTGTCAGCTTCCAGATGGAAAAGTCAGAGGTCCCCTGTGGTGACAAATTTCAAGTCCCTCAGCTTGGTCATATGTATTTGTTTCAAGTATTGGCTCATCAGCATTCAACTCAGTATGACAGGAAGCACTGAAAAAGACATTGGGGAGGAGGAAAAAGTAGGGAAAAAATGGCAAAGAGAAAAAGTAGTTTCTGAAATAAATTGTGCTTTCCCTCCTCTCTTACTGTGCTCTCTCATATGACTCAAAAGAGACTGTGAGCACTGGCTTTGGACCTTTAAATAGTTTAGCTACTTTAATTTTCTTTTGCCTTGGTAAGACACTTCTGCAAATCTATCAAAGTAATAGTTTCTTTTTTCTATAAAGCACTACTTTTTTTATACGTACGACAAATTCCTGTTTTATGTACTGCTGATTTTTCTAAGGAGGAGAAGATAGACACATTCATTATAATTTTCTACTCTTTTTTTCCAGAAAATAATAGCTGTGGCTGAAATACTTTTTCTTGCTTTGAGGGGAGAATGGTGCTAATCACAAAAACAGTACCTATGATAATGTCTGAAAAAAGTATGACTGCCCAGGACTGTATCCCATTATGCCATGCCAACAGAAAATACTGATCTGGTAATAATGATACTTCTAGTCCAAAAACTTATCATTCGATCTCACTCATTCATCATACTAAATTATTACTCTAAAAAGAGCATTTATGGTAATTTGTACATAAAGATAATGTATAAGGCACTGGACTAAGAGTTGAACTGGATCAAGAAATGTTTATCCATACCATCCATGACCTGAGCAAATGATTTAGCTGTTCCGTGCCTTGGTCCCCAGCTATAACTGAGGATTTTATCTCCTACTTTTGGTCTCTGTTGTCTCTAAATCACTGTCAGGCAGGGATTGATCCTTGTTGGATGTTTATATATCACCAAGAACTCAGTGGAATTGCTCTAAGAGTTAATCTAATGAATGGATAATAACAGTGTGAGAAATTCAAGCCAATTACTGAATTTTGCATTTGCTAATTAAACTAACTATATGTTGTTGGGAGACAAAAGGACCACATCTTTTTCTCCAGCATAAAAAAGCAAAAATGTCGACTAAATCTACTATACTGCCCTCTCTTGAAGGACCAATCACTTCTTTCAGTCCCCAAGACCTGACATTTATTAATGTAAGTAATTTGCATAGCAGGTATTGTGATATAGCCAGTCCTTTCTAATCCAGCTCAGTAAAGCTGTTGTTAGCTCTCAGCTTCATTTGCAATGAAAGGATTTTCATGAGAGACCCACACCAGGATATGTACCTGCTGTGGATGGGTACCTCCACCATAGCTGTTGCGCTGCCAGTTTTGAATGCTTCAGTGAGTTTTCTCTCCTTTAAGCTACAGCTGTGTGCAAATGATAACAAAACCTTCTTCCAAAATAATTTTATGCTGCTGGCTTGTTTAGCAAGCAAATGAAGGAAAAAAAAAAAAAAAGGAAAAATCCCACTTGTGCATTGCAGATGGAGTAAATGCTTGTTTGTTGATTTGTTTGCAAAATTAGTAGTGTCTTTGAGTCCCACCTTCATTCCAGTGGCCCCTTAGGATGAAGCAAACCATACAGGTATGCTACATACTGGGCACATCAGGCATGGTGAGCTGCAGGTTAAGCAGCCTGCTGTTCCCACTGTCTGCAGAAAAGCTGGCTGGGTGGTTTCAGAAGCTGCTTTCCCTAACGTTCTTATGTGTGGAGGACACCCGTCATTACCACCCTGTGCCCCTCATCATACCTTTCCTTCTTGGGCTGGCACAAGCATGGCATGCAAGGCATCTCTCACTACAAGAAGGACATCGAGGTGCTGGAGCGTGTCCAAAGAAGGGCAACAAAGCTGGTGAAGGGTCTAGAGCACAAGTCTTATGAGGAGCGGCTGAGGGAGCTGGGGTTGTTTAGCCTGGAGAAAAAGAGGCTGAGGGAAGACCTTATTGCTCTCTACAACTACCAGAAAGGAGGCTGTAGCGAGGTGGGGGTCGGTCTCTTCTCCCAAGTAACAAGTGATAGGACAAGAGGAAATGGCCTCAAGTTGTGCCAGGAGAGGTTTAGATTGGATATTAGGAAATATTCCTTCATCAAAAGGGTGGTCAAGCATTGGAACAGGCTGCCCAGGGAAGCAGTTGAGTCTCCATCTCTGGAGATACTTAAAAGCTGTGTAGATGTGGTGCTTAGGGACATGGTTTAGCGGTGGACTACGCAGTGCTAAGTTAAAACAGTTGGACTAGACAATCTAAAAGGTCTTTTCCAACCTAAACAATTCTATGATTCTATGCTACTAAGGTGTTCATGTTCTGTCCTGCTCTGTAGGTGCCTCCCAGAGCTGGATCTGCCCACTGGAGAGGAGACTCAGAAATGCAAGGTGGCCTCCACCTACCAGTGCTCCTCCCTCCAGGCTCCCAGGGCAGGCAGAAGTCCACCCGCTCCTCCTCTGTGCCAGGCTGCTAAAGATGAGGGAGCTTGGAAGCATGGGTGACCTTCTCTTGGTGAAGACCATATTCAAGTTTATTCCAAACCTGCAGACATATTTGACAGGGTGCCCTGAGCAGTGGGTCTTAATCTTCAGAAAGGCAGCTTCCATCCTCTTCAGCTTCCATTTTCTTGAACATGTTCCCACCTGCTGTCATGGCCCGTAGAGGTGGGCATTTCAGCCCTCTTTTCCTGCAGAGTCTGGTCATTCTCTTGGAAGCAAATCCTTGCCTCCCTCGCCACCACAGCATGGTGAAACAGCAGTCTCTTCCAGCTCTCAAATGGCCGCTCAGTATCCCTGTGAACGAGACTGGGAGAAAAGATGGGACATCTCCTTTTTCCTGAGGATAAGGAGCAAAAAGAAATGATGGAAAACTCCAACCACCAAAAGGAAAGGAACAGTAAGATGTAGAAGTGGGAGATAATGAGCTGCAAAGTATGGCCGATGCTCAAAAGTGACATGGCTGTTTCATAGCACCCTAGTCCTAGGTCTCTACAGCATGTGCTCAGTGGTTCTTGTGAAAGGTGAAACATCTTGGGATCTTTTTGGACTTCCCTGTGAAGAATCTGAAAGGTTATTTCACCTATGCACAGTAGGGAAAGAGATCGATTTTTCTACCATGCCTCCATGCGTTACCTTACTTACTAAGGAGTCAGCTCAGAGGGAGAAAGTGCACTGAGCTGTGCAATGCTTATGTCTGTAACGAGTGCTCTTCTTCTTTGCTCTGCAAGGAGCAAAACAGAGTAGGAGGCAAAGATGAATGTGCAAGATTTGGGGAGCCAGGAATCCACATGAAGCCGGTACTTTTACAAATTGCTGGTATAGGCACACATTATGCTCCTTGTCTCTCAGTTTCCTAATAGTGAAAGAAAAAAAAACCTAAAGTAAAAATTTATTGGCATTATGATAAGTTTCATTAATGTATGCATTTTTAATAAGGAAAATACAGACGAAATACAAAATTTATTGGAATTATAATAATTTTTATTAATTAATTTATTTTTAAATACAAGTAAAATAAAGTAAAGAAGGTTTTTGGCTTTCCTGGATTATACTGATCAGCTTCAGTTTTGTGTAAGGCCATCCTGGGTCCTCAATTTATTTGGCACTGTTGTCATTGCTTACTTGACTTAGCTCTTATCTTTTTGGAGAACTGGACTGGAAATGTTTGGTTATATAATTTACCTAAACTTGGAGGCAAAGAAGTTCATCCACTCTAGTGCGTAGTGCAGAAGGTTTCAAGTGTACTTGGAAAACAAGGAAAGCCATTACAAAACCATAACTGTTCTGTACAGGAGAGCGAAACACTGTGTTGTGAATTCAGAATTATTACATTAATGGACTACACTAAAATTGATATATCTAGCCACAGATAGCTGAAAGCATCATTTGACCTAGCACTCCTATTTCCCAGGCATACAAAACACTGTAAAATGTCCTCAAACCCTGTGCACTGAGTATGATGTGTGGAGTCCTTGGAGGGAAGCAAAGGGCACAGAGAGTCAAGAAGATGATAAGCAGCGCAGCCTGCCTGAATCCTGGGCTGCCAGACTCCAGCTCCCATCACAGCTACAGTACAGAAGTAACCACTCACCCAAATAGCCACCGTCACCAAGAAATTTAATGAGGCTCTTTTACTCATCATTCTCTTAAGTGTAGAGGCCAGAAAAGGTGTACACAGATGCATCATAGGTCAGAAGCATCTCATTGTGGTTTCAAGTCCCTATGAAAAGCAGGACTGTTTGCCCTTACATTTCAGATTATTCTTTCAATAAACTCAGCTTCAGGTCATCAACACTGATGATTATCCTTTGGAGAAAGTATAATGGAAAAATCGCTAATATGTTGGGCAGTTTTCTGTCTGGAGGAAACTATATTGCTTCTTGGCTTCTAATACAGCCATGCAGTACCTCAAAGTACTAAATACAAAAAATAATGACAGATTGCTCTTAATTTATTAAATTTGTCTGTAAAGCTATTAGGCATTAAAATTCTTCTGCCCTTTTCAAAGTACACCTGTAGTGTTTGAAGTAATGCTCTCCTCCACTGGTGAAGTTAGAGGTTAATCATGTGCAACATAAGGAGATGTTTCCTTTCATTTCTCTAAATGTGCAGGTCATCAATTTCAACACGTTTTGGGGAGTGCAGGGGAGGCAAGTAGGAGGAGAGAAGCAAATCCATCATTTGGGACACAAGAAAAATATTTAACAACAGCTTAGAGATTCAGGAAAATTCAATATTCTGTAGCCTTGCTGTCTTCGTTCAGAAAATGAATGAAATAGTTTCAGACAAAATGTGGCAATAACAGGTGTTTGTGTGGGCTGGAAGCGTGCTCCCTCTGAGGGACGACAGAGACACGTATGTTGCCTAAGCTTGCTGTACAGTACTTAGGTGCGGGACATTGAGCTGCCCTGTAAAAAACATACACTTTCACATTTGCCTGCAAAATCAAGTCCTGAGCAAAGCCTTTGTCCAAACAACAGTTAGAGAGCATTGCAAAGGGCAGCCGAGAGCAGGGAACTCGAACTAATACAACTTTTGATCATTTGACATGACATTTGATCTGACTGAGCAATCTGGCGGGCCTGCTTACAGCCTGGGGACAAATGAAAGCCCTTGTTAAAGAGAATGACACATTTTATTTGCAGAACTTCAACATGATCAAGAAATTCCCTTCTCCCCCCCCCTTTTTCTTTTCTTTTTTAACCAGTAGATGATCAAAGCCTCCACCCCTTTTCAGTGTGCTCTGAGTGGGATGCTGCACGACTTGCCAAAACCCCTTTGTTGAATGCACACCCAGCTCGCCTGGGAGTTAGCCTGCAGCCTACTTGCTTCAAAGTAAGGAAAATCTGTTGAGACTGTAAAACCCAAAGATATTAATATTTCATTTTACCAAGTGCCAGGTTTGCCTGTGGCATAGAACTACAATAATTCATTTACAGCACGAAGATGGGATAAGGTGACATACTGGTTATTAGAAAAAAACATAAAGAAGGTATTTTTGGGGACTACAGTAGTCAGTCACAGGTGATGATGGCTCAGTAAGGAATTGCCATGTGTTGTATCCATCGTGTGTTACTTCACATTCTCCTCCTTGCCATTTGGGACTTGAATGACCTGTAATTAAAAATAAGACTGTTTTTAAAATAAAAAGAAAAGATAAGATTCTAATAAATTAGAATATCAATCTAGTTTATTTAGGATTTTTATTACAGAAATACGTAAGGCTACAATGACATCATTGTTCATTTTGCTAGAGAAACACGGGTGGCATAGGCAGACATGCTGTCTTCAAAGCTGTGCTGGTTGCAGGCAGCTCGGCACTCGGATTTTCCATACCCCTCAGCCATAGGTCATTCTTCCCTCTGACCTGCTGGTTGACACATCCATGTGATGGTAACATACTCCACTTGGCTGAGGGCACATCTGCACTAGCTGCTCTGCTGGGTGAGCCAGCAACACTCCCGGTTGCCCCTGTTGTCCATGCTTTGGGAATGGTTTTGGAGCGCTGGGTTCTTTCTGCATGAAACTGATTTCATCTGGAGGACATTAAAGCACAAGACATGCTCCAGGGGTGCAGCTATGGCACTCCAGCTGCCAGTGGGCGCTCTGTGCACAAGGTCCAGCTAGACACACACTGAGGCAAAACCTCCCGACAGTGTCCTGTAAAATTAGGATGGTATCAGTAATATCCATAATGCTAGACACTTAACGAAATGTTAATAAACACATAAATGTCAGCACCCTTTGAGTTCAGGTTTGCACACCACAGGTATGGCTCCCCCAGAGTGCTGCTGTCCTGTCCCTCGCCATCTGGGCACAGGCACCCCACAGCACCCCACGGCACCCACAGGGATGATGTTCTGTCTGGCCTGGGCAGAGGTGGTGATGCTGGTGGGGTGGCTCCTGGCAGTGCCAAACCCAGTCTGATTGTGGCTCTGCATTCTCTTTGCTTTCTCTGTCACAAATTTTCATGCGCCTTTCATATCTCTTTTCTGGGTGACTCCTTTGTGTCGAAAGTCATGCATAATTCCCTGGTTGCTGCTTAATCTGGCTGATGGTCATCTCCCACTTCAACACCATCAGCTGGGGGCTGATGGCATCATCCTCTTTAATGTGATCAATTTTAGGCAAATGCCTTTGAGGCAGCGTTGTGTATTTGTTGCACACACACTGCATACGCTCACAGTCGTATCCTAACGTGTGGTGTTAACCAGGCCACCGCTGAGCAGGGGCTGCGGGGCACCCCCATCCTGCCCCTCAAAGCACAATACACAGGGGATCCAAACACATGGGAACACTTTAAAAGAAAATGTGCAGGTATAATACTGCAACAAGAGCAAGAGAGAGCAATGCACCCTTGCAGACAAAACTGCTCACTATTTCACAACCATCTCCAGAGTTAGAAAATAAAATGTATTCCACTGTGGGACACTGCAGTTCTGCTGCAGGACTTCATCTTTTCTTTTCCATTCCAAAATTAAAAACACAAGTTAAAGTAATCAAGGCATTTCACTGGAAAAAGGAATTGCAATGGAAATTATACCTGGAGGGGCAATCTCTGAACACCAGGTTAACTGTAGCAGCTCTTCCAGGCATGCGGCTCCCTCACTGTCTGCAAAAGGGCTTCCCCCAGGCCAGAGCAGCCAGCAGAGAGGTCCCAGCCTCCCTGCCACTGCGTTCAGGGCACAGACTGCAAGAGCCACTGATAATATCCCAGGTTTTCCACCATCAGTTTCTCAGCCAGGAAAGCTGGCGGAAACACGGGAGCCCTCAGGTCTACCCTGGGAGCTGGTGGGTTTCCAATTAGGCTGAAATCCACTGATGCCCCCCTTATGTTTCACCAGAAATTTGCTGAAACTGGTATTTCCGTGATCCATTTACCTTCCAACAAAATCCAGTGTTTCAAGCACAGGCCAGCTCCTGATAAGCTTTAGCAATTTGTGTGACAGTCTTGTGTCTAAGATTAAAAGGCAACAGGAACAAAGTCAAGATTAACTCCCCTAACTTGACCTGTTTGCTATTTTTTTTTTTGTTATTTTTCATGTTAACTGACTCCTACAATATGCATCCTTCCTGGGAGAAAAAACCAGAACGGTAAGTGTTTTTAATTTGTTCATGAAACATTTTGTCTAAAAGATAAACCTGCTCTAATCCGAGGTTCTGTTGTCTCCAGCATCCTGCGTACCTGGCTTATTTGAGTTGTCAACAGCTGCAGCGGTCCTTTGTTTATATGTTTTTCAGAGATGTGGGGTAGTATGTATCCCTCAGGTTTCAGATTTCAGGAATGGATTTTGCACTATTTATCTATGAGATAAGATCGAAGAGAGAAGAGATATCAGAGGTAAGAGTCCCATCTATTGGCCAGAAGAATAAAATTATAACCAAATGTTTTCTGAATCTTGAGAATATTCTATCTACTATGAAAGATTATAAGCAAACAAAAATTGCCAGGAATAAGGAATCATCTGAATGCTAATAAATGAAGGAAATAAGTTCTTCTTTTAGAGAGGAAAGAAAAGAAAGCAATCTATTGTTTGGGAGAACTAACAAGGGAAGAAAAAGTAATGAAAAAATAGCTAAAATGCACTATGGGCCAAGAAAAAAAATACAGAACCTTTTTTTTTTTTTTTGAAGTGCAATAGTTGGGTGGCTTTACCTACAAATCAGCAGGTCAGTTTGAAGTAAAGTCTCAGACCTGAGTTAAAGAGATTTTTCTCCTTGCTTTCAAAAGAGTAATCTTTTTGCCCTTGAAGTACGACTGATCTGCCCATTGTCTGTCATTTTTGCACCAGGTAGTGAAGGCCTACCCTCGTATTATCCTTTACTTTACTCTTTCCATGGACACGAAGGGGTCCAGATTCTGCCCTGTGTGTGAAAGACCAAACACTCGAAGGCATATCTCAGGTTAAAGGTTGCCTCAGGAAGAGGCAGGTGCAGGAGGGATCAACCATTTTTCAGCCTTGTAAGCTTTTAAATGCATCTGTGCCTTTCCTTCTGCGCTCCCTGCCACTGCCTGCTCCCTGCCTTGCTCTCCTGGTACCCAAAACCCTTTCCACAGAGACACCTGGCTTTTAAGCATCACTAGTACAAAATCTGACCTCATCACTGCAAGGATTTAGGACCTCAGGAACTACTTAAAAGAAATACTTAATAGTACATGAATCTCAAAATTATTTATTACTGTGTCCCATTTCTCTGTTACTCTAGAGGTGAGATTCATCTTTGGCTTGCAGACATTTATGTGTTTAAATATAGGATGTATGTGACCCAGCCATCTAAGCCCCCGCTCTAGTCAGTAGAGAGCAGCCCACACGTAGGTGCCTAATGCCACCTGGGGTCTTGTCGGGTACCCAACTGCTGTCCCAGAGGAGCACGGGGCTTCCTGCAGGTCCTGCACTGCCCTCCTACCTGCCCCATGCTGAAGCCTCCAGGGCATCTCAAATGGCATCAAACATCGATGCTTGTGGAATTGTAGCAGCCTCTAGCTCACAGGCAGACACTTACAACCAGAGACCTGGAGTCGAGAGTCTCCAGTCCAGAGCTGAACCCACTCTAGATGATTCCTCAGGAGTGAAGAGCAGCTCTGTGGCAGGGCTGAGTTGCTCCAGTCCCAGCTCAGTAGGTGTTAGAGGTGTGGAATTTCTCCCTGGATTTTTTCACCCAAAATCCTGCATTGGCTCAACTCAAATCCAAAATTCCTCTGTTAGCTCCACTAACATTAAATTTAGATTGCAGTATGTATTCACTGCCAGAAGACAACACTATCTACAGTAACCTGGGATATGGTCTCCTGATTTCTCTAACTGTGCATCAAGAGCTGTAGCAAGGGCAGGGTGAAAGAGACGCCTGTCTCAGGCAGCCTCGGAGGGTTTCAGGAGCTCCAACTAAGGGTCATACCTCTGCACCCCTCTGCCTGCTGCTGCTGCTGTCGCCCATGAGGAGGGGCTGCGGGCCAGCAGCAGTGACAGCCAAGCCTGGTGGAGATGGTGGTTAATGGGGGTCTTACCTGTACTGATGTAATGAATGAGGGTGGCCCCAGTGCCGAAGTGCATCGCTTCATCTCGGTGTATACCACTGGAATTTCATGTTTTAATAACAGCAGTAGTGCTGCTCAGCCCTGATGGCGCACGGCCGCTGAGAAATCACACTGAGTCTACGACTAACCCTGCTCCTCCAGTGCAGCACTGATTAGTAGGACCTTTCTCATCCAGAGATCCTAATGGTTAAACCCCAGAACAAAGAAGAGAGAGAGATTTTCTTTTTCAATTGAGAAACATTTATGTTGATTCAGGATAGTAATTGCTGAGTTTAGTCATTTTTCAACATTGTATTTGCAAGGTCAAAAAGCAAAACCAAAGCTAAACTACTAAGAAGGAGGTAATCTTTGTTGCCATTACTTTGATTATGCATGCAGCTGGGATTGTTTCTACAGGAAACACTCTTTCCATAGGAACAGTCACTTTTTAATAACTTCTATTGTTCTCCTTGAGTTTTAATTCACGAACTTTTATTCAAAGCAGAGCCATGGTCTGATGTTTATGAGTTCTAGCACCATCTCATCACTCTCAGTAAGTTGTTTTCAATAGCTTTTTAAGTGACATGTTCAAAATCTATCAATCCATAATATATTTTCTGAAGCTTACCTCAGAGAGAAATGTTTGTTTTCCATGCAAACAGTTTAATTTGGGAGTGCACAAAATTGTTTTGTTTGAGCAGGCTGCTGCTGGGTTTAGATTAGAGCAAGAATTCCCAGGGATTTTTTTATTTTGTGTCTGTGCAGACCACCACAGCAACACAGGTGACTGCAGCTTTCCAGAGGCCAAACCACACAGCGCTTGAAAAATGTTTCCAACCATTCACTCCGTAAGGATGGTGTAGGACACTGTGCTTCACGTTCGTGGCAAAAATCTTTTCTCTGCCTTGGACTGGATCTCCAGAAAGTTCTCTGAGTAAGAGCATAAGAGCAAACATACTCGATCAGTCCAGAGCCAGAAACAGATGTCTAGGCAAAAGCACAAGAATAGGACAAGCACACACATCACATCTTAGGGATCCTCTCTAGTCATTTGCCGCTTACAAGCTTCATAAGTCTTGTGATATCCGTGCATTTAGGAAACCCCAATGGATTTCTCTTCCACGAAGTTGTCAAATCATGAACCCACGTAAACTTTCAGTACTTGTAACAGTCTGTTGCAAGAGCTGCACCTAAGACTCTACTTCTGGGGTGCTATAAGAATAAAGTAAATTATGTTACCTTTCCTGGAACTTCTGGTATTTTTTTAAGTTAAGTAGGTTCAAGTGGTTGGATATCTTGAAAGCATAAGACCTGTATGCTAAATTAGCTTTGATATTCTACTAAAATGCCAGAGTAAAGGAAAAGGTGCTTAATCTTGAGACAGTTGGTTTTTTTTTCCTTCATGACATGAGATTATACTAATGGAAGCAGTTTAGCACACAGTGGTTTGGACATACAATTATTGTAGCACTATATAACGCGTATGTCCTGCTCTCCCTACATCCAGGTGAAAGCCCTGGGGGTGAACTGCAGTGCTCCAGTAAAGACAGTTCATTGCAATTACAAAGCTGTACTCCGGCATCCCCTTCTTCACCTTTCTGACCAAAAAACATTTGTAAAAATGCAAATATGGAGCAAGTAAAACAAATCAAAATGGAGAAGTTTGTGTGTATTATGTGAGAGAATGGAACTAAGGGGAGAAAACCAAAGTCACTGAAGCTCCCTGCCCGGGCTGACTGGCTAACCAGCCCACATCGGGAAGATGTCATGCCTATGGAGGAGAGGGATAATAAGGTAAAAATTGTGGACAAGCCCCCTGCAGAAATAGCACGGTGTGCTGTAACCTGGCCGCCTCTTACAGACCATGAATGTGGCTCTGGTTTGCTGAGAGCAGTGCCCGTTTCAGGCACGGCCGAGACGAGCACTTGCTGCAGGTGCTTGGTGCAGTCCCACCAGCTGCAGAAGGCATCCAAAGCTCCTGTTTTACACAAGTGATCTGTATCGCCAGAGAGCCGAAATACATGGTGTGGAGGAGAATTTAAAAAAATGTTTGTTTGTTTCTAGCCATGAACACCAGAGCAGGAAAAGGCAGAGATTAACACTTATCTGAGCAGTAAACCTGGTCACAAAAATACAGTTATAACATTTTCCATTTTAGAAGCTGCTAATTCACAAAAATCTGCACGTTTTATTGTGATGATGGAAAAAACCCTCCAACCCCTGAATTAATTTCTTTTAGAAAAATTATAAAACAGGGCTAGCAGCAGTCTGTTTGGTACTGTTTAGTACAGTGGTGCTCAAAACAGGAGGTCCTGCATTATGGATCTCTGACATCTTCCTAAGCAGCAAGGAACAAAATGTTTTTAAAAGTAATGTAACAGAAATGTGTATGCAGAAGAATGCTTTTAGAGGGTTTAAATATGCATGTAAACAGAGGGTTGACCTCTAGTTTTCCATGAAAATTGCCGCAGCTGTTTTCTCCAGAAGCCTTATTAAAATTGCATCTTTCTTGGAGAAAGATTATGTTTGCTCTTATCCTGATAATATGATATCAGGTGACGTAAATTGATACAAAATCCAATGTTTGGATCAATACTGTGATAACAATGCTAAGGGAACTGAAAAATGGATAAAAGCATCACTCTCCACAGAAATGTTGATTCACTGACCATCTGTCTTACTTAAGTGCTTCACCACTTTAGCTTGGCATTAGACAAGTCAGCCCATAAATCAAATAACTGAAGTCATACTATAATTCTTGGCTACCCTGGTCTATTTTTTTAAGCTGTCAGCATCTAAAATGTCACATGTATTTCTTTTTGGATATATAGTGAGCATGTGCCAAGTCCTGCCTACTCATCTTAAGCGTGAACACAGACAATTAGCAATTATAATCTTGGTTTCTATTAGTCATTCAAACCAAAATAAGAGCTCTTCAGAGTTTAACTATGTACATTAAATATATTTCTATTTATCTGCTTAAACAAATTCATTTGACATGTTAGAGGACTGTGCCCATATACTATACTCAGACAGCCACAGAAGCAACAGAATCCATTAAGAGCTTTAAAATATGACAACAAAAGGTTCATTTTTACAGGCCATTAGGATTCCATTAGTCTCATTTATTTGTTTCCAGGCTGCCCTCAGACTGAAAAGCGAGTATCTAATTAGATGCTTTCATTAGATTTTAAAAAAAAAAAAAAAAAGAAAGCAATGTGATTTTAACAAAGAGAACACAGTGGATGGCTGCCCACTCAACTGGGAGGCTGAGAAGAAGCTCAGAATTATGTTCATATGTGTTTGGGACAAATTTAAAGCATATACTACATAGAGTGACATTTCTGATAAACAAATATTGCAATGATGTGACCGAGGTTATATTGTTGTTTTTAGAGCATAACAGTAGCTGTTGACACGTTTTTCACCCTCTTTGTCAGCATAAGGAAGCTATACCAAAATACAGGAGAGAAAAGTTTACATTATTGTCTTAGATGACAACATTTCCATGTTGATCCCTTAAATAACACCAGAGAATGGCCTAGATCGGATGCCAAAATAAAAGATTAAAAGCTTGCTGCTGGAGACACCAAAGCCTGAGGCTCCAGTCCAGCAAAGCACATAAGCAGTTGATTAAGAAGAAGGTCAAGTTTAAGCCTTCTCATCTTCAGCAAGTTGCACAGATCTGTGCCTGGTGGGATCTAAGTGCGCTCCTGCACGTGCTTAAAGCCCTCAGTTGGCAAAGCATGGGATGTGCCTCTCCAGAAGACTTATGCAACCTGTGCAGAAGTCCTTGCTGTCAAGCCCTTGGTGCTGTTCTTAGCTCACACGAACCAGATTTTAACAAGCCACCTGAGCATGGGCTGTATCTTCATATACTCTGCATCCGTACGAGTAGGCTTAAAGGTGAGCTTGTTAACAGACAGACAGAAGATTTTGTGTGTTATCCAAGCATGATTGTGCCAAGATCCCAAGGACCAAGAATGAGGCAAAATGCTAAAAGCAGTTGGAAGTACATATAGTCAACAGGAATACTTACAGTTGTATGACTCAATAAAAAGATGTCCTGGAAAGAATAGAAGATAGATCTTTTAGAACTTAATCAGTGTCCCGTAAGGTTAGCATGACATCTTTTGGGGGGAACGTTTCCCTCTCTAGAATAGCAGAGGATACTACATCTCCTTTTGAGGCCTTTCCTGCAGGCAGGCAGGAATAGCTCTGATCACAGGCTGAGTCCTACGTTCCTCAGCCCGGATAAACGCTGCGCTGGAAAAAAAGTGAATGGGCCCAGAGACTGAACATTGCTCTCGTTCTACAGAACTGGTGCTTGTGGGAACAAGATGTAGAGGGTTTTTTTTTGAAAAATAATAGAACACGTCAATAGGTGAGTAAGAAGCTTGGAGCAAATAAACTTTCAAAATCACATTGCAAGATAACAGGAAAAAAATCCAGACACCTAACTGAGCTTTTTCGAGAAAAAACAAGAATTATGATTCAGCATCAGGAGCAAAAATCTCGGTGGCTTCCCAGTAGAAACATTTTAAATCTCACATTAACATGATATATTTTCTACATTTAACTGGTAAACAATTTTTTATTTCTACCTTTGGTAGCCATAATAATTCATATAGGGTTATTCCCAAGTAAGGGGTTTCTGTATTTATGCTATAGCTGTGTCTAGAGAAGAGTAGGTAAAGATTAGAAATAAAAAAACCCAGATATCCAGAGGGAAGACAAAAAGGGATGTGTTGTTTCAAGTTGTGGCAGTAGCTATGAAACCAGCACTTGCAGATTCTGACATCTCGTGGCATACCTGGGTAACTGCAAAACTCTTCGCTTTCTTCTTATTTTATTTTATGAGAGTTTTTTTGTTTGATTTGCTTTATTTTATTTTTGAGGAGTGCTTGAAACCAACGTTGATGTAAAGAACAATATTCTTACTAGAGGTTCTAAAGTGAGAAGACTTAAAAACAGAAGGAGGTTAATAATACAGCTGAACATCAATCTGGGAAAGAAATATCAGGTAACCGCTCCCATGCTTATCGATGCTGCAAAAAATATCTTTAATTGCACTGAAAAATATCTTAATGTCAACAATTTATAAAATGTCATGTACATAGTCTTAATATTTCCTAAATCCACAGCTTTTGATCATAAATTCTACAGTCTGCAAGTAAGAGTCTATATGATCATTTCTGTGTTCAAAGCATGGTATTTTAATTCTGTAGACCTCCTGACTGCAAACACCATGTTGTATTTTGGGAGTTTGCAAGCCATTGCCTACCCTTGTCCATAGCATCTATGTGGTTGCCAAACTTTTGGGGCAGACCCTGCCCGTTACCAGCCACACAGCACAGTATATTTGCCCACTGGCTTCCCATATGGCCCCGCATAGCAGCCTTACATCATGCTTATTCATATTAGACCCTGCATTTGATTATCCATGGATATGTTATTGATGTGTTAGAAAAGGTTACTGATGTGTTAGAAATCACAGAAGCGCCTGAGAATGGTCAAGTAGGAATCAGGGCTTCTCCCTGAAAAAGGTGGTGGGATCAATAGCCCAACTGAAGTGCATCTACACCAACGCATGCAGAATGGGCAGGAAACAGGAGGAGGTGGAAGCCATGGTGCAGCAGGAAAACTATGATGTGGTCGCCATCACGGAAACATGGTGGGATGACTCACACAACTGGAGTGCTGCAATGGATGGCTATAAACTCTTCAGAAGGGATAAGCAAGGAAGGAGAGGTGGTGGGGTAGCCCTGGATGTTAGGGAGTGTTTTGATTGTCTAGAGCTTAATGATGGTGATGATAGGGTTAAGTGTTTATGGGTAAGAATCAAGGGGAAGGCCAACAAGGCAGATATCCTGGTGGGAGTCTGTTACAGACCACCCAACCAGGATGAAGAGGTGGATGCAGTATTCTATAAGCAGCTGGGAGAAGTCTCACAATCACTATCTCTTGTTCTTGTGGGGGACTTAAACTTACCAGATGTCTGCGGGAAATATAATACAGCAGAGAGGAAACAGTCTAGGAGGTTCCTGGAGTGTGTGGAAGATAACTTCCTGACAGAGCTGGTGAATGGGCCAACCAGGGAAAGTGCCCTGCTGGACCTGTTCTATGTGAACAGAGAAGGACTTGTATGAGGTTCAACAAGGCTAAGTGCCAGGTCCTGCACTTGGGTCTCAACAACCCGATGCAAGGCTACAGGCTGGGGGAAGAGTGGCTGGAGAGCTGCTGGGTGGAAAAGGACTTGGGGGTGTTGGTCGACAGCCGGCTGAACATGAGCCAGCAGTGCGCCCAGGTGGCCAAGAAGGCCAAATAGCATCCTGGCTTGTATCAAAAATAGTGTGGCCAGCAGGACTAGAGAAGTGATCGTCCCCTTGTACTCGGCACTGGTGAGGCCGCACCTCGAATACTGTGTTCAGTTTTGAGCCCTTCACTACAAGAAGGACATCGAGGTGCTGGAGCGTGTCCAGAGAAGGGCAACAAAGCTGGTGAAGGGTCTAGAGCACAAGTCTTATGAGGAGTGGCTGAGGGAGCTGGGGTTGTTTAGCCTGGAGAAAAAGAGGCTGAGGGAAGACCTTATTGCTCTCTACAACTACCTGGAAGGAGGTTGTAGCGAGGTGGGGGTCGGTCTCTTCTCCCAAGTAACAAGCGATAGGACAAGAGGAAATGGCCTCAAGTTGCATCAGGACAGGTTTAGATTGGATATTAGAAAATATTCCTTCACTGAAAGGGTGGTCAAGCATTGGAACAGGCTGCCCAGGGAAGTGGTTGAGTCTCCATCTCTGGAGATACTTAAAAGCTGTGTAGATGTGGTGCTTAGGGACATGGTTTAGTGGTGGACTTGGCAGTGTTAGGTTTGCAGCTGGACTTGATGATCTTAAGGGTCTTTTCCAACCTCAACGATTTTATGATTCTATGATTGTATATTACTCTCCATGGATACCAAGCCATTCTTCTGCCTACTACTACCCAAATTTAATCCAGTGCTCCACTTTAAGCTTGTGCTTAAATACTGTAGAGAATTGGGACTTTATATTTCTTACTATTGAAAATGCGAAAAGAACATAAGTAATTATTGCTCTCAGTACAGCATAAACATATTTGTTCACAATTCCTTTAATTTCTAAGAGATTTTCCATTTTCATTATTATTCATTGTTTCACGAGTTTTGTCTTTATTAGGCATTCATAAAAAATACTTCATTATCATCCATAAAGCACAGTTCATTAGCATAGCTGCTCTGTGAAGTCAATTGTTTTTTCATTAGCAACAGCTCCTCAGAAATTCAGCCCTTTGATGCTTGTTTGAATTACTTGTATCTTTTCATTTCCTCGGTTGTGTTTCTGAAAGATTTCATTTTTTCTACAGCTATTTACATTTATGAATATCCTTGTAAGCTCTCTAGTTCTAATTTGTGATGTATTTTGCTTTCAACTACATTAGCTGTTCATACAAATGCAATGGCATAGAGAGTTTATTCATAGGCTTCATCCTGCATTTGTGAGTGCTAATCTATTAACTCTCTCTGTTCCTTTGGCAGGAATGAAAACATTTGTCCTCTAGCATGCTTTAATGGAGAAGGTATAATTTCAGAAGCCCCACACTTTCACTCCCCTTAACTTGGATGCCTGGCAAAACCTATACTGAGAACTAAACATGTGTAGGGTGTGTGAGGCATAGAGGTTGCATTTTGCAAATAACATCAAATGAATCAAATCAAATGACTGAATAATGATTTATATATATATATATATATATATATATCTTTTCTTTGCTTGAGTGTTGCCTTTCTCCTTGCTGGATGATGACCCACATGGTACTTTCCCTCCTAGAGCACTGCCCTTCCCACCAGGCTGTGGTGCCTAGATGCTCCTCCTGCTTCATGGCCAGCTGGGAGCAGGAGAGGACCTCCAGTGCCAGCAAGGACCCCCAGTGTGGGTGAGGACCTCCAGTGTGGGTGAGGACCTCCAGTGCGCTCTGCCGCACCACTGAACCGCCTTGGCCCCCAGCAGCTCTGACCTGCCTTATCCTTGTTCTCCAACTTGCCTGCCTTAACATACCATTTGGATATGAACAAAACAAATATTTTCCTGATTGTAAATCCCTGATCCAATACTGACTGGAAATTTTTTTCTTTCAGGAGCTGCTGACCCCAGGAAAAGGGCCTAAGAAATGTTTCTGAGTGTATTTTTTTTGATCCCATCACTCTTTTGGTATTTTTAAAGGCTCATTTCTGGAATGGAGAACATTTCTTACGGGACAGATGGTTCAAGAATTTAAGAATTACATAAAACAGGGAGGACAGATTTGTTGAACCTTCCCTCTAGATGCATCTCACTCTTTATAAAGAACCTAAGCACAGTTACAGCTCCTCACACACTTGGGTGCGAGATCGTTCCTCTTTTCTGGATACTACAGCGATACGCAAACTTCAAATACATGCTTGAAGCCAAGGACAGCTAAGGCCAAGAGATGTTACCTATGTCCTCTGCTAATGATGAATATGTCATATAAAGTAATATGCCTACATTTGTAACAATGCACTCATCCTCCATGCGAATGGTTAAGAAAGTAATACAAGCCTTCGACTTCCACTACAAACTCAGGCCAAGGTAAAAAACCGAAGCCAGCTGGCCAGCTTTCAAGAAGAGCTCACTTGCTGGATGCAAAGAGAGGAACTTTGTTGACATGGAAACCTATAATTTCAATATATATCTATAATTAACAGATAAAATAACAAGATGAGAAAGATCTCAAAAAGCTATGATCAATTATAGTTGTGAAAGAATTTTTAATATCCACGTATTAGGGGTGAAAGAGTAAAAACAGTGACAAGGAAGGTGTTAAAACAAATTGTTGTACCCGGCTGGTGTTAGAGAGCTCAATGGGAATGTGAGAAATGAAACAACAGTAATCTGATGCTGGAGCATGTTTCTGCATCAGTGTTCTGTTGCTGCTATAAAAAGGAGCTTCATGTGGATTTCATCTGTGCACATTCAAATGAGAGCTGCTGCCCTGAAAATTTCCAATCAGAATAGATGGGAAAGAGGGAAACACAGGTAAAATATTTAAAGAGAGGTGCAGAGAGACAAAAGATGCAGCCACAATACAAATGCAGAGGTTGCATAACCACACTCCTATCTGGTGACACAGGAGGACACTAAATAACTCCAATCTGGGAACAATCCTTGGGACAAGGAGGTGGTAATAACCCTTTAGTCACCAGACAAATCCATACCAGAGATGACCTGGACCAAGCACAGGGAATGAGACTTTCTGACATTGCTGTACATGGTAGGAAGAATTCTTCCACTACGGCTTTTCCCTCTTTCTGGGGCATTTCATAGCTACCAAAGACCAAGTAATTGTATAGGATGCTTCTGCACATTGTGTGCGTTATTAGTTCAGGTTTTCATAACACCTCAGCAATAAACCTTATTTCCTTGGAGAGAAACCTCCAAATAAGTATGTGGCCCATGCATCAGTCCAAAAATAGAAGGGCACAAGTCACTAGAGCAAACTAACATTTTCATATTCAGAAGTGACAGTGACTCTAAAGAAAATGAGGGTTGTTGTTGCACTATTACCTTTGCTTGATATTTACTGTTAAAATATTTTCTGTTCTTGAATTCAGGTGTTTCACTAAAAGATCTGGGCATGCAACATCTTTCACAGATAGGCAAGCAGTGTTACACGCAAGAGGGTACAGATCTAAATAACTTTTCCATGTCCCACTTGAACTGAGAAGGTGGAGTTCACAGCAGGCTTCATTTATGTTAAGAAATACTATCTGTAGTGCAAAGTCATTTGTATTTCTCCACTCGCCAAGTCTGGGCAGAGCTAGCGATGCAAAAGAAAATAAATAAATAAAAAGAATCCATTCATTTGTATGTAAATAAAGTGAACATAACGAAGACTAGCTGGAGTTACCATCTGCTGCACAGCTTTTTCACATAGATACAGTAACTGCATGAGGATAGTGTAATTCATCTCTTGGTGTTTGATGGTTATTGGTCTACTCACTTTTCCAAAAGTCATTGCAAATTTGAGGCACTTTAAAACTTGCAGTAATCATTTATTTTTTTCTTTTCATTATGTGGTAGTATACTAGTGAGATCCAAGGGAGAAGAACAAGATATATGTTTGAGACCACCCTAAGTATAATAAAACCCAAGAGTTAAGTGGCAAGCTTTATTTTATTTCTGATCTTTTCATTTTTAACTGTACCTTTTTAATAATCTCCCTCTCTTGTTTTGTAAAAATCCAAAAGGCCAGATGCTCCCTCACTAGAAAAAAACAGTAAGTTCATTGTAACTGGATCACTGATCTCTTCATCATTATTTTTATGGGCCTTGGGAAATTACAAGGAGATAAAACTGTGGAAAAATAGAATAACTGCCTTCCTCGCTGTCTATGCACCTGCCGATCGTCAGGAAGGAAAGGCACAATTTGCTGCATATCTGCTCCTGTTCCCCACTACAGAGCCCTAGGTGTGAATCCCTGGGCAAAAATGAAGACAACTGTCAGGCTTTTAAGATTGGAGAGTGTTTTTAATACAAGTCTTACATTAGGAGAAGTTAAGCCTCGAGGCATAAATACATCATTCTTTTTCACATCGTTTAAGCTAGTTGAATGCTTCTCAGTGCTCAGTAAATATAACTGTATTTTGCTGCAGAGCCAGAGCATGCTGCAAAAAGGTATTGTTCTGCTTAGGAAGAAAATCAAGCAGAGATTTAAAAGTCTTCGTCAGGCAGATAGTCAGTTTAATTGGTAGAATTTACGTGAAGCCTAGTCACTTTTCTGCCTTCCCTTTTACCATTCGCCTCCTACATACACGTTTTCTAATCATCCAGCTTAGAGGCTGTTGTCACTTCAACCACAAGGTCTACATACTACAAAAAGGTTATCCCCATTGAGTTGGCCATGGGTGGGTGAGGTGATGGAGGTGGTGATGGGACCCTGCTCCATGCCAGTGTTCTTAGCCTCTCGCTGTACGCCTTTGCCCCTCTGCCTAGGCAGCCCAGCCTACCTGAGCATCAAAAATGGTTCACTTGAGCTAAAGAGTATGATGAGATACATCCCAGGCTCAAAGCTGAGATAGTTACAACTTCCTCAGTTGGTATCAGCTACACCTTGAGTTAATAAACCTTAGTTAATCACTGGCCTTTAGAAATGGCAGTTGTTTTAAAGCAAATGTCACACCTATGGGCAAGCACGTACAACATCGCATGGCTTCTACAAAAAATTAACAGTATTCACACATTGTATAACCATTAAAATATCACAGGCACAAATGTGATCGAGTCTTCCAGTCTGTGTTGTTTTAGTCTTCTTTTTCACTGACATGACGGTGATTTGTTAGTTGTGCCATCGGTAGTCCAACAACTGAAAGAGCCATGGACAGTGAATAGATGTCAGTGCCTGCCCTACAGTGCATGGCTCAGATAATCTCTCTCGGAGGTAAATGAAGCGAAATACCACATCGCTCTGCCTTTCTCATGCTAGACAAACTCTCCCAATGAACTGCCCTGTCTTTCAATCAGTATATCTTAAGCCATTGCTGATTATATGGGTCTGAAAGGGTATTTTGGGAAGTCTGGTGAGTTTAGTCAGTGGGTGAAATATGCTGAAATCAATTTAAAAAACCCTCTTCTGTTCTTCAGGACTAGTCTTTCTCTGTGCGTATTTCAATACAATAAATACCTCAGAAAAACATCCTTTATATTTTCCCTCTTATCAGAATAATTCCCTTTGGCCCTCCCAGGAAAGAGTGCTGGAAAATGTATTCATAGCCTGATAACATTTTCTGTCCCTTTTATACTCTTTTAATTAGCAAAAGCAGGATTGTAGATGCCTTAGGAGTTGGATTCTGCTTATTCTTACTAATTTCTGAGCCATACTACTGTATCACCTACTGACCCTGAGGACATCGAGGCCTCCCTGTACTACGTGCTGCACAGACTGATAACGTAGCCCCTTTCTGAAGGGTGGCAATCCTTTCCTCCTGGAAGTCTACGGGAGTTTTGTCACTCGTTGCAGCAAGTCACAGATCCTCCCTATAGCAAGCTAAAGGGACAGAGGATCCGTAAAAGAACTACCCCACCCAGGAATGTTTGGAGCTTTGGCAAAAATACATTAACATCTTTTCCTGATCCATCCAGCACCATCTTTTCTATCATATGTTTTTTCACCCACATTTTTAACTGTCAGCCTGGGTGCGTATCACCAGCACCTGATAAAAACTTCTTCATTTAGAATCAGACAGAAAATAGTTTTCCTCAAAGGGGTTATCTGAGGTGTCTTTTCTCTTAAATGCCTATGTCAGGGGCTGCTTCAGAGAGGGTTTTCTTATACAGAGTTCGATGAGTTATGCTCCGAGCTAGTCAGCAGACAGACATTTCTCCATGCCATTTGGATTATATTTCACTGTCCTTATTTCTTTCATTTTGCATGCAGCATTTCAGGATAATCAGTTTTATTTGTTTATTTGTTTGTTTTTGTGCTGGTTTATGCAGAATTCTGTAAGTCTCATTTCTGTGTTGGTGAAATATTGAGCAGGTGCAGATGTGGCCCATCTGTGAAATATGTAGTTTATATTGGGCAGAGGGAAAGGAAGAAAGGAAAAATAGTACTATTTGCCTTACTTCTAGCAGGAGGAGACAGAGGGAATAAAGAAGAGGAAAGTTACTGCCTTAGCTGGGGCTGGAAGGCATGGATTTGGGCATGCTTCATCCTGAACATGTGATAGTCATGTTATGACATTTTCTGATTTTGACAAAAAATGTCAAAACTTTGCTATTCTAAGTGATCCTGCAGAGTGACAAAGAAAGACTGTATTGAAAAATATATTGAAAACTTACTTATTTTTACTTGTCACAGAGAGTGACTATGCAGAGACTTGAGCTCCCAAATAACCCAGAGTACTGCTTTTCCTTTCCTGTGAAAATGTGAAAAGAGGAATGTACAGCGAAGGTAGCTAAGTAAAAAAGTGTTTGTTAATTTTAAGAGGCCAAGTGTTCATGCTGTGGCCATTTTCAGGAAGCACATAGACAAAATTTGCATCTCGTTGTTCCCAGCAAGCTCGTATATGCATTTTGCACATTTTATCCCAGAACATATATTGAAGCGGGCTTGGCGCTTTGCGCATCTGCAACTGATGCATCAGTTTATGATGTGAAGAAGCACAACGGCACTTTAGCAGATGGGCCTGAGCATGCCCATGCCAGAAAATCAGCATGTGCAGTAAGTTTGAAAAAGAGAAGTAGATAATTTGAAGGCCAATACAAACCTCTCAGTAGTCCCTGCTCAATTAGCTTTGAAAACAAAAGCTGGTGTGTAAGACATGCTCTGTCCTCAGGTATCTAACGCAATTCAGCCATTTCCAGCGTTTTCAAGATTTTCTGCAGTACAGAAAGACCCTGTTGATAAACTCCTCAGCTAAACTTTGTTTTTAACTTCAGTGAGTGTTTAGTCAATTCATAGTCACACAACATCCATGTAACTTAGGCAATTCAGTACACTTTCAGCAAACATTGGATGTTGTTTGGGTTTTCGGCTTGGCTTTTTATATCTGTCCCTGGTTACCAGAATAAATGAACCTTGATGATAAAAACTCTTAAAAATTTACCTTAGGAGAGAGTTTAAGTACTAGGTGGGCTCTTCGAGGAATCTAAAACCATCCGAAGCCTATCACTTAAAAAGGAATAAACAACTTACCCAGCTACAGAAAATAATGTTTAGCTGTGACAAATTTGTCTTGCTGTTTTTTACAAAAAGTAGAAAGTTCTTTTTAACAGTTTTCTATGATGTTTCTCACCCCAAAAAACCCTTACCCTAACTGTAGGTTTTGCCTGAAGAAACTTATATATAATTTCTGCCAACCGTGCCCAGATTTAATTTCATAAAGATTTTTTTTAATGTATCAGTACATTAATTTCTTTTAGCTGAAAAATGTTTTACAGAGGAAATCATTATATACTCTTCTTAAAAAAAAAAATCATTTTTATCTGGAAGGATAAAAAAGGGACGCTGGAACGACCCTCAGTTCCCCTTTGAAATGACAGCAAAGCATGCATTTGGGCACCACACCACCAGCCTGAAGATTTCCAGGAGAGACGGTAAGAATATTCTCTTGGCATCGATGGCAATACATATAAATCATGTCTCATATCTGACTTTGATAAAAGAATTTCATTACCAATTAATTCTATTAAGGCACCATTCCATTTTTTGGCAGTGAATTACCTATTACTAACTTGAAGTCATTACATTTTTCAGGAAAAATCTATTTATAAGTACTCATAAAGCAAACTAATTGAAAACGTAATTAAATAGAGGCCAGAATCTTAAATAAATGACAGATGCTTACTCCCTAGATTAAGTACACTAAGCAGACAATTCTTCTCACATAACTTTTCCAAATAATCCTGTATTACCATTTTGCCCTTGACACTGAGTACTGAAACCACATCATCCTCTGATAAAAAGTGGTATTTCAGTCTTGCTCAGGGGCGAGAGGAGATCCCATGCCTGCTGCGGCCAGTGCTGGCCCTTGGCCATCGTGGAGGTTTTCTGCAGCCCCTTGCCCATCTCCGCCAGCAGCCCGCAGGCAGTGGGTGCATCGACCTTGGCACTGGCTCACACAAGGCACTGGATAATTTTAGCATGCAATGTTAGAAGCCTCCCATCCTCGGTGTTCCTCTGGTTATCCTCTGCTGTGAGTTCCCCCACATTGCAGAAGTCTCAATTTCATGCGCTTAAAATAATTTTAAATGGCAGAGTCCCTTGGGAGGGACCAGGGATAACAAACCTCCTTCTCCAGCCCCGGGAACAGCCTTGCCACGGCGGCACAGAGTTTGCACCAGAGTTTGCATGCCAGGGTTGGCATGGCTCCGCAGAAGAGGCAGCAATGTAAGATGATGACTGGGAGGGATGGATTCAAGGAGATGATGGCTGGGAAAGTCATCCCCTGCAGATACAACCCCAGGGCAGTGCTGTGCAGGATCCTGCTCTCCCCGCGGAGGCTCCCCGGGCTGCGCAGCACCATCCTCCCTGCTGGCCCCTGCCATGCCAATCTGGTCGGCCACAGCCTTGCCTGGGCCTGCCCACCCACCTCTTGGCTTTCGTGCTGTAAGGACTAGTATTTAGAATTTTCTAGAATAAATACTAAAAATAAACAGTATTTGGTAATAAATATAATATCTTAAAGTAATTAATATGTTAATAATTAATATATTTAATTTAACTAATGAATCTATTAACTAATAAATTTAATATTTTCAGCCTCCCTCATTATTTGCTGCATTTCCCAATATTCCCATTGCCCAAACACTTAAGTAAATAACAAAGGCTATTTCTAAGAGGGTTAACTTTTTCAAACCAGCTAGTACCAAAGTCCATCATTAGCTTCCTAAATCTGCTGCCTTTCAGAAATGCTGAACCATGACAGCACCTATTAACTTCAGGCTTAAATGTGGCAGTATTGTTCTAAATGCTATACACATCTCTCAAACGTCTGTTGAGAAAAACTTTTCCATAAATGACATAGTGATGCTGCCTAACGAGCTACTGACTCCAGAGCTGGGAGTCGAGTGCAGGGACACCACATCTGCAGTCGCTGCAGTGGCACCAGCAGCCATGTCCCTGCAGAAGATTTGTTGGGGAGATTACATGGGACACTGTGCAGGAGCTAAACAGTGACATGGTCATAATGTCACTTCACTACAGCGTAAATGAATTTCTAAACGATGCCCCTTCTGATGTTTGTATGTGTATAATCAAAGAGGCAGAAATAATTGCAGCATATGTTCAAAATGGCACTGCCATCTAGAATGCCCTGTATGTTCAGCTGGTGTATTATTTCGTGCTCCATATAAACTTATGCTACACAATTCTCTTCCTCTCCAGGTAATCCAACAGGAATTGGATTCATTGTCTCAGACTAGTGTTGAACAATATTGTGGCTTTCCTCTCCACCCCAGATTCTCTCTCCTTAACACCATCCCCTACCTGCAGCTCACGGGACAGTGCTGCGTGTGCGGCATCCCCTCCCCAGCACACAGCACAGTGTGCTCCTCACTGCACGCGTTTCTGCTCCTGGCAGAGGCTGAGGCTACGAGCACACAGTAAAATCAGAGCGAAGCCCGCCACGCACAACAGGGACCGTGGAGCCCAGATGAAGCCAGCTGAAATCCTCCTAAAACACCTGGGCCCCTATCTTATCGATTGACTAGAAACTTTGTGAGGTACCTAACAGGCATGGGAAAAAAGGCTGAGAGGCTGAACCTGAGCCTGCATGTGTTTGGGATCCTTGAGCCTTTTAGAAGAAAACCAGTCTCTGATGTTATCGTACAGAGCTCTTAGGAACAGAGCCCTATTTCAGAATCCCTATGGAAACAAAGCTGGAAGTTTCAAAGTAGTCTATTAATTCTCAAAGGTGTCAGTGTGGAAAAATGAGCAGGTAGACCAAACAATCTCTTCACTTTGCCAAAGCAATCTCTAATTTTCCTCTGATGTCTTGGGATTGCTTTGCAGTGCAGACATCGTCCCTAAAAAAATGCAAGTTACCCTGTGACCGATAGGCATCCTCTTGTTCCAAGACCTTGTTCTGCACTTTGCAGAAGCAAACATATCAGTGGAATAAATGTTCAGGCAATGGATGGATTTGGGGATTAGAAGAAAGGTTGACTGGTGGTAGAAGTACCACTGCTTTAGCATTTCTATTGCTCAGAATGAATGTCAGCAGCACATGTTCAGCTTCTCATTCTGAGCTTGTTCAGAGCACCCAGTAACTGAAAAATAAAATCATCTTCCACTGTGAAAAATATACACTTGTCATTGCCGAATTAGAAGCTGGCAATAACAACTCTAGCAGATGTTTGGGTTTTTTTTTTTAAATGCCATTCTATCTTTTGTCTGATTAATTTGCTACCTGAAAAAATGTCAACATGAAATTTTCTGGACTAAAAAAAATCACCCATTCCAATACTAAACGGTAGTGTTGACATATCTTCTTAAGTGCAATAACATTCTTTTTCAGATCACAGGCATAAATGTCATTGTAAAGGCTTAACGAGGATGAAGACGAGCACATCAAAATCAAAATGTGCTTGAATCATTGGTTACTTAACAAAGAGCAAATATGTAGATTTAGGCTGATATAACTCAATGGCTGCAGTGAAATAACTCTGAATTTATATTAATACAGATGTGGTAGAGGTGGATTCTAAATTTTCTGTTAGTCACTTATTTGGGCTTTTTTATCCTAATTTGTTTTCATTACACTAAATAAATTACAAGCAGAAATCCATACATCGGTAGCATTGCACAAAGATTACAAAAGCATAACCTTCAACCTACTGTATTCAAAGTGGTAGTGGCATTGGAATGATCACATAACATTAAAATATGCACGTGTACTTAATTCTTCCTGTTTTGGAGGAATAGAAAAGCAAAACAGGATGATCTTCTGTGAAATGTGCTAGAGCTATCAGATGCTTACAGGTCTGGAAGTCAAATGTAGAGAGAAACAAGGAAAACATGAGGGTCTGAGTAAGGGTGGAAAGGACATTCCTGGCTACATCATATTGATCCTATCAGCAATGACATGGATCGCTTCCTTCTCCCCTTGTTCCCGTTCTCCCCTTCTCCCTTCATCTCATTTCTGCCCAGCTTAGGTGTCTTCAGCTACCACAATCACAGACTTTACCCTGGGTGATCTTTTGTGCCACCAGTTAAGCTCTGGTGAGGTTTTTGAAGCCACAGATTTTGGATCACCACTGCCAAAGATCCAGTGGCCCCTCTCCTTTTCGGTAAGCAAACATTGCTTTTCCTAGCCATGCAGATCCAGGGAAGGACACTTCTCTGCAGCATGTAAAGGTCCTCTTGGCTATTGTCCTGGTTTCAGCTGGGAGAGAGTTAATTTTCTTCTTAGTAGCTGGTATAGTACTGTGTTTTGGATTTAGGATGAGAATAATGTTCATAACACACTGATGTTTTGGTTCTTGCTGAGTAGAGTTTACACCAGTCAAGGGCTTTTCAGCTTCCCCTGCTCTGCCAGGTGCATAAGAAGCCGGGAGGGGGCACAGCCAGGACAACTGACCCAGACTGGCCAAAGGGCTCTTCCGTACCATATGACATCATGCTCAGTATATAAGCTGGGGGAAGAAGAAGGAAGGGGGGGATGTTCGGAGTGATGGCGTTTGTCTTCCCAAGTAACCGTTACACATGGTGGAGCCCTGCTTTCCTGGGGATGGCTGAACACCTGCCTGCCCATGGGAAGTAGTGAATGAATTCCTTGCTTTGCTTTGCTTGTGCACGCGGCTTTTGCTTTACCTGTTAAACTGTCTTTATCTCAACCCACGAGTTTTCTCACTTTTACTCTTCTGATTCTCTCCCCCATTCCACCGGGGGGGAGTGAGTGAGCATCTGTGTGGTGCGTAGTTGCCGGCTGGGGTTAAACCACGACAGCTAACCAATGCATCTTCTCCAACTGGGTTTTTTTTTCCAGTCCTTTGCAACAGTGATGATGCACATGGAGATATTCACATCTGGCTTCTGCCTGACCTCAACATCCCATGTTGTGCTAGAGGGCTGTGCCTTGTTATGAGTAAAAAATATATTGTTTTTTTCCAGTTGGGATTTATCATCTATGAGAAGACAGTGACAGTTAAGATAGATATTCTGTGGGAAATTTTTTTTTTTTGCTTTAGCATAAGAGGCCAGCATGACATTTTGCCAGATGACTTACACTGCTTGCTTGTCTTTATTGGAAAATCACCTCACTCCATCAAATAAGGTAGTGTTTACTTATTTCCATTTTAAAATTCCATGCTGCAGGATGCCCAGTTAGCTCTCTAAATGCCCTTGACAAGAATTTAAAAGCACAATAAAGAAATGTTCCATCCAAACAAAACAGCTGCAGCAGAACTTTTTTGTAGATATTCGAACCTTCAGCTAGACTAATTTCTCTCTCTTAGGTATGCTTTGGTCTTTCACTACATCAGCCCATCACGTATGTAAAACCCAATAATTTCTGAGCACAAGTTTTGTTTTCCCCCTATCTTATCAAGGAAATAATTTAGGATTCTTCAAGGAAAAAGAGAGATCTTTGCTCTTCAAGGAGGGTATGAGCACGTTCAGGCACTGGGTCGCAATGGCAGGGGATGCTATCAAGGCCCCAGGCATGTCTCAGTCTCTTGCATCACTGGTTAAATGAATCTTTTGGTTTTACAGCCTCCAAATTTCCTCCAGCTATTCAGACAACGATAATCATTTTGACACATGATTACAAGAACTTGTTTTTACCTTGAGCAAAACAGATTTCTGATTTGAATGTGATCTTTTAGCTACTTAAATCTGTTCTAAACTGACATTGGGATATTTTTATCAAATCAAGGTAGGCTCTCTGGGTGGGATTTAGTTGTTGGGACGTGGATGTCTAGTGCCATTTTAGATGCTTTAGGGTGTTACACCTGGCTGTTGTTCTAGACAGTTGGGGTTTTGCTGTCATATCTGCTATTCAGTATCTAAAACAACACTAGAAGTCTGTATTTAGGTATCTGATTCATTCTGTCCTTTCCCATAACATCACCTTAAAAGATATTTAAACATCACTGTAAACTCATTTCAACCCTGTATCTCTGTATTACTGTTCTCCTTCTTCTGCTCTGCATAGTATTGTTCCATTTTATTTTTAGCATGCCTCTCTGTGAAGGGTAAAAACATGGTTAACCGGAGAATGGTTACAATTTCCCTTCCTTATAAAATATATTCTCCTTAACTACATCAAAACACAGGTATCCCTTCTTGAAAGAAAGTATTTATTTTTAAAAATCATAAAACATCATAAAAATCCATTTTAAATAACTTTTTAGGTGTCCAAGAGGCTCAAAAGAATCATAGCTTACCATCTACCTAAATACATGATGATCATTCCAGAAAGTTTCTACTGAAAGTTATTTTCTGAACCCTCAATTATTCCTTCAAATTCTTGACATCTCATGTGACAGACAATACCTAGAGAAGCATGGTCCAAAATGAACAATTCAAGGGTAGTGGCTTAATTTTATATTGAAGTTTTTTTCCAGCTTGTGATTTTAGAAATAAATTCCTTCAATTTATAAAGACTGAGCACAACAGCAACATGTCTTCAAACAATATTCGGATAACTTCATGGCCTCAAGATCAGCTTTACTTAGCAGCATTTTTCCACAACAGCAAATGAATTTATTCTCGGAAGAATAGACATTACACAGAGTAGCCTGGCAGAGGAGAACGATGCGTCCACTTGATTACCTCTACTTTCAAGTTATTAAGCATTATTTGTAAAGTTAAATTCAACAGCTGAAAGTAAGGCTATTTTCTACAGTAACTGGTGTTAGAATGGACCCTGGAGACAGAAGTTAAATCAAGCTGCTGTTGTGCTGCAGCCGAAGTTACAAACAGCATGTATTGGAATGAGCAGGCATTTGGCATTACCTCCAGACTAGTAGAAAATGAACTGTTTGCATTTTTAGAAATGCATAAATCATCATTGCAATACCTGCATGAAAACGCATGCAGGCTAAAAATGAACAGCCATATTTATGATGTAACATTATCTATAACAAACTACATTCATAATTCATACTTCTCAAGAACAATTTCCAACATTTTCTTACAAATTCTTGCCCAAAACAAGCTGTAAGATGCTTGCATGTTTTCAATATATCTAGATTAAATCACTCTTTGTCCATATTTACAGAAAAATTCAGAATAAGCTTCAGTATGCCTGGGAAGTAAGTTTTATGTGGTAAAGGCCCATCAATATATATTCATAATTAAACCCAAGAATTTTCAAGTTTGGTTTTAGGAAAAAAATCAGAAGCTAAAGATTTAAGCAGAGAAAAAAATCATTAAACAGAAATGTAATTTAGTATAAGAAAATATATTTATTATGAAATTTAATTTCTAGGCCCATATCCAACAGGAAACTTAAACACATAAGTAGACTGAGATTATACATATGCTGGCAGTTATACATCTGTTTTAACACCTTGTCTAATTGGCAGCCTCCATTGTTTAATGCTCACATCTCCAAAATTACATCTCTACATCTGCACACAAAATTCATGCACTCATTTTTGTTGTAATAGCAAATAATGCAAATTTATAGTTGCATGTGACCTTGTGAGAGTATTGATCACTGTCCTTATTAGCCACCTCTGTACTCTGCAGAATAAGGATCAAGTATGAATGATGAATAAATATAAATCTAGAGAGCAAAATAGTCAGGTAATTGCCCTCTTTCACCCATCCACCTACCCCTCTTTTAGAGTGGGATGTGGATGATGAGGTGGATGAGGAATACAAACCCTACACTTGTCCTGAGGAATTTACAGTCTCAACAGACGACCAAGAGGCAGTGAGTAAGACACAAGTCCTTGGTCAATAAAATAAGTTATGAAACTACTATTTCTTATGCACATTTCTAGATTCTAGAGGACATGACACATACCCATTTCACCATTGAGCTGGTCTCTTACTCAAAGCACTGCTTCAGATACTGGATCAAAATAGACTAAGTTCAGTAAAAACGTCTGTCCTGTAGTGGTGGCTCAGAGAAATGAAAACATTCCTTCTTTGCCACCGTAAAGTCATATTCAACATATGAGGGAAGCATGGAAGAAGCAGAGAGGAGAGTAACAGGGAAAACCAATGAGACATGAAGAAGAGAAGACAAGATATGAGAGAGGGAAACTGCAACCTCCTCACTCCAGATCAGGCATAGGGTTTTTGGAGCCTTACTGACAAGGAAGCAGGTAGTATTTTTTTTAATGAGATGATTGTTACAGTAATCCCACTGAAAATCAATGACAACTGCCCACTTAGGGTGGGATTAATCTAAACGCACCTGTCTACAGTGAGAATGCCAGCATGTGACAGAGCCAACGTGAGCAACAATCACAGTCAACAGAGTTTGGTGCACAATTCACCTCATCCTACAGTAAATGCCTACATTTCAGATGAATTTCATCTTAAACTCTGTTGACTGTGTTGAGCTGATCTTCCCGGTTACAGTGATAGCCAAGATAGCTGGTTCAAATGTAGATGTCTATGTTGCATAGCTCCACATTTAGTCAGATGAATGCCAAGCCTGACTCCATTGGATCCACTTGAATAATTGCAGTGAAACAGATATTACTTTTGATGTTGAGTGCTAGAGCAACTCAGGGAAAAATCCAGACTTAGAAATACACGATCAGAAATTTGGAGCAGGATAAAGAAGACAGTCTTAGCTGTCTGCACAGAATGAAGATACCCAAGGAGGGAAAAACATCTGGAGGCCACAGGAACATCTTGCATTAATCCATAGGATACATTTCATGGCTTTTAACATGCTAAATAGACAAAATGTCATTTTCAAACTTGAATAATGTTAGGAATAAAATTAGATTTTCTCCTGAACACTCATTGTCTTGATGCTTGAAGTACATTTCCTAAATTTAGACTTTGCCATAGACGTTGTACTTATGAAGTTATTTAAGGAATGGTGTTAGTGCAGAAGTAACTTTATAATAACCTAAATATTGGAACCATAATCTTTTTTCCCCCTGCCCCAGCTTCTGGCCAATTTGGGGAGTGATTCACTTTAAGCCCAGATGTTGCCTCATGCAGCAACGTTAGCATCCTTTACTTGCATTGAATCAGTTAGCTCCTGTTCCCAATGGGAGACATATGTTCCCTCCGCCTTTGGTTTCACACTTGCAGAGTTACTGTTTGCTTCTTCCTCCTCCAGCATAAAAAGTGTATCATTTCTGTTTAACTGTGAGTTGTTTTTTTATTACAAGATCTCAACATCTATTAAAACATTAATAAAAGTGTTATAGAATCCATGTGAGGAAGGAAAAGGACAAGACAGATTTGTAGCAATGGACAAAACCACAAGACTCTATTCCAGGATGTAAAAACACCATCTCAGATTGAAACTCATGATATAAGTTTCAGCAGAGAAGAAGGATATGTGGATATATATGGATATAGAAGGATATATCTGTTCTGAGATAAATTGAATAAAATCTTTCATGGTCACAAGTATCCTTTGATTTCTCCTGTCATCCAAAGTAGGGATGTAAATGATCCTGGTTTAAAAATATCACAAGAAAACCAGATGAAGAAACAGATCAGTAGTTAAAAAGTGACAATATTTCTCAAAGATTGCAAAGCAATGCAATTCAAATAGTCCTCACACACTTTCTATTTCAACACTTCAGAAGACAGGCAGAAAACTCAGTCTCTGGTGTAATCATATGTTTTATTACCCTCTGATGCTCAGGTAACAAAAAGGGTGATCACATTGCAAATGGACAGACAGCTAAACTCCTGTATTATGTGCACCAAAACAGAGTGATACTCAGCTCCTTGTTTCCTCCTCAAAAGTTATCCTTATTATTTGATTAGGTGGAAAGAACCCATCATTCAGAATACAAACAAATTTTTCTTCATCTGCTGTCATTATCCTTTCTTTCTATCTCTGCTTAAAGAAAACAGAATTTTTCTAAATTAATAAAACTAATCAATTAATAAAATTAACCATAAATGTTTTAAATATTCCTTTCTTAGTGTGAATTTGTTTTTATAAATCCGTGGTAGATGTTCTTTATTAATCCTTTGGAAGTATAACCATGGGTATTTTTTTTCCCCTGCAGGATTATGCCTTTGAACATGAAGAAATTGTTTTTCTCTCCATTCATTTTTTATTTTCCACGTTAATTAAAAACTTGTCCAGATGGCACTGTACAAATGTCTTTCATGCAGATTTCTGGCTTTGAAATGCAGCAACCCACCTCAAAATACAGCATTTCCGTCTGCTTGGGAAAATAGCTCCCCATGGTTCATTTTATGTATAGTATTGTGCGAGGGAGAGAGTGTGTCACTTGGAGTAAAAGGAGTGGAGATTCATCTCCAAACCTCCCACTTTCCATGAAAATCTCCATATAACTGTTTGTGTGTGCATATGTTTTGTGTGCGTGCGTGTGTGTGTGTGTACGCACACACGGATGCCTCAGAAGTAAGAACAACTGAAAAATTCATATTACCTTAATATAATGTCCACATATAACCCTCGGCCAGGTGGTTAATGAGAGTAGAAACCAGTAGCATCAACATATTTCACATCTCTTGAGACAAATGATTAAATCAAGTTTAAATCCCCATCTAAGAAGTGCCAGAAAACCACATGCCCGCACTAGGACTGACTTCCCCACTCAGGAGGACTCTGAGAAAGCGTGCAAGCAAATAAATCTTTATTCAGAGAAAGACAAAACGGTGATGCATTTAGCTCACAGTAAAGAGTAAATCCCCCAACCTTGCTCACCCCCCTCCAGACGCCCCTCATCCAGGAGAAGGCAGCAGCTGGCAGGGAACCCTTGGTGGCCGCAAGCTGCCCGCTCAGCCTCGCCAGGCGCTGCCCTGTCCCCCTCAACTCAGGGACTCCCCTGTGGGCACTTGGATCACTGCAGTCCTCCCCTGGGCTAGGTAGGTGTCCTGCCGTTCTCCACACCAACACTCCTGTTTTGATTGCACTCAAGGAGACTTCATGCTAAGGCATTTCTCACCAGAAAGACTGCTATGTGTCATTGTCTCTTATGCTGAAATCCCCATCGCAATGGAAAGAGCATTCAGGGCTGTGTAATGGAGACCTGCTTGCCCAGGAACAAGGTCTTTGCTGCCAGTTAAAATCACCTTCTTCTTCAAGAACCAACCTTCCTGCAAAACCCAGACTGTCTGTGGTGGCTCCCCAGATGTTAACACAGGAACTGTTGGTAATTAGCCAATGTAAACTAAGACCTCTATGGTCCTGCTTTCTGCTTTTTGCCAACAGTGGGATAGAGACCTCTTGGCTTTCTTGAATGGATAGGTAGAGATGTATATGTAGTTATTACAAACAAATGTTGATTTCCCATAAATAATGTATTATAAGCTCTTCAACTGCTCAAGTAAGCAACTGCTCTTTTTCATACTGTGCCCGCAGTCCTGTCTGCATGTCACAGATTTTACTATCATTGCAGTTCTGTTGCATGCATAACATAGTAACCAGATAAAAATGACTCTGATGTGTCAAGAGCAGAAAACCGTAAAACATTTTCTTTAGCAGCATGTGACTCTCTAAGACTTCTGTTTGTGAAAGAGCAAACACTGTGTGCTATCCCTATTTGAATATACGGCTTCAAAACACACTGCAATTAAAAGCTATAGGAGAGCTGGTTTAACATAGAGGATGACATCCTATTTCCTTCCATGCCACCTAACTAAAGAAAAAGAAAACCATTAGGCCAGGTTTTATTTTCCTTTATTGATTCCAGGTATCTCCATTAAGCTCAGCCTTAAGAAGAGGTGTTATTCCCTCCTCCAAAGCTATCAAAGGAGGACAGTAAATAGAAAGTCCTTAGGAATATGAACAGTGGCTATGTGACAAGAAGAATGTTAACGGCCTTAACCATATCTGATGAATTAAATGTTTACTGCTCTGTGGGTGTTTGGTCTGCTATGCCTGCCACTGATATCAATAGAGGTCTTGTTTAAAAACCTCAGGTTGCATTCTCAAAATTCAGGGAATAGGCTGGACTTTAAAGGTTTGACTGTTGAAAAAGATGAAATATTTCTCCTTCTAGTTTCGGTCTGATCACACCCCCTTGGAAAGCAAACAGGATCAGATCTTAGCATTGGACTTCAGAGAGGAAAATGCCTGGGTAGATGGTCTAGCTCATTCACGTGGTCCCATGAAGGATGGTTCCTTACAGTTTATTTTCTAGTGCTTTGTTCAAACTGTTTTTCAATATTTGAACAAGCAATGTTGCCCTTTGGAAGAGTTCGCCAGATCCGTCAGGGCCTGTATTACTGTAATTAGTCTTACATTTCCCCTTTTGTTCATCTACCCCAGGTTTTAGGCTGTTGTATCCTATCATTTTTTTTCTATTCCCTGCAGAAAACATTCTATAGGGAAACTCATTACTACTAGGAGATGGGGAAGGGCAATGAGAAATCCTGGTCTGTTTAAAGTTAATTACAAAAATGCTATAGTGATTATAATGGGACCAGGACTAGACACATGGGCAAGGCTTTGCTCCACACATAAATTCAGCATGATACTCAGCTTAAGGGACTGGGGGAGAGAGGAAGGGAAAGAGGAGGAAAGCTCTGCCTTGGGCCCTCTTCAATCAGGGCTGTTCTGGCTGCTAATTTAGATACAAATGCCACCATCAGCAGTCTCCATGGACCCCAGCACTGCTTTGAAACCCCACTGAGATACCTTCCTGGCATATCTTACTCTGATGCTATGACTTATGAGCTTAATATAGCTCCACAGCTCTTCTCTCATGCCAAGGGCTCTCCCCCAGTTGGGTATGAAGATTTTAGTTCCCTCGTAAGTCATCACTTGCCCATTTCAGTTGGATAAAAGGGGTGGCATGAGGAACAAGGCTCAAGTCCCCATTCTTTCATCTTCATTTTGGTGCCTTGATTTTGGCACTAACATGTTGTCTGGCTTCTAACAGATTACACAAGCTCCCCGTGTTTCAACTTCTTTGCTTTTAAAATGGGAATAATGATTTCAGCTTTTTAACGTACTTTGAAACATGTGGACATAAAGCACTACCAAGAGAAGAAGGTTTTATTATTTTTTAATATTTTGTCTTTTTAATACAGGCTCATTCCACAAATTGTCAGCATTACCTCTCTAATGTGAACACATCTTTGTTGTTGTTGAAGATACTCTTCAACACTTTGCTGATAACATAGAATCTCTGTCTACTATTCCTGATAACTTCTATAAAACCTCATTCTGTCACCAGTAATATATATTTTACTGAAGGCTGTGTGTCCTTGTCTTGTCAGAAACTACAGCCTTCACTTTCTTCTTTCACCCATAGTTTTATGTGCACTGCAACAGCCATGAGTAATTTTTTTTTCCCAGATCCAGCAGAAAGAAAAATCACTAGTTTATGGGACAAGCTATTATTTCCTCATATTATCTTTCACTCCCCTTCTTTCTGCACTATCCTCTGTCCTTTAAATGCCTTGCTTAAAATCTCCTTGGTGATTTCTTTATTTCTCCCCTAAGCAACCTCTGATTTTCAGGTTGGCTTCCCTGCAGGGTAGTCTATCATCTCACTTTTCCCTTACATTCCTCCATTCCATAACCAGTATTTTGCAGTCTGTGCTGGACATCTGGTGGACTACAACTCCTAGATCTAACGTGTGATTACTGGAGGTGAATCACTGTCTTTCCATGAAAGTGCGCAGGAAGGTGATGAGAATAACCATCCAGGAAAGCGCCTGGAAAAGGCAATGGCAGGAATCAGTCATGTGCATGGCGTCTGGCACTCAGCAGCCACAGAGCACTCAGGGCTGCAGCCTCCAGTCTGTGGGGTGACCCGGTGTCCTTAATGCTCCAGGCGTGGCTGTGGTTGGAAACGAATGAAGACTTTGGCTCTATCAGGTGTGCAGACAGCACAGTGCCGGTATTTCCCCTTCAGTGGGCAGACTCCTGTGGTAAAGTGTGGTGGCCCCAGGCCCACGGCAGCAAGGAGGTGTTTGGGCTCTGCCATGGCTCCTTCAGAGGATGCCGCACAGCTCAGTGCTCCGCCTTATGGAGGCATGCAGGGAGGCAGGAGTCATCTCCACCACCCCGGTGTCCAACAGCTGAGGCACTTATAGTGGTGTCCAGGTGCCTGGCAATAGGCAGCCAGTCTGCTGCGGACACAGCAGGGCCAGTGCAGGTATGTTCCACTGTGCAACCTGAGCCCAGGCTGCTGAGAAAGAGCTGTGAGAAAGTCAGTGAGTGGGATGCTAGAAAAATAAAGGTACAGCCAAGGGTAGGGGTGTTGAGACAGGGGTGGTCGGTCGCTCAAGGATTCAGGAGGGAAAATGGCCGAGTATGAGCTCCTGAAGGAGGAAAGCAGGGATGAACGGCAAAGCCTGGGCAGGGTCAGTCAGATCTCCAGCTCAAGTCACTGGTCTGGGCAGAGCGGGTGGGAGATGGCAGCTCCGTGACACCGAGACCTGTGCCTTCCTCTCCCGGTGCCCCTGAGGCCAGCAAAGGCTCCACGGGTGCCACACTGGGGCAGGCCACAGCCTGAGAGCTTGTTAAATCCTACCTGTCCTTCATGTCTGTTAGCTCCTAAGTAATTGATTTACTCTTCTAAGTTGCATTTCTCCTACTTGCAGAGTCTCTTTGCACATAGCTAAAAATGTCCAAACAAGCTGGCCCAAAAAACTGGGCTATAACAACCGTGTTTTTCAGGCGGTCAACAGCCCACTCTTGCACCCCTGCTCCTCCAGATGACCCTTTGCTCTAAGACCGAGGAGTGACTTCCTTTGTTCCTGCTCAGGAGCTCTAGTTAGCCAAACCATGACTTCACATACTCAGACATGAGAAGCAGAAGACTTTAGCAACCATTTAATCTCCACTTGACAATTCTGGTACATCATATCACATATCTGCGGTTTCTTCATCTCTCTGTAAATTTATTTACTTATTGTGTCTTTTATTAATGCACAATGGATGTGCATTAGTGAAGCAACCAAAGTAGAATTAAACTGCTTTCCTATCTACTTTTGCTTTATAAGTCAATAGATCTGTGACAGTAATATGTTTTAAACACACAGAAATGCTGGATACTTCTTTTCATAGTGAGTTGTCCAAATATTTGCTTGCTGTCCTCAGAATACTTATATTCTCTAAGCAGAAAAATTATATCACTTTTTTCTTTTGCACTTTATATAAAAGCTTAGCTTTGCTTCTTCATTCACTTCGATTACCTTTGTTATTTTTCACAGACCTGTACACAGGTCCATATATTTCTTTAATAGCTTTTAAATTTTACTGCAGCCCCTTGTTATTGGCTCCGTAGCCAATTCACGTTACTCAGCAATATGATCTATTTGAGTGGGAATTGGAAGTTTATACGATAGTCTCCCTAGACTTGTCTGAATACATTATGCTTTGAGCTGCACTGGCCAGAGTGCACCTTTATGCAGTCTTGCAACACTTGCACAGGGCCTGCTGGAAACCCAAGGTCCCATGACCATGCGGGGCGAGGAATTGAAGATTCTGCGAACACAAGATCACTAAAGGACTCTGTGTACATGCTATTAAGCTGAAAGGAATTAAAAGAATAAAAATGTTTGGGGGAATGCTCCACTGAGGATCCCATCCAGCACTGGAAAATTTCCTCGACTGATAAGAGTAAACAGAATATTTCTAAACTCATCCTTCATCAGGCCATGATGGGATGCACCATTCAGAAAACTGGTTCCAGTTTTGCCTGGTTTCTCTGATGTCTTCAGGGCTGGCCAAGCCCTCAGCAAGGCTCCAAATGCAAGCGTAGTTACATAGGGTGAAACCACTTCTAGATCTCACAAGCCTCCTTCCAGTCTTATACTGAGCATAGCTTACTGAGAACAGAAAAGCCGTATACATCTAGTTCAGACACTCATTTATAGTTGGGTCAACTGGAAGAGAGTTTCCAAGCAGGTCTAGAGCACAGTTTAGATTTAATCCCATATGTCCCAACTGAGACACCTTTATCAGTCTACTGTCACATGCCATATTATCGCTGTCGCTCCTATAGCCTCTTCAGTCTCTGAAAGGACTCTGTGGTGGGGTAGGTTGACAGTCTACTCCAGTCTTTTATTCCTGCCCCATTGTGTGTCCATCACTCTAGTTTTTAGCTCTACGTAGCCATTTTTTTCTCTGACAAATGTTCTTACTTCCTGCCCGTGCTTGATTAATCTTTTCACCAGCTGTATTTGTGTTTGCAGAGTATGTGTTGCTATGCATTCATTTCACCACCTCCACACCTCAGAGCATTGGCAACACTCACTTACATTCTTTAAACAAAAATGCTGTTAACTCTTTGTATCCAAAGTCAGAAAAAGAAACATCAGTATTATGGATTGTGACTAGACAACGATTTCGCTGTAAGAGTCTGTGCACTGTAGGAGGCAAAGGAAGGACAGCATCACCTGGGAAGGCGTATAAGAATAGAGAACATTTGGCTTGTCAGTCGTCGTGCCTCTCTGTTTGCTCCTTGCTTTGTGGAATTGTAATTATTAGCAACAAATTAATATACATGCCCACCACAAGCTGGCACATAATGGGGAGGAGAGTGGGTGGCAGAGCAGCCATGTTTGTGTGTGATTAAATAACAAGTAACTAAGGTTCTAGCAAGTGCTCAAGAATATGTGCTGTAGCTCCTGGGTTTTGAAAGATCAATGACAGGGACATTTGTCGCGCACTGACAACAATTTCCTGCCTTTGTATCAGCTATCAGAAAGAAACTGCCCACCCAAGGCCGTGGCAGACTGAGGGCCCAGGAGAGGTGCCTGCTTTCTTCCAGGCTGCATTGCTGGGGCTGAACACCACGTTTTGTCCTGTCAGTCACTTAATTAAGACTTGTCTATCGGATGTGGCAGGTGCAGCTTGCGGTGTCAGCGGCCAATATCTGTATGTTCCTGTCCTGCTGCTTCCCAAATGGAAATGTGCAATAGCCTTAAAAAGAGTTAGTTTCTGTCTTTGCTTTTGCTTTAAAGGATTTGAACAATTTACAGATAGGCTTTTTTTGTTTCTTTGATTAGGTTTTATTTGCTCCTTTGTATTTATTTCAAAGAGGGCATTGTTACAAAAAGCTCCAAGGACAGTCTGTGCTGTTTTCCCCGCTCCATAATTTTCTCCTTACAATTTTTCTTCAAAGAGTGAATAATACACTATTCAATGCATTGAAACAGCTCTCTGCTAATGGAACCGCTGCCTGGAGCTGCTTCGAAATGGTGGTATGAACCAGCCCACAGCACTGAGCAATCTGTAAGATGGGCACTGGGAGTGCCCTGGTGTTCCCGTGTCTTGGCAAGTAATTTTGTCATTCAGCGGAGTTATTGCCACAAAGATTTGAATCTTCTGCGCTGGGTCTTTCGGGTCTCAGCAGGATTTGTCTTCAAAACTTTGACTTGTTTGCCTAACAGAGTGTTTCAGAACTGGCACAGTCCTTACACAGAATCACCTTGTCCTCTGATGTCAGGACAACTCCTTCAGACAGTCTGGCCTCCTCGTCTGGTTCCTTCCCAGCTCACCTTCCCTCTTGTGCCCCTGCTTTCCTGTGCGACAGCTGTGCAGGCAGGCGCTGCTCACTTCTGCTTCCTACGGGCATCCTCATTTCAGCCCCACGCCAAGGGTCCCTCCCTCCGTGCTCTTTGCACCCCAGAGCCTGGTCTCTCCCCAGCAGCACAGTACCCATCTAGGATAAAACTTCAGTTTATTTCTTCTCCACAATTTATTTTCGCATCCTAGCTTATCACTTCAGAGAAAGCACTGGCAAGAAAAGTCAGTGAAGGTTCCTATCAACTGGTCATTCATTTTATTGTGTACTTTTGGCAACAGTCTTTTATTTTTCAATAGTCATTTATGCCTGCCAGAGAAAGTGTGTGGAGAGTCTGCCAACGTGGAGTGAACTCCTGAGATTTTTCTGTACTTTTCCTGCAGTGAGTACATTTCTTGAAGTCTCAGCTCTGGGAATGCTGCGATCATTTGAGCATCTGATTTCATCTTTCCATGGAGCAAGTCGGGAGCTCTCGTGATCGTGGAAAAAAGAGCCCGGGTGATGACCGAGCTAGGCAGACGCACCAGAGCAACCTCACAAGCCGCGTTGTACTGAAGCTCCTCTCCACAGCCACCTCAGGAATGCGGGGCTGGCAGGGGGCTGCCTGAGGTAAGGTCTGAACCCCGGCGGCGAGCCCCGGGCGGCGGCGGCTGCCCCCCCGCCCCCTCAGCCCCTCCTTGCGCTGCCGCAGCGGCGCGGCCGCCCGCCGCCCGCGGACTACAACTCCCAGCGTGCCGCCGCCGCCGCCGCCGCCCGCCCGCCGGCACAGCCCGCCCGCCTCGCCTCGGCGCTGCCCGGCTGGGCTCGGCTGGGCTCGGCGCCGCCGCCCGGCCGTGCCCCGGGGCGCTGGCGGCAGCGCGGGCCTGGGGCGCGGCGCGGGGGGCGCCGGCGGCGGCGGCGGGAGGGAGGTAGGTGCGCGGGGCGGGCAGCGGGGCGGGCAGCGCGGCGGGCGGGCGGGCGAGCCGCCGTGGCGGGCAGGTGAGAGCCCCGCGGGCGGGGAGCAGGCGGAGGGGGCGCGCTCCCGCCCGCCGGGCTGTGCCTGGTGTCCGGCGGGCTGTGCCTGGTGTCCGCCCGGGTCTGCGCGCCCCTGACCTCTCCGTCACTCGGGTCACGCCGCTGCCTGTGGATCCAGCTACTCCCCGCGCCGGCGGGGACGGCATTTCCTAGCGTGGCCGGTTCCCGCTGAGGTCCCGCGAAGAGCGTGAGTGAGCAGCGTCTGTTACCGATCACGTATATGCCATAGGCGCACATGTGTTCTCTACGCATGCAACACATTTATCGGGCTGCAGGCTCTCCCTAATGACCCCGGGCGTTCGGCCGCGAGGGGGGATGGGGCGCAGAAGAAGGGGGTAATAACGAATTAATTGCAGATGAGAAGTAATATCCGTCTTTGAGTCATCAGTCTTTGAGGCATAATTTCATTCCAAAAGCTCTTAATCAAACTGGAGATCTGCTATAGGAAAGCACTGCTTTTCCCATAGGATTATCAGATTTCCACCAGAGAATACAGATCCTGGATTATTGAGCTACATGGGATTTGTGTGTTTCTTTCTAACTAGTCTGTGAATCTGAGTTTAAAATTCTTTATTTGGAAGGGGGTGGGGGAGTTACTTGCCTCTAAAAGAACAGACATCCCTTTCCTCTGACATTTTACACAGTTATTCTGGTTATCCTGTGCTCTGTAGATGACTTACTGCCTTAATTGGATGTTGGTGTCAAAGGTTGATTAGACTCCCTAATAGATTTTGGATCTGCAAGAGGATTGCGGTTTTAAATGCGTGGTTAAAACAATCATGTTTGCCATCTCCCCTCGAACAGCTGCGAGGAAGACTGATGTATTAAATTTACGTTATCTTCTCTTTGGTTTATTAATGTGTCATCATAAGGTTGTCGGCTTTGGTTTTGTTGTTGTTGTTCTTTTCCCCCTCTGCTATTTCATTTGCAGACCGAAAAGAAATGAATGTCAGAGAGGATTTGTTTAATCATTTAACAGCTGACACAAGCCATGTCCCTAACAAAACGCTGGTGAAAGAGTAGGAGATCTCTCAGACACAGCAGCTCTGGTACCGTGAAGCCGCTTCAGCAGGTCAGGGGCAGCGTTTGCTGAAGGATGCGGTAGCCCAGGATTCGGGGCTCGCCAGGACGAAGTCGATGGCTTGCATGGAGCTTCTCTACCTGGCTGAGGAGAGCAGGCAGGCGCCCCTGGTCACCGCTGCCGGCTGGAGCCTGCCGTCCCCTCCCTACGAGCAGCAGCAGCAGTGTGAGGGGGGTGAGGTGGACCCCAGAGCGGCCGCCGCCGTGGCAGCCCTGCACTGCGAAAGGCATTGCAAGCCCTTGCAGAGGGGCCCTGTGGCTGAGCCCCCCCCGGCACCCCAGCCCTCACCCCCAGGCACCTCTCCCCGGGAGCACCCTGCACCCCCCAGCACCTCCCAGCCCTGCCACCCGCCTGAGCGCCTGCCCGGGGAAGAGGAGGGAGGGAAGAGGAAAGCCTGCTGCTGTGCCCAGGAACTTGAGACATCATTCACCTACGTGGATGAAAATGTAAACCTGGAGCATGCAAGAAGTCCCCCCAGTCCTACAGGCGGCCGCTGCCAGGATGCCCCTCTGCAGCAGCGTTCCTGCAGGGAGCTGCCACCTGAGTGGGTGCACGATTCTCCTTCCCTGGTCTCTGAGGAGGACGACGCTGCCTCGGAGGTGGCGTCCGGGAAATCCGTGGACTATGGGTTCATTAGTGCCATTTTGTTCCTGGTTAGTGGCATTTTGCTGGTGATCATTTCCTACGTGGTACCCAGAGATGTGACTGTGGATCCCAACACCGTGGCTGCCCGGGAGATGGAGAGGCTGGAGAACGAGAGCGCTAGGATCGGGGCTCACTTGGACCGCTGTGTTATCGCCGGGCTGTGTCTCTTAACCCTGGGGGGAGTGGTGCTCTCCAGCCTGCTGATGATGTCCATGTGGAAAGGGGAGCTGTACCGGAGGAGCAGGTTTGCATCCTCCAAGGAGTCCGCGAAGCTCTATGGGTCTTTCAGTTTCAGAATGAAGTCTGGTGCAAACGATAATATGCTTGAGCTGTCATTAGTTGAGGAAGATGTGCTTGCCATAGATAATTAGCGTGGTCATGATTTTTAAGGCAGCATTTCTACAGGAAAATATGTTTCATTAAAGAAAACAGATGCAGCTAAAGATAGCTGGTGATGCAGTTTATTTGTCTGACAAGAATGGTTTTTTCTTAAGCTCTATAATCGAATGTTTGCAGGATATGAGCACTTGTTGTAAAGGGAAAACGTGCCAGAGAAAATGCAACTGATATGAAATAATGAAAACCACTGAATAAAAAGAGATTTGTGATAAGTAGGTTCCTCAGATACTCCTTTATCCTAATATAAAACATTCCATTGGTGTCTTGCCTATATAATTTTCTTATTACTCCCGTACAGAACAGGAACGACCTTGACACTTTGGAAGCTGTTAATTATTGCAGCCTGCAGGATTATTAACAGTCTACTTGGTAGACTGTTAAGAAGCAGGACCAATAATCAAATAGCAGGGCTAATATTTAATTAAGAGAGATGCTTTTTTATCCTTTAATTTGAAGCTGATCCCTTCTATTGAGTGAGAGCTAAGGGAAAAAAGAACACCACTTGGTCATGACTTGCCACAAACCTCCCATATTTTCAAACAATTGTACAATTAGTGATGATTATTTAAAATATAAAATAAGAGGCAAAGGGCAGGGAACCATATGGCTCATGGTATTGGTAGGAGACAAAAGGCTCTTTCAGCTTAAGGTCAGTGGCTCCATTTCAGTTCAGATTAGCAATGATTGATAGTCATTAACTTCTGATAGCTATAGTGACCCATATAAAAGAAGTTTAGTTCCTGGTGGACAGATGTCTTTGTATGAAAACTGCCATAACTTGAATTAACTGACCTCTTGTTTGGAGTCTCAAAAGACCCAAAGAGTGAAAAAGTATGGGGATGTTGAGACTGAACACTTCTTTTTCAGTACGGATGCCGGAAGAAATTCAAGCTCAGCTGCAGGGCTTTGCTTATACTGGGGCTGTCTGTATCTTACTAGTCCTTTTGAAACTTCAGTTTTATGTCACTATGCTGTCAGCCACCTCATAACCAGCAAGGAAAGGTCAGGAAGGAGCTTTCAATAAAAATCAATTTATTTGTAAAAATAGTCAGGAAATACTAAGGTTAAATATCAGGCAGTTTACTGGCTGACATGGGACTCGGCATAGGGAATGATCAAGGGTACATGTTGTTATTAATTACAGTTCTGTGGCACAGTAGCCAAAAACCTGTACCACTGATGCTACTTACTTTATTATCAGCCAGTTTCTGTGGAACATTAAAGTTGTGTTCTTGCAGTGCTGAGAAAACCAACAAAGACTGTTGTATGCCATGCTGCCAGTTCTTACTGAACAGTGGTTAATATATATATATGTCCTGTTAACATATATATGTATGCTAATATATATATGTGTGTCCCTGCCAAAGCCAAACATGAGTGAAGAGCTCTGTCTGTGCAGTCCCTGACTGCAGAGTCTTAGTAGAAACATGGGATTCACTGTCACAGCCTTGTCAGTCGTGAATTAAGTCTCAAATATCAGGAATATCAAATATTTTTAAAATGATAATTTTTTTTCCCACTGTGACATACCTGAGAAGAGTTGTCTTGGGAAGGGGGGAGATCTCCTTTATGCCCCCTTTACCCAGGAATATGTGGCAGCACAAGGTTCAGAAAAACAAGTGGCAGGTGGAAACGGGTCCTCACACAGAGAGACTGAATGCTATTTTTCCACCTGATTCCTCATTCCCTCTTCCCTGGCTGTTCATGTCAGGATACATGTGCAGCACGCGAGTCTGACACTCACCTAGTTCAGTCCCTCCTGCCTGCTGGCCATGGGTGCTGGCGCAGGTGCCTTCGATCGAGGGCCCGAGGAGCTGCGCTGCTCCAGGTTCATGCCTTTGGTCACTGTAAATAGCATGGTGTGGTACCCAGGCTTTAACATTGGCCCTGCAAAAGAGATGCTGCTTCAGATGTTATCCGCTCTAACCGCCGCTTTAGTTCAGTGTTATTTGGTAATTAAATGAGCAGCCTAATTAGGTGGTGCTGCTGCCTAGTAGGTGAGTTTGTCAGTTTATGTTATGGTATGGAGTATGTTGACGGGCAGGAACTCAACAGTGGCCAGCATCTCCACAGTCGTCTTTGGAGAGCTTAGGTAAATAGATGGTAAATAGATGGAATAGCTTCCAGATGTAAGGAGAAGCCTTCAGCCTGCTGTGATCGGGGAGACTGAAGAAGGAAATAGCCCGAGAAGCAGAACATGGAGGAGGAAGGCTTCTCCTTAGCTGGCCTTTGCCTACTGGTGGGTACGTGGATGCTGCCTGCAGGGCCTGACACATGGCTCGAGGTGGGGCGGTGGGGACAGCGCTGCCTCCCATCCTGCCCGGAGGATGGGAAGGGACTGGCTGTGGCCTCCAGAGGTCCAGGGAAAGCCGTGCCAAGTGAGAGGGCAAACGGTACTGACCTGGGGGCAGCAAGACGGTGTGGGGCAGGGGACGGATGTTGCAGGGAATGAAAACCCTTTCACCAGCCTGTGCCCCTAACAGGAATTGCTGGACTCACCTACGTGACAGAAGCTCTAAAACTAAGGCTGGTGGTTTTGAGAGCTATTATTTTTATTTTTTAATGATACATATGCATAAAATTGGAGTACATTCCATTATTGCAGAAAGATGACAGCTAAAGCTGTAAGGATCACAGATTTCTTGTAGGAACCGTGGCATGCCTTAATGCTGATTATTAGCACTAGAAAAGGGAACGCTCCCCTGACTGTCAGTATGTTATTATCAAGTGAGAAGTTTTCTGACACTTTGTAAAATGCCTGTCACACATCATGAGCCTGCAATACTTAAATGAACCCTCAGATTTTCCCTGACCATTTTAAGGAAACGTAAGTCAACCTAATAATCTAAATATACACTGCAGAAGTGTGAGGAGTAAGAAAATTTAAGTAACAGGACTAACAGTTTCTTTATTTTGGTGTTAGTGTGCACTACGAAAGACGCAAAGGAAGGCCTTCAGAGTGCCGGAGTTTAGCAGATAAAAACTCTAAGGACATTTCTCTGATCACCCAACAAGATACCTTTACAAATTACAGGACTGCATGGGTTGGTGGTGCGATATAAAACCTCCGGACTCTCAGGTTCTTGTGCTGTGTGGTGCAACAGAGACCAAAACACTCGCTGTCTGGTGGCCGATGGTGGAAAATGAATGTATTAGCCCGCTGCCCGGTGGACAAGCCTTCGCATCGTTCACCTCGCACGAGGCGGTACCAAAGGCTGAGGCCAAGGGAAATTAATTGCCCTCTCGTGCACTCTCGCAATTTGATTTCCCCTGCTCAAAAATTCAATGCTTTAAGGGTACAAGTGTGAGAAAAATTGTTGTTTTTTTTTTCGTTGCCTGGGCTAAAGTGGCTGCATGGATCATTGGAGAGCTTTCTTCTTCGGGGATCTAAATTTTGGGGCGTACCAGGTGGGTTTTAGGTGCCCCCTGGAGTACCCCGGAAACATATCGGGATTTGTGCCGTCAGTCAGTTTATTTCTGACCGACCCTAACAGCGAAACGTGACACTTTCCCATTTTCTACCTCATGTCATGTCCGCGGGTTGGGCCCTGGCCCTGCCCTGGCCTCTGCCTTCCTGCCGGAGGGACCCGGAGGCCTGCAGCCTGCGGCTGGCTCCCCGCCATTCAAACAGCTCCCCGGTGACCCCTTTCTCAGTTTCTTTTTCTCGATTAGACATTTGTAGCCAAGAGTGGCCATTTGGGAACTGCCTGGCACCTGCTGGGGACTCTCACCCAAAAGGCGGCCCATCACCACGCGGTCCCAGCCCCACCGGGGCCGCGGGCGGCCAGCGCAGCTCCAGGCACAGCCGGCCTTGCCTTCTCACTGCCAGCCCGAAGCCAGCCCCGCAGCAGAAATGCCTGAGACTCTCTCCTGGGAAGCTACGCTGGGTTGTTGCTGTTTTTGATATGTTTACAGTTTTTTAATCTTTGTAATTATTTTAAAAATCTGTCTGTAATGAATATAAAGTTTACCGACTGGGAAAGCAACTGATTTAATCTTGTAAAACTCCTTTTTGACCCACGACAGGGCGAAACGTCACAGTCCATCGTGAGCTTTTCAATAGTGCGTTTGATGCCTTATTATAATAGCAACCGCGTTCTGTACAGATTGAAAAATAAAAGTCTATAAAGCTGAGCGCTGTCGTCATGGTCCTCTCTGCTCCTCGCTGACGGCCGGTTGCAGTGGTTGGCTCTTCCCCCGTGTGCCGCGGGCGCAGCCCCTCGCCCTCAGCCGCCGGGAGCCGTGGCAGGGCCCACGCGGGCAGCGGGGCCGCCTGGCAAGAGGCAGCTCCAGATCCAGCTGTGCCGGCGCACCGAGCTTGTCCCGAGCTCACCCAGCCGTCATGTCCCTGCCGGCCCGTCCTTCCCAGTCAGAAACTGCCAGACAACGCAGGCTTTAAAACTCCGCTACACCAGTGTCCCACCTAACTCCGTATAACAAAAAATTAAAGAGAAAAGAAGGAGGGTGGGACCAGCCGGGGCTGCGTGAGGCCAGGGAGGTGCTGTGGCAGGAGGTGGGTATCAAGCCCCTGCCCGCCATAACCACATGCATAACCACTTCGGTGCCACGTCCTCGCCCTGGCCTGGCTGCACTGTGGCCAGGACTGGACGGCAGCTGGTGCTGGGCCCAGCGCTGGCCACAGTGGCAGCGGGCGGACGTGGGGTCCCCAGGAAGCACTGGTGGAGCGGGTGGTTCAGGGAGAGGCAGGAGCAGTGCTCCTGGAGGGCTGTGGGCTCAGCATGGCCACCTCGGCTTGCCCCAGGGAAGATGTGGATTCACCTTCCCCTTCCAGAAGGGACACCAGCATGCCATGGCTGTACCAGAGTGGGGCAGCGATAGGGGGGTGCTGGTGCAGGGCCAGCAGGGACCAATGCCAGCAGCTGAGCAGGACCTCCAGGGAGCCAGGGTTTGCTCCTGGCTTGCATTTTTTGTTTCTCCCAGATGCCCAGTGCATGTCAGTTAAGCACCTTAACCACCTCTGACAACCCCTACTCCCCCTGCAGATGCAATACGAAGGTATGCCATGTAGGTTATGCCTTGTAACGTCACTTTTCATTCCAGTGTGACAGGATCAGACCCTTTCCTGCCACTATCGCGTGAGTCAAAGCATGGGTGGGAGTGTGGCAGTGGGTGTGGATCCAGGCTGGAGCAGGAGCTGTCTGCTTTTATTACCAGTTTCCACCGTACCGGGTACAACAGGGCCCCGATTCACAATTCAGGTTTCAGGCTATTACTGCTATAGCAGTAATAAATGTGTCCCTGAGGTGGCTGAATTGGCTGCAGTAACATTGCACTGGTGCCAGATGTAGCCTATGGTGTGCAAGTGATGGTTAGTAAGAGGTTAAGAGAGTAGGTATATTTATAGATATGACAATCCATCAGCTTAAAGATCTGTGAGGCTTTCTAACTGAAAGCAAACACTAAATTCTTTGTTACTCTTTTTTACAGAATTCGTCTTAATCTTATCTTTTTAAATTTTGAAGGATTCATTGTCGGGTACTATATTCACAGGGGCTTTTTTCCCAATGTTTGTAAGTCCTGGCAAGGTCAAGAGTCCTGTAGACTGCAGGGAGGTGAGACTTCTCTGATTTTCTTACCAGTTTAAATTAAATTGTGGCTGTTATAAATTTGCATAAAACCAGACAAGACAAGAACCTCTTCTTTGAAATGAACCTGGTTAATATTCGTTTGTGCAAACGCAAATGCGGTGCCTGCTGTAGAAACTCAGCCAAATAATGCATGTTTGTATTTGATTTTCAATACAAATCCACAGTTAAAATACTTCTGCAGACTTGCTGTATTAAAGACTTGTAAAGAGTTTTCTGCTCATTTATGTGCAGATTTGTCCACCTTTACATATGGTAAAAATACTGAGGTATTACCATTAACTGAGTTGCATTTCACGGGCATTTGGTCAACGCTGTGAATAAGGGCACTGCAATCTAACAAACACACACATTTATTTTTTATTCACCTGCACCCAGTGTATAACCCGCAGACCAGCAGTGAAAGTAATTCCATCTGCATGTATGCAACTGCTTGAGAAATGAGATATCATGGGGCATGAAACATAATGTTTACAAAAAGTCTCCTGCACATAAATATCCAAGTGCTGTATAGAACATATACTGCCCCCATTTTACAGATGAAGTGACTCGCCTCCTTTGCCCAGAGACCCAGTTGGAGAGCTGAGGACAGAAACCAAGGCCTCCTAAGTCACAGTCCAGCACTGCAGAAAGAGCTTAATTATTACAAAACATCGAGAATAAATACAAAACATCGAGAATAAATACAATATATTTTTTTTCTGAAGAATGCCATTAAAGTTTAATTTCAAGTACAAAATAATTTCTAAAATTCCTAGCAAAGTCAACCCAAACTAAATTTTGCTAATATTTGCAGGAATTTGGGGAAGGTTTTGCACATTTAAGGCATTTGTATTATAGTAAGATTTTTTTAAGGCTTCAAAAAATCAATTGGCTTCTGTTGAAATAATAAACCAGATATCTTTATATCAGCACAAAAGGCTTCTCTTTTCCAAAAATAGTCTCTGCTTTAACAGATGTGTATGCAGGGAAATTTAGCTATTGTTGAATAAAACATTTCCAGAAGCAAAATTGATTAAGTCCCTTTTGTAGAGGAAAAAAATCAATTCCTCCCATTAGAAGTATCTAAAACATGTTGATCAGCTAGAAATGTAAATAAAGTCCTTTAATCACTATTCTCCAACTGCAGTGTATCCATCTACAGGAGATTGTCTTTTGTCTCTTTATAGCTTAAAATAAATTTGGTTGAACTCTAACGTGAAGCAGCTTCTGACAAACTAGCCAGAGTAACTGTGTTCGAATGTAAATAATATCAAGTAGCTATCCTGACATTTTGGTATTGCTTTTCTCAAGGATTAGCTGGTCATGAAATGAATGTATACTTGATGATAACAATATATCCAAGCTGGGAACAAAAAAATATTCACTGAAAGGCAAAGTAGTGGAAAGTGCGTGACTATTTTCAGTTTCTATGTATTATCTTCTGATTTCATGTAATAAAGACAGTACTTTCAAGATCTCTTGATTAGTAATTGTAAAGGGCTATTAAGGGTCACGGAGGGCTATTAACAGAAAGATGCAAAGTCTCTAGCTCTGTAAGTCCCTAAGCTTCTGATTGCTAAGAGCTGAGACAGTATGCTGGTGCATGTTTTCCCTACACTTTGTTTTAGATACCACAGTATCTGCTGCAGGCTACTGAGACAATTTTGTGATAGATGGACCTTTGATTTGATCCAGCCTGACCCCGTGTTCTCAAAACTTTATGCTTTGCCTATAGTGAGAATACCAAGTAGTTGCTTTGCTGCTGTGGCTTCCCAAAGAGAGAACTACAGATCAGTAAGTCACAGTCTTACTTTTGTTTTTCCCTCCTTACAGGAATGGTAACCATGGCTGGAACAGCTCTTGAGAGGTCATTTTCCAGTCTTCTGGAACTTCATTCACCCTCCATCAGTCCTCAAAGATAATTGCTCATGGCTGTGAAATTGCTTTACTCAATTCCCTGCGGACTCTGGGGTGAATTTTGTAAGGCTCATGTGATTTGAAGATATATAATGTATCTATGTAGCCTCTTTTTCTGCTCTCTACCAGCCTGAGTTCTTAATAAGTTCTAAAGTCTAGGGACAGTCTGAATTATTTTAGATTTTTTAATGAGGTAAAGAAGAAATAATAGGCTGAAGCACTTCAGCCTTCTCAGCGTTGTTTTCAATTGTGCTCCCTCCCCACAAAACAGAAAACCCATTCTTTCTTTGTCTTTTTTCTTTATGATATAAATATAGAGCACTTCCTCATGACCTTTTCTTCTCTTCTAGCAGGATCTCACTTGCTGTCCTTGCCTGTTGTCCCCACAAAATATTATTAGTTATTAAATATAACTAATATTGGGCAACCTGGTCCAGTCTTTCACCACCCTCATTGTAAAAAATTTCTTCCTAAATCTAAGTCTAAATCTACCCTCTTTTAGTTTCAAACCATTACCCCTTGTCCTATCACAACAGGCCTTGCTAAAAAGACTATCCCCATCTTTCTTATAAGCCCCCTTTAAGTATTGAAAGGCCACAATAAGGTCTCCCCGCAGCCTTCTCTTCTCCAGGCTGAACAACCCCAGCTCTCTCAGCCTTTCCTCATAGCAGAGGTGTTCCATCCCTCTGATCATTTTTGTGGCCTCCTCTGGACCCGCTCCAACAGGTCCATGTCCTTCCTGTGCTGAGGACCCCAGAGCTGGACGCCCACTCCAGGTGGGCTGTCACCAGAGCAGAGTAGAGGGGCAGAATCCCCTCCCTCGACCTGCTGGCCACGCTTCTTTTGATGCAGCCCAGGATACAGTTGGCCTTCTGGGCTGCGAGAGCACTTTGCTGGCTCATGTCCAGTTTTTCATTTTCACATTTCACATACACTTAGCTCGTTTCCTTAATTTTGGTTAAGGATTTGCTAAATTTCCTGAATGTTTTTTTCCTTTAAACTTCTGTTTCATGGGAGTGCACCAAGTAGTGCTTTGAATTTACTGAAGTTTCTTGTTCCTTGGGACCACTCATCTGGAGGCAGAAGTAATCCACTGTAATAGCTCTATAATGCGTTAATTTTTTTTTTTTGGTACAGGTTGAGCTTGGTGAGCAGCCTAGTGACTGAGTTCCCCACTCCAGCCCCCCTCCATCCATTCCTCACTCAGCCTTTCTTCGGTGCGGGCAGCAATGGTCCAGGATGGAAATTTTGTGGCACTCTTGCCCTTTGAGACAAACCATGTTACTAAGGAAAATACTATTGGCTTATCTATGGTATCAAATGACAATGCACGGCTATTGAGATGGGAAATATCTTCACTTAAACTTCACAGGATATTGAAACCAGTCTTAGAAAGAGGCGAATTAGAGGCAAAAATCAATACTGGACAGTGCTGAAATGCCGCTGTTCAGCTGCTGTTTTAAGTGGCTTGTACAGACCTTTCAAATCATGTTGCCAACAAATGGAGGAAATACAGCTTTTAAAAAGTCAGAGAATTATTAATAGTGTGTTTGACCTCCAGCTCTGCACAGTCTACAAAAAGAGCATCATTTGTCATATGCTGCTGCCTTGTGCCTAATTTTGCAGCCCCTGTTGGGAAGCAGTTGCGCATAGGAGAAGTGCGTTGGAGAGAGTGAGGATCAAAGCTTTAGATCCATGATGGACTGTGGGAGGGAAGGAGAGAGGGAACAGCTCGCGGTCAACGCCTGAACAAAAAGGGAGGGTTACAGGATCCGTTCACCTCATACATCATTCACATGCTAATGGTATTTCTTGTTCTGGTGTGTGAGAGAAGAACATTGACTGGTTACACTTTCAGCTCTCCAGCAGGGATAGAGAAGTATGGAGAGAAGCAAATGTCAGATGTCTTCATGAGAAAATGAATGCTGCAGTCACCATCCTGACGTCTGAGGAGTGATCTGGGGCCCAGCACCTCCAACTGGGCTCCTCAGCAGGCTGGTCTGTCACGCAGCATTTGCAGCACAAAGAAGCGGCCTGAACCTTTATTAACTTTAACCACTGTCTGAGTAACCTAAAGTGACAATCCACCTCTCTTATTGCTGTTATTAAGTCAGTTGCGGACAATGCTTTATCATCTGCAGGAAAAAGAAGAGGAGATGTAATGCAGACAGCAAGTTTCTAGGTAAAATTAGTCTGTCTGAGAAGGGGAGAAAAATGCCACATATTGGGCTGAACAAATCTTTGCATTGATTTCTGGAACCAGAGTCCTTCTAGGAGTACCACAAATGCATGTCTTTATTTAGTGCTCGGATTCAAAGAGCTGTCAATCTTTCTTTATCCAGACAACTCCCATTTGTGTTCACGTCTGGGGTGGTTCAGGGTCATACATTATTTCTGCTTGTGCTATTCTTGCTTTACACTTTGATGCCAGCTCCACCATCCTTCATAAGCCTCACGTACGCACGCACGCATACAGAACCACTTGAACACCACTGCCTTGCTGGCAGCGGGCAGTGTCCAGCTGACACGTGGCACCACCATAGCTCCAGGAGTGCGTGCGTGAGCCTAGATAATGGAATATATTTCTGTTCTCACAGAGAGTGTTAAATATCCTTTTAAATATCCACAGAGGTCTCATTTATACATTTTCATCTGAGAGCCCAAATCTCATCTATCAATGGACATACCTGTGGTGTGTGCACTGCAGCCCAGCAAAGAACTGGTTCTTCCTCTTTGACTATGTGTTACCTGGTTCAGGGTCCAGTGCGTAGGAATAAAAAGGCAATTATTTTATATGTCCCCTCCAATTCAGATGGGGTTAAGCCTGCCTTTCAGCTGGGTGGCTGAGGTAGCCTGACATAAAATTTGAGGCTGGTAATAAGTTAGTGCTCCTGCACAGAGCAAGATGAAAGGAAAGGAGTTGTGACTCAGAGAGATAAACAGCTCCTGGGGATGCTCTGCAGCACAGCGGTAATAGCTCAGGCTGTGGCTCAAAATCACAGTCTTAACCACAGTAAACAGAACAGTTCTTAATGGCTTTTTTTTGCAAGGGTGAAGGCTAGAATGCAGGCCATGGAGGACCGACATGGAAAGTTTGTACAATATTTAAGAATCCTTCACTGGAAATGCCCGACATCCCATTTAAAAGTACTAGGACACCTAACAACAAGCTTACATAAATAATTGTAGTCATTTATTTACATGCGGGATGAACCAATGCATTGCAAGTAAGAAGGTCTGTATCCAAGCACCACAGGACATGAATCTGTCACAGCTCCGAGGGAGAGAGCATCTCTCTTTACCTTGTGCTGAAGCCTCTCTCATGGGAACCCCAAGCTAACTGCTATGTTCATCCAAGATGTTTACTGTCATTTATATAGGACAATGTTTGGATTAGTTCCTGTTTTAATGAAGATATTTTAAGCATTCACAGTTACCTGTGCATCCTACTATTTTATCTTGGTGAACAGAAGGGGAAAAAATAAGACAAATATTTTTCATTCTTCTTTTGTGAGAGAAAGTATATGGAACTAAAAAGAAGAAAACCGGGGGGGGGGGGGGGGGGGGGCAAAGGTCTTGTCAGCAAGCAGGTAGGACTATGGATTTCATAATGTAAATAGCTACAGTCAATAATTATTGATTGTGATAGATTTCACATTTCATACTGAATTGAATTTAGTCAGCTTGATTCATGCTGTTGTAATACAGGAGGCTAATCAAGAATGTAAATCCAAAAAAAAAGAAAACCAAATGCAGGCCCTTACACAGCAACACAAAAGCAATGACTTAGGGCTGTTTTGGTGGTGGTCAACTCTTTTTGAGTCACAATGTATCTATTTACTAAAATCACAGATTAGTCATTCTTTATGCTACTAAACCAATTTATCATCAATAATAAAATTTCCTGATTTTGAAAGCAATAGCTCCTTTTCATAAAATATGTCCTCTAGTTATGTTCAGTGTGTTCAAAGGTCCCTATCCCTTTCTATTTTAATGGAGGGGACAGTCAGTTCCCAGGAGTTTCTTACACTACACTATATAAGACCAATTATGTTTCGAGTGACGGTCATGGCAAAGACTTCCTTGAATTTGATTGCTTTGGACAGATCTTAAATCTCTCTCACATCATTCTGTCATCTTTCAGAATAAAAGTTGATTTTGCAGTTAATTTGAGAACACTCTACATTCTCCAAGTTTCCCTAAGGGCACAAATCACCCCAATACCTTAGGCGGTGGCTTCATGAACCGCTGAACAAATCCAGGAGTTTTCTGACATACCGAAGGGGGATCTTGTTTCTCCTCCATTTTTTCTCTCTTCTTCACTCCTCCCCCCCGCTCCCAGCCTTGCAGTCCCTCTCTGCCTTGTGCACCAGCCCGTTTATAAGCCAATGCCAGGCCTAGCAGAAGACTATTTAAAGTTATTAGCATAATTTTTCTCTCTCTCATTTCCATTTTCCTATGTGCCACTTGCTTTACTTTATAATCTGTTTCCCTTCTCTCAGCTTGGTTCAGAACTAGTTATAGACTCATGAGCACCTTGGGAAGAAACTAAGATGCTCCTGGGAATTTGCTCCTCGGGGCATACCGGTGTGGGTGGGGACAGACAGACCCTTGCGTGAGCTACGCAAGCATTTCAGCTAACTGGACACAGAGCCAACTCTGGTCCCGAGCAGCATAGAGCTGCCGTAGCATGGCACAGTGCCCGAGCAATATACTGTGCCTCTCAGCATATTAACACAGCTACATGGTTTGTGGAGTGGAAGTGCCTCATGCATGGTTCATCTAGGTTTGGGCAAAGGTAGCTTGAGCCAAATGCATCTGACTCTGTAGCCTTACGTCCTTAACCATCGTGTCGATTGTCCTTGCTGCCCTGCCAGCTCTGCCTGTATCCTCACCCTTCTCCTCCTTCAGCATCTCCTTTCCTGTTAATTCTGTGTCTCTTGTATTACTCACAGTCTCTTTGCTGTCATGAGCTACATGCAAATGCTGGGCTTATTGTTCAAGATAATGCATTTCTGCTATCTCGATGAAATATGTGTATTCCATTTGGTTTATTAGCTAATTAAACTAATCTCTAGAAAACCTTCAAAATGTCTTCTGCTCTTCTGCAGTGAAGCTAATTTATCTTTTCAGTGTTGGCAGTAGGAAAACAGTCTATATGCCCTGCAGAAAAGTTTGGCTTTCATATGTTTTTATCCAAAGTGTTTCAAAATAATAATCTAAAAGTCAGATTCAGATATTCAGGAACCTTTGGCTGAATGATCTGCAGCAAAAGAAACATATGGGAAGTACAGATATTGTCTGATCTTATCTCTCAAGCTGACAGATAAATAATTTGCCAAAACAGAGATTGCTTAGAAGTTAACAAATAATTTTCTTTGCTCAGAAACATGTCCCCATGACTATTCATTTCCTTTGAGTTGATCACAGGATGACACTCAGTGTGTCAGCTTTCAGAGTTTCATAAAAACGACTGGTAGAGAAGAAGCCATTTTGTAGCATCACAGTGGAGGCTGGTGGACACCTCTGGAGATCATCTGGTCCAGCCTCGGCTCAAGCGGGGTCAGAGAGACAGCTTGTCCAGTGGATTTTGAATATCTCCATAGATGGAGACCCACAGCTTTTCTGGGCAACCTGTTCCAGTGTTTCACTACCTGCACAGTAAAAAAGGTTTTTCTGACCATTGAACAGAATTCTATGTATTTCAGTTTGTGCCTATCGCCTGTTGCCCTGTCAGTGGGCACCACTGGGAAGAGTCTGGCTTCGTCTTCTTTATCCCTCCCATCCTCAGGTATTTATACACATGGATAAGATCCCCAGGAGCCCTCTCTTCTCCAGCCTCAGCAGTCCCAGCTCTCTCAACCTCTCCTCGTATGGTATTTGATTATGAAAAAGCCAGAGCATCTCACTTTAAAGCCATCATGCACCAAGGAGCACAGACCTTCCAACTTGTAGCACCTTCTGGCTGTGTCTAGAGATCTCCGCCTCTTGACAGTGAAAAGGGAAACACTGTTCCAAGCGAGATGTCTCCTAAAGAAAAAAGGTATTTTTCCTCAACACAAGCAAGCACTACAACGTGCTCTAGAAGGAGCTTCATTTTTTTGCCTCCCCCCAACAAAACCAGAATATTTTGCTTAGCTTATGTCAGTTTGAAATGAAAATATGTGAAATGAGAAGCTGAAGCCTTTTGCACAAGCATGTTGAAATTAAATTTTATCATTTTGTGAATTCTCCCCTGTCTTTAGTTCATCTAAAACTAGTCATGAACTGCAGTCTTTCTTTGACAATTTTACTTCTCATCACAACACTATTAATCATCCCCATCTCAGTTCTACATCTATCTGGTGCATTTCGATCTCCTCATTTTTGTGTGGGTTTGATTCATGAGCACCAGAAATAAAATGCAGACACTGGGCATTTTAACATTTTTTTCAGCTGAAGAAAGCAATTTCTAAATTAAGAGAGTCAGATATCCAAGGCATATATCAGTTCATGCTTCCCATCAGCAAAGGCATTTCATTATTTTGCCACTTGCTTAGCTCACAAATGATGTCATGCACTTTCTTATTTACTTTTTACAGTGCAGGAGGTGACTCCGTGATAAAATCTCTCTCTCCTCTGAAGTTTTAAGTGTCATGGCTATTTTTTTCTTTCTTTTTCGCCAGAGGAGACACTCAGACTCTTTTGGATTAATAACAGTTTTCCTGACCTAAGATAAAAAAAGCAGTAAATAATAAAAAACTATATCCTCCAGCTGGATTGTTAGCATGAGTTAAAAATGCAAACAGCTTGTAATTAACTACAGTGTGCGAAGAGGTTTATTCTCTGGCCCTGAATCAATGGGAGCTGTGCCAATGGCTGGGGCCCACACTCTGCAAAATTCTCTGAGAGGAAAAAGTATTTCTTCCATAGCTGTGAAAACAGATATAGCACTAATGAAATTTGAGGTTACAATTGCAATTGATCTTGCTGATATGGCGACCCAACTTGTGCTGGCTTAGTGCAACAGCGTCTCCGCTGCAGTGCGATTTCTGTGAGCGCCTTCTGTTTCCTGCCCCTCTGGCAAAGCCCCCAGGGATGCGCTGCGCTAAGCGGTCCTCTGAACACCGGGGTGAAGCAAGTGCCGCTTCCAGCAGATTTATGTCTCATCGTTAATTGAAGCTTTTCCAAAGATGTGGTTGCTGTTTCTGCTTCTTTGTATTGTCTGGTGTCTAATAAGGTGTGAGCTGTCACTACACTTTTCCCTCAGCTGGAGCACTTAAAAGGTGCCTGTCTCCTATTCAATTGTTAATGTTCACTGAATGTAGCACTATATATGGCATTTATCCCCCCGTCAAATTAGACTGGGGTTGGTTAATGGGATCAAAATTTATGGAAGAAAGGTTGCCAACAGACATGTACATGTGAACACACACACACACACATATATATATATATATACACACAGGGTAAGTGCCGGAGCCTCATTTTGCTGTGTGGATGTGGCCTACTGAAAAGACACTATCTATCCCTAGGACAAACCAGGCTGGGATATTTTTTATGGTTTTGTGATTTGGTTATATTCACAGTTCTAACAATTCTGGGTTTCAAAAACATGTTAGTAACAATTCTTGGTTGCTGTATATGATTGTATTCTATAAGAACTTGATTTTTTTATGTGCATGCTTTCAGCATTTCCCATTCTGAAAGGATATTTGATTTGTTAATAAATCTTGTACAGAAGCGAAGCTATATTTTCCTATAGTGATTACCCACTAAAATTATATCAGTGCAGGCAGGAAGAAAGTACAGATTAAACAAGGTCTAAAACAAAGGCACTTTGAAGACCAAGTTTCTTACATTAGTCCCTCCTGGGAAATTTATAGGCACATTAATGATTGCCTTTTGCCTCTATGTTCTGCATTCTAGTGGTATATACCCATGTACAAAAACACAGAGAGGACATCTGTATTATCCTATACCAAACTAGGAAAGCAGGGCGTACCGTTATCCTTAGTTCAACAGAAAATGATACATTGATCTTTGACAAGCGAAGGACAAAAGGAGGGTTATGATGTGGCATTTTCAAGCAGTACCAGTAAAGCAAAACCTTACGAACAGCACCATATCAGCTCAAGCCCTTTGTCAGGACAGAGTGAAGACCTTCACTCTGTATTGTATAACCACAGGTACACACACAAAAATAGAGGATGTTCTCACCCCAGTCTATAAATACTTACTGGGGACCAGAAATGGATAGTAGAGGGCTCCTGGGTTTAGCAGATGGATTTATAGCCTGATCAGCACTGGTAGTTTACGCAAGTTGGAGTAATGTACCACGTGAATAATTTACCAAGGATTTTTGCATCTCTGGAAGTTTTTAAATCAAGATGGACGGTTTTCCTAAAATAATAGTAATAACAACTGTAATAATTATTACAATTAGAATAGATTCCCTGTGTGCTGTGTAATACAGGAGATCAGAGAGGTAATTACAGTCTCTTGTGACCTTAGATGCAGTAATTGATTGTAACTACTTTTCTTTGAAGCCTTAGCATGCTTTACTGGCCTGAATTAGAGCCACTGGGTCATCTCATGCAGGTCACGTACCATAACCGCTTTGCTTCAATTCTCCACACATATCGTTTCCCTCACCTTATATCCCTGCCTCATGGTGCAAGGCTGTGGAAGGAGCAGTCTGAGCATCTCTTCTCTGCTCCTGTGCACCAGCAAAAGGAGCTAGTGGGTACAAGGCGTGGAGTAAGCCCTTCCCTCTGCAGGGAGAAGTACAATATGCATCCCCTTGTTTCCCAGAGGGAAAGGGGAGGAGGAGATATTCCCCAAGGAGCTGCCTGTGGATAACAGTGTCCCCAGGTTAACTTGGAGCCAGGGCTCTTATGTATCGCACTTACTTGGGCCTATGGCTAACCAGACAAATTAGCCCTACATGAATAAAATATCTGTCAGGCAAAACAGAGGCGCGTACATTGCCTCTGAAACGCTCGCGTGTGCGTGTGCCAAGAAAGGCAATCTGCTGGTACTGAGCATGCACAGAGTGGCCTTACAAAAGGCCAATTCTTTGCATGAGCAGGGCAGGAGGGTGCCATGTCCCATAAAACAAATTGCTACTGTTCAAACCCCTGAGAACAGGCCGAAGGAGAGGCTGCTATTGAGTGCTCCGACTATCTTGCACTCTCTCAGGATAAATGGCTGTTATAGAAAAGGCTGCTTCAGTATTTCTGGAACGCAGCAACATAGTACATCAGGTTAGTGGGAGCAGGTAAATGGGCCTTATTTACTTATATCAGAAGGACTCTGTATTGTTAGATTTTGTTTTTCTTCCAGTGGGTGATCAGATTTTTACAAGGTCAAGTGGCATTTGACTCCAAGCATTCAATCTATTAGGAATGTACAGGAGGGAATTAGCCTGATGTCAGCTCAGAAAAAAATGCTTTTAATACAAACATCATTTGCTACAGAAAAAAGACTTCTGTACTGCCTCTGCTGCAGTTTCATATTAGTTGTTTCTTTACTTCTTGGAAATGCAGAGCTTGAACTGACAGATGTCTCTCATTTTATTAAGCACAGTTATTAAATAACATTACTTATTTCTTCTTAGTTGACTTCAGTGATCAGCATTTTCTGCACCTCTTGAAGCAACGCAATAGAAATGACAGCAACGGCAGCAGAGAACCTCTTCCAGCCTCCTTCATTCTTCTGCACAAGCACTCACTTGCAAATGCCGAACACAAACCGGGTGTTTTCTCCCTGTGCCTAGTGTGAAATGCAGAAAGGATTAAGAGAGGCTCCTAGGATTCATCTCTTGATAAACAGATGATCCAGTTCCAAACCTAGAGTTCAAACCTATGCTGGGCTCTTCCAAGCAAGCACAGAGAGGCAGAGGTTTCTGCTGAGCCTCTCACAGTTTTTTCTATGAGAGTTGTCCTGCCATGGCCCCTTTCTCCCATGTTGCAAGTGTATCTACACCAAACCTAGACCTAAGCTGACACCCACTGCACTGCCCACCTTCCAAGTAACAGTGGTTTTGCTGCACATGATGTCTGTCATGAACGGACATCAAAAGTGGCCTCTGAGATGCCTTACTCTGAGCAGTAGGTTGGTTTCTACCCTTGTGCATGAGTACATCTGATTAATTTCCTTGGAGAAATAAAAAGCTGAAAGGTGCTGCTTAGAGTAGCCTGAGAGACAAATTAGGAGTTGGGGATGGAAATTAGTGTAAAGGAATTCTGAGTAGACTGCTGGAGAGTCACGAGATGCAGATGTCTCTTAGATGAGGAACAGTCCCGCAAGGCAATTGCCAGGAGCCTCAGCACTTAAGCCACATGATGTTAGATAAAAGACTTAAGGGAAGTATTTTTCACAGGCAGGAGGGAGAAACATAATCAAATTCATCTTTTCCACTCAAGTGGATCACCTATATGTCCAGGGAATTAGTTTCACTTATTTAGGATACCAAACTGTCCAATTACATGACAAAGCCCTTATAAACCCTGTTATACTGTTTGTGAGATGCAAGTAGACAGAGAGCCATAAGATAAACACTGCCAAAAGAAAAAAAAAGTACACACTCTTACTAAATGAAAATACCTGTGTGATGGAAGGAGGTGGTGGTGGTGAGTAGGGAGTTAGGGGTTAAAGAAAGCATCTCCTTTTAAAATGTTTATTCTATGTATAACTCACACTGTTTTGTTTTGGTGTGGTTTTTTTTTTTTTTTTTAATTTCCCCAATTAATTATAATCCAGTCCCAGCACTAGCACTCTAACAGAATTGACTAAAGAAACACGCCAATAAAGTGTTAATAGACATGAAAAATTAAATCTCATCGCTAGATTCATTACTCTTGCCTTTGTGTCAGGTAAGGAAGAAGTCAGGTACATAATGAACTGCAGTCTTGCACTTTGAACATCAGGAATGAAGCAAAATAGTGATTTTGAAGTGCTACAAAAGGAAATCCCCTAATCAAGCAGTGATCCTGGCAATGTGAGGGGAAAAAAAAAAAACAAGAAAGGAAGAAAAAAGGATAAAGTAACTTATAAAAAAGAATACCCAATGTGAACAGTGTAATTTTCCCAACTTCTCCGTTTTCTTTACGGCTTATATTAATTCACAGAATGCCGTTCATAATTTGTGCAATGCACATATGTGTTCACACATTTCTGAAGGCTATTCTTTAGTTTCTACACTTCACTTTTTGCTCTAATAATAGAGCAAGCATCTTAGATCGTCCACTATACCTCCTCAAAAATGTAGGATGAATCTCTTCAATACTTTTGCTGGTGTCATGTCCAGTCCATTTTTATTGATATTCTTATTTGCCTCACAAACCTCCTGTAGAGAGGGTTTCCTCATCTTTCCTATCACCCAAGCCTTATCTTCATCTTACTCTTGTTAGTCTTGTCTCCAGAAATCATTCAGAATAAATACCTTCATCAACTACTTTCATCAACACATGCAGGAAGTATCTTCTGTTTGAATTGTAAGCACAGATATCACACAAGAATCTATGATCCTTAGCTTGAGGTTTTATTTTGGATGTGTTCTGAGCCATGTTTCGTTTCAGGAACCCAATGTCTTTCTTCCGTCTCTCCATCAATGTTACTGTGATAGAAAACAGCTCAATGTTCGAAGCCATCCTGTGTCATAATTTGTGATTACTGTGGTCAGTATTTGCGCTGCTGTAGAATGTCTTGTGCTGAAGTCAGTACCCAATTTCTTCTATTCTGAGAAGCCAATGAAGAACATTTCAGAACTGAAGTCATGTCTGTGTTGTTTCCTTCATCTTCCACTTTAATTTGATCTCTTTCCTTCTTACTTTTACCTGTAATTGATAGATCGGGTAAAGGTATCCCAGAGTGGATGCCTGGGTTATATAGGATATATGACAGAATTTATAGAATTACAGAAGGATTTGTGTTAGCAGGGACCCCTTGAGGTTATTTTGGCCAATATCTTCCTGAAAGAAGGGCTGACTTCAAAGTTAGTTTAGGCTGCTCAGGATCATGCCCAGCTGAGTTTTGAAGTGGACATTCCCTAACCTCTCTGGGCAGCTGGTCCCAGTGTTTGACCACTGGACCACACATGAAGAATTTTTTTCCTTATATGTAACCAGAATTTCCCATACCACAAGTTGTGACAGCTACCTCTGTCCCTTTGTTTGCCTCCTCTCTGACCACCCCACTGGGTTGCTGCAGACAGCAATTAGGTCCCCTTTTTTTCCACAAACCAGCTCCCCAGGTCTAGCAGCCAAAGCATTTACAAGGAGCAGCTGCAAGATGTACGGCTTACACCTTCTCTTCTGAGCTTGGCAGGAGCTGTTACACCTGACAAGGGAAAGGAGTGTCAGAAAAGTGATCAGTATTGTCTTGGCCTCTCTAAGGGGCATCATCTCCCATCTCTATGGAGAGGCTTAACTTCTAATTTGGAAGAGAAAAATGCAGTCTTAATATTACATCACTTATAAATAGTTTATGAAGTTGAATGACAGGGTCTAGCTGTTCAGTGGTGGAACCCAAAACATACCAAAACCATCAATATGGCCGTCTGTACAGCCATATCTTCCCATTGTCTCAAATCCTACTAAAACACAGAAGCAGCAACCCTACCTCAATAAAAATACCTTATTATAGTGCTTCAGAAGGTCCTGTCCTATAGTACCACCTCTAACCTTTCGATTCTTGAACATTTAATACTGACTGAAGCTTGTGAGCTCTCTCCTCCCTACTGTGAACATTAGTTCTGGACCCTCACAATTTTCATGCCACTCCACTGCTCTTAAAAAACCCAACATCTCTCTGCTGTTCTTGTACTTTCTTTGCATTTTTTTTCATTTTGCTGTGTTTTAATTACCACAAATCAAACAGGACTAACAGTTCAGGCTGAGTGGCATTGATGTCATATTAATAACTATCTATCAAACATATATTTCCCCATAAAGATTTTTGGGGTAATTTTATTTAATAATGAGGTTTTAACATTTTACTTGACATTGTATCTTGTAAAATTTATTAAAGCTGTAATTATTCTTCTGTAAAAATTTTAATTAAATGGCAAGTGAAAAAAAAGCAGAAAATACCCACCCTTTCTTGTCTATATTCTGTCCTCATTTCTGTTTGAGTCAGTCAGTAATCACTTTCTACCTTTACACCAATAATAAGCATTTACCTAAAAAAGATGCTGCTGCACATTAAGAAGGAAGAAGACAGATAAAAATACTCAGATGCCGCACTGAGGGGTGTTACACTAAAGACAAAACCCCAAATAAAAGCAGACAGAAACATTAAACACGTAACATAATTGCTTTTCAGATACAGAAATCTTATATATTCCACAGATATTGCTCCCTCCAATGGGAAGTTAGTGTTAAAGTTGCATATAGAGCCTGCTTAATATAATCCATAAATATTTGTGGATATGGGTCACGCCACTATCTGGAGGATTTCTGGTCATACTTGGAAAAGAAGTTACGAGAGGTTATACCGGGAATGAGAAGATGAATGCCATGGCAGGGGAAAAGATCTTAGATAGAGAAGGATTGACTGGACAATGGTTAAGAGAAGAGAAATTACAAATGTTGTATGAAGAGGCGAGACAACTACACATAGCACCCACAGGTAATGGAAGCCTAGTGAAGAGGACACAGAAGACGTGAATGTCTACAAAAGTGGTTGCACAGGGGTAAAGCTAGGTTTCGGAGAGAACCAAGAGACAGAAGGCAAAAGAGAGAAAGTAGTGCAACACGCTCAGGCCCAGTACTTTGCAGTTTCAGTGTACAATGTCAGAGTGATGCACCTATTTCTCTTTATTTTCTCCTTCAAGTTGCAGATCAGTTGGGAGCCTGATGTATTCATGTGAAGTCCTTGGTTTTTCTTGGACTTCAGGAAAGAACATTAACTGAGGGGATTTGGTTTTGCTTGTTCCTCTAATTCTGTTTTTGCTGGGAAAGCTCTTAATGCATCATTGGATCTCACCTCTGATTCATCCTTTCCAACCTGACCTCAGAGGAACCAGGGACTGAGACCCAACTTGGGAACTATAACTCTGGCCTGAGACTAACAACTGTTACCACAATTACCATCCGCTTCCCGCAAAACTGGAAAAACAGAACCTCAGCTTTCTTCCGTATTGCCTTGGCTGCCTTCCCTTCAACATGGTACGTCTTCTCCAGGTTTTGTTGCAGGAACTGACCAGACAAGGCTCGCAGTTGGGAACATATTGGCTTCCATGCTGATATTCCATCACTTAAGAAAAGGGTTAAGAAATTAAACTAGTATTGTAATTCACAGAGAAAATGTGTTCCAAAGTCCTCTGAAGTCAGTGGAATGAATCCCACCAACGTCACCAAGTACTGGCTTAAGGCCTTAGTAAATACAGTATTTATAAAGGAATCATTGTACATAGTGGGTGCAAAAAAAGATGTCTCAATAATTCAGAAACCGCAACTGAGGAAGGAGTAGAGGCAAAGATTGAGGCAATGATTGCTAGAGGTGAGGGCTGAAAAAACATCAATGTTAGACCAAAGTGAGGTATGGAAGGGAAGCTGAAAGACATGAAAGCTAGACTGAAGTTGGTCCAGTATCACCTACTGCTAGAAGACAGCAAGCATGTTGTCATACTCTGATGTGCCTTTTACTCCCTGAAACACTGTTTCTTCTGCAAATTTCTTTATGTTTAGCTGATATTTACTACTGCTTTTCCTGACTGCAGCTGCATTATACACACTGTTAAATTAACACCTTAATTCACATAATCTGCCCAAGACGAGTTCTCCCAGTCTTTTCAGTTCTTCACAGGTATAGACACATCTAAGCATGCTGGCACCACAGCCCTTCTCTTGTGCAGAGAAACAGCCCATGGAGACATGAGATGGGAGTACCGTGAGTGCTGGGATGCAACACCCCCCAGATCTGAGGGGTCCTAGGCTCAGTTTAATAAGGATTTCTTTGTACTTTGTGAAAGTATCTTAATACACTATATCTTCCCATGAGGAGCTAGAGGGGGCTGCTCCCATCACCTTATGTGAAGCCTAGTCAAGTGGGTTGGAACAGATGTTCAGGAATTGGCCTAATCCAGGACAGCATTTGAATGCATTTTCTGCTTAAATTAACCCACATAAAATGGGTTTACATGACAGCTTGTCAAGCTATCTCATCTCTTGTAAATCAGATCTATGATCTTGTTATGGCCTGGTGTCCTCCCAGTGAGAACCACCACATGGCATTCAGAGTTCAATGGACATGCTTCAAATGTCATAACTTTAGGGTCTAAGTTCATAATTGTTGGCAATGTTCATCCGTCATAGAAGAACTACTTCCTCTTTGCCTGCTTCTCTGCACTTATATGCTTGATGTAAGATAGGCAGTGAAGAGTTCATTCAATCGCTAGATAACATGGCTCTTTACGCAGTAAATCAATAGGAACAGCTCTGCATTTGTAGACATGTAGATGTGTTGGATTTCACCTGAGGTAAAAGAGCAGCTACCGGGTGGTCTCTGTATGGCTTCTCTCTTTTCCCTCTTGTGCTGCCAAGTCCTTGGTAGAGAGGGTGCCCCAGCACTCGCGGTGACATTTCCAGCATTGCAAAACAGCAGCCCTGCAGAACAGGAGGGGCAGTACGAGATCTGAATTAACGTTGATCCATGGCGAGTTTGCTCCCTGAGGGACTGCACTTTGGTTTTTTTAATAGATATTTGCACTTCCCATCACCTTCTTTTCGTAAGGAAAATATCAGCAGACTGCAACGTACTGAGAGTTTCCAGCAGGGAGCAGCATTTATTCATTTGTGAAGGAGAAGAGACCAGCCTGAAAGGATCAGGCACGCGAGGCTGAAACACAGACTCCGAAATCCCTTGCTTAAGAAAATAATGTTTGCAGATGGGTGGACAACCAGCAATGTGAGGGGTGTAGGAGGGAGGGCAGGTTAAACAATTGGCACTAGGCCTCTCTCGTCCTCCTCATCAGTGCGATGCCTCTGTGAGCATGGCTTGGTATTTAGGACTAAAGACGTTGGATGCTCAGAGGCAGTGCCAGCAGATAAGCTGGATAAAAACATTACCATTTAGGGAAACATTTTCATCAAAAAGTTCACAGTGTTCTCCCTGGTTCAGAATTATTACTTCAGGTACTGGAAATCCAGATTGAGCTCTCACTAATGATGTGTGCATGATATTACCGCGATCCTAATAATATAGCGTATTTTGCTCTTAGAAGACTAATAGCGTTCTTCATCCATGTAGGCCACTGTCTGTTTTGAAAGCTTTCAAATTTAAAAATACCCTTCTAAGGATGTTTCTTACCATGAAATCTTAACAATTTCAAATCCATGGTCTCAGAATGTCACAACTTTGAAATCAGCCTTCCACAGGGAGAAATAGTCAGGCTGTGAACAAGTGCAAAGAGAATATTTTAGTACTTGGAAACTGTAGTAAAAACCCTTCTTCACTACATAAGCAAATTTCTATTAAAAGCAATTTTATAAAAAACATATACCTCATTGACAGCACTTGTGGTACTGTCGCAATGCTTCCTACTGATCCTTGTGCCAGTCAACCAGTCCCGGCTCTGCACAGCAGCCTCCTGTTGCTGCCCCCTGAGAAGTGGCTATGTCCCAGTGGTGGAGCCTCAGAGTGGCTGAATCAGTCCATGCAGAGTTAGGTAACTACTATAGTCTACTCAGACATACCCAAATTGGCTTTAAACCCTCAGGCTAGATCACAAGAGCAGTGAAGCTAAAACAGCACATGCATGTGTGATCCTCTACAGGATCCTGAGACTCTCAGTGTGTGCTTAACAGGTAAAGCCTGTGCCACTGACACCTCAGGCTTTCAATCCCCAAGTTAAGAAGATGAAAGCAAATTCTATCCTACCTCTAGCTGAAATGTTACAAAGCTTTCTAGTACCTTGGCCTTCCCTGCAGTCAGAAATGTGCCTAGTCACAAATTAGATTAAACTGACTTTTACAGACACACTTTACTTTCATCATATTTTTTTCTCTTCATGATGGGGGTAAAGGTTTGGTTTAGTAAGATTGTTATGACCATTCAGTTGTCTTAAATATGTATTCCCACATCTTCATTTGCCTAGATTTATTTTTTAAGTATAAACTTACTTTGTGTAAACTTAACTTTGTATGTCCTGGATTCATAAGGCTTGGTTCTGAGATAATAGCAACATTCCTGTAATATTTTTTTACTCCTCAAATTACTATATTCTTTTAGCAATAACTCCAGATTAATGTAGCTTTGTTTCCTGGCATGTCTTATGTGTTTTTAAATAATTAAAACTGCACATATGTTCTCTGGATGAGAAGCCCCAAGCCAGTACCAACAGTGTGTTTTCACTAGTTTGAAAACTGGTAGACTTAGTATTAAATTCCTTTTAAAATTTCAACTTCAAGGAGTAGATCTGTCGGCACAGAAAAGTCTCCACAAAGCATGAGCCAACACGACTCAAATGGCAGCAACTCTGCAGCACTGGTATTATGCAGTGACCAATGTACCTTGGTAAATCTCTTAATTTGCAATGTGGAAACCAAGTACGCATACCCGAATTAACTAAAAGAGGCTTGTGAACAATAAAGCTGGCATGTGGCTTGAAAGTGGGTAGGAGCAAGGGGCACAGCCGTGACAAATGGGGGAATAATCATTCTGGGTCAATGGCGAGTCTCACCCAGTGCCTTGTCTCCATCAGTTGCAGATGGAGATTTCGCAGATTTCTGAGGAATACCATAGGAGCAGCAAAAGGATCTAGTGTTACATACCCAAGCAGTTTCATAGCCTCCAGCATCTTATAGCATGGGAACTTTCTGAGGAAGAGTCACTGTCTTCATAGCTTCAGCTATTTTTTTTTTCAGTAATGGATCCAGCTTCTCCTTGAACTCATGGGAACCACATTCCTACAGTCTCCTGTGGTGAGGGGTCCCATAACTCCCTCACACCCTGAGCAATGAGCTGCCTCCCTTCAGCTGTCTGAACCCATCACACGTTAGCTTCGTTTGATACCCTCAATTATTGCACCAGGAAATGTGACAAAATGTATCCACCTATTCCATTCCACCCCACTTCGTAGCTCTCCACCACACACCTCGGTGGTCTCCTTGCTGTGCTGAAGGCACTTAGGTCTTCCTTCATGGGAGTGACTCCCTGCAGTGACCAGCCACTAAGAGAAGGACGGCCAAGGACACTGACTTCACTTAGGGCTACCAAAGCCATCAGGGCTATGACCATGAACAGCCCTTAAGGATCTGTCCCTGTGCAAAGCGGAGTCAAGCCAACAACTCTCAAGGAACCTTCAAGCCCCACTGCCCAAGCTGCACGAAATCCCACGTTTCTTTGTCTGCAGCATATGCTGCAGTGTGCTGTGGTAATAGCTGAACTCGATTTAAATGAACCACAGCCTGGCCACAGCAGCACAGATCTCAGCAGAGGGTAATTTACTCTGCCTCTTAGCAGGGATCCTTAAAGAGTCATGACAGGTCCAAGTAATCTGTCAGAGAGCAACCTGATGAGCCAGCAGTCTCTGGATGCTAATCCCTTGCAAACAATAGACTCATTATATGCAAATTAACAGGAGAAGTGGTGATTGGCCACTACATCTACCGAGACAACTGCTCCATTTAAAAGGAACTTTAGCTACCCTGAAACCTGTAAGTTTAAAAAATTAAGTGACCACAGTCTGCATCTTTGTTTAAAAACAACCTGATTTCCTCAGACAGCCTGCGCACGGATCCCATGAATGCTGCCGACACGGCAAGCTGGAAATAGTGCTCAGTGACTGAAATCCACGGGGGAAATAACAATAACAAATCAATGCAGACACTGAGTTTCTTAAACAGCCCTGTTTTTAATTAATTTCAATTCCCTACTCCATTACAGATTTACTTGTTAAATGTCAGAAAATCCATCTGAATCCAAGGAGTGAGTTGTGTATTTGTGGAACAGATACATGGGCGGTTTTTATACATAACTGTTTTCTTACAGAGGAGTGAAAGCTGAACCTGAGGAGCATGGCAGCAGCTAGACACTGCCTGATAAACTGGAGCAGGTTCCCACCTTGGTTCAAAGTTAAACAGCTTTGTAGTCAACTGCTTACTGCTTTCTCCAGTTGATATTTGATTGTGGGAAGGTTATGAGTTTTCCGCTGCCAGTGTGCAAAGCTGATCTTAATTAAAATATTCCATTGAAAATGTTTCATAAGATAGGAATACAAGACTGACGCCAGTCTGTCACAATTCACTAGACCGCTTGAAATCTGGAATCGGCCTGGCAGGTCAGGAGCTGCTGTTGCTGTACTGCGGCCAAATGGAGTCCCGGACAGAAGGTTTGGCTTCTAGATGGGTGGTTTTTTCTGGTTTGTTTGTTTTGGTTTTTTTTAAGCACACCATGTCAAATGTGTTTATGGTGCTTTTAGGTAAGTAAGAAGCCTGTAGGGTCTTTATGACCCTGCTTTGCTCATGGTAACAACATGTAGGCTAAGTAAATATTAACTTCCATAGACGCGGCAATAGATACAGCTTTTTTAAAAATCACGCTTATAGTGATGGATCTAGTTACCCAAATATACACATCTATTTCTGAAAATCTCAGCCAGAGCTCGACAGAAGTTGACTTCCCAACTCACCTCTCCCCTTTATAGCTCAAAATCCCATTCTCACTTTCAGCTTCAGTTTGAAGAGACAATCAATCTGACATGCTGGAGCCCACTGAAGCACAGCTCATTTCCTATGCCACTCGATGGATAAAGCCCAAGGAGCTGAAGCTCGTGTGATGCTGTGGCTGTTGCAGTTATAGAGTGCTTCAGGAGTGATAGGGAGTAGTTTTCTGGCTGCTTATTTTAGTCCTCTGTCCTCCATCAAATGTTGTCATAATCGGTACCGTTTTATAATGTCATCATTTTAAACAAACAAACAAAAAAATTTCACATCCCTCTTCCCTGTGAAAAAATCTACGTAAATGGCAGGCTGAAGACATCTGCAGCAGATGTGCACATTGGTAAATATGGGGTTCACCTGTGTTCCTGTTCTGTTCCCAGTTTTGAGGTTTTTTTCATAAGAAAGTACTCAGCACACAGGACCTCAAGCAGCAGTGCTGTTGCATCAGTGATGATCATACCATACAGCACACACAACACTTTGCAGGCTTTTCCTAATTAAGACTAATACTAAACAGCTATTTCAGCTGTACACATAGGATAGGGGAATGTGACTCAGCCTACATAAAAAAATACTTCGCACTTACATTGTGCTCTCCTTCCAAGGATTTTAGTGTGCTTTCCAAAAGAACTCATTTAGCCTCACAATATCCCTGGGTGCTTATTGAAGGAAAAATTTCCCCACACTTCCTGATGGAAACATTGGCAAAGAGGTTGTAGGCCCAATTTTCAGATGTTTTCAGTGCAGAAATATGCATGCACAGTGCAGGCATATCACTGAAAACAATTTTTAATTACACTAACTACACATGCAGATGACCAGCCAAACACATGAATGGTCACTTTAATCCACATCCAGCTGTTGTTTGGCCAGAATAAACATAAAAAAAAAATGTATGTATATTTGTAACCCCTGAACTTCTGAACTTCGGGCTTTAAGGTCATGAAGGAAATCTGTAGGTTTATTTGGTGCAGACTTGCAGATAGCTTCAGTGACCCTGCCTGTTTTACTACCAAAATATGCTTCTTTTTTTCACCAAAGCCATGCGTGTTCTTGAATCTACTGAAGCAAACCTTTAACAGAGCTCTTTGGTGATGCTGTTACCGATGAGTGCAGCGAGGATCTTCGTGACGAGCAGGAAGCACGCACATCGAGAAGTCCCACGCTCTGGCAGACCCACCTCAAATTCAGGGGGAAGTATGAGCTGGAAAGACAGATACCTTTTTATTCTGCAGAGTTTTGCAGATGAAAATATTTTCCCATAATGCAAAGAGTTCTCCTTCTTTCTTTTTGCCCTGCTCATTTTTATGATATTCTGAGTAATTTCCCATTTAAAATTCTTTTTCTTCCCTCCACAGGCCACCATCCCCAAAAGTATCATATTCATCCTTCTTCTGACTGGATTTTTGAATGATTGTTTTGGAGTCTGGCTTTATCTCCCTTGAGTCTCATATCTAGGGATCAGCAAACTGGCTCATATAACTTCCAAACTGACCTGAACCATAATTCAGAACTAAGGAAATGTTTTGAGGATAAAAAAAAAGAATGTACTTTTCACATTCATACACCTCTCTGCTTCCACCTCCTAGAATCAGCTGGAATGCCAAATGATGCCGGGTTACCTCTGCCTCAGGAGTTTGAGTACGGTTTTGAAAGCCCCATGGGTTTACAAAGCATCTGATTTCTTGACTCCTTGTTTCTACACCACATTAGTTAGTGACTGTTGTGGAATGGTTTTGTCCCTTTTCTCTTTGTCTTTCATTCAGTTGTGCAATAACATTTAATTCCTTTTGTATTTGGAACCATATGGGGTGGAGGGGCAGTTGGAAGAAGAAATCCAAAGAAATGAATGAAAAGAAGAATTCTGTATTTGTTCTTGACTTCCAAATCCACCCACCCCCAAAAAAACCAAACTCTCCAATATTTTTGCAGTGTTCACTTTGTCTTTTATCCCAGATGAGAAATTTTGTGTGGTTTTCTGCTCTGGCCCCCTACTGCAAACATGTAAGGATATGCAGTCCACTACAACTTTTATTGAGATAGCACCTATAAATAAATCTAATCCAAAGTCTTTCTATATCTGCTTTCTGTCTTCACCCTCACATTAGGTGGATCTAAGCTCATGCAGCTCCACACCTCCGAGAAGACACGGCCGCCTCACACAATCAATGGCTGGGTTTTGCCATACTGCCATTTGTTTTGCCTGATTTACCTGGCATCTAATCTACATTGCTCACTTCTTTAGAGTAAGACTGTGTAAACATGTAGGCTTCTTCTCTAAAGGTGAAGAGAAGTAGTGGAGAATCAGCAGAGTAGTTTTGTGGGGCTTATCTGTTCAGAAAATACGAGGTGGCCTTTCATTTTTATTTAGCTATATTCCAGTTAGCAATGACACCACTGAAATTCTCTCCTTACACTATGTATAAGTCCTTTTCATGATACAGTGTTGTTTCTTAAACAAAGGACATTTGTAGACATGGTTTCATCAAAACGAAAATAAATACTTGATATTGTAAGTTGCTGGCATAGAACTTATTTCTGCTTCCGCTGAAAGGGACAGAAGTTTTGTCATTGATTTTAAGGGAAGTAGTCTCAGATCGCCAGCTACCACAGCAGTTTTAATGTCTGCTAGCATGACTTTTTTTTTAACAGAAGTGCATCTGTTTTCATGTCAGGTTGTGTACACCAAGTTAACAAGGCTTATTTGGTATGTATAGACGGGTGGATGTGATATTATTGAAATAAAAGATGTTCCAGTAGTTGAACTAGGCATCCAAGTGATAAAATCAAAACTGGCTTGTCAACTGGAACTTGTTTCAAACATGGTAGTCTGATAAAACATTACTCTACTGCCTGTCTTTCTCTGGCCCTGGCTTTACAATCATATTAAAATGTGAGGGAAAAAAAACTCAACTGATGTCCAGTGTCTACAAATTATTCTATAAGATATCCTTCCTGCTTTAACTATTCGTCTAACTTAACACGCCTGCTGTTGTACCCATCAGATCTGTTAAAGTACTTTCCTTTCTATACCATCTGCCCCTAGAGTAACCACTCAGAGAAGACACTTAGCAACACTTCAAAATTTACAGATTTAGGCCAAAACTATCAGGCATGACCTTGCCAGCAGATATATGACTAATGCCAAAAGACTGCTCACCTAAATGGAGGTGAGCATATTGGCAACTTTTTTCCAAGGGTTGCAGGTCCAGGATCAGGACCTACTGAATATTCATCTGATGTGACAATTTTAGCATTTTAGCTTCACCATTTGTCAGAAAAGCATCTTTTTTATATATTAAAATGCACTGTTGGGTTTTTGGCTTTGGTATTTGAGGAAAAGTAGGGAAGTTCACAGATTTAATAGAACAACTGTAAGACTGAAGTGTTTTTCAGGGGAACTCACCCACGGATATTCCTACATTTCAGCAATGTTAATTCAATTAGTCTGAAACTAATTCAAATAGAGCATTATTGTCCACAATGGTGAAAGTTCTAGGATCTTCCTTTGAAAGGATTTTGATCCCCATGAAATCTGAATGCCAAAAGCTAACTTACATTTTCCTGCAGCAGTTTACAGAGTCTGATCCAATTCCCACTGAAGCTAACAGAGCCATTTCAATTACTCCTCCAGTAAGAACAATTTATTATGACAGTGTCTCACTCTTCATTGACCCCTGTTCAATTTATCTTCAGCAATAATCCCCCCACTCCCAATCTCTGTGTTAAACTACTACTGAACCAATTTCCCTCTCTTCACATATTCTTATCTATTTCATGATTTCTTCTCCTTCAGACCACTTCATATTGGCCTTTGCTGGATCCTATTGATTGATTTCACCTCAGTTTGCCAAGATGTAATTCTAAAGTTGATTGGATTTTCAGTCCTTCCAGATCTCCTTCACCCACAAGCTGAAGTCTGCTATTGTCAGAAAGGCAAATATTGGGACTTTAAGTTGCTGGCAAATGAAGTCAAAAAACATATGCAGTCTGGGATTACTGGAACACCGGGAGCTTTTTTTCTTGCACCTTTGCTTTATGGATGGCAGGAATAATGTAAGAAGAAACTCAGAGCCACTTTGTCATTCACACCTTTGGCAGTTCATTCCTTCAGAAAAGCAGCTGCTACTGCTAAACTTTTCTATTGCCGGTGAGTATCACTAAGAGAATTACTGGAGGTTCAGGGGGTAGGGGAAGAATAGGTACTCTATTTCTTGACTGACAAATGGTATCATTCTATTTGCAATTAATTAAGGACTACCAAAGAAAACACACTGCCATGATGATTTAGTAATCACTTAAACACCCTGTTGAATTAGTGTCACAAGTGACACTCAGCATTAACTCAGCTATAAATTGGAGGGAGTTTTAATGGCTAGAAGCCTATTACAACTCGTATTAACAAAGAATTGTAGATCCTCAAAGTCCTGGGCAAACAATTGGTAGTCTTAGAGTTGCCCATAAATCTGTTTCAATATAGTTTCATGGCTATCACTATCGCTGTAACGATCTGCTGTGCACAAGTACTGTGCTCACTTTGAGAACACTGTAGATTCACACTCATAATTAAGGTGTTCCATCTGAAGACGTTTATAGAGGCCACAGTGACAGGCCTAACGATGCTGCCGGCCTCTGTGCGGTAGTGTAAGAACAGCTGTTGGGAGTCAAACAAAAGACCTAGTGGCCAAATTCTGTCAACAGCCAGTAAGAGAGGCCAAGAGAAGAGTCCAAGGGCAGGTCAAGCATGTAGTGATGATTCCCCAGCCTCCCCTTCCAGCCTACAGCAGTCTGCAGCTCAGCAACCTCCTTTCCAGAAGAGGGATCTATGTATTCAATAGCCCTTGAGGGATTTCTTTCCTTTTCTTTTCCCACAAATTTGGCTACTCAAGTTAGAAGCTACGTAAACCTTTTGGCATCCACCACCAACCACACAACTGTGTGTTCCACAGCTTCACTAGCAATGGATGAAAAAATGTCATCTTCTCTTTAATCAAAACTACCACTCAGTCATTTAGTTTGATGTTCTCTACTTCTAATGTAGAGAGACAGTGAACAGCCATTTCCTACTTACATTGTTTGTTGTTTTATAGACATATGTCCTATCTACGCTCATTTATCTCTTTTCCAAGCTGAAGAGTCCTAGATCATTCGCTTCTGATATTACAGCTCTTCCACACACTTGATCATCTTTGCTGCCCTCCTCTGAATCTTTATTTTTACTACCACATCCTCTGGAGATGGGGCATCTGAACTGTGTGAATTCCTCTGTAGATGTACTGTGCACTTACACTGTAGAAAAATTATTATTTTTTCTTGTTCTTCATTTCCTGACATTTCATTTGGTTTTGACAACACTCAGGCCATGGGTCTCCTGCTTTTAGTTGGAGCCTTGCTATTCTTACATACGTCTACACTGAAAGATTATGCATTTTAAATAATTGTATTTATTTTGACTAGCTGGCATTAAAATAACAGTGAGAATAAGGTTTCAGTTCCTACTGACAGCTTGAGTTTGCCCTCTGACTTCCCTGTTGTCTCCAAGTCAAGTCTCTGACCTAAATTGCCCTTTATTCACTCTCATTTTAACCTAAGGTAGCCAAGAGTTTGCCACTCCAAATAAAGAACGTGTGCTTCTCACCACGCGTCTTCCACCAAGCTCAAACATTTTTGTTTTCTCACTTCAAAAGCTCACAATAGCGATACTGATCAAGGACCTTTTTAAAACAAAGCATTTTAAATTGACAGTTGAGACGATGCATTGGAGACATAAAGATGTTAAAATAACAAGCAGTTGATGCACCTAATTAGTCTCGTTATTTTGTGCTTCACAATGTAAATTGTGTTCTACATCCCCAAGATTTTAGCTAGGAGGTACATTTTTCTCAGCAGCATTTGGCTGGTAGAGACTCTACCATAGACTATGTTAATCTATTCAGTCTTTGAATAAATTATTCAAACTATTTCAAGGCAGGATTAAATTATAGCAAAGTAAGCATTTTTATGTATTCTTGCACACTTACTCTCTGAGAGGTCTTTTGTTTCAGCTAAACCATACTCATCTCTCAGATCAAAAACAAATACAAATTCTATGGATCAAAGAGCGTGAGTATAGTGCCCTCTGAATAAGATGTGTCACTAACCAAACGAAAACATCTGACAACAGCTGTGCATTTTGAATGATGCTCAGGTGAGCCCCAGTAGAGTTCAAACATGGATATCATCTGTAGGTTAGAGACAGCACAGCCTAATTGCCTCACTGTGTTTCTCACCAGCCTGAGCATGAGAAAGGACTGAGAGAACAAAGTATTGATGCACAGCAGTGAACCTTTGAAGCTGACAATGAATTTTACAACAGTACCATCTGGTCATCTGGGTGAGGAAAGAATGCAATCGTTCTGCTTCTGCCCCACTCACAGAGAAATGCAGGCTTTGGTTTAAAAATGACTGATGACAGGCAGAAAGGTGAGGAGATTTTTAACCATCAGCTTTTCTTGGTTCCCTCTGAAAGGGAATTTCTGTATTTAGGCTACAACATTTCCAAGTTCAGTTTCGTTAGTTAGATGTGTTTCCATTTTCAGCTAGCAGTGTGAAGCTCTCAAAGGATACAGGACATCCAGGGGTAGCACAGGCCCACCTCATGTAGAATACCTTGCCTTTGTCATCTACAGAGGAATTAGCCAAATTTGAAAGCTGTTCACATCAATTTAAAATGAATACTTCCTTCTGGCGACAAATACTCAACTCTTCTTCCAAATATTGAAGCAGTATAAGTACTAATGGTGATGATACAACATGAAAGTAGAACAGCCCTTTTAAAAGATAATTAAAATTAAATATTTGAATGTAAAGCCAAAGTCACACTATCACAACTACCATTTCCTTGTCTGATATCAGGCAGCTCTGAGCAGCTATCAGTCTTGATGGCAGCCATCTGCACCGGTCAACCAAACGGCCACTGATTTTTCAATAAGCTGGGAGCAAAAGCCAACATCTCTCCAGTGCTGGCTGTTCTCTGGGGGGATCTCTTCTTGCTCAGACTTGGCATTGGTTCTCTGTTCCTCTACTGCAAGAATTACAAGAGTGAAATAGAGTGGAAAACATCAAATCACCAAGGTCATGTGATGAATGAGGCTATTAGAGCAATTAGATGAACAGTTACTGAGTTTTATCTGTTTTGCTTGGTAAAATACAATTTTAAGTAGGCTCATCGATCTCACCACACCTGATTACTCTGCAGGTCAAACTTGCAGAAAACATTTATAATGGTAACAGCATGAAAACTGCACATATGGGCATCAGATTACTTGTAAACACATTTTGCCTAGCCTATGCAAGAGAAGACTGCAAGAACCCTGCAGTAAGGTTAAGATTCACTTGACCTAAGAAAATCTATCAAATGATTAGGAGTTTAGTTTAAGCCAACTCTCCAAGCATATTCCGTAACCAAGGAAAAGAGCCAGACCCCTCCAATAAGACATCATTCCCTCATAAAATAAGGCTCTAAAATAGGTGAGAAGAATCACTCTCTGCAGATTTCTCTCTCTTCATTGCCCATAGAGCAACCACAGATGTTTAGCTCAGACACAACACCCAACGTTTTGATGGCTGAAATTATCCTACTCCCAGTGACTGAGCAATGGCACTTAGCATTTCACATTGATTCACGTCAAGCAATTCACACTGGAAGACACAACTGGAATTATATCAAATGTGCTCTGCAGTAATTGCACCCACCCTGAAAAGGACCCAGGCTTCATATCACACAGCTCTAGGAATGCTTTGCTTACAGCAAAGCTCTTGCAGTCAGGAAAGCCAAGCTCATATGGCGCTGTATTAGCAAAAGTGTGGCCAGCAGGTTGAGGGAAGTGTTTATTCCCTCTGGTTCCAGAGGGAAGCTCATCTCAAGTACTGTGTCCGGCTCTGGACTCCTCTGTACAAGCAATGCCAACAAACTGGAGGAAGTGCAGCAGAGGGCTATGGAGGTGATTAAGGGGCTAGAGCAAGGAGGGACGTACAAGAAGAGGCTGAGGGAACTGGGATTTTTCAGTCTTAGGAAGTCTAAGAGAAGACCTCATTGCTGTTTACAACTACCTAATGAAAGGATATAGAGAAGTTGAGCCAGACTCTTCTCAGTGGTGCACAGTGGAAGAATGAGACACAAGGGACATAAATAACAGCAAGGGAAATATAAAATAGTTATAAGGGAAAAATCTTCCTAATAAGAGTGGTCAAGCACTGGAACGGGCTGTCTAGAGAGGGTGAGAAGTATCCATCCTTGGAGATATTCAAAGTTCATCTGAGCCAGCCCCTGAGCAACGTGACCTAAGTTGGCTCTGCTTTGAGTAGAAGGTTATGCTAGATGGTCTCCAGACATCCCATCTAAACTAAATCATTCTATGACTCTATGCAATGGTTGTCAAAAAAACCCAAACCAAACCAGAACAAAACAAAAACACCAAACCAGTGAATTTTGTGTTTTTTAAATAATGGTATGAAATGTGATACTGAAAAGACTGGGTGATATACAAATCCATGATAGTGATTCAGGTTTGGTCATGTGTGTAGGATCGATCTCACCTAACTTTAACTGTCCAAAATGTCAGTGTGCAGTCTCATAATGGAGACTACACTTCCCTTTGTAATTAAAAGACAGACAGACCTTGAGGATGGGAATTGTCCGAGCTATTTCAAACATTCATCTTACAATGCAATGAGATTCTCCCTGGATGTCAGTCTTCCTATCGAAAGATCCTAGATGATTATCTTGGACTAGACACTATCTTTTGGGTAGTTATTGGGGAGGATAAAACCCATTCTTGTGTCAAACAACAGAAATACAAATATATTCAAAGAAATACAGAAATGAGTGACAAGAGTTATTAAAAGCAAAAGTCATTTTAAGAGAGAGGAGAGTCAAAGTAATAAACATGAAGGGACACAAATATTCCAGGTCCTTTCACATCCTACAGTGGACTTTCAACAAAACCAAAGAGGAAGATTCAAACTGTTAAGAGATACGTCATCTTCCCACAGTGCATAACACAGTGGAGTTCACTGCCAACAGGCACCATCAAGCCGAAGAGGAAACATAAATTAAATATTAACAAGATCTTTCATTTTCTGAGATTATGTGTTCTTAAAATAATCCCAAACAAAATTATTTTGGCAATGCTGAAGTTAAGACAAAACCAGCAACCAATCAAATACTTAGTAATATAGTAAACTATCCAAAGTTACTTTACCAGACAGCAGCACAAAATAACCAGTTTAATATAATGTGCTTTCGCTAATACATAAAACTAGAAGAGACCCCAGACTAGGCATAGGAACATACATTCAGCCACTTCTCAACAGACATATCAAATAAAGAGCAGACTGGTAGTTACATTAAATTAAAAACAAAATGCAAAAACTCAGCCATCACAATACAAGTGACTTATTGATATGAACTAGGTAATTCCTTGCATATTATCCCATAGATGGTCTGCTCTCCCATATATCTGGTACTGACCACTCTGTTGTTAAAGCTAAATACTAAATTAAATGGACTAAAATGTAAAGGTGTGATCTAGTATAGAAACTGCTATGTTTCTGTGTCTAAATCCATTTAAAAAATGACTCAGTATTTTAATGTCTCTCTTTTCACTAAAAATGTCTTTCAGTCATATCACTTTCCATTTTTTAAAAAAAATCTTTTTCATATATACTTTGCATTTTGTAAATAGTATAGACAGTTCAAATCAGCTAGGCCATTATAATAATCTAATCCTTGCACCATACATCTACACCAATTCTTGAGTCTAGTCAAATGTTGTTCTTGAGAAGGTGTGGTCAACATGGACCTACTCTAGTTTGCCAGATTTTTCTACCCAGTGATCTGATTCCTGTTTCCAGCCTCTCTGTGGTCCCTCAGCTGTAGTTAAGGGCTGCTGCTCATGCGTCACTGTCTGCTGCCTTTTTTTAAGAGATGTGCGGGTTCGTCATCTGTCATATGGCTCCTCTTCTGTCAAAAGCACATTCAAATGAAATTCAGACAATAGAGTTAGGTACATGAATAGAGTCCTCTGACCTGCTAAACAGGGGGGGAATATTGATTTTTTCAGTGACACAGCAGATGCAAGTTTTCCATAAGGTGAGACATGTGAGCAGCCTTCAGCTGCATGGCACACACATCCTCCACATGGCTGGAAATACTCAGCACAGTGGAGGACACCAGGATTTTTTTTATGTGAGCAGTACCAGTCCTGTCACAAAAGGAAAATTGGCTCATTTAAATACTTCGGGCTGGAAATAATTTATTATAAATTTCTGTAAACTCCTTCTAGGATTAAAATCCTCACCATTAATATGATCTTACTATCTGCTTGCATTCTGCTTGCTTCAGCTTCCTCGTGCTGGGTCTGTTAAAGATCTCCATCTGCTATTAACAGTTTCTACCATCAGGATTATTAAAAAAAAAAAAATCATTTGACTGCCCCTAAACTTTCTTTCTTAGTAAGTTAAATATATTCAGCTCTTTTAGGGATGCAATTTTATTTTTTTTTTTTAGCCCAGTGTCCTCTTTGCAGTTCTTCAAACTCTTTCCAGTTTTTCAATACCGTTTCCAAGAGTGGATGCTGAAACAGTGCACACTGTATTGTATTGGTGTGGCGGGTTGACCCTGGCTGGACACCAGGTGCCCACCAAAGCCACTCTATCACTGCCCCCCTCAGCTGGACAGGGGAGAGAAAATACCACAAAAGGCTCGTGGGTCGAGATAAGGACAGGGAGAGATCACTCACCCATTACTGTCACAGGCAAAACAGATTTGACTTAGGGAAATTAGTTTAATTTATTGCCAATCAAATCAGAATAGGATAATGAGAAAATAAAAACCAAATCTTAAAACACCTCCCCCCCACCCCTCCCTTCTTCCCAGGCTCAACTTCACTCCTGATTTCTCTACCTCCTCCCCACCGGCAGCGCAGGGGGACAGGGAATGGGGGTTGTGGTCAGTTCATCACACGTTGTCTCTGCCGCTCCTTCCTCCTCAGGGGGAGGACTCCTCACACTCTTCCCCTGCTCCAGCGTGGGGCCTCTCCCCCAGAAGACAGTCCTCCATGAACTTCTCCAACGAGTCCTTCCCATGGGCTGCCGTTCTTCACAAACTGCTCCAGTGTGGGTCCCTTCCACGGGCCGCAGTCCTTCAGGAACAGACTGCTCCAGCGTGGGTCCCCCGTGGGGTCACAAGTCCTGCCAGCAAACCTGCTCCAGCGTGGGCTCCTCTCGCCACAGGGCCACAGGTCCTGCCAGGAGCCTGCTCCAGTGTGGGTTTCCCACGGGGTCACAGCCTCCTTTGGTCATCCACCTGCTCCAGTGTGGGGTCCTCCACAGGCTGCAGGTGGATATCTGCTCCACCGTGGACCTCCATGGGCTGCAGGGGGACAGCCTGCCTCACCATGGTCTTCACCATGGGCTGCAGGGGAATCTCTGCTCTGGTGCCTGGAGCACCTCCTCCCCCACCTTCTTCCCTGACCTTGGTGTCCGCAGGGCTGTTCCTCTCATGTATTCTCACTCCCATCTCCAGCTGCACTTGCACAGTTTTTTCCCGCTTCTTAACTATGTTATCACAGACGCGCTACCGCTGTTGCTGATGGGCTCAGCCTTGGCCAGCAGTGGGTCCACCTTGGAGCCTCCAACATTCCCTCCTCACCAGTAGGCTGGGGGTGAGCAAGCTCTTGGGAGGGGACATAGCCAGGACAGCTGTCCCAAACTGACCAAAGCAATATTCCATACCATATGACATCTGCTCAGCAATAAAAGCTAAGAGAAAGGAGAAGGAAGGAGGGCATTCATTGTTACAATGTTTGTCTTCCGGAGCAACCGCTATGCATACTAAAGCTCTACTTCCCGGGAAGTGGCTGGACATTGCCTGCTGATGGGAAGTAGAGAATAAAATCTTTGTGTTCCTTTGCTTCAAGCATGGCCTTTGCTTTTGCTTTATTAAACTGCCTTTATCTTGACCCATGAGTTTTTTCCATCTTATTTTCTCCCCCTGCCTTGTCCTGCAGAGGAGGGGAGTGATAGAGCAGCTTGGTGGGCACCTGGCATCCAGCCAAGGTCAATCCACCACAGGTCTGCTTTTACTGAATTCCTGCAGGAACTTATTTCAGATCAATATTACTTAAGGTATTAATCAGTAATTTAAAAGAGGTAAAATAATTGCTAAAAGAAGTTCTACAGGCAGAAGAAAGATGCTTAGGGGAAAACTCATGTTGAGGCCAAGTCTTGTTTACAGGACATTGTGGTTCACGTTGTAAACTGGAGAGAGTCCAGCTACTATGCTTCAATAGAAGGCCACAGACTGATTAGGAAAAGGGACCTCATAGTCACAGGGTGGGAGGCTGCATTCGGGAAAGCAGTGTTTTGCAAAGTAGTCCTGAAAAGACGTTTACCCTGTGTTCCCAGTGTGACCCTGTGACAGAGAGAGACAGTAAAATACCTGGACAAATTCATAGCAAAACTGAATAGGCAAACAGGACTAGGAAAGGGATATTATTCTGCAGGTCTCAAGAAACACAACCAGACTCTAAATGACATCGTGGTGGGTTTGACCTTGGCTGGCTGCCAGACACCCACCCAGCTGCTCTCTCACTCCCCCTCCTCAACAGAACAAGAAGAGAAAATACAATGAAAAAGCCCATGGGCTGAGATCAAGACAGGGAGATCACTTACCAATTATTGTCTAAGGCAAAACAGACTCAACTGGGGGAAGATTAATTTAATTTATTGCCAATTAAAAATAGAGTAGGATGGTGAGAAAACACAGGCAAAACTAAAACCACCTTCGCCCTAGCCCCTCTTCTTCCTGGGTTCAGCTTCACTCCTGACTCTTCTACCTCCTCTGTGCAAGAGGCACAGGGGGACGGGAAATGGGGGTTGTGGTCAGTTCATACTGCTTCATCTGTTGCTCCTTCCTCCTCGTGCTGCTCCCCTGCTCCAGCGTGGGGTCTGTCCCGAGGGATACAGTCCTTCACAAAATGCTCCAATGTGGCTCCTTCCCTTGGGCTGCATTTCTTCAAGAACTGCTCCAGCATTCATCCTTGCCATGAGATACAGTCCTTCAGGAACGGACTGCTCCAGTGTGAGTCCTCCACAGGGTCACAGGTCCTGCCAGAAAACCTGCTCTTGCATGAGCTCCCCTTCACAGGCCGCAGCTCCTGCCAGGAGCCTGCTCTGGTGTGGGCTTTCCATGGGCTGCAGCTTCCTTCAGGGCACATCCACCTGCTCCAGCGTGGGGTCCTCCACGGGCTCTCCTAGGTATGAAGTTCAGTGTTGCTCAGTAGCATGTCATTCTGCTTTGTAGCCTTTCACTCTAAGAAATTATTTCAAAGTTAGAAAAATCAAAACAATGTAAGGTTTCAATAGTAACAATCTTCTGAATAAATCAAGGTTAAGGGGGTGGAAGAAAAATTTATTAATGACCCTTTACTATAAACCCTGTGACAAACCCTTCCTGGATATGAGACTGTTCCTATAATTTTTTTATGTCTGGGTAACACTAATAATTGGGCAGCCTTCTCACTCATCACGGCCTTGAAGACCCTCCATAGCTTATTCTTTGTAGTCTGTTATTTCCTCCTGTTTTGTGGCAAAATTTGAAGAGGCAGCAATGAGTAAGAAATAAACTATGGCTGGGTTAACCCCTACTCTGACATGATATTTATCTAAGTGTAATTTTTATTTCAATAAAAATGGTAGTAAATCAAATGTGGTGTCTGTTACATAAGAGAAGATAAAGAGAGCTGCTTATAAAGAACCCAAATATTCCCTAATTCTAACAGTTGCAAGTCACGCAATAGGTTGACTGTTCTGTGATCTCTGGATACTTTCAAACACATTGATGTTTGTGGGTTTTTTAAGTCTGTCATGCATGTCACAGGAATTTTGCAAAGACAAACTGGCAGGCTGGAATACTGCTGAATATATTTTATCAGGTATATAATTCACAAGTCCATGCACTAATTTTTCTCTTCCTCAGCCAACAGGTATGTCAAAAATTTGTATTTTACAACTTATTTTGACTAATAAAGCATCCATAGTCTGTGAAATCTTAAAGATTATCCCCGGACAATGGTCACTTTGATTCAATTTTTTGATGTTGTACACCAAATGCAGGTGTTGCTGATCCCCACTATAGACAATGCTGTACAAGGATATTCTCCACACTCATCATATTTGTCAACATATAACCATTTCAAGTACTATTATTTGCCTGTGGTTTTTAAATTGTTGATTCAAATTAAAATTATTAAACTGAAAAAAAGTGTCAGAAAAAAATCCACAAAACTTCCTGTTTTTTTAATTTATTGAAAGATTTCCAATAACAAAATCTGATCTTTCCAATTTTGAAAATTTAGGTGGATTTTTACTAATATTTAAAAAAAGAAAAAACAAACCAGAAATGAAAAAATTAACTTTGTGTAGTGATAATTGACAATGGATTACTAGGATCATTAACAACTTGCAACCCAGAAAACAACAGGTATGACTGCAGGATGTATAGTGTCCAAATGGAACAGAAAAACATTAATGCCATTATACCCATGTGAGACCTTAGCCAAAACAGTCATCCATATTCTACCCTGCTTGTTCAGAAAAGATCAATCCAAGCTGTAGCAGACAGTGTATCTAGGACATACGGGTTAGTAAGGAAAATGGCGTATCTACCTTCCAAGAAACAAATACAAATCTGCTTTAGCAGAACAAATGAAAAAATAATATGGCTTATTTATGAGGGTATGATTGTTGTCGAGAAGTTCTTTAAGAGATGACAGGACAGACAGGGGAAAATATTTAAGATACCAGGCAACACTCACATTAAAACTAGAAAAGTAAACTTGCCATGAATACCTTCTGAAGAAAATTAGGAGAAGGTTTTTGACCATCAGAGGAAAGAAATTCTGATTCAGTTCCTATTAGGAAGCCTAGGAACAAAACCTACCTGCTTTAAAGTTGCAGATTCAGCAGTTCAGAGCACATACTGTCTTTGACATTAAAGAATTATGCAACACAGCCCAAGGATGTACAGTCTTCTATAGTCCTATGAAATTGGTTGTACTCAGAAAACTGCATTGTTTTGCAGTATATTGAAAACTAAAGCTTTCAACCATTTCTTATTGCTTTTGCTACGGAAGACATCATTTAATGGGAAAAATGTGGTACATAAATAGGACTACCTTGATAGCAGAGTCGATCTTGAAAGGAATGGGATTACTGTGATCATTTGTGCTGCCATCATTCACCCAGAGTTACTCAGAAAATTCACATGTCTCTCAGTCTTTGGCTTGGGACTCTCCACACATGCAAGTTTATTTGCCTGTAGGGGAAAAGTCTCATGGACTTTGCATCACTGCAGAAGAGATTATAATTAGATATAATTGCAGTTTCAGAGAAAAAGTACTCAATATCAGTCAGTAATATGCTGATACTATTGTTAATAATTCTTGCATATGAACGTATTGAAGCTATTGTTCTGCAATTCCATGTTAGTGCAATGTGAGCATCATTTTTCACTGAACCAAGTATTATAAAATTCCTTATGAGAGTTATATTCTTAATGTGGAAAAGTGAGAAACTGTCACTAGGGAATTCATAAAATTCTCCTGGAAAAGGCCGGTATTTCAAATTATGTGCAGGTAGATCCATTAGGTGCAATTAAAAGGCCTAGTCAGTTTGACTAGGATCCCTGGGCACTAGTATAAACACGTTCAACTCAAGTATCTGGGAGTACTTTGTGGGCAGTCCTGTGCCTGACTGCTGTGTCCGTGAATGCGAGAGTCACAGGCTGCAGATGCCGTAGCACTGTTTCCCACCTGAGATGGGGACAGGCCTTGAGCAGACAGCTCTGGACTCATGAGTCCAAATGGTAAAAGAAGAGATCCAAAAGACAAACAAATTCTGTTTACAGCAAGCAGAGAAAAACCCCAGAAATCTCCTTCTGTGACTATTTGAGAAGTGATAAAAAAACCTAGATAACATCTGTGGGTAGAGAGACTACCCTTGCTAGGCCACAAGATATATCTGGACAAAATGGAGAGGCTTCATCAGATCTGAAACAGAAGAGTAAACTTCAAGTTCAGTATTGGCTGAGGACCTGACAGGACAAGCAGACTCATGTCCACTAATAGTAAGACTTCAAAAACACAGCACATGCACATAGTCATATTTCTGGCAAACAAACAAAGGGACCAGCCTTTCAACAGCAGTATCTAGTGGAGGCTGAGCTGTGGGGAATATGGTTTTAAATCATTTATTTAAACAAGACAAGGTTCTGATCTCGTTAGACTGGTGAAAATCCAAAGTAATTCCAAAACCTTCTAGACTGGGGTTTAAAAACCTTAATGTCAAAAAAAAAAAAGAAAAGACATCTCCTTTTTCAATAATATTGATGTAAGAATTCTGTTTGATCTTTGTGGGCATATGCTTCAAACATTGTTTCCTTTTATTAAATAGGAATCTTTTTAATTTTTTCTATTTTTTAAAGGGCTATCTTTATTACTTCTTCACTTTTCTGTCTCACTATTCAAAGTTATTTGGAGTTTTTTATTTTCTGGTTCCACCCTTGTCAATAGATTTATAACAAAGTTTGCTGTATATGGAGATCAAAGCATTCATCCTTAATCTAGAACAATTATCAGATGTGAAAAACAACATAGAAAAAATAAATATAATGATTTCTTAAAAAGCAGGGTGGGTGGGAAAGATGGAGACTAATTTTGCAGTTTGAAGTAGGACACAGACTGGCAGCTGCCTTTGCACTAGGGAATACCAGTTACATAAAGCACATGTTCTTCCAGAACCTCTGAAGATGTCATGAGCAATTCTCCATCTACCACCCCTTAGCCACACCAGCTGCCTCCTTCCAGCCCTGCTCTAAAAGCCCTGAGCTTGTATACTTTGTGCCTGGAAGTGACTGCGTTGACCTCACTGAAATTTTCCACGTGCGTGTCTGTGGGTGCTCTACAAGTTGTACCTGCAAGGTTGGACCCAAACTCCATTTGCTTCAAGCTTTTTGCCTGCATAAGACATATGAAATGCAGGTACACCAGTAGGAGCTGTGGAACAGCGTGTCTGCAGCCAGGCCACGTGCCCTGAGGCAAGGTGAGGGGCTCCCCAGCACTGACCTGGCAGCACCGACCAGCAACAAGCGCTGCCGCTCTGGCACGTCACACTCCTCCTCCCCAGTCTATCTGCCCAGCCCCAGAAGTGGAGGCCAGCCTGTAGGCACCGAGTCTGCTCTGCAGGCAGGAGTCCCACTTGTATCTCTGACGAGCTACTTGAAAATGAGACAGCCGTCTCTACAAACTCGTCCTCAATTTCTAATGAATGATTGATTGGTTTTAAACTAGTGCATTGTATATTTTGGGAAAGAATTTATGATTTACCAAAAAATTTCCTGCTGAAATAAAGCCAAATGGAGACTGGTCTGGGCCAAGTTGCTCAATGTTCATGAACAAGAACATGTTTTTCTTTTTCTTCTTCTTCCTTTCTTGTTTTATGCATGTTTCTGGACTCATTTCATCAGCTGTCAGTAGTTAAATACCATTTCAGAAAAGGGTTTATTATTGTAATTTCCTCAATTATTCTGTTTGTTTCTGCTATGGTCTCTTGAAACAAAATCAGTCAGCTAAAGTACTAATAAAATATTTTCCCCTGCTGCTCCTTGCAAAGGGCCCAAGCCTTCAAGGTGCTGTATTTCCTGAGCCACTTTGCACCTTGGAGACCATGACCTTAAATGAGGGCTTTTTTCTGCGTGCTGCATTACTGCTTTCCGAGGGACGTCACTGACTTCGGTTCACAGTCAGCTCGTGTCCCCAAATCATATCCAATGGCATGGCATTGCATGATAAGCAGGAAAGGAAACCTATGAGAAATAAAACTGAAAGCAAGAGCCCTTTTTGATTACATCAACAAAGAAGAGAAATGGAATGCATATGGTAAATGATGAAAGCAATCAAGTTTAAATATATAGCTAGATAATACAGATTAGTTTAGGCAAACGTAGGTGCTCATGTAATGGCATGTGTCTTTTGAAATATTAAATTAAATGTACATTAAAATATTTGGAAATTTCTGTTTTTAAAGCTATATTCTTTATAGGAGAGAGAAGCAGTTGTTTTCCATATAAGGGCTAAGCAGAGCAGAACCCAGCCTCTAGCAAATGGGACATGCTGGGCACATGGGGCCTGCTCTGACACCACAGAGGTCGGTGGAAGGCTCTTGCTGGACCTCACAGGGCATTGGATGAGGAACCTGGCCATAAATGACAGTGGAACATGGCAACACGCAGTGACATCAGGCAGCCCTGGCGCTCCCTCGCCGTTCCCCCCAAAGCGAGACTGGAACACAATGCGTGACAAAGGCACAGAACGAGGCAGCCAAAAATTCATGAGCCTCAGATGTTTAGAGCGTGACATCTGCTTCTGGCTCAAGCAATTCTTATGTTGAATTCAGTTGCCTTTCCTCCAAGACACTCAACAGCAGATAACCTCAATTTATCGGTTCCCATTTCCAATACTGTTTATCTTAAACACAAGCAGAGATTATTTGGCGCACAATGGAAATGCAACTATTTAAAAATCAAAACTAAGCAAAATCTATTTACAGCTTTGTAATTTCCCTGTGAATCATGAATAACTAGGCCAATGCTTCCAGTGTCAGACATTCACAATCATGAATCAGGCCTTGAAAACAAGCATTTGGCTTTAAGAACTCGGATTTTTAAAAATAATAAAAGCTAGGGTTTTTTTTATTAATTTCTCTACATTTTGGCCTTCATACCTCTGCAGTCATTAGAACTGGAAACTTACATCTCTAAAATGCAGCCGAGAGTCTCCCTTGTTCACTTGACGCCAGGGGATGGGGCTTTAAAGGAGCAACCAAAAATTCTGAGTCCAGCAATAAATTCCCAAGACTGGTTTGTGTTTTCACTACTCCACATGGGCAGGTTAAACAGGTATCAAGCATAGATTCTCATATTAGAAACAGGTTGCACTGAAACAGCTCAGTGTTTCGGTGTTTCAGCATATGCGTTTCACATACATAACTTTGCTGTCATCCAGAGATGGGATAATGAAGTGTGTGTTGAAATCATCAGAAATCTTTCACTACAGCTCAGGGCTTTGCATCATTCATACCTCCTGCTTGAATTTAATATTTAAAAATTAATAAAAAACAATAAATACATTTTGCACTTTAGTGAAAAAATAGAGAATTGCAGAATTTAGAGAACATTTGTAAATCAACACCTGTCTCCACTCTGCGCCATGCAGCCCTCCCTCGTTTCCTTTGTAGATGGCAAATTCACTGAGGCAGGCAAAGCTGTCTGTGCCTTTGTTTGTAGTGTCCAGCACAGAGGAGATCTGATGGCGCTGTGTTTGGTCCACTCCATTCAATTTGCTCTTTCCTCTGTACTTCAAGGCTGCAGCAGGCAATAAAAGCAAAAGTGCCAAAATACCGCCAGTGTTCGTAGTCTCACTTCATTTCCAGCCCACCTGGAAGCAGAGGTACCAGGGACTCTGTGAACTCTTATGAGACTTCCAACAGCCCTAAACCATCCAGATTAGATAAGCTGCAGATAAACACCCGAACACTGTGATGCTTATCTACATGAAATCAAACCTTTTGAAGTTCATCTATTCCTTTTTCTAACTACTATTATCTGTTGCTTTGAGATCCTGCATCCATTTCTATCAATCACAGTTATGTAAGCAAGCTCCCTGTGATGCCCATAAACAGTCCCTCTATCATTTGTAAAAACGTGATCTCTCATTAAATGCATTTGTGGCTTCAGCACTTGATGCATGCAGTATTTTATTGGCTTTTTCTCAGAAATACACATTTATTTTATCATCTGATACTTAAAATAACTATTGCAAATAAATAAAGAAAAAATGTGTGTACCGCAGAAAAAAAAATAATACCATACAAAAGCTTTAGCTATGCCAAGATTGCTTAATTCTGATTAGCAATGACCATTAAGCAATCATTTATGGATTTACTGTGAGTGTTCATAGATACTAATGGGTTTTCGAATTCCTTGGGAATCCTCAAAGGTCAAAGGAAGAAAATGAACTATGAAGTGATAAAAAATGTATTAGGTGACTAATGGACAGGTTGTATATAGAACGGTTCCAGCAGAAAACGTTGAATTTTACTGCTCAGATTTAAGCAAAAGTAAATCTTGGGAGCAGCGGCCCTTCCCCAGTGAAGTAACTAATGAAGAGAAAATTAAAATGTTTCATGAGGAGGCATTACGCGGTGTGCTTTTCCCTGTCATTAAGAATACATAGGATATGGCAAGGTCACTGATACGAAGTTAAAACTTATTAGATTTTTCTTTAGAGAGGTAACTTCTTGCTCTTTATTTAGCTTCAAGTTTGCAACCATACATTTACATTTTTGAATGTTTTTGCACTATTGCATTCTATGCAACTCAAGACTCAAAGCCACAGCAGGAAAGGGAGTAGGAAAAGCTGGAAGGGACTTGTATGCCTCACTGTAGGCACGATCTCAGGATCTAAACCCAGGATTGTGCATCTTCCCCAGCACCACGACCCTGCCTTGCACACCACAGGGCAGCCCTGCACCTCCATGGCAAACCCGGCTCCCCGGGCCCTACAATGAGACTAAAACCACTGAGGGCACACGAGTCCAAGTGTTCAACCAACACAAACTCATTTTGCATGGTCAGATATGTTCAAAAATTTCTGACAGGGTGAATTCGTCTCAGCAGACCTCAGGCCAGATCAGATACCGCGTGCTGGGGCTGCTGGGAGCCAGTGCCAGCTCCAGCACTGCTTTGTCTTCCCACGGCTGGCGGAAAGCCAGAAGCCGGCACGCAGCCTGCGTAAACACTATAGCCCCTGCTCTGGCTAATTTGACAGAAATGCAGGCCTGGTCCACAGCAGATTTATACGGGTGGGTGAGTCAGCCGTGCACAGATATGTTATTAATGACTGTGGAGCCATGTGCGGAGCGAACATCCAGCTTGCGAGCGGCCCACAGAGTTTACTCAGCTCTCCTCCTGGCTGAAGTCACCTCGACCATGAAGTATTCTTCCCGGTACCATCACTCAAAGAGTGATGACAAATCCAAAGGGGTTTTTGGAGGCAATTTTGGTGTATTTTTGCATGGTGAATGGCAGTTTCACTGTGCAGGGAAATAGATTTGGATTCTTGTTAGAAATACTTTCATTCAGAGCAGAAGAAAGCAATCAGAAGTAAATACAACCTGCAATGTGATATATGCCTGTTACCCACATGAATTCCGAGGATTGATACCACACTACATACCTTTAAAGTTCTGTTATTAAAATGAAGTAATTCCATTCCAGTTTTCCAAGAACTGATTCAATCAGGTGGATAAATACAGGCCTAACTTCTAGCTTGTCAGCAAAGTTACTAACCTGAATAAGATTGTCCACACATAACGATAATTAGGGGTTTTTTTTGTTCATAATTGGTCATTTTCTGCAAAAAAACACTGCTTTGTTGGGTCTGAGTAGTTTTTAAATTTAAATTACATACATATATATATATATATATATAGGTAAAGCAAGGCAAGGCAAGAGAGAAGAGAAGAGAAGAGAAGAGAAGAGAAGAGAAGAGAAGAGAAGAGAAGAGAAGAGAAGAGAAGAGAAGAGAAGAGAAGAGAAGAGAAGAGAAGAGAAGAGAAGAGAAGAGAAGAGAAGAGAAGAGAAGAGAAGAGAAGAGAAGAGAAGAGCTGTTGACATCAACTTTTCCAAATCAGCTCTGTTGATTTCAGAGGCTGAATGCACAGGAGCAGAGGAAGCATGCAGTGCTGCCAGCTTCCCCCTTCTCCCTGCTTGTCCTCTCCAGTCCAGTAGTTAATAACATGCACATGGGTTGTGAGAGATCCAAGTTCCTGTCCTCCTGCTGCTTGATTCAGCACAGGGCGTTGGTGCGAGGTCTCCCAGTCTCCATGTGGGTGTCCTACCTGCTAGAGTAGGAGGTACGCAGAGGAGGAGATCCTCCTCTCAATCTTTTCCACTCTAAGCTGCTTACTCATTGCCTGAGTGAGGAGATGTGGTAGATAGTGACTGAGGAGGGAGCTGAGACAGTTAACGTACTGAACAACTACAAAGATGCTGATTTCTTTACGCAAGGGACAATATCTTCATCCAGAAGGAGTAAGACAACCAGCCCAGAAAATCTTGTGGTGCACTTTCAAGTACTAGTCCTGGAAAACAGAGGAGTGACTCTTAGCTAAGCACTGTAAATACTGAGCCATATATGGGAAGAATATTACCTCTCACTAGCTTTATGAATGCAAACTTTTCAGTTTATTAAGTGTGCCTAAAAATTACTTGAAAGTGTTTACTTAGTGAGCAAAATTAACTGTTTCAATACTGTGGAAAAACAGAATGAATATTGAGTGATTTGATTTTTATTTTTAAATTATAATTTATATAAGGAAGGAGGAAAAGGAAAGAAAGACTGGCAAAGTGAATGGATGCAACAGACCAAAGCACCTGGGGATTTACCATGGATAATATCGTAGGTATAAGTACTTCTTTTGCAGGAGAAAGATCATACTGGAGGAGCCAGTTTGCTAGACTTCAGTATATGTAGGGTAGGGGAAATCTTTGATCAGTTCTTTTAGTTAAGAAAACAGGCAAGGTGTTTATTTTCTTTAATCTCAGTCAATAGCAATGAATAAAGCATCACTGAAAATGGCCCAAGGAGTCAGTGTACTACTGGATGTTCGCATCTGGAAGAATAGAGTGTAACTGATCAATGGTCATGTCCATCAGGATGTATTTAGCTGGGACTTTGCCCTTCCAAATCATCATGTCTGAAGCTAGTAAAAGTTGAAAGGAGGATGGATATCTGCAAGGATAATCTTTAAGGTGTGTGTACTGTTTTCACAGCTATTAGATCAAAGCCCTTTACTGAACTATTTTATTATCAGACTTATAAATCAGCCTCAGTTCATTTTACAAACATTAGTACTGCCATCAATTACATGCATTTAGGACTAATGGTTTTACAGGAATGTTAATAGTATGACATTATTTCCTGAAAACTAGCACTGAAGACTATTAAAAGGCTATTAATTGCTATATGTAGCATGCAGAATTATTTGTTTCTGGTTTTAAACAATCAGTGAGTTGGCATGTAAGTACATTTCTAACCACTTAAACTTCATGGATATCAAATTTAGTAAAACCAAAACCATTTATAAGCTATCCCTGTCCAGCTTTCTTTCATAGGTGTAGTCTGAGTAGACCACGGACATTGCTGCTGCTGCTGCCCTTTAAAGCCCCTATGGTCTTGCTACAGCACTCCAGACACTGCCACTGTCCCTGCAGGGTGGTGGTCCGGGCAGACACTGTCCCCAAGCAGAACACATTTTACCAGGTGGGGACAAGTGTCTGCTCTCAACCTGTTTGCTCAGGTAGCGGTGATGGGTGCAGTACTGAGACTTGAACAAAACACGAATAGCACAAGCAGATGCTCAAGAAGTGAGGGGTTTGCAGGAGAGAAACCTTCCTGTGTAGGGTGTGAATCCCGTTGCAGGTAACCTTTGGGCTCTGGCTCATCCCACACCTCAGAAATTAGGAAGTGCCTCCTACATTTAGTCAGGCACCTCCTACATTTAGTCAGGCCCCTCCCATTTCATTACCCAGCCCCCTGCGAAGGCAGAAGACCACCTCTCCTGATGCACAGATTTAGCTCCAGGAGCACATAATACAAATTGCTAAACGTGATGTTCCTCCTTTTGTACTGAAATCGCCCACCCCATCCAGACCTACCCTTAGCCCATACTAAGTGCTGCAGTTCTGTTTCTGATATACTAAATAATAAAACAACCGAGGCTCAAGATGTGAATGTTACACGAGTTCATCTTATCTCCTTTCCCTTTCTAACTGCGTCGTAAACCTGAGATCTCTGTTCATTAGTTTAAGAGGCTGTTTACACATAAGAGAAGGAAGGAAAGACAGATCCTTTGAAGCATGTGGAACTACACCAATTTCCACAAGCTGAGGAGACAGTCCCAAGAGAGCTGAATGAACTACTTTAATGAACTACTATCTGGAGTGCAAAGCAAACTTCAGATCTCAAAGACTGAGCACTATTTAGCTTCCATTAGGTCAGATATTTATGATTACCTCAAAGGTTTGCAAAGTAGGAATAGAAGACGTCTAAGAAAAATCATAATTATCTTTCATAACCCATCCCTAGGATACAACCTCCAGCCTTGTCAAGCAATGGATATACACTGTTTCATTCACAGCTCTTAGTAAACCATTCTGCCTAAAGGAATTTCAGTAAGTTGTAGGTACCATTTTACAGCTGAACCTTTATGTCAATCCTTCATTCCAGAGTGGTTCAACATTGCAGTGACCTTCACATCCCCCTTCAGATTGAATCTGTTACCCTCAGTGAGTATAAAGGCTATAAAGAAGCACCTGATCATAAAATCCACTTGGAATGCTTTCTTAAACCTCCACCAATTATCCATTAAAAATTCTGCTCTTTACAGGCTTACTGTCCTAATGAAAACCGAATAATGAAAACCAAATAATATTTTTTTTTTTTTTAAACTTTTTCTAGTTGTTTGGAGAAAAGTCTTGACAACTTGAAATAATCATTGATTGATGCGACTAAATAAAATAATCTGAGTACTTCTATGGATAATAAGAGACATCATTAACTGTTGCTTTATAAGCTAGGATCTGATATAAAAGAAAAGATGTGGATGGCCTGACTATCACCTCCTTAGATCAGCCACCAATCAGCCTTGGAAAAGAAAAATGGATTTCATTCAGAGGAGGCTGAGATGCATCAGGATTAGATCTTCAGCAGGAAGCCTTTTAATTTGCAAGGAGCTCTTACACTGTAAGGAAAACCACACCAGAAGTAGCTGCAGCAGAGTTTCCAGTGAGTCACCCTGCAAAAGCCGAGCACAACCGGGAGCTGCTGCGAGGCTTTGGCAGGCTTAAACCAGCCCAAGGCAGGAAGCTGGACCACGAGGACAAAACAGCAGCTCAGGGGGAGGCTTTAATGCCGTACTGTAGCCTTCTTTTAAAATAGAGAAAATATGGATTTTTTTTCTTTGTCATTTTCACATGATTCTCTCCCCTCAAAATAAAGTGAGAGCTAATCTCTCTGCTTTTGAAGAACAGCTCTTTGACTTCACTTGATTCTGCAGTTATCACCTCATCGCCTTTTCCTCCCAGAGAGCACTGGCAGCCCTGTTTGCAGCCACAGTCTGGAGCTTTTTTCCGATTTTATTGTGAACTGCTCTAAAAGTGCAGTGTCTGCCCTTGCTGCCCCCGACACCACGTTCAGAGCTGTCTGTGATGACCTGCCGCAGAGAGATCTCTGACCTTACCCTCTTGCCTCATCATCTTCAAATTATCTGAAACTCTCACACAGCTGACCACGATCCTTTTCCCATAACGTTGGCCTCTTCTACATGTCCCTTTGGTATAACTTCTCTCCGTCACTATGCAGAGAGAAAAACCTCCAAGGCAGCTTCCTTCCCTGCTGCCTGCTCCTAAGTGAAGGAGCGCTGCAGAGCTCGCTCTCTGTCTGACTGTAAGTCATCTCCCCTTGTTCATCCCTCATCTGTGGAGCTTCTCAAAGTTTGCTCTCAAATAGCTTCAAACAGGCAACAAAAGCGCTTGTAGCTATCTAAATCATAGAATCACAGAATGGTTTACGTTGGAAGGGACCTTAAAGATCATCTGCTTCCAACCCCCCTGCCATGGCCAGGGACACCTTCCACTAGACCAGGTTGCTCAAAGTCCCAGCCAACCTGGCCTTGAACACTTCCCATGAGGGGCCATCCACAACTTCTCTGGGCAACCTGTTCCAGTGCCTCACCACCCTCATGGTGAAGAATTTCTTTCTTATATCTAATCTAAATCTACTCTCTTTCAGTTTAAAGCCATTACCCCTTGTCCTATCACTATGCTCCCTTGTAAAAATTGCCTCTCCAGCTTTCTTGCAGGCCCCCTTCAGGTACTGGAAGGCTGCTATAAGGTCTCCCCGGAGCCTTCTCTTCTCCAGGCTGAACAACCCCAACTCTCTCAGCCTGTCCTCATAGGAGAGGTGCTTCATCCCTCTGATCATCTTCGTGGCCCTCCTCTGGACTCGATCTAACAGGCCCGTGGCCTTCTTATGTTGGGGGCCCCAAAGCTGGACGCAGTACTCCAGGTGGGGCCTCACAAGAGTGGAGTAGAAGGGCAGAATCACCTCCCTCGACCTGCTGGCCACACTTCTTTTGATGCAGCCCAGGATGCGGCTGGCTTTCTGGGCTGCAAGCGCACATTGCCAAGTCATGTTGAGCTTAAATATATGAGGAGTGACAAGACAAATCACACAACCCTTGGCTGCAAGCTTTTCCCTGCTCCTCTCACACAATTAGCTGTTTCCACTTACTTAATGCATTAGTTTATCTACTAATAATTTAATCTGTGTCATGGAAACTCATGTCATGTTTTGTAAGAGATCCCAATGTGAAAATTATATCGTTTTGTAGTATGTACAGGCCTTTGCACCTCACCCTTTGCAATTGTTAACCAAAAAGGGCAACCTTCATGTGAAGCATCTCTATTACTGCAGGCATAATGTCACACATTTCATCATGTATGAAGTTCCTACAGATAGGAAAACTCGAGAATTAGTTATGGCTACTGGTTTCAGAAAAGAAAAAACAAGAAAAACCAACTTGAGGAGTAAATTAATCTTAAAGAGAGTAGCACCACACAGAGAAGAGGACAAATTCAGCTTCAATCCCAGGCTAAACACCTAAGACCAAAGCTGAAATTCAGCTACTACATGTCCCAGGAGGCACTGACATTTTATAAGTGCTTCAGTTTTCACAGGGCTAAAGGTTTGCCGAGAGGTGGCTACATGGTCCTGCAGTGAGGCCCCTTGCTCATGCCGTGGTGCACCAGGACCTGCAGACCAGGACAGGCCATGCCTGCAGCCTCCCTGCCAGCCTCCCCGCCAGCCTCCCCCTGCTTATTTCATTGTCTCATCCTGCCAACAAGAGAAAGCGCTCCCTCCGCCAGGATGGGGGAGAGCGGAGCTCAACTCCTCCCTTGAAACACAAACTGGAGCCAGCGAAAGGAGCAGCCATATTTTGAAATAAGGGAATGGCCACAGACCGATTTCCAAATGGCTTGCTGGCACTGACTTTCAGAGTTGAAGGCCTTGTGCAGGAGAGAGATTAGTCTTCACGCTGCAGGGAGAAGTGAGTGATCTGGGACATATCCTTGCCCTGAGCGTATTCCACTCGCAGGGGAGGGGTCTGCTCAAGGCAACGCTGTCAGCTTCATGGATGCCTGTCCTCGTTCCATGCTTCGGAGGAGAACCTAGGGATTTGATTTGGGGATGTTATTATGATTTGGAGATGCTATTATAGTCCTGTGGCTATGGGGTCTTTAGTGGAGATTAGAGCAAAAATAATTAAACTCAAAAGGATTACAGAATCCATGCAGAGCCAAATACCTTCCTTAGCCAGGGGCATCCAAACTGTAGTTAGAGCTTGCTTGTCCAAGTCACTATTACAGCTAACAAAAATGGAAATATTTTTGGTCTAGGAGCTTTAAAAGGAAAGTCGACAGCTGAGAGACAAAAGATATTAATTCTGAGACTAGTTTTTGGCAGGACTGGGAAGACTACTGAGATTGCCTGAAAAGTCTCTGGAAGTTCGGCACTGTCCTAGCAACCGTGAGAATGACATTAAAGAGAGCAGATACAGACCCTGTCCAGACCACAAACCCCACATGTACCGATCTCCAGGTCCACTGGGCTCTTTTAAAACAGCTGACATTATTTTCCAGCTTTTTAAATTATCCCAGCTTTTCTGAGCTGACATAAATCTAGACAGTGAGCTAAGCCTGGAGACAGGAGAAACATATCCAGCTCTTCAATTCCCTGCTGAATGCTGTGATGGGACTTGAACTGGCAAGAGGTTTGAAATGAAGCTGCTCCAGACTTTTTGTGAAGCCAGCATACCAGAAGACCTCCAATCCCTAAAGCATTTTTTATTACAGAACAAAATAATGAACTAAACATTAAAGTCAGTAAACAGGAGAAAACTCAGAATGTCTGGATGAGACTGCTCGAGTAAAAGGCTTTAAAGCAGAGCTCCTTGGTGTCCTTGCAGGTTGGGGCATGTCCTCCAGCCCTGATCCTTGGAGGTCTCTTGAGCCGTGCTGGCTCATGTCGTCCCCACTGATGCTCACCGCTGTTTTCATTCAGGAACCTCTGGGACCTTACTTTGCTGCAGATGTGCTCATTGCCCCTCATTGAGCTTCTAGCCCCCAGCTGCAGGCCTCTTGTGCACCCCTTCCAGCAGCTGCCTGGGGGCAGCTAGCAACAGGGACCCCTACCCTGTGTCCTGGCCATTGGCTGTGGTGGGGTGGCTGTCACAACAAAACAGAGGCTCACGTCTGCTCCCACGTTAGGAGACCTCTCACTTTGCTTCTGTCTGATTCAGGGCTGCAGCAGGGCGATGTGGAGGAGGGTTTAGCTCTATCTGCTTCACCAATTTCTGCTTCTTGTTCAAGCAGCTTGCATACCTGTAAAATAGCTTGTGTGGGGAAAAGCGGGCACGTCCCTTGCTGGCTACTCCTGTTACAGATCCTCTGGCAACCAGATGATTTTGCACACATGTAGTGCTGACAGGGAGATGGAAAAACATGGTTGCTGGTACTCCTGGTATCTGCAGCCCCTGGTCACTGTTGCTTTTGCTCCCAGTACCCTGTACCCCCATCACAGCTTCCCCAGTGGGCAGAGAGCCAGGGCCAGCAGGCAGGGATGGGTTGCTGGTGGCTCCTGCCTGGTGCTGATGTCCCCTCTCTGGGTTGCAGTCCACGCTGCCTTTAGCAGCAAGTGGGCAGAAGTCAGTTTCTCAGCATTAAGCCTCAAATCCCAGATCCAACGCATGCTTAATATAACAGAAAAAGCAGCGGAGAAGGGTATAGACTAATCCCCATCCTTCGGAAAAATTACTAGGCGACATCCATCTCTTCTGGGGAGCCACAGATTGAAGAAAAGTGATTCTTGAGACATTTCCTTTCTTCCACTAGGAAAACAGTATGGAAGAAGGGAGCTCTGTGCCTTTTATATGCAACAGTAGAGCTCTGCAGTTCTCACCCTGAAATCAAGAGAGAACATCAAATTCATCTTCTGATTTTATTTGTATTAGTCATAGTCAGATGAAGCTGGAGGAGGCAAAGGAGAAAAAAAGCAGGACTGGCTTTAATCTCAGCAGGGAGACTGCTAGTGGAATATAAAATTCACCAGGGTCCAGGCTTTATGCTCATGCCTGTTTAGTAAATTGATAGAAAGTGGAACAGCATGGAGAGGAAACACAGAAAAAGAGGAGCCCCAGAGTACCAGGTGAGATAGGAAACTCTGGGCTATGTCCAATCAAGCAGACACAGATTTGCATGCCAGAGCCCCACATCCCAGGAGATGGGATGTCCCTGTGCTGCAGCGGCTGGGACAAGAGTGAAAGACTTCGTGGGTGGGAGAGAATTACGTGTGCTCAGACAGCGCCCGAGCAGGCAACATGGAAACACAGAGGGGAAAGGAAATGCCCAGTTTGAGATATGAGAGGTGTCACGCAGCCCTACAGAGCGCATACCTGGTACAAAACATCAGATACCTACCAGGCACTGCTGGCAACATGAGTTCAAACAGCTCCCAAACGGGACTTTAGGGAAGCAAATTTTGGCCTTTGGATCTGAAGCAGCCACGGGGGACTGTACTCTAGCTGTGAGGGTGCAGAAAGGTACCATCTCCAGCTGTAGCTCCAGTTCATCTCAGAAGGGTCTCTGTGAAAAGATGCATAAGAGAAAACCACCCCGTCAGCCCAGCTGACTGCCGGTGGAGGCTTACATCCCATACCCCAAATTACAGCTCTGTGCTCTTCTGTCAGACAGTGACAACTGAGGAAGATAAATACAATGTGTATTCCTCTGGCCTCCAAGTGCCTGTGTGCTGCATTGAGCAACCTTGGTTCAGCTCCTGAGAGTTTTTTAGTACAGACAGTTCAAAAGCCAGAATTGAATTAAATCCACTGTAACAAGTAAAAACACTTCAAGAATTTGGTCTGGTGACATTAATGAATGGCTGAAGAATATGTGTCTTGGAAGACATCTCAGGATTACCTGAAGGAGGATTAGTTCGTTCCACAGCTCATGCACATCAATCATTTAGCTCCTCATGGATCCCTTAGCAAAGTAATTTTCATGACCCTTCATTTCTACTTTCTGTATGAACTTATTATCACAACAGAATACTACTTTAATTCCAGGCATTATCCAGAGCAATCCCCTAAAAGGGGGATTTGCATATTTGCATCTTTTCAGTATTTCAAAGATGTTTGAAAGCTTTGTATTGTTTTTAAATATAAAAGGTTCAGTATAAACATACAGCAAGTATTTACCATGTCATTTGGACTCAGTTTGGTACATTGGGCCTTCACAGCACAGCTCAGGGCTGCCTGAGGCCACCATCCTTCCTAACACTTGAAGAGGAATGAGACCGTGCTGCTCTACAAGGAAACTCAGTATTGACTGAGAAATCCAATGTCTTTAAGAAAAAGGAAACCTGTATGTATCATCACAGCAAAGAGACTTCAGATTCATTTCATCCTTTCCTTTTACTGATTCTACATCAAAGTCAGCTGGTTTTGCACGTAATTCAATGGACTTATTCCTAGACTCTGGAGATGTGTGGACCTCAATCAAACCCTTCAGCTCCAAGGGTTGTATGAACAATTTCTTCCTTAAGGGAGGGTTGGTTCTAGATCTAGTGATGACAGTGGGAGAGTCTAGCTTATGGACTGCGGTTTCATCTGCAGAATAGGTCATCGTTCGTGTTGGCTTACATGTGTTATGGGCTAAACCTTGTACAAATACATAGACACTATTTACACCAGGATGGAGAGCAGAGGCTGAATGTCAGATCTTGTTTCTGCCTTTTCCTTGGTAATGCTGATATGATACAAATAAGAATATTAATTAAAATATGTGTAGTTTATGCACTGCTAGCACACTGCCATTACTGTCACATCAAAGCTATAACTCTGCTAAAATGAACTGCAGTGATGAATTAATTAACTTCTGCTATGTGAAGAACTGGGAATCACATCTGTGCAGGATGTTTATGATACAAAGAAGGATTTGAGGAGTTTGGGACTAATTACCACATCCTAACAATGACATTTAAGAGAGAGGCAACCCCGTCATTTTCCACAGGCTCAGTTGCGCGCCTCCTTCTTGCACCTGCGCAGGGCAGTGAGCAGGCACTACAAGCAAAGGGAGCAGTGGAGGCAGACACGAAGGAGCAAGAACTAGTGGAGCTTCAACTTAGCATCCCCAAAACTTCAGCCGATGCAGCTGAGAGAGTGGAAGCAGGTAATAAACTGACCCAGAAAAATAGGTGGTGGCAACCCTGTTCCTCCCCCCAGGAGCAATAGGGAGCAGGAACTGAATTGTGACTTTCATTGGCAATTTGATCTTTGCTATGTTCCCGAGGCAGTGAGACCATGCCCTGCCCCTCACCTTAGTGTGGATTGCAAAGTCAGTGCTAAAGGAGATAACCAGCTGTAGGTCTTTCAGAGAGCCTGAATTTAATCCCCCCAGTGAGAGCATTCAGTTATGTATTTAGAAAGGAAAAAGGTTTCTACATGGTATAAATCCTTGCTTGATAATCCCAAAGCTAATGGGGAAGGCATTCGGTAGTAAACTACAGTCCTTGGACAAAGACATCTGTAACCAGACCGGAGCTCTATGATTAAACTCAAATTCACAGATTGGTTACATGCAGCTAATTTTATTCACTGAGAATACATGACCCCCCTAAGCGGATGTTTAAATTAAATAAGAATATTGATGACAAATGTTCAAAATGTAAGACAGATGCCTGCAACTTTTGGCATGAAATTTGGAACTGCCAAGAGGTTTGGGAATACTACTCTGGGGTCATTAGGAATTTGGATATCCAAAATGTTCCCCAGCTGCTGATCTCTTCAGAGGTTGCTATACTTGGTCCTGGAAAAATATAAAATCAGTGCAGTAAGTGATGCCATATACATTGCTGGGCTGGTAGAATGCATAAGCAATTGAAGAAACTTTCCCTCTTTTCTGGGAAAAATGCACTAAAGAGAAGGCTGCTGATCTAAGTCTGGGCTTAAAAAAACAGTGTAATTAAAAAAAGAAACAACCAAACCTGGTTCTTTAACAAATTGACGTTTGAACTGTCTGGATCTGGTCTTTCTCGCTGTTTCTGAGCCCAGGCGTGACCACTGGGAGCTCAGTTGCGCGTTGTGTTGTTGTTTCCCATGGGTGCATACAGACCTCGTCTGCTACAGTCAACATCACCACTGCACCACTGCCGCCTGCCCCTCGCTGCTCAGCTGGTATCTACGGGAGGCTCTTTCTCAGGTAAGTAAATGGAATGGAAACAGAAAGAAAAGAGGATGAAGGTTTAGTGTTTACCCCACAACAGACATGAGGTAGAAATCCTCAGGGTATGTGTGTGTGTCTGATCTGACGCCCAGGAAGTTAAGGGAAAGAATCTCATGTTATTTTAATTAGCTTCACACTAGATTCATTATTGCAATGCTATAAATAAAGTAGAGACACTTTGCATGGATCAGACATCAGACCAAAATTGGGAATAGACTCTATGTTTCCTGACTACTCCTAACCACCAGACAATACAGTTTTTCCAGTGCTGAGTTCCATAGCTCCTTCACCTAGGGATTTGATGGGAGCTCCAGAGTTTCCTTAACCATGCCAAGCTGCTATAGGTGGGGCCTTCAATCACAACCCAACGTGTACCACTGCTTGCCTAACTGACCTGGGAAAAATCTTGCTTCAATTTATACAGTTATGCGATCCGGCTCCACTAGAGCTAGGAATTCTAGAAGAACATTGAGGTGTTTGATGTCTCATTTTCCTGCCAACAGCAAGAACAATTTATCCACTCATAACTGTTTCATAGCTAGACTGATAACTGGGAACAAAAAAGGTGTGTGTTACTAATAGTGTGTTTTTCCTAAGGTTGTATGAATACAGGCCAGAATTACAGAAAAAAAAACTTTGAATTTAATTTAAAAAAAAAAAAAAAAGGCAAAATGCCTCTTCTCTAAACTACTAGGAAGTTTAGTTTTCCACAATGGCCACTGGCAGCTTTCTCAGCAATTCATTTTAATAGTACACACTTTCTGGCAATAAAAAGGAGATAGCAACTAATATAATTAAGTCTGCAAAACAACCTCTAAACTGAAATGTGTCTCCCAACCGAACAAGCATAGGATTGTTCATTACAGTGCTCTCCAGGAATAACAAAAACAATTCCCAAAAATGCATTATTAATGGACATTCCCAGAATTAATGATAAAACAAACCAGATGTTCTCTTACATTTGTCTCATAAATGCAAAGTCAATATGCCAAACCAAAAACCCATCTTTGGAAAGCTATAGGCTATTTATGAAGGTACTTTAACTGTATTTCCCTTTACTATAACAGACAGAATTCCTTATCTATAGTCTAAGACAACCTAGTTACGATTTTATGTCTATTAATGAAAAAAAGGCTCCTGCCCAAGAGGAAATGCAGGTGAAACGTATGATTTTACATAGCCTGCATTTACTATAGAGCTGTCCATTTCAAATTAGACACATTTTTTTGTAAAACAGAAAAATACAATATTCTTACATGAAGAACACTCCAGTCACAGACACAACTCCCTACTATAACAAAGCTGCTTAAAATATGGCTTAAGACTAAAAAACCCTTCACCAAATAAGTTTTAACTATATTAGTAGGTAATAGCTTGATATTTATCCTTTAATGAACACGATTACTCATATGGAATGGATTTTATTCCCCTGAGTAAAGGCTGAAAAAGTCCACTGAAGCTGATAGAAAGCAAATATGACTGATAAAGAAAAGTACAAAGCAAATTATACATATGCTAATACCTTAATGTAATAATATCAAACATGGTGGGCCATCTGGTGTAAATCATCATAGCTCTATTCACTAAGGACATGAAGTCAATGGACCTGGAGCAATTTGCATCAGCTGAGGACTTGGATTGGTATACAATATTTCTTAAGAGAACTTTTTTAAGAAAACCATTATTAAGAAAAATCTCTATTGAAAAGTTACAAGTGTGTGTTAGGAGTAAAGAGTGAACGGTAATCAACCACATGGGCTGATAGCAGAAATTTAGTATCTTTAATTAATAACATTACAAGAACATAAAAGATTTGCAAGCAAACATTAGGTTCTTATTTTATATAAATACTTGAGTCTGCTGTTATTTTTAATTATCGAACAGTGAGTGTTTTTTGTTTTTGTTGCTACCACTTTCAGCTGCCAAATGACATACAGAAGGAAATGGGAGCATTTATGCCGAAGGATGCTGTAATGACAGGCTCCGCTGCAATACCGTGTGCAGAGAGATGCAGAGCCAAAGGCATTGAGGAAAAGGTAGAGGTAATTTTTTGCTTTGTGAACTTCATTAACATGATACAGGTTGCCAGGTTTTTTTCAGCACCATCATTCTAATCTCTGTAATGATCACCAGATATTGCCAAGATCTTGTCCAAACATTCAGAGACTAAAATCCTTTGGACCTCTTGCAAAGCAGCAATGCTGTGAGGTGTCATCTGCCCTCCTGCTCCACCTGGCTGGGGCACTGTGGCCTCTGCACTGATCCCCAGATAGCCAGTCTAAGTAACACTGCAAGTTCTCCTTATCATTATTGTTCCTCCACTTGGCAGGTTCATGACATGAACTGCTAGTTCAAGCCTTTCATCAGTCCTGGATTACACTGCACAACACTGGATTGCACCCTAGCAGAGGTAAACAGTCTTCCTGACCTTGCAGGACCAGGTATGACCATCTCCATAAGCTCCACTTTGCAGGTTTGGAGAGCTGAACAGTTCTGAGCCCCAGAACAGCTCCAACACATGCTTTTCACTGAGGGCTGAACACTGCACAGCCCACTTTGGGGTCTCAGCACAAGGAGGGTCCAGATACACCATATCTCCTTCCCAGACCACAGCCATCTTTCCTTCCAGCAGAGTCGGTGCAGGAAAGGCACAGGTACATGCTTGGGTCTTACCCAGATAAGGAGATGAGACGCTGCCAGAAAGCATGCCTGAACCTAGACATGCAGGTATCCCACATTATGTCCCATGTAAGCACGGTCTATCGCTCCTCAGACACCCAGTCTCTCCATTGCAGGCCAAATGGTGACTTCAGGAATAGCAGGTCCTGCTAACTGACCTCCCTCCAAACCTGAGGCTGGGGTCAGCTGGCAGCCTGTCAGTTGTGGGATGCAGCTGGGGCAGAGAGCCCTGTGGAGGAGCCACTTGTTTTCCTTCTGCCCTGCTTCATCAGCCATGAGGCCCACACCAAGTGCTGGGCCTGCTCGTTTCCCAAAACACTGACCAGGTGAGGCTGAGACACCTCTGGGACTCCCTGAACCCTTTGCAACTCTGCTCTTAGGGACAACAGAAAAATCAACTGCAAGACTAATGTTCAGTTGTGCAGGTGATGAAGTCCTCTTGAACCCCATTGTCCCAAGCTGTCTTAAGGTCACAGTCCCTGCAACTCCCAAGTGAATCAAGAACAGCAGCTTTCCTGACAGGCGGGTCATCTTCAGCCTTCCTCTCCTGAATGCCGCAGAGTGCTGTAGATACTCAGAACAAATACAGACATGGCCTTTATTCATACGAGTGGGAAAAATGATGGGAAGATATTAGTCCCTACATCTCCAACAGGAGCTCAGAGACTGAAGTGAGAAACATGGGAAAAGCTGCTAAACAGAGCAGAGCAATCAAAAGTATGTCCCATCTTGGTTTGTATACTTAGGATCAGTCAAGAAAAACAGAAAGCAGAGGTGGATGCACTTCTTAGATATTAGTAGATACATATTAAATGAAAACATTAAATAATAAATAAAAGCAATTTAACTAAAAGAAAGAAATAATAAAATCGTGTTTCTCCATTTCACAGCTACTGATTATTGTTTGGTCATCAAAGGCTGGAAGAACCTGTGACAATCACCTTGTCCAAACTCTTGCTCAAAGCAGAGATTGTGCAGTGGGGAACATCCTTCATGGTTAGGGAGGATGGATTTTTAAAACAGATGAAGAAAATAATAAAATAATACTAGGAGGGTGCATTCTTCAGTCCTACAGAAGGCCACAGGAAAAGAACTTGGTATTGGTTTTGCAAATAGTCCATTTAACTTCTATTAATCACCCGTTTTCCAGTGATTTTACATTCCACTTTTCATCCATTAGCAATTTTGTTAGGGAAATCATGCAAAATATATTCAAATATTGTTTGGGGAACGCTGTTTGCAGAAAACATTAAAGCAATTAATTTTGACCAGCCTAACTGGCCAAATTAGCAGAAAGCACACTTCTAAATCAAATGGAGGAATACAGCTGGAGAACAAAATTTTAACTGATGCTTAATGAAGTGTTAGAAGCTAAGCCTTCAAATTAAAGTCAGTGATAACAAAGTGACACAAAACTTAAATATTCACGAGCTATCCATAGGAGTCAAAAAGAAATTGAACAATGAATACATACAAGGAGTGACTATGTGTGAGGAAAGTGAGACACAAGGGTGCAACACTTGCCAACCCTTGGACCTAATATACTACAGTCCTAAAACAGCCCCAGTGAGTGTTGTAGGTTATTTACACAAATTTGCTAAAATCCATTTAGCAAGATCTCTCACAATTTGGGTAGCACAACCACAAAAGAATAATTGTCTTGAGATGACTTTTAATCTGATGCTACTGGATTTCTCTTGTTGCACATATTGAGTACTGATTTTGAAAAGCCCTTATTCTTACTTGCATGATACTATAATTCAGAGGGGCTTCAAAAACGTTTTTGGTGCATTTCCTAGTGGCACCAAGAACATACAGCGCTTTGCAATTGCCTCTACATTAATGAGGTCAGACACGTAACTGGTACATGAAATAATGACAGGCAAGTGAAAAACTTCTTTCTTTTTACACCACTGCATTTTTTTAAAAGGCAGCTTTGGAAATAAGTCAGCTTTCCTGACTTTTAAATGGGTGGCAGTATCATCCCTACCAAAAATGTATTTATAAGTACAATGCCCAGGGAACAGTTTGCAGTGTTTCAATATTACTGATGTACATGGGATCTGACCTTAGGGAACCTTGTGTAAGTACGGGATAACCCAGGGATGAATCAGGACCTGCATGTACCAGGACGCAGATCATCAGGCCCATCACGTGCAGTCTGCCAGGATGACAGGTATAGCAGGAGAATAAGCTTATATTAAAACACATTAATGTATTTTTCATGCTGTAATGGCCCAGTTCTCGTTCTCTCAGTTGCATCCCGTGCAAAGTCTCTCTCTGATTCTTTCTCTCGTTCGCTGACATTACTTCAGTGTTTTTACATGAATCCCCCGGGCCTAGAGATAATTAAGAACAAATTATTTGGCAAAAGCCCAACATCTGTAATTAGATCTATTAAAGCTTAAAATGTCTCAATTAGTCTTTATTGAAAAACATGCAGTCAAAACACTTTTAAGCAAAGAAATTTATTGTTCCCCTCAAAACTTTGTGAAGTATTTACCACAAAGTACCATCAACAAGAGGCGCACTGAAGCCTTCTGCTAAACCTTCAATAAGAAAGAATATCTCCTCCGGAGAAAGAGAGGAGCAGCAGATAAACTTCAGAGGAGGAGAAAATCCCGTCATAGCAGCAGCGGCGGCAGCAGCCGCTCGGTTTCGGCGGGAACGCACAGGCCCTAATCTAACCCATATGACAAATGAGCTTCTGTGCACCGCTGCGCGCTCGCCTCCGATATCTACCCGGTGTCTATTAATTTTAAGATAAAGCAACACATGTAATATTTGGTTTTTATGTGTCATTGCTGTCTGTCATTTACAGGTACAGGGAATGGCAGAACTAAGTAACGAGTTGTTACTTGTCCCACAGGGGCTCCCAGAGGCCTGGCTGGGCCCGCCCTCCACCCACCCAGGATCCCTTGCCCATTGCCTGCGCACCCCGCACCCTGCGCCGCCCGCCCCTTCGCAGCGCGGCCGAGGCGGGAAGGGGCCTCCGGAGGTCCCCTGGCCCAAGCCCCCTGCTCAAGCAGGGCCACCCAGAGCCGGCTGGCCGGCACCGCCAGCCCGGGCTGCCGCGGGGGCACAGCCGGGTGAGGGTACGAGCCGTCACTGGCAACATTTGCTGTCATGTTTTGGGTTGCTGTGTGGCAACCGGAGAAATTATAGGCACTGGTTCACATCTGGCTGTTTTTGTGGCAAAGATTTTATGACCAGAGTTAACATTTTCTGATTGCAGCCTGCTGGCTTATTTTTAATAAACATGAAGTTTGAAAACATTTTGGTTCCAAGGTTAGCTGTTGCTATTGCCTGTAAAGCAGAGGCGTGACATTTTTTGTGTGTGACCTTGTGACATTTTCTCGCCCTTGGCGTAACCCCCTCCCTCTGGTCACGGCTGAGCAGAGCTGGGGTAAGCTGGAGGCGTTTTTCCCTCTTTTAAATAGAGACTAGAAACATATAATTTTTGTATTCCTTTTACAGACTTCCCTATTTTATCACTGCTGCATGTATTTAAAAATAAGTCTCCTGCATAACATTTGTACTGTCCTGTGTATAAGATTTCTCCCCCTCTAAAGTGTCAAAGATAATTCCTCAGTCTCAAGAGTATGAACATATTACACTGCCCTGGACTTTTCAGGCTTGATAAAAATAATCTCCATTCTTATCCAAATGTTTCAGAGCTCTGTCAGCAAACAAAGAGTAAATCTTTACAGCCCCCAGCATCCAGCCCCAAGGTAATAACCGAAGTTACATCTGTACCTAAAGTGGCAGAGCATCAGGATCAACATATTTATGGGGCTTTCCCTGGATCTTCCTCCAGCCGTTTGCAGACTTCCACCTGAAAGGTTGTCCCTGTGGCTGGAACCAAGGAGCGGTAACAGCTCGGAGGACACCTGCACCCCACAGCCCCTGGAAGGAGGACATGTTCCCTCCCCACGTCTGCCCCATGCCTGCGACACGCTGCTCACACAGGAGGGCTGGGCAGGGCAGCCTGAGCTCCTAAACTGTGGGGAAGTTGCACCGGGGCTGGTCTGTGGCTCCCAGGTGAAACCAAGCTGTGGCAGGAGGTGCCAGTGCAAGGGTACGTGAACGGTGGTATGCGGACTCTATCTCAGGTTTCTACAGTTGCTCTTCTCTCTGCCTTACCCTCATTCTCGTTAGCGCCAGGCACAGGCAGCAACTGAGCGTCTGTCAGGCAGATTGTGCTTATGGCGCATTCCTGAACAACTTCAAACACCATTTCCAAGCATGTGCAAGAGCTTCTACGCCATACTCCCGGCTGTTGCTGTAACGCCCTAGGTGGGCTGCTCAGGGTCTTTCTGCAGGTGTTTGGAAACAGAGCATATTCAAAGAAACATCTACATCTGATTATTACTGCTTCTCTCTCCTTCTTGTCTGATGCCAAAAGGGAAAGAATGCAAAGATTAAAATATAGGAATTATGTTTATAATATCAAGGCATGTTCATGCAACAATTCAGTCAAGCCTGGGATCTGTTGCACGTCAAAATTCAATAACGTGTATGTTTGCAAAGCAACACTAGACTTAGAGAAGACAGATGATCAATGTAGATGGACACTAAAAAAAATGATAAGGGTTAAAGAAAGGTAAGGGTTAAAATTACATGTCAGTTTAGTGGCTGGGGATATTATTTACAACTTTGGAGAAAAATTTTTATTTATCATTTTAGGCATCTTAAAGCTAGTAGTTTATGATGCAGAACTCCAGAACGGAAAGTGATTACCTGTAACGTGTTAATCTGGATGAGGAATTTTGCAGTATCCATAATTAAGGAGAGTGACAGCATGCTAAATACTAGCTAACTAACCTCTGGCAGGGAAGCCTGCTCCTGGAACCTGGGGAACCCAGTGGTGATCCATCTCCTACGCACTTTTAAAGCAATAATAGAAAGGCTTTAACTTTTGCAGATTCTTGTCATGAAATCTCACACTACAAAAATGCTTCCCGCAGCCCGCCTTGCACTAACAAAAATCACATTTGTCAGTGCTTTGGAATGGGAATTAGAATGACAGTGACCAGAAAGAAAGCATTTGAATATACAAAAAAGTTGTATTTGAATAAATCACTAAGGAAAAATGTGATCTTCAGCAGTAGCAAAGACTGACCTAAATATTCTCTTCTAGAAGCAAAAAGAGGTGCTTTGTAAGACTTCATCAAACATGCTTCATGGCAAGCTGGCTTTGACTGTGCGATTCAAATTCATGCAGATGAGATTCAGTTGTCATTAACTGAGCTGTAGCTTGATTTGACTGGTCTTTGGGTTCAGCAGGTCATCTGCACAGTGACCTAGTACCCAGCGGGCAGACACCCCGACTCCTCCTGCAATCGGAGGCTGAGCTGGAATAAACCAGCACGGGTCTTGGTCCTGAAACTGGAAGAGGAACCTTAATTCACTCTGCAGATGATAAATGTTCTCCCCAGGCTGAGCAAGTAGTGGATAAAACTCTAAGGTCTAAACATCAAGTTTGTTAGATGCTTTTGTCATCTGTGAAGACCGTATGTGGTGTGAGGGCTAAGGATGTAAATGTGCCTGGGCGTGCTCTCTGGCACTGAGGCCAGCACGCGCTGGCAGTCCCACCCGCACCATCAACCTCCCACACCCTCACCCCAACAACACGGGCTGCATCTAGGCTGTGCACTGGGGGCAATACCCAGCCTGTGACAACCCCTAACCTGTGCCAGCTGAAGGGACCCCTTCAAAATTTCCTGAGGCAGGGAGGACCCTGCCCACTGCCTAGTTTACTTTCATAGAGGTGAACTATATGCACACAGTACGCTGCTCCAAAAATGCAGTATGCTTCACCTTTGCAGGCGATGGTGGCGTGCACACAGGCACTCAGTGCTGAGCAGCCGAACCGTCCTTGCTCACTTGTCAGCTCCCTCGCAGACGTACCCGGGGTCAGGGCAAACGAAGGCAGGAGTTAAGCCAGCATTACATCAAGACTCAGCATCACACCATGGCCTGGGTGCCTGTGTGCTCCGCCTAAGCCGATGAGTGTAACTTGAGTAAGGGATGTAAAGTATCATTTCAAAATGCGGGTGTCAGAAAACACAGGGCTAGCCAAGGAGCAGCAGAGGGGAGGTGCATCACCTCCGCTGCTTCCTCCTCGGTTCTGTGCTCTGTCTCTGGCGGGACCTGATTCAGCAACACTCGATACATCTCTATGGGGAAATCAAACTGGGTCAGGAACCAGGCTCAAGCACCAGCACAGAGTTGTCCAGTCACTACAGTTATTAGGCTGCATCCCCCCCAGGCAGCAGTTGCCCAGGCAATGCCCAGGCACACTGCAGGGGCAGCACCCACCGAGGACTTTTCCCAGTAGGCAGCAGTCTGGGGGATGAAAGGAGTTGAGCTGCACGGGCACAACCCAGGCCATGGCGATTTACGGGTGCCAGCCAAGGATGCGAGCGCACCATGGGGATGGGAGTGCGATGTGCAGGGCACTGTTAGCGAGAGAGGCAGCATTACAGCCCCATAACCCTCCTGCCTCTGAGCCTCTTGCGAGTCTGGCCCAAAGAAGAGAAAATGTTCATCTCAATATTTACAAGGAAGCAAACAAAATGTCTTCAACTTTTTAATGCACTTCAACTTGGCTTTGTTAGTGTTTTGTGTGGTGCTGGCACAAGGTATGTTTTTACAAAGAAATATTATTTTAGAAAATAGCAACAACCCTACCCTAATTAGTCATCTTACATTTATTAAAGCCACTTTCTGAATAAATTGAATTTTAAGCATGATAGAATGTCAGACTTCAGGGGAAAAAAAGTTTAAATGAACAAAATACCTTGCAAAACTCAGTGACAACTTTTATGACTCTTTGGGAATGAAAATGACCGAACCTTTTTTTTCCCCTTTTATAAGCCAAAGTTCAAAAATTGGAGCAAGGTCACTTTTAAACAGACACATTCCACCCGATCATCGTTTAGGTGAAACAAAATGTGAAAGTCACCACAGATTTATGCAGTAGCCACCAATGAAATTCTATTCGATATAAATCAATGAAATTGGATCTATTCAGATTGATGGGGATAGGGGTCAGGGAAGCATGCCCATTCCTCAGCAGTCAAAGTGACAGATTGTGTAGGTTTTCCACAAATCTGACGTGGTTTCTTAATTAGAAACATAAAGGAAACGGATACACAAATCCCACTGGTATCCGGTGGAAATGAGAGGAGAATGCCAAATGATAAACCAATATTTATAGGGGATTGTTTCCAAGAATTTATTACATTGCTTTTCCATTTAATTACCTTGAACTGGTCCTATAGAAATACTATAAAGAATATAAATGTGCTCTTCTTTTAACAAAATAGCAAATTCCTGTTTAAAATGAGCTAATTAGTCTTACTAAATACATTTGAGATCTGCTGTGAAATCCCAAGGCTTAGTCTGCTTACAGCATAATCACCTTAGCTGACATCTCTCAATGGAAAAGTCTAACCTTTATGGGGCACTGGGAAAGACGATCTCATATATTATTCCAACATTTACAAATCTCTAAGGCAGCTGTATCCATTTTTAGAATAAAATCATACATATTGTATGATTTGTGGTTCATTATTTGCATTGAAGAAATTAATTGTGTGTTTGTAAAAGAAGGAGGCAAGCAGCAAGAAAACTGCCACAAAGATCACCTTGATTTTTTTCAATGTCTTTTTAGGTAACTTTTTCTAAAAGAAATTTTTAGGGAGAGACTGGCTTTAGATTTTTTTTTTTTTTTTTCTAGCAGCGTTCAAAATTAAACAGGGGCAAATATGTACCATTTCCTCTCAGTCATATCCTTGAACCAGATTCTGTTTTGATTTTAACTTAAAAAAAGCCATCTTCGGAAATTACTGGAATCAACACCTACTTTGAAATCAGAAATCGTACTCAGGAGCTACTATTCCAGACCAATAAAAGTGTAACAGTACACATGCAAACAGACAAACACTGTGAGGCAGCAGAAGATAGGGTATATTTCCTGCAGAAAGCAGTAGGGTCAGGCATTTTTCCAAGTACTATTATTTTTAAAAAATACTCTGTACTACAATAACACCTAAGAGTTTTATTCCTACATCTGCCTCATTTAAAAAATGTATCATCCCTCCTCCAGAAGAATTTAAACCCAAATTCACAAAAAACATTGGGTTTCATATGTCCTATTAAAATTCATAGGTCTGACAAGCTTAAACATATTTGCAAACCTCTGCTTTTCAATCAAATTTAAACAAAAGGAATGGATAGATATAGATTGGCAAGACAGTATAAATGAATGTGAGCTATCAATAGTCAGTGACACTTCATATTTGTCTGGTTTTCCACAGGCAGCAGGTAAAATGAAGATCTGCATATGGCTGTAAGGAATAGGGATGGGGACAGAGGTCCTGCCCACTCTGCGGGACAGCGAGGGAGAAGCTTGGCAGTGTCTGTCTGAAAAATCTACCAAGCGGGTAATGGAAGCTGGAGTCAATTCTTTATAATGAATGACGGGCAAGATGAAGATAAAGTTTTGAAAGGTTTTAAGAACTGAGAAAAAGGAGCTTATTTTTGAAATTATAAAGAGGGAGCCAGGGAAGGACTGAAAAGAGAAGTGTCATGGTCAAAGCAACAAGGCAGAAAGATGACCCATGCAGCAATATACTCGATGGAAGCGAAGGGTAAGACTGCATTTATCAAAACTAGAAAAAGTGTGTAGATATGAGCCGATGAAAGCTACAGGGTAAGCGTTAGCTGTGCAGTTAGATAGGAAAGGCCATGTCTTAGATACGCTAGGTAGACTTCAAGCCTTTTTTCTCCCCACAACCTCACTCCTGTTTCCAGGTGTGAAAATTTTGAAAGATGTGGGAAGGTGATTTGTTGGTTAGGTGGAGGACAGACACGTGGTGCTGCTATCTGTAGGAATGATGATGGAGTGGAGGATTAGAAGCTGGGAAACTGGTATGCCACTTCCTAGTATAAAGGGAACTAGGTATCTATCTCAGCTACATATGGACCCTCAGTGAACAGAACTGGGTTACAACCAGAGAATAATTTTTTGTCCCCCTTCACCAGATGCACACTTATTTGTTGGTATTTTACTACCTAAAATGTGCCAGACTGTTTTCTGGCTTTGCACAGCACAGCTCATGTCTATGCAGTTGTACCCTCCCTCTCTCTCCTCCGAGAGGGTGCGCTTGTCCAAGGAACAGTTCCTTGGCTGTCCTCTTCCCCAGACTGTTGGGGATGCCCTTTCCATGGGCATCCTTCCGTGGAGAAACGATGGTTGTCACAGCCCAAACCATGCTAGAAAGTGTGCTACCAGTTATGCCGTACAACTGACTGCACAGCAGTGCCGTGTCTTGTTTAGTTTACTAGCAAAGACTAATTTAGTCTACCAGACTAGTGCTACTTTACTAGAGCCAACCTGAAAGCATCCCTATTGCTGGGGGGAGCGGAGAGGGTAGAAGGAAATGTGTAGTGGATGGAGTTTGCAAAAGAAACCTCCTGAACAAATCCCAAGCTTAACTAACTGACATAATCTCAAGAAACAACGTTACAAAAAGCTTCCTCTGCTGCATATTTACTACTAGTTGGAAAAATTCTGGAAGGGGCAATTTTCTGCATTAAGCTGTGGGCCTGGCTTTCCACCCACTACAGGCTGTGGGGCTGATCGGACCCACTTTACCTGTTATATATAGCACTTCATACGTATTAATCAATCACCCTCGTGCTAGGGAGATGCGAGCAAGCCCACCGCCCCTGTTTTACTGGGAAAATAAGGGCCGGATTGTTTCATGAAGCTGTATGCTCATTGCAAAAGTCACACCTTAAGGCTCTCCTGATTATTAGTATTTATTATCTGTACCGTGGTCCAGCCTATGCACCCCGAGCCTCAGTGCATGAGGTGCTATATACAAAAGCAGAACAAAAAGATATTCCCATGCTCCAATGAGCTTATTTTGATCTGGCTGCTTAGCAATATTGAAATGTTTTGTTGAATATTAAGATTGAATAAACAGACAAGGTATGTGGCATGTACTCAAATATTTTTTAATGAAAATTTCTAACCCAAATGACCCTTGAAAGGTAGAAGCTGTCATTCTGAGAAATGCATAGGGGCAGGCGTCATCTTTTACGATGCAGAATCTGACACACTTTCAAAGTGCTGGCACCAAAAGTAAGAGAGACTTGGGGACAATTTTTGGCGTAAACATTAAGGAAAACTGCCTAAACACTGGAAGAAACTGAAAAGTTTACACCTTTTTGAGAATTTAATCTATGGTGCTTCAGGGTATTTTCCTTTAGAATAAGTATTCTGTCTTATATGGCACTGAACAGCACAAACAGCAGAGGATACCAATTTTGAGAAAGAAAATAAGCCTCATGACACAAATCCTGCTCACCACACTTAAGCAAACATTCTTCATATTGAATCCAATAGGGCAAATTATGAAAAGTAGAGAAGAGAATTTGGTCCATTATGTGGCTATCAGATTTAAATTACACCAATAACTGAGATGCATGGAGTATCAGTGACAGGAATACTGGACCCAGAGTGTATGATTACTCAATTACTCCAATGTCTGTTGGATGCTTAAAGGCTAAAACAATTTTGGGTTCCTTCCAGTCAGTGCATATCACTGTCAGCTCTTCAGATAGTTTACCTTTCCCAAGAAGCTTTTGCTTACCTTATCACCTTCCCAGATCTGCTGCCTGCATTCTCCAATTACTGCACTTAACTGCAAGCCACGTTACATATACTTTACACTTCATCTTTATCTGTTCCATTTCGGTGATGTGATATTAGGCAAACATCTTAAACTTACAGCACTGGGCTTTAAGTCACTGACATCTTAGATTTATTTCCCCCACAGCTTTCAGTTTTAGCAGGAGCTCAAATGGAGCACTGAGAAAACGGAGCAGGGAGCCGTAGCCACAAATATGGAGAGAGTTTGGCAAATGAAAGTATTCTTAAAATGCAAGGCAAAAAGGGGCAAAAATCTGCAGTACTCTTTAGTTCTGACTCATGAAGGAGATCACAAAATTGAAAGTTGAAAAGGAAGCTGAAACAGAAGATAATCTAAATCAAAAAGGAGAAACATGTGAAGCAAGGGGTCTAATTAACTCAAGTTAAAAGAAATCTATAAAAGAGAATACCTTAGCTGGAAATATTTCTTATTACTCTTGTTATTTCTGTTTAAAAAATCTTAAAGGAAAACAGCTATTCACAGAGTGAGCCAGAAAGATCTATTTCCTCCATTAAACAGTTTTATCTGATTTAGGTTTACCCTGCAGTACCACTGTTTGAAATGTAATGCATCAGTCAGGGAAATAACAGCCAGCCTGTAGGTTGCTCATAAAAGGAATGCTGTTAATACTTAATATCCAAAATCAAATTTGTTGGTTCATTCTACTTTGACACATGGGTCTTAAACTTGCTCCTGTGTGCGGATAAAATGAATCCATAACCAAGTAGCTTCTGCTTCCATCGATTAAACATTTTGAGCATCAGTCATCACTTCTTACAAATGCTCACTAATATTTTCCTCAGTTTGCTGTTTCTCTGAACATTTTTCTGCTCCAAAACTAAAGGAACAGTTTTGCAATGAAAATAAAAAATTTCATCAAAGTGAGACAAATTTATCACAGCTAATATATGCAGAAAACTCAAATACCAATAAAGGGAAATAGTAAGAAAATAAGCAATGACTACAAAATAAACAAACTATTAAAATGTTTTTCTAATATAGAATCAGAGAATCATAGAATCGTTAAGGTTGGAAAAGACCCTTAAGATCATCAAGTCCAACCGGTAACCTAGCATTGCCAAGTCCACCACTAAACCATGTCCTCAAGCACCACGACTACCCTTCTTTTAAATACCTCCAGGGATGGAGACTCAACCACTTCCCTGGGCAGCCTGTTCCAATGTCTGACCACCCTTTCAGTGAAGACGTTTTTCCTAAGATCCAACCTAAACTTCCCCTGGCGCAGCTTAAGGCCGTTTCCTCTCATCCTATCGCTTGTTACTTGGGAGAAGAGACCAACCCCCACCTCACTACAACCTCCTTTCAGGTAGTTGTAGAGAGTGATAAGGTCTCCCCTCAGCCTCCTCTTCTCCAGACTAAACAACCCCAGCTCCCTCAGCCGCTCCTCATAAGACTTGTGCTCTAGACCCCTCACCAGCTTTGTTGCCCTTCTTTGGACACGCTCCAGCACCTCGATGTCCTTCTTGTAGTGAGGGGCCCAAAACTGAACACAGTACTCGAGGTGCGGCCTCGCCAGTGCCGAATGCAGGGGCACTGTCACCTCCCTGGTCCTGCTGGCCACACTATTCTTGATACAAGCCGGGATGCCATTGGCCCTCTTGGCCACCTGAGCACACTGCTGGCTCATGTTCAAGTGGCTGTCAACCAACACCCCCAGGTCCTTTTCCGCCAGGCAGCTCTCCAGCCACTCCTCCCCAAGCCTGTAGCCTTGCATGGGATTGTTGTGACCCAAGTGCAGGACCTGGCACTTAGCCTTGTTGAATCTCATACAGTTGGCCCCGGCCCAATGATCCAACCTGTCCAGGTACCTCTGCAGGGCCTTCCTGCCCTCCAGCAGATCAACACTTCCACCTGGCTTGGTGTCATCTGCAAACTTACTGACGGTGCACTCAATCCCCTCATCCAGATCATCAGTGAAGATATTGAATAGGACCAGCTCCAACACTGAGCCCTGGGGAACACCACTTGTGATCAGCCGCCAACTGGATTTGACTCCATTCACCACCACTCTCTGGGCTCAGCCGTCCAGCCAGTTTTTAACCCAGCACAGAGTGCGCTTATCCAAGCCATGAGCAGCCAGCTTCTCCAGGAGAATGCTGTGGGAGACAGTGTCAAAGGCCTTAGTAAAGTCCAGGTAGCCAACATCCACAGCCTTCCCCTCATCCACTAAGCGGGTCACCTTGTCACAGAAGGAGACCAGGTTAGTGAAGCAGGACCTCCCTTTCATAAACCCATGCTGGCTGAGCCTGATCCCCCAGTTGTCCCACATGTGCCCCATAATGGCACTCAAGATGATCCGCTCCATGACCTTTCCCAACACCAACGTCAGGCTGACAGGCCTGTAGTTCCCCGGCTCCTCCTTCCGACCCTTCTTGTAGATGGGCGTCACATTTGCTAACTTCCAGTCAACTGGGACCTCCCCAGTTGACCAGGACTGCTGATAAATGATGGAGAGTGCCTTGGCAAGCTCCTCTGCCAGCTCCGTCAGGATCCTCGGGTGGATCCCGTCTGGCCCCAAAGACTTGTGGGCATCCAGGTGGAGGAGCAGGTCGGTGACTGCCACCTCTTCCACAACTGGGACTTCACTCTGCATCCTATCTCCATCTCCCAGCTCAGGGGCCCAAAAACCCTGAGGATGACCAGTCCGACTATTAAAGGCTGAGGCAAAGAAGGCATTAAGTACCTCAGCCTTCCCCTCATCCTTCGCGGCAATGTTTCCCTCCGCATCCAACAAAGGAGGGAGATTCTCCCCAGCTCTCCTTTTGTCGCTGATATATTTGTAGAAACATTTTTTGTTATCTTTAGCAGCAGTGGCCAGTTTAAGTTCTAGGTGGGCCTTCGCCTTTCTAATCTTTTCCCTGCATAACCTCACAACATCCTTGTAGTCCTCCTGAGTCACCTGCCCCTTCTTCCAAAGGCGGTAGGCTCTCCTTTTTTTCCTGAGTTCCAGCCAAAGCTCTCTGTTCAGCCAGGCCGGTCTTCTCCCCCGCCTGCTCGTCTTACTGCACATGGGGACGGCCTGCTCCTGCGCCTTTAAGACTTCCTTCTTGAATAACATCCAGCCTTCCTGGACTCCCTTGCCCTTCAGGACAAAATAATATTTTTTATATTAAAATACAGATGTAATATGAGATAATAATGAACACATTGAAAATGCTGTCTAAATAAAGTGGGGATCTCCGCATAACTTCAAAGTATTTCTAATCCTTATGCTTTCAAGGTAAGGGCTCAGGCGCACAAAGCTATTCAAGGAGGGCTAGAAACCTAAATACCTCTTCAGAGCCAGGCTACAGTTAGAACCAGGTCTCTGAAAGAGACTTTACAGGCACCGAATACACTGACTGAAAACCATCTTTGGGTTACCGACATCTTCTTCAGGGAAGCACGTAAGCATTCACTTGACTGTAAGCAAATGCTTAAATGCTGCTGACTGAAAAAAAACGTGGTTTCTTGAGAGGGTACAATTGGAACTACTGGTTGCTTAGCAGCTCTGTAAATCACATTTTTCCTGGAGGTGACCTTATTTAAAATTAAAGGTATGAGATTTTAAAATATCAAGTCCAAGTCACACACACACCCCACCCATCTGTACGTAAAACTAAATCATATAAATTCATGGAGTGCCTTGCCCAATAAGGCTGTATAAACACACTCCATTATTCACAATTTAAGAAAAAAACCCCTCTCTAGATAGTTATATTAATCATTGATTGGAACTTTGCAGACTTCAGAGCTAGTAACCCAAAACCTGCCTCAAATTAGAAAAAAATGGATGTGGTAGTAGTAAACGTTAAGGTGGAATTCTTCTGATTGAACTATTTATCTGGTAGTGTTTCAGATAATTAAACTGAGCTCTGAGTAATACAAAAGGGTATAGTTATGGTCAGTTTTTATCTTCTAGCACTGCAGGGCTGTTGGGACTTGAAAATTATATGCAGGCAGGTTTGGAATGGGTCCAAGGTAGACCACACCGGACTAAGTAACATCTGGTGTATAGGGCTTAGGTTTTTTAAAAGTGTGTCTGGACAGCTGTAAAATAGAAATGACATACATCTCTGACTAAAGGCTGTACGTAAAGTTGGCAGCAAGTTAATTGTGTGTTATTTGGAAAGGCAGTGTTCTCGCCTGAAAGCTGGGTACAACCTTCCTGGAATATGTGCAAAGACATTCCAGTTACGCTGTAAAGAATTTACATCAAGTGAATGAGAAATACTTGTAAAACCTTCATCTTTGACTAGCATTTCTCCTGCCTCTCTTTCATGTTTAACAGGTTAAAAAAAACCAAACCCAAAACAGTTCTAAGACCATGGGCTGGCCCCAGGACGTTACCGATGCAGACGATAAATAGATGACTTCAGAAACTGTTAACGTGGTATGAAGTGCTGATATATATCAATCTAATCATTGCTGAATTTAAACAGTTATATTTTTTACTCTAAGTTTTCAGATAAGAAAGACTCTTCTGGAAATTATAATGTACAAATAGTGTCTGCCATAAGTTGTCTCCATCCTTTTCTCCATACTAGTGTTTAAACACGACAGGGCTTTCTCCTGTGAATCCATAAAATTGTCTTCCCATAGATTAGAGCATAAGCCGGGGAGAGAGAGATGCTCTCCCACCCCCTGCCCTGGCCATGTGCTGTACAGCGGCGACAGCTGTCAATGGTGGAAGGCAGGCAGCGGCGGCCAAAGTTTATCACCATCTGTTTCTGGCCAACTCCAGTGCCAAAATGCGTATTTGAGCATTTTCTAAAAACAAAAGCAAAACAGATTATAATCACTCTTGGAAACAACAGCTGATGCCCACTTGTGTGTTTATCACCGTCAACCTACTCTCCTTCCCTCTCTCCAAAAGTTTGTCACATTTCCCTGTTGCATGCTGTCTTAAATAGACATGCCCCGGGGACAGGTCACGTATCACGACATATGTCCACAAAGAACCTTTGCGATCCAGCGCCTCTGATCTTTACTGCAATGATACTGTGTAGGCAGGAAAGAGCATCTGACCTGGCATAAGGAAAATTCCCTAAAAAGGTTTCTCCATTTGGAAAGAGGTGGAGGGAAGAGAAAAGATGCATCTAAAAATTAAAGAACTAATGTATTTGACCATAAGTCAGAACTTTTTTTTTAAAAAAAACAAAAAACAAAAAACACAAAAACCCAAAAAATACCCCCAAAAACACCAAACCCAAAAATGACATTTTCATGATTTCAACAAAAACATCAGCAATAATTTTCTATCATTTGAAATACAAATTTCTGGTCAGAAAAAAATGGTGAGAAAAAAGATTTGGGCAGAAAAAAAATGTATCTTGAAAAAACCCTATGTTATCTTTTCCTAAACAAATAAAAAGCAGAAAAGCAATCATACTTTTAAAATAAGTTATTTACTTGGGTCACTTCAGATGACGATATGGATTAATCCTACGATATGTAAAACATTCTCAATTACTCATCACCTGCGAGGCCCACCGGCTGCTGCTAAGAGCAAACCTCTCCCAGCCAACCACTGGTTTGGGTGCCCAGCTAAGTTCCAGTTGTGGTAATTAGGACCAGTCAATGCTTCAGTTACAATTGGGCAGCATATGTGCAACATGCCAAGTCATTGGTCCTTGAGACTGCAAGAGCCGAATCCTTTTTCTTCTGCTTTGCAGAAAATACAAGACAATTTTTGCCAACGGCATGGGTGCACGCTGTCACCTGCTGCAGCCGCTCACCCAGCAAGGCAGAACGCGGGGCTGGGCCGGCCGGCGGCACCCCCCCAGGGCAGCTCTACACACGCACACCGGCAACCACGGCTGCTGACTCCTGGCTGGCTGGAAGACACTTCACGAAGGTTTGTGACCTGTTGCTTTCACAAATAGTCATACTGTAAAACTCCGAGAGACACCCCACGACAAAGCACCTGCAAAATACACTTACTCCAGAAATATTCTTTTCATTTAACAGCATCTGAAACCATTAAGTCAGCAAATAATAGTGTTCCTGAAAGTGGAAAAAAATAAGCCAAACCATTTTCCTTCCAAAGTCTGAAACATAATTCCTAGGCTGTGAACATCGCCAATTTTTATCCCGCAGTTACATTTTTGCTGGTTTTAAATCTAAATTTATTGCAAACTGCGACTGAGATTTTATAGCGTATCAGCTCCATATTTAAAACTCAGTCACTAATTCCAATATGGCAGATTTCTTACAAGAGGCAAAAGGGACCATTAACAGCAACGGTTTATATTAAAAAAGGGCTTAAAAAGGGTTAAGGAATGCTTTACAAGAGGAATGCTCATTGCAAAGGTAAAGCAGGGAGACGTTAAAATGCAGGAGCTAGAAATAGTATGATTTTGTCTTCAGAGCAGGAGATTGCCTGTGGAAATACACCACTGCCCAGCAAAATTTTTCAAGTGACCAGGGTAAAGGATGAGGAAAAACATCACTATCAAGAAATGAGACTTGGTAACAGGTCTGGCAGATGCTGAAATGAGAGCCGGGCAGCGCCGCCTTATACCCATGGTCTGTCTCAGGGATGAAGAAATGCAGAGAGGTGAAGGACTGAAAAGGTGAAGGACTGAGCACACAAAATGTTCTGCGCAACAGCGTCACTTCAGGTTTTCTGTTCAAAGCTCTGCCTTACTTGCTTGAAGCAATGCTCCTGCTTTATGAAACGGTTGCAGCTGTTTTGGTGTAGGAGATATTACCACCACAGCCACATAGCAGTGTGTAGTGGCATGCTGAGCCGCAGATTATTTGCTAACATTATGCTCTTGCTTCACCATCTTGCACTGTGCACTTATGCTGGATACTCCAAATTCAGTCTCAGATCAAAATCTTCCTTAAGCAGAGACAGCTACATGCATCGTGCCTCAGAGCTGCCCGCCTGCCTGTTTCTGCAGTGTCAGTGCTGTAAGATGCTTCCCTCCAAGCCTCCTCTGCGATGGGATCTTACCTGGGGGGGAAAATTCATCCCTCCTTTGAGCTCCCCATATACACCATCTAAAAGAAGATCATGCTTTAAAATACTAACAGCTTATTATTTCACTACTTTTTCACTTTTACTTGGAAAATACTATTATTTGCAAAGTATTCACAGCTTTTCTTCTCCATCTGAAAATATTCTTCCTGATTTGAAATATAGGGAGCATGGAAGAGGTCCAGCTCCAACCTGAAATTCAGACCAGCTTCTAAGTAACACCATGGCCAGGTGTGGCTTCACACTGACCTGGAATTTAAGAACAGCTTGATCAATTTTCATAAGGCCCAAATACCTAGAAGGTTAAGAAAAAGGCAAACATACTTTCTATAATAAATTTTGGAAGGAGTGAAAATTATGACATAAAACCACTTCCCAGGGTGACCTGCAAGTGGATTCATTCAGGAGCTGTAGCTGCAGCTGTGGGCTACTGGAGGGGAAAATTCAAAACCTATTTCTACAGCACTACGTCCAAGGCATGCCTGAAGCCGCTCACAAACCAGAACTTGCCTCACATCCACGCTGGGTGGACACAAGCAAGCCCTTGCGCAAAGATAGAAGGCAACCCTTTGTTGTGACTAAACGCCAGGAGTGAGAGCCTGGGCTCTTGGGAGCATGGGTCAATGCATACGCCAGTGTGTACCTGCCACACGTGGACACAGCGTTACAGACCGGCAGTCATCCCATGCTTCCAGAATCCTTTCGTTTGCTGGCCATGGTTAGAGATGTTTTAGATCATACCTCTAACCAGCTTGCATGGAGTAAAACTTTCCATGTCTTGGTTTCTTTTCTAGCTACCTTCCTGACAGTGCTTCTCATCCCAGTGCTCTCCTTGCTCTGCCTGGCCACACCTTGGCTCCTCTCACCGTCCTACAGAGGAGAAGGCCAAACCCATCCCTCCTGGCTGGTCACCTGGCCAGAGAAGTACATCATTATGAATTTGCCCCTTCCCAAAAGACAGGAGTGGCTTTTGCTACTCCCTACAAGAAGGATTATAACTTTCATTTGTAGAAAGTTATACTCACGTGTAACAACTCATCATAGCCGAACCACAGCTACTGCTCCAGTGCATACCTCCAGCCACACTATATGCTTAACCAAAACCTGTTTCAAGTCAACATAAACTGAACTGAAATCCATGCGGTAGTTTACCCAACGTAATTACAGCAGATTAGGTTTAATTTCCCATTTAGCTTACTGTGGTGAGCACTCAGCACCACCGCGACAGCCTCCACCCATGAACGAAGCACTTCGCCGTTGGTTCTTTTCCCAGCGTAGTTCTCCGTGTGCGCAGCTGTGGTTGGTGATTTCCTTGGCAGACCTGGCTACTATATGAACAATTTGACCAGATTACCAGGGTAATTATGTCCTAGCTTCATCTCTCTCAACATCCATACATACAGTGGTTAATAACTACATTTAAATAGAAGCCTTGCATGCAAGTTTTCAAAAAGCTTTTACTCCCTGCAAACCTGAATGCCATGTTTTCAAACTAGTCGCATGGAAAACCCACGCAGCAGGTGACACAATGAGAACCCAGCAATATCCCTCAATGACTTTTGCAGAAAGACTTTCTCCTTAGACCTGAAGCGTGCTATTCAATTCCTGCTAAAGCAATATTCCCAATAAAAAAGCACAGGATCTGAGGAGGAAGGTAATACAGCACCAGAAACAACGCATTGTAGAAGTTTATGGTTGCAGCCATAACTGTACAACCCTCACAAATAGGTGATGAGGCTGAGCCCAGTCGTAGCCTAAAAAGCATCAGGCCTTCGCTACGCTCCCACTGAACCCTTCCAGTTCCCAGTGAATCCTCCAAGATACCACGAGCAGGCACAGAGAAACATCTCCAGCCCAGCGGGCAGTGTATGGGCCACTACGTGTTCCACGTACTCTGCCGAGCACCTTTGGGGCACGTCCCTCGCTGGGTTTGCTGCTGAACGTAGCAGAAGGCGGGCATTCAAAAGCATCCTGGGCCTCCGAGCTTCAGGAGCGCACATGGGATCTGTCCCCCCGACAAAAATCTTCTGTACAGCTTGGCAATGGGGAGGGCTCTCTCACAATGAACAAGCGCAGCCAGTTCGGATATACTATACCTCATCAAGTAGATGGTTTATCAGGACTTAAACCTCACTGTACCTCATAAACATGTCCTTTCAAAGAGCCACTCATAAACTGGAAACAACACATCCTGCAAAGGGGAAAGTGTGGCCTACAGTTAACTTATTTATTCCTATCTAACATACTACAGACGTCCTGATTTTTACAGCATTACATGTTTGAACCTTTTCAGTAAAGTGGAGGTTTCTCATTTCAGCCTAACTGCTGTTAATCTGTTCCAAATGTTAACATTGCAAATAAGGTCTGGTTACCATCTCTGCCCCAAGTTGATAATAGGAACAGAGCTGATCAGCATCTGGTTTAGTTCAGAGTACAACTTGCTGCCTAATACTGCAGAACTTGGGTTGGAAGATTGTTGCATTTCATGAACACCACAAAAAAAAATTAAACTAACAACACTCACATACAGTCATGTGTCATTATTTATTGCTCTATAGGCTTGCTAAAGATGGAATATCGCATTACTAATTTTGGCAAATTCCAGCACACATAAACAGGCCAAAACCTCTTAACATAAATTATACCAGAGCTGCCTAATGATAATTAAAAAAATTCAGTCGCTTACTTTCCAGACTTGTGATGGAAAAATAGTTTAAAAATAAGAGAAAATTTTAAATCAGCTTCTTATTTCGTCTTGCACTTTGAGCACTTGAATTGTTACGTGTCTGATTCATTGCAAGGTACTTGGCAATACAGCACTATAGAAAACCATGGTTATAAATGAAAATGATCTAAAATAGATTTACAAAATACAAACTAGTATTTTAACAGAATACAATAATTGACATAAAATTCACAACACCAAGTTCATGTTTAGATCAAAATAAAACCTCCTGCTGAGTTAAATCAGAGCTGAATCCAACCCCCAGTATACAAAATAATCCAGCTCAGGATTAGCTGTGATCCTTCTAACATTCAGAAACACTTCTTTTTTCCTTCAAACACTTTTTATACTTTATTCCAAATTCCTTTACTGTGTGATCTATCATTTTGCAGTTGATCCTATAAAAATTCTGCATGCAACATATTTCAATTACATTTCTTTTCTTAATCTAGATGGCAGATTGTCCTTTATAAACTCAGTGAAGACTACAGGATCAAAAGCTGTTCAGATGTATAGAAAATAAACCATGAATAATTAATGAAAGTTTTAGGTTAGTAAGACATGCTAACTTATATCCATTAACTATTCATAATAAAGCCCAGTTTGAGCAAAAAAATTAATAACCACCTCAAATATAAAAAGACCATTTTTTCAAACAAATGCATAGAATGCTTAAAACATCTGGAGCCTGTATAAACTGTACATGAATTCTGCCAAATTTACCCTTGACTTTCCTGTCACCCGAAGCACTGACTGGGGTGACCCACATGATATAAATTTCATGTTACCTGTGAGAAATGCCTGGACACAGAAATTACTTCTTTCTCCAGACAGAAGTAGCCGGTTGATCAGCCAACTAATAATATAATATTTATGTAGTTAAGCAGGATAAAACTGATAAGCGCTGTATTAATATCATGACGACACCTATGAGCAGTGATTTTTTGGGCACAACAGATTCCATTGATCCTATTTTACATTTGAGAAATCTGAAGCAGAAAAGGCCTAAATTACTGACTTGCGTCATGTTGCAGAGCCAAGCCAGTAACAAAACTCAGAAAGCGGCAGGCTGCTTCATGCTAGTCACAAAACTATGCCGTTGCCCACATGTTAGCAAGATTTCTGTCCTTGTAACAGACTGAGTAATTCCCCTTCCACTCCACAAGGGGAAAAATAATTAATCAAAGATAATTTCCAGCAAATTTACCTATTTTTCTGCACACAGATTTCATCAGAGATTTTAAACTACTTAAGGGGGAAAAAAAAGTACTGACCCCACAGACTGAGTGACTGGAGGGATAAGACACGTTACTAATAACACAAAGATCGGCATAATAAGGAAAACTCAACCCAGCTATAATCATATACAAAACCCCAAATCCACCAACCTTAAGCAGGTAAGAAAAATAAACAAATGTTTTAAGATCTGTCGTTGCTGAAGTGGCGCGCATCTTCCTTACCAGCACAAGCGACGCGCGTTTGCCCCCAAGCGACAATACTAGACGCAAGGTGCTAAGTTAATGGATTGTAAAGAAGTGAATATGCTTCCATATGCCTGAAAGATAATTCAGTTTATTCGAGCTCAGTTATCACTTCAGTATTTTGCTGATATATGAAATTCTCCATGAAAGAAAAGCAAAGTGTCTAAGCCATGTTTCTTCTTTCAAACTGCTAAGAGAAGGAAGACTTACCAGGCTGGCCCATGTCGCCAGCTCCCACGGACTCATACAGAAGCAAGGACCTCTCTTCTCACCTTTCTCTTCCTTTATGCTCCTTAGAAGTAATTTTTCATATATTGTTTACACAATGCAGAACCTAATTTAAATGATCAGGAGCACCAAAATAATTTAAGTTTTTTCTCTGTGTTCCTCCTTAAAAAGAAATCTCTGCCAGGCCAGCATATTCCCTGGCTTCTCCCTTTTTTCATGGCTATTACCTGAGCTGCAGCCTGCCCCTGCAAATGTCCATGCATGCAGTGACCTTCTTGGGTGACCATCAGTGGATAAAGCTGGGAACTGGGCTCTGCAGAGACAGCAAGGATTTCGGCAGTTTCTTCACCTGGTTTATCTGCACTGGAGGAAACCGGGATGATTTTGGTCCCTGTAGGTAGCTCAGTCTGGACTGCCTTCTCAAATTTTCACCTGGGCTCTCTCCTTCACTCGCTCCTTAGGACAGAAGCAGTTGTGCACGAGCTTCCTCTCACCAGCCACCACTTGCTCCTGCCTCCGCCTTGACTCTGCTCTGACAAAAGAAGTGATGCTTCCCCTCGTGCCTCCTCCCCAGAGCAGCCACAACTCAGGAGGTGTCTCTTCCTCCGGAGCGGAAAAGAAGATGGCCAGGACGAGCAGCTGGGTGCTGCTCTTACAGGGAGCTAGAAAGGAGAAGGGGGAAGGCTACAGGGAACAGAGCTGCCCAAACCCACAGGTGAACCCTGACCTGCCCCTTGCTAGATTCTGTTGGAACGGAAAGCAGCGCACACAGAAGGCAGACAGGCTGCTCAGAGTAAAACAGCCCACCTTCGCCTTTTCAGACACACGCAAAGCTCCGTAAAATTGCCTATTCTGTGCAGCTGCCTGCGTTGCCTGCTGCCCTGCGCTGCCTCGAAGCTCAGAGAAAGCATTCACATCCATACAACACAAAGTGCATTAGCAAGCAAAAAAGGGGAGCAAGCACCAAGAGCAGATTTGTGTCTTCCTTTCCCTGTAAAGCTCCAGATTTGTTAGCTGAAAAAGATGCAAGTTACTTGATTATTTTTAAAGCCTCTGAGCCACTGTATATTAAATAAATGGTAAAGTCCCTGTCCTGGTTGCGAACAATTACAATTAATAGTGTAGTCATTAGGAGCCACAAAAGCCAGACACTTTCCACAGAAAAGCATTTGTTTCACTGGAGCTTTCTCAGGGTTGAGTTTATTTTAGGGAATTTTAGTGAGAGAGAAACCCTACCTATCAAAGCTAATTGGCCAATCTCTCCAACTCTCAGTTGAGTTCTCTCATTTTCCAGCCGTCCGTGGGCCAGAGACTGACTCAGCAACACGATGGTTAGGTCACTTGCCGGGAATAGGAGAAACTCAAGTTCAAAGTCTCTCTCCTAGTCAGGTAGACAACTTAACTTAAACCTCGATCTCCTACAACCCAGGGAAATGACTCAGTCATTAGGTTACTAGTAATACAATGTGCATTCAACCTTGTGGGCATGGCTGTCTCCGCAGTGAAAACGTTCTTGTTTTTTTCTAATATGGAACAAAAACAGAAGTCAAACCTCAATTTCATTGTAAAAAATTCTTGCATTCTGGCCAATCCTCAGTAATATCACTTCCCATTTAAATAGTCTTCTCCGTTCAGGGTGTTTGTGCTCCCCTCCCTCCCACCCCAAGTGACACTGAAGAGTTGGTTCCACAGCTTTCTTCAGATCACTGGGGACCTGGCAGCAGACAGACATCCTCCTGACACCTTCTGCTCTTCTGTTTCATCTACCTGAAGTGACCAGGAATAGGTGAGCGTAGCCAATATCTGGCAGCCTTCTGGTACTTTTTGTTCACTGCCAAAGAACACACCCGCAGTTCTTGCCCACCACTGCAAAGGGAACAGGCCAAAACAACAGAAAAACCACCACCCTGGTGAGACCAGACGTCATCCCTCAGTTCTCACGCATGTCACGGCTGGCCACAGCACACAGACAGAAACCCTGCCCCAAAGAACCACTGCAAAAGATGTAACTGGTGGGAGGCAACGGGCGAGAGACTGCAGGAACGGACGGAGCATGAAGAAAAAAGACCACGGGGCTCCAGAGCCCAGCAGAGCACAGGCTTTCTTAAATCTCTATTTCAAGTAGACCTTTTACCTCACTAACTTCTACCATTTCAGCCTGTGCAGCCTTTCTTGCATTCATTTTGTTTAAAATGTTGTTCTTACTGCATTAGTCAGCAGTCATTTTTGTTGCTTTTTTCCTATGACTTTACACATAGATGGCCATATATGAAAAGGCACTTTTCAATTGCTTACAAATACACAGCCGGGGCGATTTAGACAACGATCTATTCTGCTTCCACTTAGGAGTCTGGCAAATGAAGGACTTGAAGAAAAAAAAAAAAAAAGTTGGTGCCTAAATTTAAGAATCAAATCCACGTCTAAGCACTTAAGCACTTAAATATGTGGTTTGATTTAAAAAAAAAAAAATTGGAATCAAAAAAGTGCCAGCAAGGCCAAATGGGAGCCGATGACTTGGAGAATTCCATCCCTTATTTTGTTGCCTAAATTGCAATCCAGGAATAGGGCCCAGGAGCTCATTTTAAACGAAATATTTGTATGTACGCTGGCTAGAGCTGGAGGGAATAAATCGGATCATTGATCCCCTCTGAACTGGCAAATCACCGGAATTTTTTAAAAAAGCACTATTCATATTATACAGGCATTCAGAAGATTGAATACGACAGTTGGGCACTGAAAGGGCAGGAGAAAGGTTGTTCTTGCCCTCAAGACAGATGCCAGAGCTGAGTAACAGGCCCTGTCGCCTCGGCAGCCAAGGCCCGGGTGCTCTCGAGCTGGCACCCACGTAAGGCTGCTCCTTGCACGGACCTCAGCCGCCCACCAGCCTGTTAGGCTCCTACCCCTAAAAATTCACTTTCTGTTACGTAGTTAGACAGCTGAAATACAGAGAGCAGCCAATGTAAATGAGCTTCCTTCGCAGAGGGCTTTTTCAGCAAACTTCACATAAAAAAAAGGGCCTAAGGAAAACCAGACATAAAGCTCTTGCTAGGCTGCTTCATCCAATTCCCTCCCACAGCGATGGTATCACGTATCGATTTGCTCTCACAGTCTGCTCCCAAATGGCTGCCTCTACTTCTCTGCTTTACCGAGAAGATGGTTTGTACGTGCAAAAGCCTTGATGTTCCTTGAAACTACTCTGCTAATAGGTGTAGCTGTTTCTTGCATACAGCTAATCAGGCTCAAAATTACCTGAATACGGGAGCTTCCCAAGAGGAGTAAATTATCTGTATTAGCAAAGGCTCCTTTCTCCGTCTGGGTGGTGCCTACACTTAACTAAATCAAAGTTTACTTAAAAGCTTATTAGAGCTTTGGCTCCATACAGACATCACATTTCTGGGAAGTTTTGGTCAAAAAGCTTGGCATGGCTACAATTACAGTATTGTTACATGTCACTAAATGTTATTGATATGTTTAAAACAGAAATTCTGTGTTCATTTTATATACAATTTATCTCAATTGCAGTGAGAAAGACCAAGATATTTATAGGCTTTTCAGAATTTTCATCCTCTCTTTCAATGTTTCAAACATATTTCCAGCTTACAATAAAAGCTGCTAATAATGCCCAAAGCAGTCCATACAATAATCATTCAATTAAAAACCTAAAGGAATAACAATGTTGATTACAGAATTAAAAAGCACACAGCAGCCATTGACTTTTAATAGACCTATTTCATGGTTTTCATTCTTGATTCTAACTTAAACAGAACAAACGGCAACAGCTGTCCAGGGAAAGAGATACTGGTTTACCAGGTAGTTTTCTTACCCTGCTGCCCACATTTACACAATTTCCAAAGTCTAAACTGAAACAAATATTCTCCAACAGCCAGTGACAGCTTTGAGTGTTGTATCTGTATTTAATGGAATAAAACCCACAAACCAGCTTGTCACACACACCACTGTGTCAAGCTCAATTACCTAAATAAACAGAAGTAATGGTTAATTTTACTTGCTGCTCACTTTTTTGAAACTGCCTCAGTGTTGATTTTCGCAGTCTCTTCCTGGGAGAATTACATCTGCCTGGTTTAAAGTTTCACTTCCAAACACCATAGTCAAAACCTAAAAGCTTGCTGCAGAAAAACTGTGTAAATTTGGGAAAAGATCCTTCTTCGGTCTTTAGGGAAAATTAGCCTTGATCCTAAGAGGAATCTTATTTAAGTGAGAACCGTCTGCGGGACAAGTAGTGCTTCTACTGCTGATGCAAACAGGTCATGAGGTGCCATGATGGAAGCCCATCAGGAACTTTTCCCTTGTGAGCAGTCACTCTAAATGTGTCTTTCTTCACTGGTAGCCCTGAGGCAGATGCCTACGTGCTAGCCAAATGGCATGAGAAACCCTAACATCAAGGTCACACTGAAAAGTTAAAATACACAGGGATGAGGAGAAAAATATCTTTGCACTGCAATTTCAGGGTTTTTTTTTTTAAACCCAGCCTTACACCTCTCATTATTTACGTAATGCAAAACACAGCGTATTTTATCATCCTCTGCAGCAAAGAGAACTACTGGGCCTAGGCTGACTCAGGCAAGCTGAAACGGTGGCTCTGGCTTCCTCCAGCCATCCCTTTCCCCTTGGATAAAGGACATCCCATTTGGAAGTGGTTTCCCCAAGTTACTCACTCCGTGCTCTTTCACACACACACAGAAAAAGGCCCAGTGACTGCGAGAACTAAACTGCGGTCACCATGACACCATGAGTAATAGATCTTTCTGTACGTTTGCATGTCATTCAGCATGGATAAAATCCACCCACTTACATTCTTTGTCAAGCACCCAGAAACGAGCTAAGCAGACTGCAGATGTTTAACAGGACAGGTCTGCTGTCTGACGTCCTTTCAGTCCAAGGCAAAGGCTTATGCGCTGACCTTTAGCTGTGCACTGCAGCTAAGTGTGCAAAACCTTTGCAGATCCAGGATCAGTCCAGCAAACCAATCCATCCTACCCTCACCTCCACGCCTAGCCCCAGGGAAACCGGTAGGGTACCACATCGGCAGCAAGCTTCTGCAAGATTCCTGCTGTGCAGTGGCCAAGGGGAGAAAAGTTAAAAAACAGACGACAGTCCCTAGTAGGGGCAAAAACCTGCAGGCAGACTCTTGTCGATGTGCAGCCCTGCCAGCAGCTGGGTGGAGACTCGAGCCGTGTCGGGTCTCTCAGCACCCACTCTGCAGGCTCTGGGCTGTGCCGGTCCCGTCTCATGTAGCCCTTTTCAGCTGCAATGGTGCCTGCTCACCAGGAATGCTCACCTCTGGGATCCGAAGCGCAGATGAATGGCGTTTTCTTTGCAACTTGCCATGGGAAGTCCTACTACGCCATATGGGTTGAATAGGCCTTTGCGCTGCTCTCCAGCCTCTCGTCCTTCTAGGCAAGCATTAAAAGGACTGCCCTGCTTTGCACAGGGGATTTCATCACCACAGAACAAATTAAATTCGCCTATCAAGTGCACTGATAAAAGGTCTCCATTTCGCATCCAGCAGCTGAAAAACAACTTTCTCGACCAGAGGCGGTTTTCGGGGGGTTAGGTTTTTTTTTTTGGTTTTTTTTTTGTGGGGTGGTGCTTCAGCTTTGTTGGGGTGGGGGTTTTTTGTTGGTTTTTTTTTGTTTGGGGGTTTGTTGTTCGGGTTTTTTGTTTGGGTTTTTTTGGTTGTTTTTGTTTGTTTGTTTGTTTTTTTAAGAGGCAGATAGATTAATGACCATTTATTTCTGAAAACTAGTCTGTGGGTTGAATCCAACTTCCAGCTGGTGCCTATCAAGAGGATACAGATCTGTAAGGGCACCGAGTCACTCCAGATAAGACTAATGACTAATTTCACATACCTTATTCTCCATGTAGACTCAAGTAGCTGTAGTTAAGCAATAGTTAGTCCTAAAATTCTATTCATGCACTGAGCAATGCAAGTAATAAGCAATATTTTGAGACATAATAAGCAGTATTAGTTTTCTAGACAAAACCACATTCAAGAACTGTTCTAACGCTCCTCCGCTCTGACACCAGCTTGAGGGAGGGCAGGAGAACTGTCCTCTCCCTGCATACTGGGGTACGTGCGCAGTGCACAGCACCGTTTCACTGGAATCGGTATGGTTTAGATTTTAACGGAGTGTTGGTTTTACAGCTGAATATATGGAAGCTCTTGAGTTACAAGAAGAAGAGTTATTATTGTAAACCTGACTACAGCTACAGTTGGTGTTCTTGGAAGATGAGGATGCAAGTAACAAGAAGCTAACAAATTCATGCCAGTTAAGTCAAGTTTAATTTGCTTTCCTTTTCCCCTCCCTCCTAAAGCTGGCTGAAATACAAGTTCCACTGTAAATGCAGCGACTAGCAAACATGGATGCCATCACAAATACAGCGCTGCCAAGAGGAAGTCCTCCGTTGACTAATAACAGAGTTTCCAATAGCAACGGCAAGATATTCTGGGCACCGAACTGACGAGATTTAGGGATATATCCTAAACGAGATGTGCTTTTTGCAACTACAGAATATGAACTGTATAACATTTGGACAAAAGGTTTTTAAGAAGTCACCAGTAACTTGTATTACAAAGGTAGAATCAGAGGTTTTGCTGGCTCTGCAATGACCTTTACTTCAACAGATAACACCAAGCTCTCCCTATCAAGCCTATTATGAAAGTATGGCTGCAAAAATAAAGACACAAGTCATCGCTATGCAGTTTGGCATTGCAAAGGTCTCAAGTTCTTGCTGTCGACTGAAACAATATGAAAACATAGCCTTTTATTTTGGAAAGAGGAGACTGCACGCTTAATATTTTTGCGTAGCATTTGTCAATGTCAGAGCACAATACAGAACATAATCAAGTTCATTTGTTAACTAAGTAACCCATTCTTTGCAAACCTATTCTTTAATGCAAGACTGCGTCAGTGACATATTACAAAATCATTTACTAGAACTGGAAAATTACTTTTATAAAAATCACATCATATCACAGCTTCTCTTCCGTACCCTTTGCTTGCTGAGATTGCAGGGCATTTCATACAGTTACTTCTCCTACAGACACGGGATTTTTTAATTTTTTTTTTTCATTTGAATACGGAAAAAACCCTGAATTTCCATTCCTGCAATTCAATAGTTCTATCAAAGACTGCCCATGCATTTTCATAGGAGTAATTTATTGTACCTTTGAAATAAATACAAATTGGTCAGAAATATTTGTTAGGTCAATTTGTAAGCTCTACTATGCGGGAATTATGCCAAAATATAAGCACAAATCAGAGTGCTAAACAGTAATTTCAAAAGGATGCTAAGCAGTAGTGAAAACTAGAAGGTTCTAAGCAGCCAAATGAGATGAGATTTGCCATCAAATCACTGAAAACAAGAAACAGTGCAAACTTCCTTACAGAGAAACTGATATACTATATGCCCAAGTCTGACATTGTTACGTTAAAAGCTACCTCTGAATAAAACATTATAAACGACACTTTCCAGCAGCATAGATGCCTGCTGCACAAGAATACTGCACTGCTGCTTTTTAATACCTTGGAGGTAAAATGTTATGCACCTCTAAGTCATTTTAGTCTACATTACAGCTTCCCACCATTTTTAATTTTAGAATGCGACCAAGTTATTTGAGATGCAGGTAAAATAAAAAAAAAAAAGACTAATGAGTGTTTAAAACTCTAGATGGCACACTCATACAGTAAAAGACTATAAATCTGAACAGAAATACATAGGTTCACCTATGATATTTTCTTGATTTTCCACCTGAAACATACATAATCTATCCGCATATACTGTTTTGAGGCCAGATTGTGAATTACTATTATAAAAGGATCTGCACTATTTCCCCAAGTTAGAATTGGGTGATTTAATATAATACTATGCAGTATTTGCAGTTTTGTATTTCAACAGTAATAAGTTAAGATTCCACGCTCAATTAATTCTCACAGCATAGCACCCATCCCGTCACACCATCGCACTCCGACCTACTTCATGGATAATTGGAATGAGATCTTACATGTTTCCTAAAGGCACAGTCCCATGCAACAACCAGGTCAGTTACACACATTTTCAAGCTTTGAACTCACAAGGGAAGTTCTTGTTGCTGCTTTGTTTTCAAGCAGGAGCTCAACTTTGTTTTATTACATCAAGTCCAGGGTCATAAAAAGGATATTTTAATAAATAGCTTTTAACCTACCCTCTATATAGAGTAAGCAGTATAAAATCTGAAACTCAAATCAGCTTGGATGGTGGCAACCGTCATGAAAATGACATCGCAATATTTTTATTAGAATTTATCAAGGCCATGTTGCTGCTGTCATGTGATCTTACTGAAGCTGTAATAAATGAAAGGATAGCTGTGCAACTGAATTACCACAGTATGCATCTGAACAACATCCAGAATGATCAGAACTGCAAAATTCATGAATTAGGGTGTTGGACTAATTATCTGAGTAAATAAACAAGCATCTAAAGACAAATACAATATAGATTCACAGTGTGATAGATGCTTCATGCTAATGGTGTAAAAACACTTTTATCCTCCAGTAAGTACAAGGCAGTCAAACAAACTATCTCATCCTTACAGTGCCATAACACTTGGTTACTGTGGAGAAGCTACTATACCATAGCTTACACCACAGTGAAGGGGTACCCATAGCATAGGTACAAAATCCGTACAGACCAGCATGCAGCCCTACATTCAGATGGTTTTGAAATTCATGATGTGGAACATATGTACAACAAAGGACACACAGAATGAACAAAAAAAGTGCATACGCAGATACTGATTGGAGAACTACGTGGACATAGAAGCATTTGCCCACAAAGCCACAGAGAAGAATGTCTTTGGCCTTAAGCCAGTACAAAAGCCCCTCTGAAGCAAAATACACAAATAGGTTTTCTTCATTTCTACAGCACCAGATACCAACTCAGTAATAAAACCATTAACATCAACTTTTTTTCTCTAATAAGGTGTATTCATAATCACTCCTTGCTGTATGGTAAATATTTACCAGAAAGTGTACATCTGTAGCATGCTTTTACTTTTAAATATGCAAATAAGATAAAAATATCTAACATACATTATTCGTCTACATATATAAATTCATAATTTCCATTTGCAAGTCGAATAAATCACTGTCATTTTGTTTTAATCATTTAACAAGTTTATTTCTACAAATTATGGCTTAAAAGCAGGTACTGTAGATATAAAAATCTAAAGAGACTGATGTGCAGCACGTTATTTCTTTATGTTTTCTTCGTGGATAAGTTATTCATTTCAGTGGGTATTCGTCACATTTCTCGTAGCAGCAATAAATAGGCATTTTACTTTTCATAAAACATTATTTTAGATAGCACGTTAATCAATACAAAATTAACTTTTAACAGCACTGGAGTAACATAACCCATAGGTCGTTACAGGTTGATCATGGAATTGGAAAATTTAATATTGGATCTCTGTGCCATCCTAAGATTGAGTGATTTGCAGGGTCTCCAACATGTCTTCCACTGCCTTCAAAGAGTACTTAGTTTCTTTCTTACTGCGACCTGCAAACTAAACAACAACAAAAAAGCATTTTTATTTGTCATATATCAGAAATTCTGTGCATAGATCCTGTACAAGTAACGGTTCTAAACATTAAGTACCAAAAATTTACTCTAATTACTATAAACCTAGAAGCACAGCCTCTTTTCTTGTTTCACTAAACCTCAGCATTTTTACTAGAATACAAGCTATATCACCCTTCCACTAATAAGTAATAAAAAATACAACAGAACTCCTTAATTTCACTCATTTGCTCTGAATTTGAATATTCAGCACTAACAAATATTCCACTTTTAAATTTAACATTTATCTGAATAGAGATCTTCCTGTTGTTTTGTTTGCTCTGTAAAGTTTAACATAATTTTGATTTCAGACCTGAATTTTTTTGTGAGACCCAAATTAGATTATATTCATAATTTAAATAGCAGCAAGACTTGGACCTGCTATTTAAGCTAATCTATTTTCTGTTTTTGTTATAGTGAGACAGAGAAAATCTACTATAAAATAATCTAGTCATCATATAATTATATTTTATGGTCCAAAGTAACTGTGAGTAATGACCTTGTATTGGATTGTAACCTACTATTACAACAGCAATTTCAGGGAGCATTTGGAAAAAAAAAGTCTATCTGGATAACAAAGAAAGATACAGCTTAAATACTACTTATGGCTTTAGATTCCCTAAGACACACGCAGCCAAGTTTGGGAAAGGAAGGGGTAGAAGGGTAGGGGATGTTCATCACCCCACGCTGACCTCAAAAGGGTTTTTCTAACTGTACTGACGATTCCCATCACTCATCAGCCATATCTAACACAGTGGATTTATTGACTAGGTTGGTCTTCAGTCAAATGAAACTCTCAACCACTTTTAATACACCTGCATTAAGAAGTTTTGCATTTGGGGTTGGGAGGGGTGGTAAAGAAATCACAGAAGCAGTAACTATAACTTACTGGTAGTAAAATAGTCTACTCTCTACCTAAATGTTAACATCTAAACACTCAATAAATTTTCAATTTAATGTTTTTTATTTCAAATACCACTGGTGTCTCGCATAGTTAGTCCTTGATTTATAATGTGTCCCTTCTCTCTTGTAATTAACTTAATTTAGCAAACTCTTCATGACCTGTTAAGAAAGATTAAGTCATCAAACCCAGGTAATATCACACCAGCAACAAGCTGCAGGACCTGTTAACCTGCTTTTGACCCCCAGGCTACAATCTAACACTGGGATTCCCAATCAGTACTGAGTTTTTAAAAAAAACAGTTTTGGCACAGTAAATGAAATGCTATTTCAAATTAAATAGTTAGGAGAATGAAATGTTATTATTGTGACATTACTTCATAGTTAAGAGACATACTGAAAACACCGTATTTTCATATTTCCAGATGATGAACCGATGTGCTATGTTTTGACTCTAGTAGTATGTATAAACCCATTTTTCAGGTTGTGCAGTTTCCACAGTGACCTGCAATAGTCAACTTCAGAGGAAAATCAAAGATTTCTTAACACTCTCCCAGGTGAGAGAAGTAACTTTTGCTTAGATCTCACTTAATACAATATCCTCTTTTTGTTCATACTAAATAAGAATAGTCCCAAGCAGATACTTGAGGAGTCCAAATCCTTTCATAAGAACAAGCAAATCAAAAAACAGAACTCAAAATGCTCAACTGAAAAATTATTTCAATTCAAAGCATTCAGAGATTCCAATAAAAAGCACGGAAGCCTGAGTATATTGTGGTCAAAAAGCACGCTTGGCAAGACACACAGAAAGCACGCAGAGGAAAGCTTCAAAATAAGAATTTTACTTATGTTACTTCTCTTCAGGGACACTGAAAGCAAAACCAACATAAGACATTAGTTTAAAAAATGTTACTTGCTAATTTCAAGAGTGGTTGCCTTCATGATACTGACGTGTACTTTAAGCTGAGCAAATAAAACCGAACTCCGCGTCATAACAAACAGAAGTGTACTTGGAAATGTAATCACTTCAGATTTGCCCTGACGAACAATTATTTTGTCTATTCTGCCATTACACAGCAATTTGACTGATTGAGCCGGAATCCATTTCTTAAAATCATGATTTAATTTTCTGTTTCCCAAACGGTTTGTAACAAAATCACCTCTCCAACCATAAATAACATGTGGATTGCTAACACAGAAGAATTTAGCAATGTACCCAAGAAGCATGTATCTGGAAAATTACTACGAGTAGGATCACATTAAAGATTTTTGTGAGCATTAATCAAACTTGCCTGCCTCTGCTGAAACGCTTCTACCAGAGGACATGCTAAACCAATTACCTAATTGAAGAGCACTAGGTAGCCATATTTTGTTTCGATGTTAAAGTAACTGTGACTCACGTCCTCAGTCAGAACAGATATACGTTCTTCACAGAGTCTGCACAGAGAGAATAATCCAGTTTCCCAGTGATAAAGCAAAACTAAGCTTATAATAATAATAAACTGATAATAATTCTTTGAATAATGAGTACTTCTCTAACATCTGAAATAAAAGATAAAATTTTTTTTTTTTTTTTTTTCCCCACCCAGTCAATTAAATTTAAGTGGCCTAGAGAATAATGACCTTTTTTTTCAGACCATGTGTTAGCAGACAGGAATTCCAGCTCCATGCAGCAGCCCTAGCTACAAAACCTTTCTCTCTTCCTTTGAAAGTTTACATTTCTCCTAGATTAGGCACAGATGAGAAGTACTAATCAGCACTGAGGGTTACATATTTAACATCAAAATAGGTATATTAATCAGATGGAGCATCAAATATCTGTGCTTTTCATAAAATTATTTAATTCAACTATTATTTAACACCATATTTTTCTGTAAAGAAACTGCTGTACAGTCTAACCCACACTGGTGAAAGTGAGGTTTTCTTTTTACACCAGAAGATTGTTGTCTTTAAATGACAATAAACGAAAAAGTTCCTCTGATTTCATACAGGAATGCACAGGAAAAGCAAAAATCAAGTGCCAAAGCAAACTGCTTGAATGAGAGAATAAATTGAAAGAAGGGGACCAGTAAAAAATATTTCAAGTAAATTGCATATAAAATAAAAAAATGCAACTATAGCCAGTGCTGAATTTGAAAAAATAAAGGCAGGTTTCCAAAATTACTGAGCAAACTGCTGGTAATTCAAGTTCAAACCCAGCCTGAAAAAGAAGAATGATCTCACTGCAAGACAATTGCTCAAAAGTAGCTTTTTGAATTAATAACTTCATATATTAAAGTCACAAATTCATAGAATTTGTCTAGGCACCCAAGTCAGGATTCCAAATGCATCTTATTCTCTAGAACATGACTACAGGAAAAATTGCATTTAACAGTATAAGAACGGCCAACTAATAAAACAAGTCAATGCCAAATTCAACAAGCTCTTAAGGCTCTTATTACACTTTACAAAGCGCTTTGGATAATGCAAGGAAAGTGGGGAGGATTTACAGAGATAATATAAGTATCTAGCTTAAAATTTGGCTAGACAACCCTCCAGTAATGGAGGAATGCTGTAAGGGCTTCCACTGGCACAAGCGACCAAGGTTTCATTCTTCAGTCCAAAAGATGACAATTTCCAACTGCTCAACATGCTAAGGGAGCAACAAATCAATACTGACTCATAGGGGAAACTGCCACCTACTACATCACCAAACACCATTTATTGTAGGAGCTGGATGTGGTAAGTCTCTGACATACACACTGGAGTGGCCAAACCCTTCTGCAGCCTTGTAACAAGCTCAGTAGGGTTGGGCTGGGGCAGTCCTGTCCAGCTGTAGTCACTACTTCTTGTGGTACTTCTGTGAAGAGGAAGGGGGGTGTTCACACCATTTGTTCGTAAATCCCAGCTTGAGCACTTAAATCTTCTGTATAGCTAAATTCCCCCTATGATTCCAGTCAGATGTGGTGTTCATCACTTCATGTCCCAAACAGCTAAAAAGAGCAGCGGAACTATGCAACATATCACAAAAGTATGAAGTCACAAAGAAGTTATGACATGTGTTTTAAATATGTTAGTTTTGTTAACATGACGTATTCTGGTAAGCATCAACGAAAAATGCTTAACATAGGAGCCAAAAGAGTTTCACAGAAACAGTGGAATTGCACTTTCCAGTATATACTGGGTTTGCCATGGCAAGGTTTTGGTAGCGGGAGGCTACAGGGGTGGCTTCTGTGAGAAGCTGCTAGAAGATTCCCCTATGTCCCATAGAGCCAATGCCAGCCGGCTCCAAGATGGACTCACCGCTGGCCAAGGCCAAGTCCATCAGCGATGGTGGTAGTGCCTCTGGGATAACATAGTTAAGAAGGGGGGAAAAAAGAAAAGTGTGCAACACCAGCAGCAGTCAGAGGAGAGGAGTGAGACTATGTGAGAGGAACAACACCGCAGACACCAAGGTCAGGGAAGAAGGAGGGAAAGGAGGTGCTCCAGGTGCCAAAGCAGAGATTCCCCTGCAGCCCATGGTGAAGACCATGGCGAGGCAGGCTGTCCCCCTGCAGCCCATGGAGGTCCATGGTGGAGCAGATATCCACCTGCAGCCCGTGCCAGAGCAGACGGATGTGCCCAAAGGAGGCTGTGACCCCGTGAGAAGCCCATGCAGGAGCAGGCTCCTGGCAGGACCTGTGGACCCGTGGAGAGAGGAGCCCACGCGGGAGCAGGTTTGCTGACAGCACTTGTGACCCCGCGGGGGACCCACGCTGGAGCAGTTTGTGAAGAACTGCAGACCATGGGAAGGACTCATGTTGGAGCAGTTCATGGAGGACTGTCTCCCATGGGAGGGACCCCACACTGGAGCAGGGGAAGAGTGTGAGGAGTCCTCCCCCTGAGGAGGAAGGAGCGGCAGAGACAACGTGTGACGAACTGACCGCAACCCCCATTCCCCATCCCCCTGTGCTGCTCGGGAGGAGGTAGAGAAATCAGGAGTAAAGTTAAGCCTGGGAAGAAGGGAGGGGTGGGGGGGGAGGTGTTTTAAGATTTGGTTTTTATTTTCTCATTACCCTACTCTGATTTGATTGGTAATAAAATTAAACTTATTTCCCCAAGTCACATCTGTTTTGCCTGTGATGGTAACTGGTGAATGATCTCTCCCTGTCCTTATCTCAACCCACATTTTCTCTCCCCTGTCCAGCTGAGGAGGGGAGTGATAGAGCGGCCTTACTGGGCACGGGGTGTCCAGCCAGGGTCAACCCACCACACAGTAAAAACCAAACCAAACCCCACACCAAAACCCAAAAAAACATACACACACCCAGAAATGCCTCCAACACCACCACTTCTCCCAATACGAGTCATATTTTGTTAGAAACATTGTAATGTTAACAGAAAGCCATGTGGAGAGGAAAAAAAAAAAAAACAAAACAGAAAAAAGGCAAGCTTATCTGGCTGTGAGTCAACTACAAGCTGTCATAATTAAACTTTCATTATATTTATAACCAGGAGATACCTATTTCTAGGTCTTAATCTTGGTATGCCACCATTCCACAGCCAACACTGGGTTTACATTTCCATCCTGATGTACCCTGAAAGGGGCTGTTTCCCAGAAGTGCTAATCAGTCTCTACTGGTGCTTTGAACTGGAGACTTCAGTCATAGTATTCACTTAAAACATCTGTTCAAATCCCCTCTAATCTAAGCAGTTCATTTTATTAAGATGTAAAACACGGAATAATAGTTTTCACTCAAAATTCACACATCTTTTAAAACCTGTTTTGTTCTATCAGTAGCGAATCCACTGTGTATTCTGTACTTCAAGGGGTTTTGGAGGGGAGGAGGGGTGTTTGTTTTTTTCTAAGTCCTGCAATACTTGTGTTTTCCATCAATATTATGCTTACAGGAATGTCAGACATACTGAAGTCAAAAGAAGTCCTGCTTATTTACGGGAAATCAAAGATGGTAATTCATACACACCTTACTGTCATGAGCATGTAAATGGTGTATTAATGAAAAGCAGGGAGTCATTTAAACAGCAAAACACAGAAAGAAACTTTAGGCACACAAGTATAAAACGCCTAATTATGTCCTCAGGAATACAATATTCTTCACTGTAAAGTACAGTCAGAAGCTACAGGGCCAATCAGGGGAAATGGAAAATACTTCAAAGTTGTAATACATCAAAAACAGGTCAGCCACCAGAAGCTGTGCTGTTGGCAATGAAACAGTGTATCAAGAAAACTGCATTGGCCATGAAAGAAAATCCTAATTTAATTCCATAATAGATGGAGCTGGTCAAAAGGCCATTTGGTAGTACTAACTGTGAAACAGCAGCAGCAAGAGAAAAATTAAATACTGGGTTCTGACGCTGAAATATTACAGAGAGAAAGGACTATTACATGTATATAAAGTCTTTGCATTTAATACCAACAGTTTTGCTCAGAAAACGTTCTGGGGAGAACTGGACAGTATGATGTTGATCTTCAGGATTACTTATACATAAACTTTGATGGGTAGGTCATTAAGAATAGCTATAACGGAGTCGAATAGACATACTATGTTTGGGATGCACGGACAACAGAACCTATGAGCTAAAACCTGTTTTCATTCATAGTTACAGGAAAAATATAGAGGCTTATAATACAAAAAGCAAATATAGATGTTTATGTATAACTTTTCAAATAGCTGAAGAGACTCCTAGTGACTTCAGTAAGCTTTGATTGTGGCCTGCAAAATCTACATTTTCACAATTCAACAGGCATTTTTCTATAGAACTACACAAAACCAACTTCAGTCACAATTACTAAGGTAATTATTAGGAACACCATTAAATATGATTTTGAAAGGTCAGAATAAACAGAAGGAAAATGAAATTCTAGAATTTTCATTTGTTTCTAGAAAAATAGAAGTAGATGACCAAGCTACTATAATAATTAAGACATAACAAGTTTTATTAAAATACTTAGCTGAGTATATACTTAGAACTGAGTCTTGGAGGTCAACATTACACTAGTGTACATTCAGTTATTGTTAGTGGAAAAAATCTGTTTAAAGCTAATAAGTAAATAATAGTAATTAATAACTGTAAAATATCAACCTTATATTAATTAAGGCTTCCAGGAAATCAAACAGAAGTAGAACACAAAAAATCCAAGCAAATTATGCTGATTTACACCTCATATCTAACCTCTTGAACAGCAGTTGATAAAAGTGCAGAAAAGAACTACAGAGCATGTTAAGAGTATCATAAAACAATGATGTACTAACCTGGTATGCTCTATTTATTTGGTTAGCTGCCCAGCTGGCATATTTCATATTATCTTTTTTCATTTTTGCACTTGCTTTTGGATTGGAAGCAATATGGCTGGCAGACTAGGAATACAAAAATAAAACCAGTGTAACTACAAAATATACATGCATGTAATAAACTGAGAGCATTTAGCACCTTTGCATTCAGAGCCCCCTGCACAGTGACAGCAGAAAAAGAGAAAAAATAAAAACAGTTACTGGTAAACAGCATCCAATTAAGAATCAGCTAAACTTTTTAAACATTTGTTCTAATTAAAGCTAAACTAGACTTCAGTTCAGTTGTGTACCGAGTTAGGAACCAAACCTGGACATGATCAGTTAATCCAATTTGCTTTTCCTAAAGTGAGAGTTAAGGATCAGTCTTCCCCATTTAATTTGTTGTCAGAGATTATATAAAATACATGACTTGTGTGTCCAAACTGCCATTAAAAACATGACATTTTTCCCTGTGGCATCAGAAAACACATTTTAAAGGCAGGTAAGACTCTATACATAAACTATGCCCATCTTCACCTGAAAAAATAAAAAAGATTACTTAAGAACCAAACTCATCTCAGAGACTTTTCCACTTATATAAATAAATCCACTTCGCAAGGAATCACTGCTACTCCCTCCCAAAACACCTTCCTGAGTGCAAAATTACTTGAATACAAAGAACCACAGAACCCTACTCTCACCCATCAATGAAGAACCTCCAGAGAAGACTTTAACAAGGAGCATGGACGCAGATGTCTACATGAATACTACATTTCAAACTGAATGAACATTCCCTTACAGCTACTTCCCTGGAACTACCTCTGAGTGGGACGTCAAAGAAGCAGCCTCCACAAATGCAGGAATGCATTCTCTGAAGCCATGCCCACATGAATTGAATTTGTGATCTGGTACAGGGGCAGGGTCCTAAGATGAGGCATCATTCTCTCTGGTTTCCTGAACTCGATGAAGTACTGACCAGTTTCCTCGGTAGATACAGCTGAAAGCCTTTGTGGAGAATTTACCAGGGTTATGGACATTCTTTGGGGACTACGAATGCTGGGCATGTCTGTCAGGTACAAAAGCAGCAGCCACAGCAAAATCAGATCCTAAAGCCTGGAAACAGCATTACACAGAAATTAGGAGCCAAAGGGTAGACACAGAAGCAGCAATGGTAAAAACCACCTAGTGAAATGTGACAGTAGCCAGCTGAGCAAAACTGAAAAACTGAAAGAGAGCATACGTACATTTTTTGCAGTAATGAAATTGCATTATGCAAATCGGGGTTTATATGTATGAGTTTCAGGCACTGCCAAACCAAAAAGTTTCTCAAATGCTTGGGTCATATTAGCTCAAGGTTGCCAGCCAGATCATCATAGATAACAGGCTCTAAATCTACTTCAGACTGAAATAACAGGCAGGACGTAAGATCTGAAAGAGGACAAGCCAGTATTGACCATAATAAATCCCCATGCCTGTTCTAGAATCAATGCAGAAGTCTATATGTATACACACCTTAAAAATCAGTTTAGGCCAATAAACAGATTTGCTACAAACTTTACTCCTAAAAAGCTAAATGACCTAAGGAACAGCAAGGAGCCAGTTTTTATTCCTTCTTGAACATACAATCACCAACCCAAGATTCTCTGCAGATGGGCTAAGAAGATCAGGTCCAAGTCTCTTTGAGTCTTAAAGGTGATGCCTAACAAGTCCCTGAAAGGAAACTCCTATTGCCTGGTATTTATAGGAAGTTTCAAAGTTACCTGCCTGATGTGTCTCTGTAAACTGCACCCCTCCCAAGAGACAAAAAGGTGGCCTAGGACTTAAAAAAAAAAACAAAACAAACAAACAAACAAAAAACAACAAACAAAAACCCAAAAAAACACAAACCAAAAACCAGAACCTTTCTGGTTTTGTCCCTAAAATGATCTTTTAAAAGATCTAAGATCTAAAGGAAGACCTTAAATAGAGGCCTCAGTATCTTTGGAGAAACTGAAGAACTGGTGCCAGTACACGCTACCCGTAGTCATGGCCACACTCAAGCCAACAATGCTGTGCAAGCTAAAGACTCATTTTGAAATCAGAAGTAGAAAATTGTATTTAGAAATTGGAGTGAGAAAAAACAAAAACAATAACAATGGGCTGGTTAGGAAAAAAAAAAGAAAGGAACAAAAGTAGCCATCATACTGTGCTGGTACTCTTCAGCAGTTCACCATCCTGTAGAGAAGAGTATGACTTTAAATCCTTTTTCAAGAATTTATCTTCATGTGCCAATAATTATAATTCTTTGGAAAACATGGTCAAGACTTAAAGGTTAAGAGCACTTCAAGTAAGGAGTACTTACTGGCATAAAATTGTCCGTACTCAGTATTTAAAAGCAGTGTCAATAATCTGAGCTATTAAGTTCAACCAAAAGAAAAAAAAAAAAAAAAAAAAAACAACCAACAGCAAACGGTAAAAGGTAATATACATGCATAAAAACATATTCAAAGTGATAACATGGAAAATATATAATCATGCTTACCATGTAAAGTCCAAACAAAGCTCTCATATTTCTGTTGTTAAGCTTCAGTGCTTGTGCAAAATACTTTCTTGATAGCTCAAGGTTTTCAAGCCCCCCCTGAGTGTATTTAACCTGTAAAAATTATAAGCTCCTGAAACTTGCACATGTCATCCATACCTCAGGCATTCACTCTTGAAGCAAAGATATTACGAAATTTCACTTCAAGTTTGTTTCACATGATATTTCAAATCAGGTGAGTCCTACGAAAGGCCAAATACTGGCTCTTTTCAATATACAAATATTTTAAAATATTCAACTATAGGAGAAAAAAAAAAGCCAGCATTAATTTAATTGCTACAAGAATAAAAAGTGATTATTTTGCATCTATACACACTTATAACCTTGGGATAGTCTCTTACGAAAATTTTAAATTTTAAATCTAAAGCTAAATTCTGACTGCTATAAATCCATACTAACTCTATATTTCTTCAGCACAGCACTACACCAGTACACAAAACAACACAATGCCTTTCATTATCTATTCAACTGCAAAATAGCGCAAAGTTTAGATTACTCCACTGTTTTTCTATTAATTTTGCCTGTTATTAGATCAACAAAAAGAGGGATAAATATAGAAGACATGCTTCACAGTCTACCAGAAAGCTATTTAGACAAGTTTTAACGTTAAACTAATTTTATCCACATTAACAAAAGAAATTAAATCCATTCAAAGCAGTTAACAGCATAATTTAGGGGAAAAAATAATATACATCTGAAAAAAAGAGTGCAAATGGCTAAAAATCTTGAGCTAAAACTTCTAAGGGCCCTCTCTGCCCCCAGTGCTCTTTCAGGCAAAATCTCCTACGTGGATTCCAAGATCGGTCTCCACAATAACAGGCAATATATCATAACCTCCTAGGCAGCATTGTTGTGGAAGAGTTTAACTTCTCATGCACTTAATTTGAAAAGTGCATAAACACTTCAACAGGAATAGCTCATTTAAAATGAATCTTTATCTTCAATAATTCCTGCCCTTACGCTTACATTTGCCTTAGTCACACTGAGTAAGAAAACACAGTTGTGTTAACATGTTAAGTTCTATGAGATGTTAACATTCTCTGTGTACTCTCTTAAATCTCCTAGGGAAAAATTAAAGAGGTCATTTTTATTCCATTTTCACCACTTCAGTAACATAAAAACAGAGTATGTATTCAAACATAATTGGTTTTTCTGAAAATACTTACTTCAGCGTATTGCTGACAGTATAAGTGGTTGTGTGGATTAGTCATCATAAGCTCCTCTAAGCAGAAGGCTGCCTTTGCATAGCTGAGGAATATAAAACACAGTGACAAAATGAAACAGAATATGCAGTTCTTTGCTTCAGTTTCTTTACAGCACAATAAAAGTAGTCTTATTTTCCCCCCTATAACTTCACGTGATTCACAATTAAGAAAAATGTTTTATTTTTAAAATGATGTTCAAAACCTCAAGTTACTATTTTTACATCATAGATAGTGAAGAATATACAAAATTTAATAGTCTAGGTATATACAGAACAGCTCATGGAAAGCATTTAGTATACTCATTTCTTATTAGTAAGTGCCATTTCTGATCAACAAGAGTGATGAGTAGAAACAGGCATTAGGTACTACAAGACATTTGAACTCAGACTACAAAATAGTTAATTTTTTTCTACCAGAAGATTCAGCTACCTGAGGATTCACAAATCAAGCTACAAACCAGAGCACTTACACTGCCAGTTAACTTGACCTGCTCACAGTCAACCACAGAAGTGACATCAAAAAACCATACTAAGAAGAGTTCTAAAAAGCAAACAGTTCAAATCTATATATAGCATCATACCAGTCCAAATGGGCAACAACTTATCATTGCAAAAGAAAAGGCTAGTACTTGTTATTTAAATTAAAGCTTTCAGAGAGAATTAAGAAGTCAAGCTCAAAATGTAGGTTTATTTAATTATAAAAATCTTAGCTTCATAAGTGTTCAACTAATAGACTTTCCTGCAGAATTTGCTTCTTCTACACATATGTGACAGCACTGTTGCACAGAGTTTCCATGACAGGATTCCAAAATTCAGAGATGCAATATTTATAATGACAGTGTGGGTACATATTTAATATCAGAGTAAAAACAATCTAGCAGTTCTGAGACAATATTAAACCATATAATCTATAAAATCTTATTTCTTAAAACGAATATATTGTGGTTTTCTCCTGTGCACATTATGATAGTTGTGTACGTATTTCAAATATTAATTTGGAGATAAAAGGATGGCCACCTCATTCTCCAAAAGCAGAAGCCACAGTCCTCATAACGGAACAGAGCGTAGAACTGAGGACTACATAAACCTTGTACTAAGTGTGTTTATGAACAATGGTAACAGCATGGTGATTTCACAAGCGAGACTGAATTCGTGAAACTGATAAAACAGGTAAGCTGATGAATTGTTTCCTTTTTTTAAAAATCAACTTCTAGTTGCTTTTCAGCCAAGATTCCAATTTTTCCCCATTTAATCATCAAAATAATAACAACAATGATGTTCATAAAGGTACAGAGAGCACAGTCAATTTTTTCAATGAACTGCAAAAAGTTCTACATATTATTTTTTATTGGAATAACAGACCAAAACAAATACAAGCAAAACCAATTTCTTTCTCAGGTTTTATTACACAGTTTTGTAATACAGATTATAGCAACAAAAAACCCCCCAAACCAACCCAAAACCCATTAGTGGAACACGTATGCTTCCACCACTCTATCATTCACTTTTGTACTGACAGATCTGACAAGCTTAAATATGTTTCTAACCATTTGAAAAAAAAAACATCTATTTTCTTGGAAAAGTGACTGGTGAATTTCCCAAAACAAATGGAAATCTGCATATCAAAATTCTAGATTATTCCTTAAGTCAGCATTTGAAAGAGTTTAATAATTATTTTCTTTGAGTATGGGGCGGAAATAAAGGTGATGAGGCAACAATTTTATCATCACAGTGAGAATGGCTATTTCTTCCTTGAGAATTTGATTCTTTTACTACTCTCTAGAAAGGAAGGAAGGAAACAATGTGATATAATTCAGGCTGGGCTGAAGAACTAAAGAAGGGGGAAAGAGAAGATACGCCTTTGGGTGGAGGTTAGAATTAATGCTGCGATATTAGAAAACTTGCACTAAGGCTTTGAGCTAATCCTCTCACACTGGGATTTCCTCCTGTCACTACAGCAATAAAAAAAAAGCTAACAAAAACATTAAATATCCAATAAGCAAGTTACTACAACATTCAGCATTCTTGATTGCATTGGGGTTTGTACCCAGGCGACCAGATGCCTCTAACCCTGGATCCATGTTTTGGGTTTGTTTTGTTTTTTTAAAGGTTACTAAAAGTTCTTGCAGAGATAGGCCAAAAGAAAATCAGAATATCTGTTGCCATGATCAACTGATTTTAGAAGTAAAGAATTTAAAACCTATAACTAGTAAAAAACATCACTTGAATGAAAAATTATGGGAAATAAGTGCTGTTCCCTGCTACACTCAAACCACTTCTTCTAAAGTATCGGATTTAAAAAAATGACTGAAACATACAGGTAATTAAGTAAACCGTTTCGGTTTTAAAATCAAGTGCCTTCTTAAAGCATTTGGTAGTCAAATAAGGTCAGTAATTATTTCCTGTTGATGCTTGTTATATTGGACATGAGACAGCATACTTTCTAACACTAGTCCTTAAAAAAAAAAATCACTGAGGTCTTTGACTTACACAGAGTACTTTTCAATTTAACAGTTTTTATGAGGACTTAGCAAACAACTTACTCATGTTCATTGATGTAAAGTTCTGCAAGTTCATGCCAAGCTTCTTGGTCTCCAACAAATCTGTATAGAGAAGACAAGAGAGGAAAAAAGAAAAAAAAGAAAGAATGTGCAAGGGATTCTGTAGATGACCAGCATGGAAGCAAAAGCGTAAATCAAATGCAAATTCCATTTTAATTAAAAAGATTTATCAGAATAGCAAAACACAATCCGTATTCTTGTAAGACACTCACTGTTCCAGATACTCATTCAGCTCTCGGATGGCCTCAAGATTTTTCCCCTGGGCTTTTCGAATGGCAATCTTACGCTTTCTTGCTGCCTATGGGTTGACATTAATAAAGGATTAGGGTCTCATAATTCCCTGGGTTTTTGTAAAGAAAGCAATTTGACTGTGCAAATTATTATCTCAATACCAGTGGAATTCCACTGCAGAGCAACTGCTAGGTTGAAGTTTATAAACATACCCTATGACATCCCACTGAGAGACTGAAAACCTCTTCTTACAATCACATTATGTATGCTTTTCTTTGGAGGCACAAACTGTATGCATTATTTCATTCAAATAAATGACTGTCCAGATTCTGATAATTACAAAACAGCAGGGGATTGCTAATCTTCAGCCATTCCAAAGACCCCCACCTTGTCATTCACAAGATCCATGACTATGGAGGAGAGACGGTGACTGAGTCTTACAGAATCTCACAGATGCATCTTGGTTGCCACTGTACAAATACGACTTTTTAAAGATTCTTGTTGGAGTGCTGAATGCAATCTTTAATTAATGTTGAATACACACCAATTTCATGAACAAATTTCTCATCGTTCTCAGAGCACAAAGTAGGCTCTTTAATGTAAAGGGAATACAAAATAGACATTTCAATGGCAAAACCGAGCACTACTTTCATATGTGGGTGGAAAATGTATTTCAACATAAACAACATAAAAATGAGTTACAAGAATTATAATGTATTTAAATTTTGAACTCCATAAAAGTTGTTACAGACCACCAGGAGAAAAGATAGACAGAATTTTCATAGTTGATTATTCTGTACTTTAATCCAATATTCCAGTTTCTGAAGTATGTTGGTTACAGTTCTCTAAAAGCAGTTTTCAGACCTCTAGGAGTTGTGAATCAAGATACACTTGAGGTGTAATTCAAAACAATGGACATCTTCCCAGCAGTCTGACAGAGTTTGGAGCAAACACCACTACACCTCAGCAAGCCTGAAAGTCATCAGATCAGGAATCTGACAGAATGAAAGTAAAACCAAATTCCAGCGTAACATGCCTCAAAGAACAAAGGCCATCAGCCTCCTGCCTTGCCTATAACCCCTGTTCTCCTGGGTGATCACTACCGCTGTAGTCAGACACGAGAAGACAGACGGTGTGTGCGTGATGTGTCTGCGTGTACACACACACTTACATGCCATTTCTCCATGAGATAATATTAATGGGGGGGAAAAAAAAGCACACTTTTCCAGTAACGAAGTCCCGCGATTTATTCCCCTCATAGCTCTCATCCCATTTTATATCTTATAAAGAAGTTACACAGTTGGGTATCACCTTACAGAAGCCTTGACAGCACAGGAATGGACAACTCTTCAACAAAACCTTAAACGATTTTAATCGTTTAAGAATGATAGTTCTGAAATTACGCTTCTTCATGATGTACCTCTCTAAGATCACAGACACATATACTCCAAAAGAGTTCTTGTATTTTTACAGTATTTTGAACATAACTATTTGCTTAAGTAATTTCTTATCCTTTGATCATCATTTGAACAAATTTATCGCTTCCAGAAGAAGAGTGTAGTATTTAAGTAAACTAGTTCAAGCTACCAAAACAGCAGAGCTAGAAAGGCTTTTAACATTAACTGTAGGTTTATTCTTTCCTTTGAATTCATCTCCTTCACCTCCTGCACAAACATATAATTGATGAAAATTCAGTGAAAATTACTCAAGTGAGGAAAAAACATTTCACTTTTCTGCTTAAAGGCAAGGCACGGGCAGAGAGAAAATTCATCAGAATGATCAAGAGACACATTAGGACACAGGCAGCGTTGTGGGTTTACCCACAGTCATTTTGTTTTCCACTGCTTCTTTGTCAAACTGCAACCTGTGAAGTTAAATCCATCATTCTACTTTTACTGGGAGATATTTGGCTAAAAGCCATAACTGACTTTGGAAAATTTAACTGATGACCACATCTATCACTACAACAATAATACACACTGTTTATGTTATTTTAGAGGTTTTAAAGATAACAGGGTAATTAAACTTATTTTTTTAAACACAAAAAATAATTCTACATGCTTATCATATTGCTACTATTACTAAACAAAAAAACCCAAACCAAACCCGCACCCATTGCTCTCTATCACGTCTTATGAAGAGGTCTTCAAGCATTTCGCAAAGCAGGTCACTACCCTTGCCATGGTGGGAACACCAGGGCAGTGTTAAACTCACTACCCACGGCTGATATTATCCACAGCCCAGTGACCTGCCCACTGAGCCCGAAACATGAAAGAAGGGAAAGCGGGGATAACAGCATGCACAGCCCGTATCATGCAATCATGGCTTACAAAGCCAAGTTCTTTGCAGGTGACCATCTACTTTAAAATGTAACTTTTGGATTAAAAATTCAGCTGGTATTTTCAAAATTTAAAGAAAAAACAACCAAGAGATGGAACTGATCAAAACTAAACTGCTTGAGAACTGCAATCATCTGTTTAATATATAAAATCAAGCAATGCATCTGACAACTTAATTTGCAATGGCAAACAGGAACAGCCTGCATAAGTCACCCTCCTTTTTTGTTTCTAATGCAACTCCTTCAATCGCATGCAAGTCAGTCCTCCAAAAGGGTCCGGAAACACATTTTCTCCATGGCTGCTTTATTTCTTAACCACAGCACTCCCAAATAACGTCAATCACTGTAACCTCAAAACATGAATTTATGAAAAGCTACAACTGTTTCTAGTCACAAATATAAGCTGATATTTACCTATAAGCAGCACATCATCTAATGCATTCAAATAATGAGGATAAAAGGATTTGACATAATTAACATGTTCTGATGGTAGCACTTAGGAGTAAAATTAATTACATATACATTTGACAAGATTTATTTGCTTCTAAATGGCACCAAATCTCACAATATTTCTTCAAAATTACACTTTTTGTTTCTTATTTGAGAAAAGTAGAATTTAAAACTTCCTTTTTTATCCACCTTTCTTATCACCAAAAATAAAGCAGCACCTGGGCTCGAAATCTACACTCTCCTCACCCTCAAATAAACCTTCAAAAATGCTGGGATAAGTCAGTTTATTTACAGAGAACTCTTAGTTTACAGAAAAGAGGCTCAGACACTCAAAACAGTGCTGACATTCAAAGGATGAACAAAATGTCGTATAGTAGCACAGAATTTTTGAAAGTCTCTTTAAAACTGCCGGGAAGAAGTCAATAAGGATGTAGGGGGTTTTTTAAGCAATTACTACCATTTTTCAATTACATAAATAAAATTGTAACACACGTATTCTGAATGCATTGCCAAGAAACATACACATAGGTCTTCAGTAGATCTGAAGTATTCAGATCTGTGATTCCTAGGAGTGATAAGACAGACTAAAAAATAAAGAAATTAAACCACTATTGCTTTTGTCTCTATTCACAGGCTACTCTCCCACCTGACTTTCTAGCTTTTCTTTGAGTCATGAAGACTATCAGCTAGGGTTTTTTTTAAATAAAAACTGAAATTCAATATGACTCCAGTAGGCAATGCTTTAAGAAAAGCATATATGAAAAAGCCTGTGCTAAACCCAGGACATGGACCGGTTTGTGTTCTGTAAACTTCTAATGCTTATTCTGATTTATATTGTCCCTGAGCCCCTACCTCCCTCCCTGTGTCTATCAGCTTCCTCCTCAGTGAGCTGGGACTCATGCTCACCATGCTCACTGAGCACCCTGAGGAAAGTGGCATAACTAACAACAATTTACACACATAGCATCAATTTTTCTTTATTTCCATTGAATTAAACAAAATGTTCGACTGCACAGAACCACTGCCAACACTAACAACCACTTTATCAGACAAAACCTAGTTATTTTGTAAGGAAAGGCAGACTCCCACCAATTCTACAGAAGCTTTACCTAGCATTTATTTCATACATCCGATTTATTATCTGCCTTAGTATCAGCTGATATAAGAAAACCAGGCCACTTCATATGTTTTATTATGATTCAGGGCTTTGTTTAGCAAAAATCTCACATTTCAAAATATAAGCTCATTTTTAAGGGACCTACTGCAAGATACTAAAAAACGGCAGAATGCAAAGTACAAATCTGTTCAATCATTAATTTTAAGTCCACTAAGAATAATCATGACAAACCTATTTTTAACTACAAGATTTCAAATTATTTTGAAATCTACGAAGCATACTAAAATAGTTGTAATAATTTTGTTAACAAAGATAGAAAAATAACTTTCAAGAGTTACATTTCGGTTCTTTGCATCACAACAGTAAGATTTTTAAGAAAAAGTTTGATACAAAAATTAATTCAACCTCCTTTCTCCTTCCACCTTAAATCAAAAGGAAAAGACAAAGATTTCAGTGCTGCAACAAGATCTGCAGTGTTTGACCATGCGGCACCTATGACACGGAATTCCCCCTATCAGTTTTCCAGAGTTTAAAACAGAACACTGGTATGGTTATTGGCAGATTCTGTAAATCCATCATTCTTAATGGAACGATAGATGCCATCTTAAAGAACACTTATACCGTAATCAGTATCATATGGACTAAGGTACTTCAGTATGTCACGTATTTATTAAACAGTGAACCTTTCCAAGCTATTTCTTTTAAAGACTAATAATCCCCAATCTGGCACAAGAACTAATCCTCCATTTGTCATGATGCTTTTTAACACACATTAAGTAGACTCAAAGTGAAGTGAGGATTTGAACATTTATCAACTTCTGCACTTGATTAGTAAAACATACCAAGAGTCTAAGATTGTTCTAAATTTCATGGGTGCAAAGAAAGTACTAGTAGAAGAATTTTCAGGGACTGACACCTCTAAGAAAGGAACAATTTCCTACCTGTATAATTGCTGCAGCATTAAACAAATTATTTTGCATCTCAAAAAGAAATTCTTCAATTTTTTGAATTTGTTTTTATCAAGGACTTCACATTTCAGAAAATGTGCATTTGGCCTAAGAGTTTGACACATTAAAATAATTTCCTTCAAACTTCAATATGCAAATCAAAACAGAAGTGTAAACAACTACAACAAAGATAAAGGGAAGGAATTACACAGATGTCAAAAAATATCACATAATCTGAATACAACCACAACAACGAATGTACTCTTACCAGACTTAGAGTTTTTTCATAGTCAACCAGGGAAGACAGCTAAATCAGGCCAAATCTTGCAAATTAATCTATACAGGCACAGAGCTGCTGAGCTGAAGCGGCTCCTTTAGGGATAATGTCAAAGCATAAGTAGCAATGGTGAACACAACTTTTTACGGTGTTCTAGGAGGAATCCAATAAAAATAGCCCATAAATCTAACACCAGCACACGGCAAATTGGTAGGAGCTATAAAAGCTAAAAAGCTAAAGCATGGAATCGGAAAACATGAAAAATGCTACATACCAAAGAAGAGTAAGAACAGCTTACGCAGAGGCAAGTAAGGCTTCCCAGATCTACTGGAGTTCTTCGAAGGAGTCACTAAGACTGTGGATGAATAAAGATCCATTTAAAAGTCTACTTTGTCTTCAAAACTAATTTCAACAAGATCTCTCACTCTGAAGCCGAAAGCTCTGAAGGAAACTATGCTACTACAGGGTAAGAGGGGAAGGTCTTCACATGGATAAATAAATTAGACAAAAGATATAAAATAGAGGAGAAAAGAGTTCTTGTCTACAAGTAATTTCTCTGCATTGAGAATCCCAGAGTTGTCTGTACTAAAAATTACTGCTCAGTGTCTTCGTAAGTGATCTAACAAGGGAAATAACAGTGATGTGCTAAAGTTAATTGATGATAATGAGTTATTGAAGTATAAAGAACAAAAGTCAACTGCAAACAATAGCATTCACAATAGTGAATGTCAACATGATAAAACAGCCCCTGAAATTTAATGTAGGTAAAGGGCTGCATATAGGGTAAAACAATACTAATTTAATGTACACAGCAAAGATCTCTGAATTTGCCCAGTTAGGAAGGAGAGGCTGGAGTTGCAATAAACAGTTCTATAAAATGTCAGTTCAATGTTCAGAAGAGGTCTTAAACAAACCAAAACCTACAACACTGTGATGCTGGAATTATCAGAAAAGAATACAGAACAGAATACATCAGTGGCATCACTTTGCCACTGTGTAAATCCATAATGCTCCTACATTTTTAATACTGACTGCAGTTCTGTCCTCTCCTTCCTCATCCAAATATAGGGGAAAAAAAAAAAAAAAAAACCAAACCAGAAAGGACACTCAGAACAGCAGCAGGGTTTCAGGGCACAGAATGGCAACAAGAACTGACGGACAGGTGGTGGTCAAAGGCTCAACGTTCAAATGGAGACAGATGACAAGTGGAGTCCCCCAGGAGTCCATATTGGGACCAGCACTGTTTAATATCTTCATCGATGACATGGACAGTGGGATCAACTGCACCCTCAGCAGGTTTGCAGATGACACCAAGCTGAGTGGTGCCATTGACACGCCTGAGGGACGCGATGCCATCCAGAGGGACCTGGACAAGCTCAAGAAGTAAGCCTGTGTGAACCTTAGGAAGTTCAACAAGGCCAAGTGCAAGGTTCTGCACATGGGTCAGGGCAATCCCAAGAACAAATACAGGCTGGGGGATGAAGAGATTGAGAACAGCCCTGCAGAGAAGGTCTTAGGGGTACTGGTGGATGAAAAGCTGGAGATGAGCCGACAATGTGTGCTTGCAGCCCAGCAAGCCAGCCGTATTCTGGGCTGCATCAAAAGAAGTGTGGCCAGCAGGTCGAGGGAGGTGATTCTGCCCCTCTCCTCTGCTCTGCTGAGACCCCACCTGGAGTGCTGCATCCAACTCTGGGGTCCTCAGCACAGGAAGGACATGGACCTGTTGGAGCGGGTCCAGAGGAGGCCACAAAAATGATCAGAGGGATGGAACACCTCTGCTATGAGGAAAGGCTGAGAGAGCTGGGGTTGTTCAGCCTGGAGAAGAGAAGGGTCCAGGGAGAACTTATTGCGGCCTTTCAACACTTAAAGGGGGCTTATAAGAAAGATGGGGACAAACTTTTTAGTAGGGTCTGTTGCGATAGGACAAGGGGTAATGGTTTTAAACTAAAAGAGGGTAGATTCAGGCTAGATATAAGGAGGAAATTTTTTACAATGAGGGTGGTGAAACGCTGGACCAGGTTGCCCAGAGAGGAGGTAGATGCCCCATCCCTGGAAACATTCAAGGTCAGGTTGGACAGGGCTCTGAGCAACCTGATCTAGTTGAAGATATCCCTGCCAACTGCAGGGGGGATGGACTGGATGATCTTTAAAGGTCCCTTCCAACCCAAACTATTCTATGATTTTATGACAAGTTAGGACTTCTCAGCTTAGCAGGAAGAAAAATGCGTAAGATCCCTAAAATCATGAGCATGAATAAAGCGAACAGAAAACAACTGTTGACCATAACAGATGAATTAGGGATATCAACATTGTTAGACTGAAAGTTGGGGGGGGGGGGGAGATTTACCCAATCCATGAATAAATAACAAAATTTCATTTACAAAAGATGTAGACACGTGCAACCAAATTTATACAAGTTCAAAAAGCAGTTAAAAAAAAAAATCAATGCAGAAATTTCATTAAGAGCTATTACAAACAGTTATCACTTCTGGCACAGGAAAACCTTAACATGAAAATGAATAGAAACTGGCAGAAGAGACCAGAGCGCACTCTATGACTGCCCTGTTCTTACACACTTCTCCCAGTATCTGCTATTGGTCACTGTCAGAAACAGGACAAGCGATTTTGGCACGACTCCAGTATAGCTGTTCTTAAGTTCTCAAATACACAATTTCAAGGGACAAAATCTCCACCAACATTTAAAAGTGCTACACTCACAAAAGTAAAACATGGGAAAAATGCTGCACTCTGCTCTCTCACTTCACCAATCACGACTGAGCAAGAAGCAAAACCAACCTAGCAAAGGTAAATGACAAAAGCTAAATGTCAAAAGAAAACTTTTTTTTTTAGGATCCATGGAGTACATCCCCAGCTTAATCATCCATCCTCCTTGGGGACTATCTGAAGCAGCAGCTGCAGCTCTTCACATCTCTCACCAGCTCCATCCTATATCATACACAGTGCCAAGCTATCTTATTTGATTCCCTTTAAAAGTATCACCATACAAACTTAAGTTTAGAACTAGCTGTGTCTTTCCTGGCAGTGATAGCAACATATTTAATGAAACATAGGCACATCATCTCAGAAAATTCCCTCTGTTAGGCACTTCATTTGGTGAGCAATTTTCCTTTTTGCAAGTTGAAGTGTCCTCTAGATAAATATACAGATCTGCAAGAACTTAACAGGAGGTCTCTTGTCTCTTCAAAATGAATGCACAGCTACTGCAGGTGTTTTAAAGAATTATCACTGCTCAGATGATAAATAGATAGCCAATGCTCAGTCTTAGTGCTCATTATTCTCTTCTTATTTGACAGAGATAAGAACGGGGGAAAAAAAGTTACCTATACAGTCAAGATGGCAGTAATGCACAATGATAGAAAGAGATGCTAGGAAGAATGAACTCAGATATTCATGATACATAATTGCTGCCTATTCACATGATACTAAATTTTTGCTCTGAATATTTCTAGTATCTGGATTCCCACATGTCTTCAACCACCTCCTGTGCCTTTTCTGAAACATGTCCAGCTTGGCTAGAAAAAGAATCTCAACATAGTACGGGAAAGTATAACTTCATATGACCATGTTGTTGTCCATACACTTGTATGGCCCATTCCCATAAACAACAAAGTTTTTAGTGTTTTACGAACCCTGAAAGACAACAGCTTCACTCAGAACACTATCTTATTATTCTGAAAATCCTATTTTTAATTCCTCGTTCACACAATTATATTACTAGACCCATGAAGTTAATGAGATTATCCACATGCCCTAAGCTAAGCAAGCATATACAGTGTCTTGCTATATTAAAAGCTTAGTTGAAAAAGCATTTAAAAAAAAAAAAAACGGCAGAAGAATTATCCCAATAAAGACATCAGATTTTCTGTGGATTAGAATTAAAGAAGAACTTTGTGCCTTATCTTACTTTCCCCTGGTGCTGACCAAGTGCTCTGCAACCTTCTTGATAGTTGAGTTGAAGAATCAGGAGAAACTGCAGATGCATTAGGATGACAGTGGACTGGATTAGACACCAACCTAAGTCTTGAATACATGAACAAAATTTCCCTTCTCATCACCAGTCTTCTTTGCACTCCTGGACGGGCCACCTCGAGAAGGCCCTGACTGACAAAAATATTTAGCTATCTGATTAAAACAGATGGGTCTACATTTGACTTGCTCCCCAAAAGCAGAATCTTTGCCAGGGTAAAATAATGCAAAAAGGCATTCAACTTAATCAGACACAGACACGTACACATAGCTTAAAAATTCATCATTTAATATTCATTACAGAATTGAAATCAATAGCAATATCAGAGAAAACTGCCTGTTTAGGAACCAAGTTCTAAATAATTTTACAGAGATGGGCTTTCATCTGCTCTCCCTATGTAAAATGGCAGTACTGTTTCATCTCACATGGCTACTGTGAGATAAATGAGAGAAAAAAAAATTCACGATACTACATCCATTTGTAAGGTTCTTATGTAAGTGCCCCATTCCCAGAAATGAGGACTTACGTATCAAATAGAAAATATGGATATATTAATTCCATGCAAATTTCCTACTGAATTTTACACAAGCAATCCATCCCGGGTCCTGCACTTGGGTCACAACAACCCCATGCAATGCTACAGGCTGGGGGAGGAGTGGCTGGAGAGCTGCCTGGCGGAAAAGGACCTGCGGGTGTTGGTTGACAGCCCCCTGAACGTGAGCCAGCAGTGTGCCCAGGTGGCCAAGAGGGCCAATGGCATCCTGGCTTGTATCAGGAATAGTGTGGGCAGCAGGACCAGGGAGGTGATCGTGCCCCTGTATGCGGCACTGGCGAGGCCGCACCTCGAGTACTGTGTTCAGTTTTGGGCCCCTCACTACCAGAAGGACATCGAGGTGCTGGAGCGTGTCCAGAGGAGGGCAACAAAGTTGGTGAGGGGTCTAGAGCACAAGTCTTATGAGGAGTGGCTGAGGGAGCTGGGGTTGTTTAGTTTGGAGGAAAGGAGGCTGAGGGGAGACCTTATTGCTCTCTACAGCTACCTGAAAGGGGGTTGTAGTGAGGTGGGGGTTGGTCTCTTCTCCCAAGTAACAAGCGATAGGACAAGAGGAAATGGGCTCAAGTTGTGCCAGGGGAGATTTAGATTAGATATTAGGAAAAATTTCTTCACGGAGAGAGTGGTTAGGCATTGGAACAGGCTGCCCAGGGAAGTGGTGGAATCACAGTCCCTGGAAGCGTTCAAAAAACATGTGGATGTGGTGCTTAGGGACATGGTTTAGAGGTGGACCAGGCAGTGAGGTTAACAGTTGGACTCGATGATCTCAGAGATCCTTTCCAACCTTAATGATTCTATGATCCAAAACATAATCCCTAATGTAATATCCAGAACACTAATAAAGATACTGAGAACACTGTGAAGATCAACTTAAGATTCAAAAATGCCTGAGAGTTTGAGTGTGGCATGACACCTCATACTACAAAATTATATCAAAGTTTAGCTGTTGTATTATCTGAATTTACAAAGGATACAGCTAAACAATAACTACTTACTTCAAAAGACTACCAGTCATTTTAAGGGCATGCAGATTCTGGCATTTTTTAAGTAGCGTGGTTGAGCATCCAGCCTTATCTCCAGAAGGTATGAAATGTACCTGGGTTTTCTTTAGAGAAAGAACAGAAATTCCACCTTGTAAAACTACAAGTTTGGTTATGTGCAGCATTCAAATGGTATATGCCTTCACTATCAGAGCTAAACCAGTTACTGACAGAACTAATATACACCAGGTACCACAGGGAATAAGAAACATTTCACCAGTAGGTCTCAAAGCTATTTACTGACAGCAGAAAATACAGTGCCTCAAGGCAAAATGTGATTTATTTTTTTAGGGAGAAAAAAAAAAAAACAAGACTTTAACGTTAATACAAATCCCTCTGTTCTGATGGCCTACCCACCCTTCAAGCCATCTGTTGCATGGCTACATCTGATCTGACCTCTCCTGTTAACTAACCACCTAACGTTCCATTACGTGTCCCTCTCTCTTTTGGTCCTCACAGTTCTGCTTCCTTCTCTTTTTACTCAGTTCCTTCTGGATGTTTTTTTCCCTTCTCCTGCTCATCGTTTGCGTGCAACTCAGAAAGGAAAGGAGTTTCCCTACTTTCTGCCCCTTTCCCACAGCCCTACAGCCATGAGGAGTAACTGCAAGGAAGTCCTGCTTCATCTCTGTAGCCTGGAATAGATCATGCTCAATACAAACGGGATTTTAAGAAGATGTATTTAATAAAAATTCCAGCAGTCTCTACTGAGAACATGAAGCAAAGATTTTCAAATGCCTGTAACTTAGCCAGCTTGGGTGTTTTTCTCATAGTATAATAAAAGCTGCATTCTACCAAGAGCTCTTTTCCTGTTGGTATGCAAGGCTTTCCTCCAAAGCAGAGCAGGATGAGGATTTCTCAATGAAATACATTAACAGCAAAAACAAACAAAAAAGTCCTTTCTACCAACCCTACTAAAAAAAACAATGTCCCCCTTATTTTGTTCTGAGAAACAGACTAAGCATTTTATCTGAAGATCTACAAACAACTCAGCCACTGTTTGGCACCAGTATAAAGATTTTCAATTGGATACTACATTAAATTTCAATTAATAAAAAAGTCCCTACAATGGAAAATGTTATGCAGCCTTAATAACAGAGTAATATGCCAGCTACAGCTCTAATAAGCCTTCATTTCAACCAAAATGGAGAAGAATGGAAAAGGTTCCCATTCTTATCCTATTAAAACGCACACAAGTGGTGCTTTTCACAAGAGTCACATTTCACTCATTACTGTTAAACTCTTTAGAGAAGGGACAGACTCTTACTCAATACCTACATGCTTTGAAAAAGGAAACAGGATCTCTGAAGTGACAACATTAACATTGCTCCATTGTCAAATGAGTCACCTTTTTCAGCAAGTAAGCTCATAGTGAGATAAAACACTAAGAGATGTTCACCTTTTAAAAACAAGGAGTACTTTGAATTCCAGCCTAAAAAATGAAATAATTACTGTTATCTTAGTTTCAGAGTTTTGCATGCAACAAAACCTCATCCAAAAGTGTCAATGTCCATTACATAATTTGAGTTCAAAGTTCACTTTTCATAATGGAAAAGTCTGCTAGGTGTCTAAAATAAAAGAATTTTTTGAAAAAGCTTTTTCCATGCTTCTATTTGAAACTGTCAGTTGATGCAAAGTATGATTTGTGTGAACAAATGTCTCTGTTTCACTTACAGCACTTGCCAAAACATTTAATGTATATAAGCAACTCCATGTGTCAGCAAACCAGAAGAAATTGCTATAAGGTAAGGGAAGTGCCAAGACAAACTCAGCAACAGTTTCTTTTTTAAAATCTTGAAATATTTATTTTCCTACAGCAGCCACATGTGTGCATGGAAATAATTAACAGGTAAAAGACACAAAGAAATCTGCACACGACAATTTATCAAAACTTTCTATTTAACTTTCACTCTTCACATGCAAGGCTTAGCCAACCTATTCTATACTTATATAGCGAGGAACCTCTGCTTTGCATTTAACACTCCACTTCTTTTCTCAGATCGTAAGAAATCCAATAGATCATGCAGCTGTTCTAATATTTACATCTTACACTTCTAAATGTTACCATTTTATGGATCTGTATGATTTTGTTAAGGAGGAAATCCAAATTAGGTAATAGTCATACATATTACTTATTTAAATATATCATTTTGTTTTATAAAACTGTCCAACAAACCACTCAGATGACGTTAGCCATGCTGAGACAGCTGAAGAGTAGAATTGCCCAAAATGCACACTTCAAAGATCTTTGGTCCACAGAAGTCATTGTAATATGGTGCTCCATTTTTCACTGCCTTCAGCAAAAGGTCATAAAACGGGCACCTAGGTGACCTATTCTTGTGCCTTCACTGCAGATGGGTTCCATCTTGTTTTAATGTGACTCTGAAGACTTAGTGTCTCTGAAACTCTTTGGGCCGTACACTGATAAAATCCACCAACATTTACTGCAGACAGCTATGCACCTTGTGCTCAAACTTCTGCTCAAAACCACTATAGACTTTCAAAGGACAACTGCAGATCACCTACATTTGTCTTGCAGAACGCAGTTCAAGTAGTACTGCTCTAGGGAGGGTGAAAAATAAGAGTGAAGAATTGAAATAGTTCTTTTTACCCTTGCACAAAAAATATGAGTTCTATCACTGCTAAAAGACACAGACTTTAATCTACCACTGTCGTCTGAGTGCTTAACTTGGTATTAACATTTTCAGATGTGTTGCCTTGAAAATAATTTTCTGGTGTGGTGGGTTTGGGTGGTTTTTGGCTGTTGTTTTATTTTGTTCTTAATTTGTTTTGTGGGTTTTTTTAAGGGTTTACTTAGTTTAAGTGATGGCACTTCATCTCTATCCAGCTCTGGCATATCCTAGTTAACCCCAGTTATCTGTGTTTCTGTGGGGTTTCCCCTCCTGAATAGCAGACCACATCAAATAAGGTGACTTAAAAAAGGCAAAGGTTCAAAACGCACCAAGGAAGGTTTACATGAGACTGCCAAAACATAGGCACTAGCCCAAGTATTACAGTTACATAGAAGTTCACCCAATAAAGAGAACCAGTTCCTCGAAACCAAGTAACACAGACAAACATATACCCTCAAACGGACAATGATTAATAATAATTAACTGACTTTGCAACATGTGATATAAAAATTTGAAACTCTACAGTTTCTGCATATTCCTCGTTTTATCCTTGTGAAAAAAAAAAGTATGAAAATATATTGCTACAAGTTTCCCTAGACTTTCATTTTGGCATCTAATAGCTCAAGGTTGCTTACACAACCAGTATTCAAAAAATGCAAAAGTACAGACTGTCTCAGATTTTGTTTTATACAATTGGAAAGCTTTATAGCTTTTTCATTCAAAAGCTAGTAAAGTGTCCCAGACAATAAATCAAAATAACTGCTATTCAAGCACTACCTGAGTGTATTCATACTTAATCTTTAAGTAAGATTAACCATAAGGAAAACAGAAGACACATAGCAAACTATACTGGTCCTTTAGATACTAAATATTCAGGGAAAATGGAAAAGCTGAATGGCTCAATCTAAACCCTACTAAAACTGCTGGAAAGGTTGCTAGTTATAATACTGTCTTCTAAATTCAGTGTTTAAGTAGGTATTACATCATGCCTTCTCATCACGAAACAAATCTCATTTGTTCTAATGAAGGTAACATAGGTTATTATACTAGGAAACTAAAGGAAACAAATACAGTAATACAGACACACATTTTTCCACAGTGAAACCCACAAAATGTAATCACGATTTCAAACAACAAACCACTGCAGTTCAGAAAAATCTTTTAAACTTACTGTGTTAGTTGAATCTTCTTGTAAAATTCTATCATATAACTGGATAGCATCATCATACCTGTTGAAAGAAATCATTCACATTTATTTCTGCTAAGACAGAACTCCTGACTTTTTGACTGTCCTTGCAATAGTTACTAACGCTCCTGCACATTTTATATGGAATATATTTAAGCAAATTATATTCAAACAAAATTCTCGAGTGAGTGCTAAATACGAACAGCAGTATTTTATGTCACCAAGTTAAAAAAATATATGGTAACTGGTTCATCGAATACTGTTTCAGCAGCAACTTATATATTTTACACCCAATTTCTTACTCTCCTGTCTGTTCTTTCTTTTTCTGTACTCAATAGGTCCAATCATCACCTCCCAACTCTCCCTTTCACCTCTCCCAAGAAACAGAAAACCCCAAATTTGAAAGACCATCCAAAATTATGACTTTTCACTTCATTGTTGTAATTTAAAACTTCATGTAAGTTTCTTCTGTTACGATCTTATAAAGTATAAGCAGCCACATACAGTAAACTGGGGGGATTCACACAAGAGTCCATGCCTAGACTATACCATAAATCTTGAAAGAAAATATTTTCCACCATCACTATGTAGGTTTTATTAATTAATTCTGCTATCTGAAGTATGCTCAAAACAGGTTACTCCAGCTTCTATTAATGCTTTAAACCTTCTGGGAAACAGCTCCATGTGTTCAGCCAGCTGCGTACATGACCCAAACCGGAAAAATGAAATAATTCAATTCAAAACACATTTGACTACACAGCTGTTGTGCTATCACCACATAACTAGGGCATACCTTGTGTCTTCATGTATAGTTTTGACAAGTAGTTTTCCAGAGGTACTGCTGATTGATTTTGATGCTACACATCCCCTTCTCACCCTGGACACCCATTTATGTACTCTCACTGCTCCCTAAACACTGCTGACATAAGCATAGCTCAGCTGTCCAGTTCAGTTACCATAAGGTATGAGAACAAATGCAAAAGGAAGCACAAAAGCAGAAATGAGTAGAAGGTGACTGCTACAGACTTGAGCAGACGTGCTGTAAAACACTGTATTCATGTTCTCTGTTAGTTGCTACTTTCTCAAATGTATTTTACAAGACTGAACATGATGGCCGAGATTTACAGGGTGAAGTTCCAGTACTATTCTTTTGATTAGCAAGTGCCTACAGGGATGACTCAGTCTACAGGGATGTTCTTCACTGTTTTCTCTTCCTGCTGGGGAAGGCTGGATCCTTCCTAGATCCTAGCAGTCACTTAGAATTTAACAAGAAGCTCACTTCTTCAACTGGAAATGTGATCCCTCCAGCCTAAGTCTCCCTAGGCTTCATTTACAGTCAGTGGAGAGAGGCAGGCTTCTCCAGGGCACGGCTTAGAGCAGCTGCAGATGGGTTCCTGTTCAAGACAGCCCAGAGCTGAGGCCTCTTTCTTCCCTGACTTCTGGAGAAAATCTATGAAGATGAAACCTCAGCTTTCATGGATGCCTCTGCTCCCCTGATATTCCAATCTCAAAGATCTAACCTGATAGACATATTTTGTCAAGAACTTGTACGAGCACTTTCAGAAAACTGTGGCTCAACAGCACTTCATTGTTGAAACAACACATAATGTTTGTGCAGCAGTCATCTCCCACAAAGATCTGCTCCCATGCAATAACATCTTCAATGTAGTCACATAAGCCTGAACAGAATTATGATCTTTTGCACTTCCGAACAGGTTTCAAGAAGGGGGGGAAACCTGCCATTCTCTCACTGTCTTCCTACCCTATATCAAATGAAGACAGAAAGAGAGCAAAGTTTAATGGAAATTCTTCATGAATGTGTATTTGATATAAAGTGAGTGTGAAATATGGAACATCTGTTTGCCCTGAAACTGCTTCTGTGGTTGTGGAGCCCAGTTATCCACTCTTTTTGATGCAAGCAATGGCCATTCATTGGTAGTTCACATCAAATAACATTTTCAAAGTTAATTTTGCAAGAATGTGATGGATGAAGAACACGTGCTAAATAAATAAATTAAAAAAAAAAAAAAAAAAAAAAGCACTTCGGGTTTACTTCTAATTCCTTTGTATCAAGATGGCCCAAAGGCTCCAAATCTCACCAACTCCGTATGCAAAATGTGGCACGGAACAGATCTGCTAGCATTCAAAGGCACTGGAAGCTGGAAGTCCTTCTCAACACCCAAGACAAGTGCTTCAGAACAGAATGTTGATCATAGAATCATAGAATGGTTTGGGTTGGAAGGGACCTTTAAAGGTCATCCAGTCCATCCCCCCTGCCATGGGCAGGGTCACCTTCCACTAGACCAGGTTGCTCAAAGCCCCATGCAACCTGACCTTGAACACTTCCCATGATGGGGCATCCACAACTTCTCTGGGCAACCTGGTCCAGTGCCTCATCACCCACACAGCGAAGAATTTCTTCCTTATATCTCATCTAAATCTACCATCTTTCTGATTACCCCTTGTCCTATCACTACATGTGCTTGTAAAAATTCCCTCTCCCGCTTTCCTGTAGGCCCCCTTCAGGTACTGGAAGGCTCTGTAAGGTCTCCCTGGACCCTTCTCTTCTCCAGGCTGAACAACCCCAACTCCCTCAGCCTTTCCTCATAGGAGAGGTGCTTCATCCCTCTGGTCTTTTTTGTGGCCCTCCTCTGGACCTGCTCCAACAGGTCCATGTCCTTCTTTTGTTGGGGGCCCCAGAGCTGAATGCAGTACTCTAGGTGGGGTCTCACCAGAGCAGAGGAGAGGGGCAGAACCACCTCCCTCGACCTGCTGGCCACACTTCTTTTGATGCAGCCCAGAATACGGCTGGCTTGCTGGGCTGCAAGCACACATTGTCGGCTCATCTCCAGCTTTTCATCCACCAGTACCCCCAAGACCTTCTCTGCAGGGCTGTTCTCAATCTCTTCATCCCCCAGCCTGTATTTGTTCTTGGGATTGCCCTGACCCATGTGCAGAACCTTGCACTTGGCCTTGTTGAACTTCCTAAGGTTCACACAGGCTTACTTCTTGAGCTTGTCCAGGTCCCTCTGGATGGCATCGCGTCCCTCAGGCGCGTCAATGGCACCACTCAGCTTGGTGTCATCTGCAAACTTGCTGAGGGTGCACTCAATCCCACTGTCCATGTTGCAGACAAAGATGTTAAACAGCGCCAGTCCGAATACCAACACCTGAGGAATGCCACTCATCACTGGTCTCCACTTGGACATCGAGCCGTTGACTGCAACTCTTTGAGTGCGTCCATCCAGCCAATTCTTTATCCACCCAGTGGTGCATCCACCAAATCCGCGTGTCTCCAATTTAGAGACAAGGATGTCGCGCGGGACAGTGTCAAATGCTTTGCACAAGTCCATGTAGGTGTCCTGATCCAATGTCGGGGGAGATTTTGATACAATCCCAAGGATGAGATTAAGACGCTGAAATCGGTCAGATGTTGTACAACCTTTTACTTTTATTTGGGGGGAGGGGGAGAGAATGGAGGGATGAGGGAGGGCAAGGGAAGAGAGGAAAAGAATAAGAGAGAGGGAGAGAGAGAGAAGAAGGAGTCTTTCGCCACCTTCCCAAGTCTGAGGATCTTCCGCTGGGTCTTTGGTGGCCTCAGGCTTTGTTGGGGACTGAGGGGGGGGCCTGAGGGTGGAGGAAGGGAAGGAGTGGTCGCACGTGCCGCCGCGGGGCACGTGTGCTCTTTATATAGGGGTTCTTGCGCATGCGCAGATCGCAAATGTGTACGTGCGGTTTGTCACGGATGTGCTGTCCCCACTTCTGCTCTTTTCGTGCCTCTTGCCCCTGCGCAGGCGCATGAGGTTATTTTTCTCAAAACTGTGGAGAAGATGGTTGTTCTCGAAGCACAACGCCGGATGGCGCTACAGCGGCAAGGTCGAGACAAAACCATATTTTCTATCGGTCCTTTCCAGTAGGTGACATCAGTTGCTCTTCCCTTATCCACCAATGCTGTAACCAGCTGTTGTAGAAGGCCACCAAATTTGTCAGGAACAATTTGCCCTTAGTGAAGCCATGTTGGCTGTCACTGATCACCTCCTTATTTTCCATGTGCCATAACATAGTTTCCAGGAGGATCCACTCCATGACCTTGCCAGTCACAGAAGTGAGACTGACTGGCCTGTAGTTCCCCAGGTCTTCCTTTTTTCCCTTTATAAAAATGGGGGTTATGTTTCCCCTTTTCCAGTCAGTGGGAACTTCACTGGACTGCCACGACTTCTCAAATATGATGGATAGTGACTTAGCAACTTCATCTGCCAGTTCCCCCAGGACCCATGGATACATCTCATTAGGTCCCATGGACTTGTGCACCTTCAGGTTCCTTAGATGGTCTCATGCCTGATCTTCACCTACAGCGGGCAGTTCTTCATTCTCCCCGTCCTTGCCTTTGCCTGCTGCAACTTGGGCAGTGTGGCTTGAGTACTTGCCGGTGAAGACTGAGGCAAAAAAGTCGTTGAGTCTTCTCCATACCCCAGGTAACCAGGTCTCCCATATCCTTCCGGAGAGGGTCCACATTTTCCCTAGTCTTCCTTTTATCACCAACATACCTATAGAAGCTTTTCTTGTTGACCTTGACATCCTTGGCCAGATTTAATTCTATCAGGGCTTTAGCTTTCTTAATCCGATCCCTGGCTGCTGGGACAATTTCTCTGTATTCCTCCCAGGCTACCTGTCCTTGCTTCCACCCTCTGTAGGCTTCCTTTTTGTGTTTGAGTTTGTCCAGGAGCTCCTTGATCATCCATGCAGGCCTCCTGGGGTTTTTGCCCGACTTCCTCTTTGCTGGGATGCATCGCTCCTGAGCTTAGAGCACATGATCCTTGAATGCTAACCAGCTTTCTTGGGCCCCTCTTCCCTCCAGGGCTTTACCCCATGGTACTCTATGAAGCAGATCCCTGAAGAGGCCAAAGTCTGCTCTCCTGAAGTCCAGGGCAGTGAGCTTGCTGTGCGCCCTCCTCACTGCCCTAAGGATCTTGAACTCCACCATTTCACGGTCACTGCAGCCAAGGTTGCCCTTGAACTTCACATTCCCCACCAGCCCCTCCTGGTTGGTGAGAACAAGGTCCAGCATAGCACCTCTCCTCATTGGCTCCTCCATCACTTGGAGAAGAAAGTTACCATCAACGCATTCCAGGAAACTGCCGGATTGCTTACACCCTGCTGTGTTGTCCCTCCAACACATGTCAGGATGGTTGAAGTCCCCCATGAGGACCAGGGCTTGTGAACATGAGGCTGCTCTTATCTGTCTATAGAGGGCCTCACCTGCTCAGTTTTCCTGGTCGGGTGTCCTGTAGCAGACCCCCACTATAACCATCACCTGTCCCTGCCCTCCCTTTAATCCTGACCCATAAACTCTCGGTTGGCTCCTCATCCATCCCCAGGTGGAGCTCCTCATCGTCTCCCCTGCCTGTCCTTCCTAAAGAGCCTGCATCCTTCCATTCCAATACTCCAGTCATAGATGTATAGATATCATGATAGATGTATAGATATCATCACAGATATGAAAGATGTATCCAAGGAGAAAGGCGGACAAGAAAGGTCAAACTCAAGCCCTGAGGTCATTCATCTTGGAAAGCTGTAAAGTTTTAAGCTGTTCATTATTTTAATAATTCCTGTTAAACTTACTATGTTATAACCCTTCTATAGGATATTTCAAAAAGATCAGTCTGATTTTTAGGTTCTGCCATTCTATTCCATATGTTTTTTGAGTTGTTTCTATAACAAACTCTATAGATTTAATCCTTACTAAGTTCTACTGGATTTATCCACACTCAGAAAACAAGGGAAAACAGCTACATCCTGCAGTAATAAGGAGCATAGGAGAACAATGAAGGCAAAAAAACCACTGGCATTGATTTTCATATGCTGCTCTGCCTCTCTGAGATGAAATGTATACCTCACAGACTTCACCAAAAAAAGTGCCTAGTGTTTTACTGTATAATGACTTATGCTGTCAAGTAAGAGATCTTTTTAATCTATGAAGTCTGATAGGAAGATTGCAAAAATGTAACACCACATAATACACACAAAAATGCAATAAAAATGTCCAAACATTGTAATATGAACATGCACACGATTATTTTCTATAAAGAAACTTCCCAACATTACTTTGCCATGTTTTTATACTGCCTGAATGCCTTTTTAAGAAATAGCAAGCACCTTTTCAGACAGAAAGTAATTTTTTTTAATTGAGGTTTTACCTTTCCATAGCTTCAAATCGCATTCCAGTTAATCGTTTAACTCTGTGGCTCCCAGGAAACTGCCGCCTTAGCTCCTGAAGACAAAACTAAACAAATAAAATCAAAAATACTATTGTGAATAAAATTATCTACACAGAAGCTGGAAGGAAAAAAAAAAAAAAAAAAAAAAAGTCCTTGGCTGATAATTCAACAACCTGAACAGCACTTCTGAGTAAAAGCAAATACCAATTTTCGGAATAAGCAATAAAGTACATTGATAAAGAGAATATCAGAAACTAAAACTTTGTCTGTTAGAAGACTAATTCTAAGAAATATCGTCCATACAGATCATCAGACCTTCTTGGAAATAGTTATTTGTCTAGAAAATTAAACTCATCTACTAAAACAGTTCTGATACTATTAAAACTTGAAGTCTACTTAGTTGCCTCATAACACGAGACAGTAAAAAACAAAATAAAGAAAGAGCTTACGTGATACTTCTTTAATAAATGGATATCTCACAATGGAACAAACTATGCTAATACTATGCTCTGTGTTTATTTTTAAAATAAAACTTTGAAATCCAAAGAAAATGTTTGTCAGTGGCTTGGGTTGAGCTGCTGGCAGAAGAGGCATAGCTTCTAACTCCTGAAATCAATGAGACACCTGGGCTGGATAAAAGGAATTAATCACAGGCAGATTTCTCTGGATTAGCAAAAAAGGATGTTTGGTAGAAGGGTTGAGTCAACTTCCCCAGAGCAAACTAACTCTCATCATATCATGAATGTGGCTAGATAGCACTGCAAAGTTTGTAGCTGACTCATTACAGTGGGAGGCAGGACAGTCCCCAGGCTCTCAAAAAGACCAGTGGTTTGAATCACATTAAAAGCTTCACACAGAACCCTCCTTTTCCAGGCATTTATTTATACAACTCAGCTTATAAACTTCTTCTTCAGACCGAAGACTCCAGCAGAGGCCTATCTACATAATCTGTTCCATCTCACCACGTCCACTGGTCAAAGGAAAAATACAGAAGCAAATCAGTAAGAATTAGTAGGTTCCCTCTCTGTTTCTGTAGATAAACAGGTTGCCAGAGCACAGCAAAGAGAAATATTAACATCTCTGCTGGCTGCCAAAAAATAGAGAAGGAAGAGAGAAAGAAAACAGTAATCAAAGAAGTAATGCTTAACCTCACTAAGCACAGAATATTTTCATCATGATCATCTTAGTTTCCAATGAACCAAGATCTCAACAATGCAATTTTACATAGCAAGACTCAGGTTTAGTACAGAAACAGTTTACTGGCACTTTGAGTGATGTCTAGGTGAACTGTTGCTGCTCAGGACAAGAAATTGTCACAAAAAACTGTGTGTACTTAGCAGCACCTTATATGAGGTATGAACGAATCTGTGAACATTCTTAAGAGACAGGACAACTTACATGAAACTACAGAAAAGTAGTTTCACTCCAGCTTTTGTACAAACAACCCTTCAGGTTTTAAAAACAACTTTTGCAGACAATAAATTCACCCTGTGGCCCAGTGATCTGGGAATCCCAAAGGACAGTGATTTTCAGTACAAAAACATGCATTGCTTTTCTCCAATAAAATTTTTAAATGTCAAAAATTTTAACATTTGCAATAATACTAAACTCCACAATCTGCAGATGGACTTTTACATCTAGAAAAACGCCATCGACAATATAAAAAAAGCTGATGAAGTAGCACTCAAGTGCCGGAGTACTACAAGACCAGAATTGTTCAAATTAGATCTGACTACATGATCATTATTCAGCTAAATACAGCAGCCACAATGCCAAAATAAACTCCTGTAGATTAAGACATCAGACACAAAAAAGTGACATGAAAAGTTGTGAGACAGTCACAAACAATTCACTGCACACTTTTTAAAACAAAAGTGCATGAACAAACTACACTAGCTATATCTTCAGAATATTCTGGACTCAGCAGCAGGCAATGCCCTCTTTTTAAATTTAACCTGTAATCCCCATAATCATTTATGTTATTGAGGACTGGTTCTGCACTATGCCAATAATCTACTTTCAAGGTTCTCTCAGAAACTCAGCAGTTAAAATGGCAAATCTCATTTGTATGTGACACTGTAATTTGCAGTTCATTTGCTTTCTGATTTTTTTGATCACGTAGGTTTTTAATTTTAAAGGTCTGACAAAGGCAAAGAAATATAAACCTGGACTTCAGCACGTGAAACACTGGTAGTGCAAGTGCGTGTTAACAGTAGGCGATTTCACTAAAACATGTGCATGAAAGAACTGGCTGACTGAAGCATGCATTACGCACAGTCATTTTGTGCAGGACAGAGAGAACAACTAATAAAAAGAGGAAAGAAAAAGGAAAAACAAAAGTCAGATAAATGACTCTGAAAATCATCTCAGCCTCCTCATTTGGAGCAGATGAGACCTATCCCCCTAAGCAAAATGCATCACAGCTGTCAAAAGCTTCTGCTAAAAAACAGAAGTTCCAAAGCTGTTTGTCTACTTTCAGGCTACAGCTGTAGCAAAAAGCCACATATGATGTTGAGTTGTTCGAATTAACTACTTTTTTATTATAAATCAAACAAATTTAAAAAAATAAAAAGCCAAATAAGTTTCCCTCTAAGCTTTTAACCTCCTTTCTGAGCTGCATATAAAATGTTGCACTCCGTCATCTCAAGCAATATTCCTTAGAGGGCACAGAAACTGAAATTTAAAATCCCTGCCAGGGTTAGTAAAAATAACTAGTGTTTCACAACTGATCTTTCAACACTGGCTCCCTCAACAATTTTGTGAGTGTCTTCCTAAAAAGACCCTGAAAATAAAGACCAAAACTGTTTTAGATATACAACAGAAAACAGAAATATATTTATTTAAACAGTAAGTCTATTTGGTTTTGTTTAAACAGACAGCTATACTACAACAGTATTTTCTTCTGAGGAACAAAGGAAAGGGAAGTTCAGTGGGTTCACAACAAGTTCAGTGTGTTGTGCCGTATTTTCCAGTGTACTCCATTTTACCATATACCTATGGGATGCCAGATAAACTTGTCTAGTTCTGCCTACTTTCAAATTGCCCTTCTCCCAGCTACATCCTCTAGTCTGACCTCTTGTATATCACAGACCATTAAGTTTCACCCAAATGACATCACATGAAGCTCAAAGACTTTATGAGGTATTTTGCCATCTGACAGAGAACAAGGCACTAGAAGAGTAATCCCCATGAAAGACCTGGACTCCTGAAAATATCTTGCTTTTTATGCAGTATAAGCTCAAGCTTGCTGGCTTTCAGGGCACAAGACAAGCTAATGTTTTGTTTTTTTTTTTTCCCCCCAGTGTTTTGTGAAAGAGGGATGAAAAGATTATTAAAATTTGCCTGCAAAACCCACTTTTTCAGTTGCTGCCTTTAAAGGATTAGCTAAGCTTGTTGGGTTTTTTTGTTTGTTTCAGTGTTTTTTCATTTTTAATCTAGCGAACAGGTGTTACAGTTCTGAATAAACTCATTTTATCTAAATTGTTATTTGTATAATTCAAATAAATTTGCATACAAATTGATTAAACCCAAATATCCAATAACAATATTTTTATCAGGAATCACTGAATAATTTGGATTGCAAGGGACCTTTGGAGGTCACCTGCTCCAAATCCCCACTCAAAACAGAGCCAGCTTCCAAGTGAGTGCAGGGCGATATCCCAATCCCCTTCTGAGCATCTCCAAAGGATGTTCTACAGCTTCTCTGTGCCACTTGTCCCAAAGTGTTCACTAACCTCATTGTTAAAAACTTTTTCCTAATATCTAACTGAAATTTCCTTTGTTGCAGCTTGTCTCTTGCTCCACACCTGCAAAAATCTGTCTCCACCTTCTTTATACCTTCCCATTAGTACATATTCAAAGACAGCAATAAAATCCCTTCTTAGCTTTCTCAAGACTTAACAAACTCAGATCTCTCAGCCCTTCCTTACACATTATGCAGTCCAGCTCCTTATTCATCTTGAAGACTTGCTCCAATATGTCAATGACTTTCTTTGATGATAGCCAACATGACATCTAATATGATATGCATGACAGGACATTTTACCTCAAAACATTCAAAAAACCAATATAATTTGAGAGTTTTTCAATAAACAAACACTCTCTGTACAATCTGGCAACTTCAATATTACTCTTGACATTTAGCCCATACAAGAGTAGCCGTAAATATTTTCATGGCTATTGGAAGAGACATGATCTGTCTAAACAAAAGTTACACATTAGAGAAGGTGGGTGGAGGCGGTTTCTTCCCAGCAGTGTATTTCTCGATAGATATTCTACAAGTCCAAGCTACGGAGTACAGAATACCCTATACAGATATCCTATCTGACCAAAGAACTATCTGGAAGAGATACCCAAGAAGAAAATTTAAGGTTTGAGGGTAAAGTCAACTTGAAAACTTACCAATGCCAAATCATCTCGACTGCAGTCCAGGGCAGCAATCATCACCTGTTCATATATTATCCAAACTGGACACAAAAGAGACATTAAATGCAGATAATTGATTTTTTTTTTAAGATAACGGGAAACACCTACAATGTAAATAAAATTAATGAATTCTGTCTGTATATTTTTCCCCTTCTACTCCCATGGATCACTACTGAAACAGGGACATTTTAAGAACTGCTGGAATTAATTAAAAACGCGTTTAAGCAATTTTATTGCTTTTAGTAACAAAGTACCTTTTGACATCTTGAAAGGCAAAAAAGCTCTAATTCTCTGCTTTTCCTAACATTATAGCTGCAGTCTTCTAAACAGATCCCCACTAGGACTTGCTCTCTGATCAGACCTGGAGAACAGCCATTTGGGCTAGAAAGAAAACAAATTTCCTTTAACTGTTTCACTGCTGAAAGTCCTACAAATGTTGTCTTCTTCCCAAATTTGAACAATTTCTCTAAATCAGTAACAGATTACATTATTTCTGTTCTAGGCCTACCAAGGTCTTGAATGTAAAGAACTTAACACTGCAGTTACTACGTTGCAGAAAAGAGAGGCTATAGTAGAGGAAAACATGTAATGCGAGTATTAGAAGTACTGAGTGTTTTGAACTCATGTAAATCCAATCAGGTGCACCCCATATTTCATAGAACTGAAACAGATGCAAATGTCTTCCAAAACAAAAATATAAAATAAAAATAAAATATAAAATAAAAAAAGCAAAGGCCCTCTCATTTTTAAAAATACTTTCTATGATATGAATTTCCAATATTTTTTAAAGAAATTACTACTTCTTGCTAAGTATACAAAAGAAGAGAAACAGGTATTAATTTGCCTGTAACCCCTCTTCCCCATTGGAACTACTTATAAGATATATTCTATTTTTATTAGATAATGTATACATTCTTTGCATGAATGTAAAAATACACACATAGATATAGATAAAATACAGATAACATATATCCCTTCTATAAATTATATATTATGTTTTTTAACAGAATTTTAAACACAGGAATAAGATACTTCTATGGTTTAGGACATTGCTCTCCCCATTCGATCAAGCCTCTACTTTGACACTCTAGCACAGGTAGTGTCAGGTATTACGTAAGAGAACACTTGTAAGAGAATCATGCATCCAGCCCAGAGGGATGTGTTTTTCTAATCTGTACTAGGGCTTTCTTGTTCAAGCTTAACAAAAAAAAAAAAAAAACAACAAAAAAAAAACAAAGAAAAAAAATGCCAAAGGCCTTATTCCTCTACTTTGAAGTCCATCTCTATAGCTTTAGACTACTGATTGTCCCTCAGAAAATCCCAACTTTTTATTAAAATTATGACATGGATAATAGTATCCTCACCCCTTAGACTGAATATTCAATAAGTTTTTTTAATTTTGAAAACACTAATAATAAAATCTTTTCTTTTTTTCCCCAATTACACTGGATGTCTTCTGCCTGAGGAGGCAAGTTACAGAGATATCCAAATAATCTACCCCATTGCATTTATTATTCTCCCTTCTATATGCATCCTGAAATTAGCCATTGTAATATCCAGGTATCTTCTGAAAACACATGAAGCAACAAGGCTAACATCCGTCATATACAACTCATCCACCTTCCGTGGCTACCCAAGAAAGAATTCTAGGTCTACTATATGTGTTTGGGGTTTTTTTGGTGGTTGTTTTTTGTTTCTTTGTTCTTAAAACTGTATACAGTTGCCATTCTGATACTACTTTAAACAAAAAATTAAACAAAATGCAAATACATAAATAAATTTCAGATACTTTTATGCATTTGCTAAGAACCTCTGGAACATTGCAGCCGATTTATCTCATGAATCCTGAATGCCAAGTTTATGAAAGAATAAAATACATATATCTTGAAAAGGACAAACTCAACACTGACAAGAAAGGAATGACTCAGCCTGTATTACTGAGAGCAATGTTTCAGGAAGCCATCGGTAAGATCCGAGAGGAGTATCAAGCTCCTCAACAATTTCTTACTAAAATATAGTTCTCATAAATGACTAGCAACATGGTAAGAAGAAAGTAAAATCAAGGTTAGTTCTCAAAGTTCTTCTAAAGCAGAGGGAACCTACGGCAACTCTCTTGCAGGTGGGTGTATTAAGCCTACCCATGCCGTCTAAAAACAAGCATGTTGCTCACAGTTACAGTGCAAGACCCCCTCACAGTGCAGTACCTTCTTCGGGCACTGAATCTCCAAATGCACTTCATGACTCACTGCTATGCACAGCGGTGTCTTCAACAGGTGATACTTTGGGTAGATCATCCATGTATTTATACCCAAAAAAGTACAACATTTGCAGTGGCCAAGTTCCTTACGATGGAAAGAACTCCAGAACAGAATTAGAGCTCGGAGGGTGCAAGACAGAACCAGAGCAACGCATCGATATAAAACAAATCCTATCTGCAGAACCCCAAACACAATACTGAAAGATTCCTCACCTGACAAGAAAGGGAGGCAAAGTGTCTTTCTGAAACGACTATGTGGATTTTAATTCATGGAACACTGTATGAAGTTAGGTATTTGAAATTAAAATTGCCTTACTAAACCAACTGAACAAGTTAACTAACTGAACAAAGTTAATCATATGGAATACTGTAACTTTTATTAAATACAATGCACTACAGAGGCTGCTAAAATCCACTTGTCACTACAAAACAGCAGTGAGTAAAATGAAAGAACTACAAGAGAAGTGTATTAAAGAATGTCTATATTAAATTACCTGAATTATAAAAAAGGAAAAAGAAGAAAGAAACAGCATTAAAATCAAAACCTGTGTGAGATTAATATGCAAACCTATAAATTCTTGACAGCATTTTGTTATACTTTGTTTTATTTTATACTTAAAGAGTGCTATTGCATTGTGACATGTTTCTAAACAATTTTCTTTTAGTATGAAGCATTATATCCAAGCTTCTGTCTACTGAAATTAGTATGAGGTAGTTAAAATCCCCTGAAAATAATAATTTCATGAACAGTGGAAACTTAGACTTACATTCAACTACAATGGCACAAATGTAATGCTATAATAAAAACAGCCTTAATATTACTTCCTGCAGTATGTATGACTTGATTAAGGAATAGCATTCTCTGTTATAAAAAGATACTTTTCAATTTTTGCTGCCTTGTCGAAGAACAGAAAATCAGTCAAATGACAGCCAGATAACAGTGTCACGGTAAGTTTTCACATAATGGTCTAACCACCAATCCAGCAAACTAACAGTTCTAGTAGGTAATTTTTCCATCTCTTTTCACTGCAGCCCATATTTCGGAAAGAAATAAAATCTACTAATTCTGGCAACCTATTAGACTATGAAAATAATATATCTTTCATCAACATCAGCAGATACAGAAAGGCAACACAGAAGTACAAAATAGAGGCTGAAAAGAGAAAACAAAAATCAGATAATGGAAATTTTAAAAATAATTATTGTTTCCTTACTGTCATCTCCAAGTTTAGATGCATATTCATTAATTAACTCTTCTCCAACATCCACTATCTGTTCACTGTTTCGGTAGTTTTCTTCCCTCCATTTCCTCATTTTATCACGCATATCTGGGAGCAAAGGGGAAAAAAAAAAATTAAAAAGAAAATATTGAGATTTCCAGACAGTAATGTAATTTGAATTTTATTTCTGGAAAATATACATATGAAGAATGGGTTTGGAGAGCAATAGATCTAAAAAAGTGACTTCCACTAAACTACTACTACTAGAAAACTACTAGAGAACAGATAGGTGTATCAGACCTCTGAAACCATGCTCATGCTCTAATATAATTGATTCAACTTCTAAATTTGCAGTCTCTCAGGTTAGTACCATATGCAATAAAAAACCCTTATACCTAGTTATCCAATAAATAATAAAATTTAATGGACATTACACGGTTAGGAAAAATAGGCTAAAAGAGATTTCTTCTAAGTAGTTTCACACATTTACAAACAGTATCAAAATTGCATTTCTGCTCCAGGTGAATAAATTTGCACTTAAAGTATTAGAAAAACTATGAGAACTCAATCACTGCTCACGTTTATCAGTGTAAGATAAATGTTGTGAACTTGCAATCTAAAAAGAATCTACTCGCTCCTATGGAAAGGAGCCTCAAGAAAAGCAGACATGGAAAGGCTTTCTACAGCGGGGAAGTGCCCAAAAGTATAAAAATTATCACTGTTTATCTAGGTGAGACAGAAAAGACAGTTTATTTTAGCACTAGGATTTTTGTTTCAAGAGTACATTTACTATGACTCAGATCTCCAAGAGAGCACGCATACTCATGAAGTCAGCTAGAGAGCACTACCTAGCCTAGGTTTTATTTATCCTCTGGATGAGGAAATTGCTAAGAATGCAATTTTATATACACATATACATTTATATACGTGTGGATGTTCCATATACAAGAACAAATTCTGAGGAAACTTAACAGAAAATAGTTTTCATTAATAGACAGTGGCTTTACTAATAGGAAGGTACCAGGACAGCAGTTGCCAATATTTTTTTTTAAATTTACAGCAGCTGGAAAAACAAACACAAGGACAGATCTAAACACTGTCAGTTTTTCTTGCACTTCAAAATGCATAGTTAACATAACTGACAGTAAAAATTAAGCGCTGAACTTTCTTCCATCTACCTGAAGTGATCTCGGATTGCTCATAAGACTGTTATTGTGCTACATTTTGTATTTTGAAATTCAACCAAAACCACCACAGGGTTACATTTCGTATGCACGGGTAAAGTTAAATGGTTCTAGACACATGATGGTCCCTGGAAATTCAAGGTTAGACAGCAAGAATGTGAGAGAACACAAACATTCAAAAAAGCTGACAAGCTAAACCCGTAAAAATAAATAAACTGTCTGATTTCTACCTACTCATTTACTTGGAAATTATCAATGCCTCCATTCCAGTGTGATTCCAAATGGAATAGTGTCTGAATTATGTATAACAGAACACACATCTACCATTCATCACCCAAGCACAGTATTTAGAGCTATGGAAAAAAACTGCAGGACACAGAAGAGTACATCAGCTGATGACCAAAAAACAAAGTAAAAATAAGTGTTTTCATTCACGTGAATCTATTGAGAGGCAATACTGAATTTTACGTAAATGTAGAAGAAAGAAAATGATAAAAACTGCAGTAAAATTTACACATGGCGTTTTACAATGTTGTCAAACTTAATGAATTTTTTACTACGAAAGCTATCAAGAGAGTCAGCCAATAATAATTTAAGTCTTCGAGGCAAATCTACATACAGCATGTAATACAAGGTTGGGCAGTAGCAATCAGGGATTTTAGAAAAAAAAAATTGTTAAAGAAATGTCTAGTTTTAATTACAATTACTCCTGTTACGTATATAGGCTGGTGCAGAGCAATTGAGACATTTGTTTTAGTCTTAGGTTCTCTAAAATTAGCAAGCTTTGCACATATAAATCAAAACATTACAAGTTCAAAGGAGCAGATGCACTTGCCACAATGTTTGTTGTTCCCTAAAAACATGCAAGCAGTCTGTAGGAAGCCAAAAGAAATAACCTGTGTTTTATTTTTGTGTCTGTTAAGGCATCAGTTAATTTGGCCTTAGCAACGAGATATGAAGTAATCCTCTTATAATTACTTATACTTCGATAGTTCAGCTGGATCATAGTTTTCAAGTCCTTGATATCTAAAAACACCTGATGAAATGAAGGAAGGTACCCCTATTAGTAGAGACATACACTGCATACTCCAAAACATTACCTTGACATATAACAACCGCTACCACCAGCGGTCACGCAGGGACCCCATAACCATTATATTTCTAGAGCTCATTTATATATTGTTCTTCTGTTACAGACACCAAATCTTCCACCACACCTCAGCTCCACCCGTCCTCATCTTACAAAATATGAATCAAACCAAAAAACCCACAAATCCACCAGTTCAAGGAATTAATTTTGTCACCTAAAGTGGACTCTAACGACTAGAGACACTACAGACAAAAGTGTTCACTTTTAAAATTAATTTGGGATTTTCTTTGTTATATATGCTGTTCCCCGATACATACATTTGCAAGAAAATGGCCCCACATATACAGACTGTTAAATTGCGTCTTCTAAAGCATTTTATATTTTCAAAAATTATAAAGGATTCCATGAAAAAAGTCTCACATGAACATGTAACAAAAACTCGTAGTGTGCCACTACTTAAGCAGTGCAATTTTTAATATAGAAAACAGCAGTACTAATTTAATGATCCAGAAAACTTCAGTAATTTAAGCAACAGTCATCATGAGCTATTCAAAATCTTCCAAAATATTCTTTTCACCTGTTTTCAATTTACATTAAAAGAAATCTAGTTTAGAGAATATGCCATCCCTTTCTCTTTTTGGTTTTGATATCCAGTGAAGAAGAATTATTGACTGGAACAAGAATTGCCATGACAGCATTCAAAGACCTCCAGATAGCCAAAAATCACTGCTTCATTTTAGCTGGGTTTGAGATGTTAATGCTACTATGCTTCTGTACAAGGTAGAGAAAGAAAAGAAAACCTGGTTTATTTTGTTCAATTCTGACAATATGCCAGATTGGCTTTCTGTGAAAGCCAATTGTCATTTTATTAGTTCTTGACTATCATGACTGCTTCTTATTTGTAGATCACACTAACTCTGCACATGCAAGCAAACTTGTGTGCTACAAAACCGGTTCCTAAAATGAAGTTATACAGGTGTGTTTTTCTTTTTTTTTTCCTTAAATATTTCCACCAACTGGCCAAATTCATCTTTAATGTACCACTGAAACCATGTTCAATATTTATTAACAGTCCCTGTGAAGTTCTACATGGCTTAAGAGGCTGCTGCTGTAAGAGGCTCCACATCACCAGTTATGACTGACGTGCTGAACTACATCATACTTCTTTGCCAGACTTGCAGTTCTTGGCTCCCTGTCACTTCAAGTAGTTTCTAATTCTTGTAAATATGAAGGAAGCAGGAAACAGAATGTCATTTTCTACAGGATAATTAGCAACAGTGGCAAAAAAAGAGCAACATATCACCTTAGTCTCAAATAAGTAAGCTGTAAAATATATGATGCATGTCCACATATAAGCATTTCTTTTAATACAGTAGCACCCTGAAGCCACGTTTTGATCATCAAAGTCCACTGATCAAGATCCTGAAGTTAAATGAGAGGTTTTCCTGCTCCAAGGGTTTAAAAATACACTATAAAGCTCAAGACACAGCTGCAGGCAAAGTAAAGAAAGAAAGAAAAAATAAAGACATCTCCAACAGTGGAAATAAGAGTTATTGTCAGTTTTCTTTCCTAATCACCTGTACAATGCATTTACCTAACATAGAATTTAATCATTGTTAAATTCCCACCTTTGTCCCAAAGAACCTGAGTGAAAAGCAAAGCAAGCTACAAACTGTATTTCATCTGCCTCATGTTATTCTTCTTCCCTAACCTCCAATCACAGTTTCATCTTTGAGCAATATGTAAGTAAAGAGCATCTTGTTTACAAAGGACCGAGTACATAAAGGACATTTTTCAGATTAATACCAACCATACACCTGGTTTCACAGAAATTAAGCATTTTAGACAAATTCAAGATAAGCTACATTCAATTCCCAGAGCTGTGTTCAAGTTCTTTGTTAGGGACTAGGTCACAATGCTGCTGAGATCACTCATGAAAAGCCTCATTACACCAGGGATCTGTTAAAGTACACATCGAGCAGAGAGAAGAGCCGCCTTCTCTGAGGAGAGCCATGGCCTGTTGCAGGAATCTGTTCTTTTTTACTTTACTTTGTATCTCTTAAACTAGAGGAAAAAAAAAAATATATTTTTTTTCAAATTTGTCCTTCTAAAATGCAGACAGCTGCTTGTACCAACACAGATCTTAAAGGTTTTCCCCTACACTCCAAGTCTTTCATTTGGATGTAAACTGGAAGTCTACTTAAAAGTTGATATGACAAAACTCCCCACCTAGCTAAAATTTCCTATGCAGCATACCCATATGCAAAACCATGCACCTAGCACAATGCCACAAATGTCAATCAAAAGTCTTGGAAGTAAAATATGGAGGCTATTTCCAAGTGTAGGATGCTCACCTCAGCACAAATTAGCCAAGTCCAAAAGCAGTAAGCTTGAGCATCCTATACTCGGCCTTTACTTTAGAGCAGAAAGACACCAACTCTGCAAAACTCTGAGCCAAAACAATCTAGGGCTAAATGTACAGAAACATATCCACAGTGCATGTTACCTCTCCTGTGAAAAATCTCGTTTCTCTTTCCAATCCCTGACACCTGAAAACAACAGGAGGGGAAAAAAAACCCAAATCTCTGGGGTTTTTTAACCATTTCTGTTCAAGCAAAATAAAAAACTAGAAAAGATCTTTACACAAGCTGTTTTACAACTTCCCTTCCCATACAGTGGCCCGCCTGCTCTCTATCCAAGCTGAGCTTCACAACCACTGTACCTTCTCACAAGGGATATAAAAGAATGGGCAACCAATCTTTTCCCAAAGTGCTAAATTAGTCTAATGACATCACGGTGATGCAACCAAATACCAGAGCAAAACTACCTATAAACCAACCACTAGACACGCTGCCAAGAAAGCCCTTTTCTTCATCCTTAATCATTCAGTTACAGCACTATTTTCTTCAACACCATCTCAAATATTTTCTGAGATTAATGCAAATTGAGCTGAAAATGGAATATTTCAAATTCCACTTTTTTTGAGTCCTCTACAAAAAGCTGCAGGAAAGACAGCACGGGCACTATTTCTGATGGGCAAGTTACTAGCATCTGCTAAAATACATCCCATGCAATGCTCCTCCTCTTATCCGCATACTACAAAACCAAACAAACCAATAATCTATGCTCAGGGAATTATTCTATTGCTCAATTATTTCTTCACATATTAGCAGTAAATAAAAACCCAAAGATCACACAGCTTCTCTCTGCGTTATCTCCTCTACTGTATAATGTTTGCAATGTATTGGACCATCTAGCTAAAAGTTCCCCCTTTACGGACAAAATTATGGAGAAGCATTAATTTATTCCTGATAGGAGACTGTAAGGGGCTTGAGTACTGTATGAACTCACATTTGAACATGTATTGCCTACAAGAGAATCATTTGGAATGCCAGGTAAACCACAAAAAGTATTGCTATTAAAAAAAATAATCAGACATGAAAGCTACAAAGTCTTGGAGAGCAGGATTTTCAAAAACTTTTGTGTCACTTCAGAGCTTCTGGGCGTTCCTCCGCAAACGCTTATCATCGAGCTTGAGGAAAACATCAGGTACTTTTCAGGCGTTCCAAAAGGTGAACTGGGACAGACGCCCCTGACACAGCCAAGGGGCCGTTTTTCCCCGCAAGCGCCGTATCAGTATTCTGGGGAGCTGGGAAGCAGCGGCAAGAACGCCAGACTCTGGGGGAACGGGGGTCCCTCCCCACGAAGCGGAGGCAGCGGCTGAGGGCCGCCGCCCGCAGCGGCACCGCGGCAGGGAGGCCGGCCCCCCGCACCCCGCGGCCGGGCGGCGGCCCTCGCCGCTCTGCGGGCGGCTCCGAGCCGGCGGGCGGCCCGGAGGAGCGCCGCCGCCCACCGCGGGGGTGACCACAGCTCGCCAGCTCCGCTTCTCGGGCAACACCGCCCCGCCTGTGTCGGCCACCCACCGCCCGCCTCCGGCCCCGCCTGGGTACCGCCACCGCCCGGCACCGGCTGCCGGGGCACAAGCGCCGGCCCGCCCCGGGCCCGCCGCGCAGCGCGGCTCCGGGGGCAGCGCGCAGGTGCGGGCACCGCCGCCCCCGCCCTGCGCCCGGCCGGTGGGCCCGGGCCCGGGCCCGGCCGCGAGGCCGCCCGCTGGCCGCGGCGTTACCTTCCCACGTCACGTCGTACATCTCCGACACCTTCGCCATCTTGGCGGCCGCCCCCGTGACGCGCCGCCGTGACGGCCCCGGCCGTCATTGGCGGGGAGGGCGGGCGGCGCCCCGCGGCGGGACGCGGGTCCGCCTGCCGCGCCCGGCCGCCGGCCGCGCCGCCCGCCCGCGCAATCCCGCCCGCCGCCCCCGCCCTGGCGGGCGAGGCCGGCGGGAGGCGGCGTGAACCCGCCGGGCGCGGGGCCGCGGGGGACGGGGCCGGGCTGGCCCGGACCGCTTGTCCGTCCCGGGCTTGGGGTTTTTTAATCTGCGTTTGCTTCGAGAGTGCAGTGAGCGGGGGAGACGTGCCTCCGCCTCCGCCGTGGCACCCGGGGCTTGGGCTGCCCGCGGCCGGAGAGGCCTGGCTTAGCTGGACTGAGGGGCAGAGTGGCTGCTGGGTTCGCCTGAACCAGAGGCGGCACTAAGGGCTGCAGATTAATTTCTCTTATTTTATAATGCGCATGAGACTCCCCACATCCAGTTCCCATGGCACAAAGTTTTACACCTTGAGTACGCGCTGCGTGAGGAGGCGCCCGCTGTGGTGTCTTTTCAGCTTGTGGACTGCCAGTGCCTTTCGTGCCCCCGGCTCCTGGAGACGACGAACCGCCACGGGCGAACCACCCGATGCCTCGTGTTGGAGGCACCCAGCCAGGAGTGGGCCAGGGGCCTGCCGCCGGGCCGGGCCCGCCGCTGGCTCCTCGCCGGCATTTATTACCCGACACTGTGGCATCTGCTGACCACCAGTCACGGAGATGAAGGGTTTCTCCCGATCGCAATGCTGTGTAGTTGTTAAGAATAAATGCATCTCTGATGAAGATGTTTAAAAAATGGCAATGGATTTTTAACTTCATAAAGGAGTTAACTTCACAAAGGAGTTAACTTCATAAAGGAACCGGTTTTTAGAAAATATCGCCAGAAACTTACTTGTTTGACATTCAACTCTGACAGGATCTCTTCTGGGAAGTGCCTCAGACTCCATACTTAAAATTAATCCCCTGCAAATGTACCCTAGTATCAAGAAAACTGTTTCTGTATTTATTGTGTTGCTTCTGAACTAGAATAAACTACTAATTCTTAATATAATCTACAGTGTAATTACATGTAATGACTTTGACAGCTAAAAGGCCTCAACCAGAATTCAAATGGTGGTCTAGAAAGACTCTCTATGCCTAATTTTTCTTCCCCCAAAAGTGGTTTTTGATCTTCTAAGTCACTGACTTGTTTAGGTCTTGTATAGCACAGCTGTACTTCCAGCTAATTTTACAATGCCAGTGTCTGTATTATCTGAACACTTCCAGAAACATGTATGTGTTTTTTCTCATAGTATTCCCGTGGGTAGGGAACTATTACTCCTCTTTTACAGGTAAAGGAATGAATGCAGAATGGTTACGTGCCAGATCCATGAAGCATTTAGTACACACCTGCTCTGCACATTACAGGGTAACACTGAAATAGCTGAGGTAAAATGAGAAATTAGCTTGCAGAGTTCAGTGCTGCTGGATTGCTGAGCTAGCAGTAATTCCTAATGTAGGATGCAGATAGAACTTTTAAGGATATAAATCCAAAATTTTGATCCTTTTAAAAGCCCTGTCAGCTGCCACCTAATGCTGAAGGAACTGAAATTTGAGAAATGTGTGTTTGAAATGTTTGGGAGGGGTTCGGACTTTCAGTTCCCTGGGCGTCTAGCTCTGCTTCTGCACCTGCCCACAGCTTTCTGTCTCAGCAGGAGGCAGGAGACAGTACCTCACAGGCGCTCGGTCCAGTTACTGTTCTCGGCGATAACTCTGTTCTCTCTGCTAGCTAGATGTAGACAGCTCCCCGGTTATGTTGGATTGCTTCCTAAGACGTGCAGCCCTCCACCTGCACTGTAAGAGGAGACTGGATCCTGAAGTTATGCACTGTAAGTGTTGCCTGCTGCCTTTTTTGGACGTAGTCTTGAATGACTTGCCTAAAATCACATACACTGCTGTCTGCCGAGCTCAAAACTGACCCTTCCACCGCATTCCTCTGCTCTTACTGTGGAAGAGAAAACCATCCACACTCACCAAGAGCCGGGAATTATTGTTACAATATCCCATTTTGCCAGATACTGTTATAGTTGGAAACAGAAATGGTTTTGGTATTAAGCTTTTTCTTCTCGGAAACTAAAACAGTGGTTTTGAAAGCCATTTTCTAATGCCAAGGAGCTCCATCACTTAATTCAAAGTTGAAAGTGTTTTGCTAATAAAGCTTAAAATGCTCTAAAAAGGCAATAGTCATATGAAATCTCTTTTCTGGATCTGTCATGTTCTGCTCTTGTGCCACTTCTGCAGGAACCAACCAGAAAGGTGGTGATCCAAATCTCACATAATAATGGTAAATGCAAGGTGTTTTGAGGGGACTATTTAAAAATGCAGAAAACTCAGCATAGGCTTTTTAAAGGTATCGCAGCTAGTTCTATGTATTACCAAATGAAAATGAAAAAAAAATTAACAAATATCCTTTTTCGCTCAGTTTCCTGTTAGAAGACCTTTCTCTTTTATTGTGAAACCCATCAGTCAGTTCAATAATAATTCATTCAGAATTATGGTTCAGAGAAGTGACACCTACTAAGGAAGAACATAGTAATTTTATTTACAGCTTACCAATACAGCAAAGTGTGGAAGTCTGTGTCCTGTGCATGAGATAGGGGACATACAGAGATATTTGGGCTCATCACCTAATAGGATCTAGAATCTATTTTAGTTTAGTAATTTTGGGGTTAGTTTAGTAATACAACAGTGGTGGCATCCTTCAAGTAGGTATGAGACAGGAGAAAACAACTCCGGGACAGTCATGGCGCAAGGGAGAACGTACACATGTAGGATCCATGTACGCTGTGAATGAATAAAGTGCTAGTTTCTCTTTTGTGTGAACCAAATGGATCATTTGCTTGTTAAGATGCACTTTCCCACTGTGCAAGAATATGGACAAACTTCATTTTATGTATGGAACGTTTACAGATACTATTAACTTCTGTAGTGATGGTAAAGATCAGTCCCAGAAGATAAATTAGTGGATGAAAAATACAGGAAATTCAAGAAATTTGAATCACATGACTTAAGGACTCTGCTTTAATGTAGCTGCCTTTGAGCCTGATCCAACTTGGCATTCATTTATTAACATTGGAACTTCAGATATTTTGTTACATCAAGCTTAAAATTTCCCAACACGAAAGAAAAATAGCTAAGAAAATAAGTGAATAAATTTGCTTTAGGGGATTATTATGAGGGATAATATAGAGAGGAGAACATTTTAACATGTTTTTGAGTTTTATCACAGCATCACCACAAATAAGAAATACCAAGTAAAAATTTTGTAACTCATCTTGGAAAATTTGGAGGTTTTTTCCTTATCATTTTGAGTAGCACAAACTACTATATATTGGAATATATGTAGCAAAGCAGTAACATTTTGAATTTGTACTTCAGCATTAGTATTTAAAGTCAATTTAAAATCAATTCCCTCTTTCTGACTATCAGACTAAAAGACAAGAGGAGACCATAGCTGGAGGAGTTTTTTATCCCTGAGCTATAAACCTTCCTGGCTATTGACACTTGCAGATGGACAACATGCCAGAATTACATCATTCAGCGTGCCATGAAAAAAGGCAAAGAGGAGACACTTTCTGAAAGCTGGGGAAAACAAGAAATATAAATCAACTTGATGAATTGACAACGTTAACAATCCTTAAGCAAGTCGAACAGCACTTGCTCTACAGCTCGATACTCTAAACTGTATCCTGAGAGCCTCCCGAGATTGATTTTAAAATGGCCGTGAAGTGAACAAACACCACAGATCCAAGTTTCTGAGTTCATATGATAAGGTAATATGTGCTTCATTTTTAGCATTTACTAGCTGAATATATACAAGCTTGAAAGTGCTGTCCCAAAGACAGCTCTCTGCATACTTAATTAAGAATTTTTTCAGAGTCTCACCTAGATCTTGTGGCCATTAATTAAATGCAAGAATCCATTAACAGTAATACATTGCAGAAGCTCAAATTTGGTGTTGGAAGCTGTTATTTCCTACAGCTAAAGTGAACAAATTTGCAGTAAGGAGTAGCCTTTGCTGGGGGCAGGCGGGGAGCTGAGGAGGGGGCGTCAGGCTGGGGCACAGCCGGGGGCCAGCGTGGATGCCCCGCGTGCCTGCCGGCCTCCTCTTCCTCCTGGTGGGCACCAAGAACGGGGCCAGCCCAGCTGGGAGATGGGCAGAGTCAGGCCCTGCCGCCCCAGTCTTCCTTGACAGCGGTGCCGGGCGCGGGAGGGAGCAACGTGCGCAAATTACCGATTTTCATCCAATTTCTCTTCCGCTCCCCGGGCAGCGTGAATGCGCCGCTCTCCTTGAGCAGGCCTGCAGGGCTCGGCGGTCTCATGCTTGCTCGTAGCAAGCAGCAATACCCCTCTAAGGGCAGAGCAGGAGAGATAAATGTCTTGCCCACGTGCCTGCCGCGATGAGTACTCTCTTGCGTGAGAAATGAGGACGAGAAGCGGCGGGGCCACAGAGAGCCCCTCTCCTGAGGCAGCAGACGTGCCAGTGCTCCCCAGCCATCGGCTGTCGGGGAAGCGGATGGGGAGGAGGCAGCGGGAGGGCTCGGGGCCGGGGGGCTGCAGCTGAGCAGGTCCCATGGACCCTTCAAGGGTGGTGGGGGCCACCAGGCAGCTGTATGCCTGCAGGCCTGCGGCCGAGAGGGGTCGGGTGTTCCCTCCCGCACTCACCTCTCCAGCTCCCAGCCCCGTTACTCATCTCCTCATAGCTGCAGTACTGTGTCATATACATTTGGGGTCTTTTCTGACTGACTTGAAATAAATTGTGCTGAAGTTAAGGGAATTACAGCGCTCTCCCCGGGCTGAAGTCTGCTCTCAGAATGTTTTTTTAACACCTTCCTGACATCCTGACCATTTAAAAATCTTCTCATTTCTGAACCTCGTGTCTGTGTCACAAATAATTCTCCTGTGCTTTCCCGCAATCCTTATTTATTAACTTTATTCCTTTTTCCAAGTTCTCTCCTCGTGTTCAGCTACATCTCATTATCTTTGCGATGTTTCTGAGATGATTTTGTCAGGACGATCACTGGAGTTGCAGGGGAAATGGTCTCTTTGTAGAGCAGCATGTTTTATTCATGGATACAGTGGTTTGTGTTTCTATCCTTACAAAGAACGGTAAAGCCTAATGGAAACAGGGACTGGTTACCATACCTGCCAAGGCAAAATGATGGTGACAGCTTGTCGGTGGTACCTAATCCATTCTCGCTTCAGCAGAGGCAGAAATGACTTCCATGCTGTTCCCTGAGCAAGGCATCTCCTCATACTGAGGGAAGTAAGAAGTCTCTGTATACAATGTTTCTCATCTCAGTATTAGAGATGAGAAAATCAAAATACAGGGAGCTGATGTAACTTACCTCAACTCCTAAAGCAAAACAAAGGACTTACTTAACCCCCGTTCATGCACAATCTAATTGTCCAACTTGAAAGTCCTTATTCCTGGTTTTAACCATATTGCTATTAGGTATTCACACATATTTGTTTTACGTGCTGCTCACAGCATATGCTGCCAGGTCCTGCTGCAATTAGGGTAGGTTTGTGAGGTGTCAAACTTCAACATTAATTTTTCTAGGTATTCCAGCCCTTCTCCTACCTTGACTTCTTAGAAGCTTAGTGGCAATGTATACCTTGTTATTTGTCATTTAACCCCTCATTTTCCTTACAATGTTCCGGGCTGCTTGGCCAACCTTTATGAGTTTCCACACTGCCAGCTAGCTGCTGTTTTACTAGTCCAACCAATTGCTGTCACACTCCAAGTCACTGGTTAGAAAAGTAGAGTCCATATCCAAAGGACAGGGCATGTCTGGAGGAGCTACAGTGAACACCACCATTGCAGTAGTAACGTACATCAGTATTGGCAGCAGCCTCCTCAGCTGCATTTTTATTCTACTAGAGCCATGAGCACACCAAACATATGAAACAGGTCAACTGGGAATCAAAAGAAATTCATTAGAGGGCCAAGAATGCCTTGCCTGCATACCCTGCTTCATCCAGTTCTTCTTCAGCCTGGGGCTTCTTTTCGGAGGCAGAAGCAGACGGGAGAAGAGCAGCGGTAGAACACGGACACTGCAATAGCAGGTATCCCTCTGCAAGCACAGAGCGATGTGCTCTGAACCGGCCCCGTGAGATGACCTGGGGAGGTTCTCTGCAGATGCTTTTGGCACTGCAGCCTCAGCTGCACCCCAAGTTACCAGGCAGTCTCAATTTCTGCCCTCTTTGCTTGATTTTGGAAGAAAAATTTCAAGGAGAGGAGGAAGTTTTCTCATGGATTGATAATGAAAACAGAGTTAAGGAGGATTCTGACTTTCCTGGGGTGTCATTAGCTTTGATTTGGGATAGAAACTTTAGTGGATGATTTGCACATCTCCCTTGCCTTGCCACATCCTTGGCAGTATGGCTGCCAAATGAGAGAAATAACACTTTAAAAGCACAAGCCAAACAGCAAATGCCCATAATAATCTGAATTGTGATTCTACATGACATCGTTACACACTAGACCTGTTACAAAAGATTGTAAAAAGAATATACAATACATCATTACAATCTGCATGAGTGAGTGTTAATGGCCTGCAGCTTCAGAAAAAAATTTAATCAAAACAAGGCTATGATTTTGCTTGCAAATAATATGACTCCTTACATGGAAAATGTTCATGTTAGAAGTCAGCAGCAGAAGGGTTCATCTCACTTCACTTTAAATGCATACAATCTAGATGTCTATATACAAGCTATTTATCTCAGGTTCGATTTGTAGTCAGTGGAGCAAATTATGCATTTGTGGGGTGCATCTCATCCTAAAGTAGGTGTCCAAGGCATAAGCTAAATCACAACCAACAGGCAACTATTTCTGTCCATTAACTGTAAAGGGAATCAAGAGGACTAGCTCAGCTGCAGATGTCTTTATTGAAAATGTCTATGTTTAGTTAGATGAATTCTCCCTAGAGGAGTATCTTCTGCCCTTGCTTGAGCATTGCTAGAGCCACTGAAAATGGGAAAGAGAAAACAATGCTTTTAGCAAATCTCTCTCTCTTAGGGAATGCGTCATTAAAGTTCTCAACACAAAGCTCCTGAGAGTCTTCTTTCTTCCCTCTGGTGATATTCTTCCTTTCTCTCACCATTGTAAAGAAGTGACATTTGCCAGTTTTTATACATTTACTAATTGGTGAGTTAAGGAAATAATCATTCTCCTTTGTTCATGTCTATGTTTTGCAGTCACAAGGCTTGTAAAAGAGAGGCTTTGAAGAAAGTTCTTCACTGGTGTGAAGAGCCACCATGCTTTTCCAGCCAGAAACCTGCAAAATATTTATGTTCCTAACAAGATGATCAGCTTGAAAGAGAGCAATGGAGCCCTGGCTAGTGAAAAAAATCTTTTATATCAGCCATAACCGTGTCCCACTTACAGGGAGATTGCTATCCACCAAGATAGGACACCAAGGAAAAATTGGTAAAGATAATTAAGTGCTGTAAATGACTGCTTGGGCTGACTGTGGAGTCTTTGTCACTGAAGGGTATTAAGAACAGACGAAATAGGGGATGGGTTTCATGTTTCTATGACTTTCTATATTATTTGTATGAGAAAGAAGAAAACGACTTACCTTCTGGTATGACTGCAGTTGCTTTGCCTTCTGGTGTTCACCTCTGAATTACCTATCTTGGATATGCGTAGGCATGATAAAACTATAAAATGCACACTGTAGCTTTGTAACACTTAAGACAGGATATAAGAGGAGAGGAGGAGAAACTACATGTACTTAATTTAAAACAAAACACCGAAGGAACTATTTTTATTTTGCACTGACAGCACATGGGGTTTTGGGGGGTGAGCTGCCTGCCGATCAACATGAATATGGCACTGCTGCTGCAGATGGCCAGAAGATGAACCCTAATGGTGTTTCCAAGGGTGCTGAGGGAGCTCAGCAACTGCGACGCCAAGGCTGTCCCCACTTCTTTCACACTTGTTCACTGGAGAAAAAATGGGAAACGAAAGTAGAAAGCAAAGGGAAAAGACAGTAGAGGGCATCACTTCTAGGGGAACCATACTTACGCCATATATAAGATCAGGCAGCAAGGCTGGTGTAAAGAGTTGCCTGTCTTGTCCAGATCTGTTGTCTCATCCCTGAGAACATAATGTGTCCTCAGTTGTGCCGGTACAAATGTTTGCTGGTTCTTAACTGGTAAACATAGGCAGGTGAAAATTAACCCAAAAAGAGGTTTAAAAAAGGAGATCATTTGTTCCAGCTCAGGGCCAAGGATCTAGTCTCTCGGTTAAGTTAACCATATTGAAGGAGCAATACACTGTGGCCAAGGATCGGAAAAAATGGCTAAAGATTTGCTTACTCGTGGAATGATGAATCCCTTCTGTTGTGGAACTGCAGCTGGATGGTGTGACCATTCTTCTCTTGAGTTTTAATTTTATACACACTTCAGTTTTGGAATTATTCTGCATTTTAGTTTTGCCGAGTCTCATTTGCACATTATTTTAGCATTTAAAAGAAAACACTTGTTTGCTTTTGGCACAGCTGACTGTGGACTTGTTTAGCTTGCTTTATCACATATTTTGCCAGTTTAATAAAATTCAGTGTTTGTTGAACAATTTATTGCTGTAAATGCAATTGCAATGAAACAGAAAGCCTCAAGACATTACTGAAATATTACAAACCACCAAGCAATATGTACAAGCCTCAGAAATAGTGTTCCATGATCTCAAAATTGCAGGCAGAAAAAGCTCCAATTAAATCAATACTTAATTCAGCAGAAAAATCAATGTTTTATACACTACCAGACTTACTTAGAATTTATCAGGGATAACATCTGCCCTGCAGATCAGCATCTTCTTTGGTGCAGTATTGCAACAGTAGGAGCACTTCCAGGCTGCAGAATAGCACGAGTTAGCAGGTGACTTCTTGAAAGGATAACTATGTGTGGCATGAATGGGAACACATACATACTCAGAGTGCCATCTGGGCTATATTTATTTGGTGTATATATGCAGAGGAGAAAGAAGTATATGTGTTACATTTCATATAATAAAACAGGTGTTGTTGCTTTTTTTGTATAACACTTTTTGTCCTTCTCATGCTTTTCTGTGAAGGCAGAAAAAGTAAGCAGGAAAAAAAATGTGAAGAATTTCAATAACAAAAGGTGCTATAAAAATGCTATTGACCATAAAGTGATCCTGAAAAATTTGTAATTATTATACACTAAAGTTCCAGTGTGACTTTCCTAATTTCCCTCGTCTCTTGAACTAGGACCTGCATTGCCTTTGGGAGCCCTTTCCAGATTTTCAGATCAGCTAATGAGTTCATCAGTATCCAGACATTATTCCAATAATAAAAAAAATTACCTCCAGTTTCCCATATGTTGCAAAAAGGTAAAGCAGGTCATCATCATATATATACGTTTTATAATATTGGCATTCAAGTGACTCTGGAAACCATGCCTTCTTGCCTCCAGCCTTCCCAGTGAATAATCCACCACCATTCCACAACGATTACAGGCTGTAAGAGTATGCACTGGGTGGATGCACTTTGTGTATATTTGGCTTCTTAAGTCCTGGCAGGAGAAGCTAGATGGAATTCCTCAAAATAACAGGAGGCACCTGCACCCTATTGAGAATGTTATTAGTGGGAGAGAATAAAGATCTCAGCTTGTCCAAGGGTCTGTGTGTCTTATCTGCTCCAAACACAGATGTTGTGTATCTTGCCAATGCCTCCCAGGCTGGTGCTCATAAGCTTGCTCTATGGTCTTCGGGGGTCTTAAAGAACATCTTAACGTTCACTTATTCACTAGTTCCTTTGGTGAAAGAGCAAAAACTGAGTATGTTCATACCACCTGTGACCTTAGTGCAGTTTGTAAGCCCCGTTCTCTGAAAGCCAGACTCTAGGATTTATCACTCAGAGTTTAACAACTTCTAAAATAGCATCACAAATCTGTACTAATATGAGCAAGGGTTTATTCAAGAACAGATGCTAGTCTTGAGTGGCTTTCAGGTCATGATCTTCTGCCAGCATGAGCCCTCTTATTTGTGTGCTTCGATAGTAGAGTGATGGGTAGACTTTGTAGGTTGACTGAGGGATAGGAGATCATTTGGGACAACGTGTTTTCCAAATCTGTTGTATCTTGTCACTGTGCTCCAGATCTTCTGGCCTTGAATGTCTTGGAAAATTTGTCAAAGTCGTTCAACTTCTCTCTGACCATCTGCCTGCCTCACAAACATGTGGTCTACATTCTAAGAAGTTCTTCTGGTGGAACTGTGGTTGTTGCTTCATACCACATGACTAGTTTTTGTCCTTTGATTTACAGCACTTCTGTGAACATTTTCTTTAAGATGATACAGTCAATTCACATCTATTGTAACAGGAACAACACCATGGCATTTAACCCAAACTGAAGAATGGATTGTGGACTTTTTCTAGTCCCACAAGGATCCTTTTGCCTGCTGGCCTACTATTCCAAGGCTTGAAACTAACACTGCCCATACCTTTCTGTTCTAGTCTTTTGCTCTCTGCCGTTGCACATTTATTAATCTTTAACAAGGGCTCCTCTGTAAGGCAGACCTGCCTTTTCTTAGTGTGGATCTCAAGTCCCATTTTTTCTGTTCTCCCAACTTTCTGAGTATCATTCCATCTTTTGTTCTTTCTGATGATCTCCCAAATATCACCATGATTTCTGTGTAAGCTGTGACCATTGACTGTCTCCACTATATTTCTTTTCTTCCTGATCCAGAATGTCCTTTCTCTTCCATCTTTTGTTTCTCCTTTCCATTCTCACATGAAGCAAATGCACAATAATTCTCCTTTTTCTTCTGTATTGTTCTCCTGGTCATATGATGGGTTACTGTTACCACTCATGGATCAGTTTTTCAGGTCTTCTCATCAATATGTAACTGCAAATCTTGTTTTTCCTCTCCTCTTTTCCATAACATCCCTCTCTCAACTTCACTGGGGACTCCAAACACCTTTCTGGATCTTCTCTTTCCTGGGGTCTGTCTTATGACCTGATGTGGCTCAGACTGCTGTTGAATGCTCAAGGATAACATTCAGCCTGCAACCATTGCATGCAGATAATCTTCATTATCTCTGCAATTTTCCAGATCTCCTCCAGTTCTCTAGCAGCTACTGTCTTCTCTTCTCTGTCTTTTACTTTTACCAGTAAAAAAACCACCCCAACAACCATAAAACCCAGACTTACCCCCCCAGACCTTTCCTTCCTGCTGTCTGCCTGCTGGTGCCCTTAGTTAAAGGACTCTCAGGTATTGGCAAATTAAGTTTTAAGTTTCCTTGATTCAAAAGAAATTCTTTCACTTTGGAAATAAAACATTTGACAATGGCAAATCTAAAAGTTGCAGAGCTTTTCCTTCCACAGAAACATTAACCGTGATATCCATACTGAAAAAGGATGAAAATGGACCACTGATAATCTGAATTTCCTGCCTGTTCTATGATGAGGCCCTGTCATTACAAGGAAGGGACTTCCATCTGTCAAGGTCCACTGAAGTGTCCAACAGAGAGTTTGCCAGCATTAAATCCTGACAGCAGTTGATGAATCCCCTATGCACCTATGGAGGAGATCATATATGCTTCCCAAATGTGGCCTGATTAGCCTCTACATTGCTTAGCATGTGTGAACAGCTAGAAATCAGAGGGGTATCTGCCCTCTTTACAGTTCTCACCATGCTTACGTAGCCCCAGCTTTATAACAGCCCAGTTGCAATAATAACAAATTGTATGAGGTGCTGATATAATGCACTTTAGTATATACTTTTTTGCAAGCTACGGTAGAAATGGACGTGTATCTTTTTTATTTTCCGTATAGAGACTGATAAGCATGAGGAAGTATTTCCTAAATTCCCTAACAAACAAGCTACTTTTTATTCTAAAATACATCTGCAGGCACTTCTTGGATCTTTTGTCATATCTTGCTAGCTGTTTGGTAAAGGCCAGTAGCACAGAGTTGAAGTGAATACTATGCCTTTCCAAAACTGTATAAACATACATCCAACTTTCTTAGAAATGTAGGGGCATACTCTCTGACCAGATATTTTCACCCATCTGCTACCTTTGTTTTGTGTTGTGTCATAACTAATAAAAAATTAGTTCCATTAATACCATTGTGAGACGATCGAGCAAATACGCACCCGAGACCTACCTGGTTTTTAATGAGATTGTGCGGGAAGTATGAGTTAAAAATGCATTATTTTTCCTTCAAGTCCAATGATGAATTCTATTGTCTTTTTTAACTAAATATGTCCTCTGCTTTTCTTTTGTATTACTCATTTGCTGTTCCATGGAACTGCAATTTTTGCAAAAGGCAGCAGTGAATGTAAAAATGCCTGATAGATGGATGGAGATAGATAAGTAGAATACTGATGTAGGATCGGTAAAAATTAACATCTCTGAAGGACACCAAAGTGAATTGCATATGGGCATTTTTTTAATTTCTGCTTCACTCATCTCCAGGTCTTAAATCTTAATATCTGCAGATGATTGTGAGTGTCTATGCATCCGGACTTACCAGGGAACCCAAACACTTCTGTAACCACGTAAAATAATCAACTGCCTTTTGTCTAACTGCAACTTTTCTCAAAAGGACCAAAGTATACGGGAAGTTATAATCTCAAACTGTACTCCAGACCTGCCTCAAACACAGCTTTGACGTCAACAGCCCTTCCTTGCAAAACAACTGCTTGTCTTCCAGCTTCTGAAAGTAAGCCTCAGATGGAAACTTTGACCAGAGGAACACAGCTTATGTCCTGAAATTGCTTATTGTGGAAACACAAAGAAACGGTGCATATATCTTTAGCCTATTTCCACAGGCAAAGGAAAAAAATTGTGAATATATACATTTTAGCAGCCCCTCACAAGCATAAGAAACCATACTGTGTTGTCATTTACACTCATAACATCTCTTAAAGAATTGGCATCATAGAAACAGAGCTGATGGCTAGGTCACTCCTAACTATAATAACAACCATCTGGAGGTTAGGAGAGAAAAATCTCCATGATACTTCTACAATGGAGTTGCCTCTAGTGAATGAATCACAGGACCCGAACTCAAACCTGGATACCAGGGTGCGAGAGCTTTCTGGTGAAAGACCCCTTGTAGTGAGAATTAAGAGGGTTATTGAAACTTCTTGTACTTCTCTGGTAATACAGAAAAGCTCGTGCTTGTGGGCAATGCTATTCAGACTGTCGTATTCTGTACCCTGAAATTGCTGGTGAAAAAACTGCATTTACCATGAGTGGGGGCTCGGAGGCTGTGCTCTGGCGTGGTCCTCACTGGCTACGCCCGTACAAGTAAATCCATGTGTGCAGGATCATTCTTTGGTACTGAAGCAAACTGGCATTGAATGCTTTGCATCTCTACTGATGATAAACTCTCGTCCTTCAAAACGTGGTCACCAGATCCAAACTGCAATGTCTCTGGCCTATGCCTCTTCCCGAATTGCACCCAAGAATTACTTGGGAGGATGCTAGCTGGCCTTGGACACAGCCATCCCAGGGACTATTTTGGCAATTTAATAGTAGAGACAGTTGATTTCCTGCTTCTGGGAACGCTGTTTGATTTACTAACCTAGATGTAGCCATTGGATACCATTTAGAAGAGTGAATTACACCACTGGCACATGTAAATTGAGAGATATGGTGATCAAAGGAATGACAATCACTTATGTGAGCTCAGATACTGACCGGTGAGTGGCAGTGGATTTGTGACATCCTTGCTTTTAGATGATAATATGTATTGTCATTGTGGTTTTTTTTTTTTTTTGAGTATTCATAGTTTTAATATTTTTTCTGCCTGTACAAGCATGTTATAAATCTAAGGGAAAATTTTTCATTTTCAGTAAATGTTTTTTTACTGTGTGACTGATCCTACAAATATTATTTCCAGGGTGTGTTCATACTCAATGGGTAGAAAAGTAGAAAAACATGTCCTTCAATGTTTAGGGGAATGAATTGGCTATGCTTGCACTCTCAGTTCTTCTAGACACATCAAGGAGAGCTTTGATTGCAAAAGACAAGCAGAATCTGGACCAGTACACGTGTAACAAATTATTTAGTCATCAGCACTTTGCTTTGCAAATAGATGGCTGCTAAAAATAATAGTTGTTACTGTCTTCCCCTCAATTGCACAGTAGTTCTACAATGAGCACCAGAGATGCATTAGTACAGCAATTGAAAGTTTCAACCACAACATTCTTCTCAAAGGTATCACGGCTAGAAACTCCAGGGTTATTAAGTGGAAAGGAACAAGAACTTATTCCACTACACGAACCGCAAACTATTTCTGAACTAAAAATGTGCAAAAGTTGTCAAAAAAGTTGCTACTGTGAACCACACCATACATAAAGCGTTGTAACTGGATCACTTCTCGGCTGAGTAGTTCAGGCTGTTGCTTGAAAAATATTTTACTTCTGAAAATCAGAATGAAAGAAAAAGTCTCTGCTGATGAAGGGAATTTATCATTAGGTTCAGTATCATCTTTCATTTTACTCAATATTTATTTTGGTTTACATTTACTGACAGTTTAGGTAAAATGTTTTACAATCTGATGACAAACTAGTAAGTATGATCTCATGAAATAGTTGATGTCCACCAGTGTATTGAAGAGACCGGCAGACAATGTGTGGGATTTATTTAGTCCTGAATTTACTGGACTTCATCTTACTCAATAAATTTAATTTCTGTTTCTATAAGAGTTTCTGTTTCTATTGCAAGAGTTTGCAATATACTGCAACATATTTTTCCAGTAAATCAGAAGCAAGAGGCAATATGTTAATACTGCCCAAAGGGTTAATGTTAAGTCATCTAGAGCTATACAATGTGCTCTTTTTACCTCTCAGACAATTTGTATTCCATATTTTTGTTATGAAGAGAGAAGATGGTATATTACCAGCACAAATAGTTTCTTAGGTCATGCTGTGGGTCACACTTTGTTCTGCTGTGATCCTGATGCATCAAGCACAGTTTATGTACTAATACAATGATGGAATGGCATATTTAGGCTTTTACAGGGAGTTCACATGAAATGGTCCAACCCGTATTAAAGTGGGCAATTTTTAGATAGAATGTGTTTTACTGTATCAATACTCCCTGGTAGTAAACAAGAAAATTAACATTTTCATAACTGTAAAAGTGAAGGAATGTCTAAATTCCTTAGAAATTACAGCTTAGGGTGCTAGAGACGGTGTGAGAGCTGTTTGTAACTCTTAGTTTGTAATTTGTGTGCATTTACTGGAGTTAATGATATGAGTTCTTAGCAAATGTAACTGAAACTTTTATAATGTAGGTCAAACTCAATATGCATTGATATTCTACCAGTGCCTTTTTACTGTTCTCATTTTCCATCTTTATTCAATAACATGAATGCCATTTGTTCTGTTGGAGAGGATCTGCCCAAAATCCTTTGGAGAAGCAAGAGTACCAACATCCCATGGGTGCCAAAAGAAGTTGTACCTAAACGTCTGTAATAATTCTAAGCAAAGACCTTAGGATTTGTGCCATACTTACTTTCATTTTACATTCCTCTCTTCAGACTATCAAACGTCTTGATTTTTTTCCTTCCCTGGTTGAGACACATCACCTTTTATTTTTCTGAAGGTGAAGAAATTGTGTTGAAGTAATTTCAAGCAGAGAAAAAGAGCCCTTTTGTCCTGTTAGGAAGTTCTATCTGAACTTCTTAAGTCACAGCTATGAGAAAACTTGGCTGAAGGTTGAAAACTGAGATGCCACTACTAAATCAACTAGACAGCTATAACGGTTACATTTGACTGAAAAATCACTTCTGAAAATAGTCACTGGACATCTGTCAAGAAGCACCTCCTCACTCAGGATCTCACATAGGAAATGGGAAGGGCATATATTATTTATCTGCTGAGTTTGATAAAACTGAGACTGAAAAAGAAATTGTATAAGGAAGACTGCAAATGCCTCATTGCTATGTTCAGAACAAATTTCTCCCCCAAAGTGTTGCCTTATCCTGAGGGAGAGGGTGGAAAATCCTGCAGGAGCTAAATGCAGTTAGTCAGATGCTGGACTACACAGCGAACATTTTAAAAGGTTAGTATGCACAAGAAGCAGTGTGGTTACAGTACCACTTTGGCCTCATTGTTCTGCCTCTCTATTCTGCAAGAGCAGTGTGTGCAGAACACGGGAACAAACACATACCACAAAATCGACACTGCAGTGGAGGGGGGAGTGGTAATACCTTGTTTTCGGTTTCAGTGGCTCCATCTTTACAATGCACTTCTGCAATATTTCACTTGAAGGGAACAGATTTACTCGATATTTTTCTTTTTGTGACATTTTTTGTTTCATTTTGAACCTGCAGGCCACTAATTTACTACAGAAATTCAGTATCATCTCAATTACTCTGTGCATTTAATAGCTCCAGTTTCCAAAATTAACTAGCCAGTGACGCAACCAGTAAGTCCCAGTCCAAGGAGCCGCTGTCACAGGTACAATATAATTGAATGACTTTCCCCTCAGCTTTAGATTCCTAGGTTTGAAAATCTTGAATAGCTGTACCAATCTGTTTTATAATGAATAGTTTGTAAAAACCTTTGGCCCGTGAAAAGCAAAGGTTTCATACACATCTTATTTTGGTTGGAAATCATTATGAATTTGTGACTGCCCTATACTTGATGTGTATGTGCTTGGCTGAACACTGCAGCCTCTCAAAGGAAAAGAGACCACTGTAGTCAATGGCAGCTTTCCTGATCTTCTAGAAGGAGGCAAAGCTCAGTTGTGGGGAAACCGCAAAGGTAATCCACCATGCGTTCCACAGCTGTTGTCCTGAAGGAAATGAGTACATCTTGTGGGTACTATGAATTATAAAGATAAACTTGGACAACCACAAAAAAGCATTAAAAATTAAACGCAGCCTGACTCCCGTTTCATTTTCCTTTCGGAGGTACACAGCTCACTGTCTGTGTCGGTGTTACCTAACCACAAATAGCCTTCTCATCTTCTGCAAGCTGCATTGCTGTCAAATGATAGTGATGACCCAGCCGCTCTGTCTGAAGATGTCAGAGGAAGAGAAAAACCAGACTACTACAAGTGACACAGCGAATACTCCCTTCCGGTTACAAATTCCACATTAAATCTAAGTAATTACTTGGCTGCAGTCTACAGGACAATGCGTTTACAGGCATTTAGGAACAGCAGTTTACAATAATGCTTGCATATGGGTTTGATATCATGTTGTTAAAACAAATCAGCAAGTCTAGACTGTAATTTGCTGAAGCAATTTATGGTTATTTTATGGCTTTTTTCTCTAAGTAGAGGTGAATACATTTGACTGTCCTAAGAGGAAGGATGGTAGTGCAGATTCTTTTCATTTTAACTGTAAGACAAGATCTGAAACAGAAGCATTAACATGCTGATTTTCATAGCACATAAAACCTGCCCTAAACTATTAGTGCTTTATTTCACTATGATGTTCAAATATTTTGCCAACTGCTGATTAATCATGAAAAGAGCATTGCAAGTTGGTCAGCACTGCTGGAGCCATTTCTTCGCAAATGAGTCAATTGAGACTGTCAATGCAGTAAGTCAGTAGCAAAGCAGGGAGCAAGGACCCATCTGAGAAACCCTCAGCTGCCTTGTGTGGTTACTGAAGTCTTCGAAGCATAACGGCTGATGGTAGCTGAGGGTTCTCCTTAGCTCTTCACTCCTGGGCTCCTGCTCCAGTAGCAAGGCAAAACAAATGCTTTTTATGTTTCTGGAAACATTGCGAATGCTTTTCTTCTAGGTGAGCAAATACTTGCAGGTAATTTTCTCATCCTGTTTTCCCATCTTATTGCAAGTCTCACACAGCATCAAAATCTGTGTAACACAAGAAGATAGCACACTCATTCTGCTTAGATGTGATTTCTGAAGATACACTGCTAAATAAACACAAAACGGGCTCTCCTGAGCTAAGAAATACTTTCCCAGTGAGAGTTTGATTTCCTTGTACTGTTCAGCCAGGCAAACGAGTCCCCAGTCCCACACGGCTGGTGCCTGGCATCCCATGCCGAGTCCCTGCATGGATGAAACCGTTTCCAGACCGAAGACCCAGAGGGGCTCTGAGATTTGCAGTGAACCTTCACAGAGACATCTCCCACTTCGAGGCTGTTTGTCCTCCAAAAAGGGAGCCTCCTTGAACAACGTGGGCTATAGATTCAGGGTACTCACCAGCAAATGAGTACACTTGGCACTGGCAGAACAGAAAATGGATTTATATGAACTAGTCATGAGCTGAGTACTAATCAGAAGAAAATTTAGGTTGTATCTTTTTCATAAAGTTTTGTAAAAAAACACAGCAACTTAGCCAACAGAGGCCTTTTCATTTGCATGGGCTACAGTGCTTTCCAAAGCTAATCAGTTACTATAATGAAGATCCTCATGGACTTGATGGAGCTTTGTACTCTTCCACTTCCTTTTTTTCTTTTTCTTTTTTAATGCTCATGTAGATGTATATGAATTACATTCTAACAACGTACTGTTTAGATATTTTCTTTTTGTGTACTGTCATTGTCATACTACTGACAGAAAGACTTTGAAAAAACAAATGCATTTATTTTTCCTAGCAATCATCACATTTCGAATTTACAAGGAAGTGTGTCTGTTTATTAAGAAGGTAGAACGGCCATCATCCTCTATTGGTACAAAGTGGCATAACTCTACTCATGTTAATGATTTGCTACAATACCTTGTTCTCACTGAAAGTGGAGGTATGTTATGAAAGACATAACTATATACTCATTGCTTGTTGACCTTAACTAATGCCCAAGCTCCTAAATGTCCATCTCACCTTTGCCATTGGCTCCTAATTTCTGTGCCTTGGACAAGCATTGATATATCATTTTGTGATAGAAAATGAAATACAGTTGCTGTTTTACAGAGCACTATGTGAGGATCTCACAGCATTGTACAGAGCATAACTAATCGAGCCTCAAACCTTCCAGGGCTGGGGAGAAAGAAGTTGGATTGGACTTCTGTTCCACATAGGCTGCAGTTTGTAACAAGCCACCTCATTTCAAATTATTACTCTTCTGATATTATTACACTTTGGGCTGTGTTTGGTTTTACTTTGTGCTGCCCATATGGAGTGCAGTTTTTCTGTAACTTAATCCTTAAAACATCCGTTCTAAGAAAGCATCCTCCTTCATGTAAGAGAGATGTGCATGTTTATCAAGGTTTTCAAGAATCAGACTTGAGCTTCTACAGGCTGCCACTTAGAATTGTCTAAATGGGTAAAAATGCCTGTTTTGATGATCTAAAAAGTCTGTAGAAAGACAGGCAAGAAACTATGTGATTGTATTGGGGTAATCTACAAGTAATAGCTGAGTATCTGTCCCTAATTGTTCGGAGAGATGTGCCAGGTTATTAAATTAACAATTGTAAGTGAAAAATGTCCTGGGGCTCACAGTGGTGTTTGTAGGAGGCCTTTGCCCATGTAAGATGTTTTTGAAATTTCCACGGGCCATTCCAGGATGTGTGTCATGGCCTCTTCTGAGAAGCATGAGGTCACTTGGCCTTTGGCCTTGTGACTTCCAGCACACCCCAGGAAAGGAGTATCTCATCAGGACCCATAGCCTGTAATGTCTTCTTCTTTAATTACCATTCTAGCTGTGCCAAACTATATTAACCCTTACTAAGCGCATATGCTGCCGTGGTCCCTGAAATGCCTATGCTCAGGTAATCTTTGAAAAGACTCATTGCAGTATCTGTATCTGGTAATCCCAGCATGAGTGATTTCAGTCTCTCCAGTAAATAGTTCATGCACAGAACCTGATTTATTCTTTTGCTTTTCAACATCTTTTCTATAACACAGAAAGTTTTAAAATTGGATAAAAATCAACCAAATACAAAGTCTGTACAGTCAAACCAGACACAATCCTCTCATACTCCTTTTCTCCTATGACTTCTGGGAACAGTTTGCTCTTGAGCGCCGGATGACAACACTGGAATGTGACTGTGACAGCACAACCGCTGACAGTCTGATCAGACCAAAGCTGTTACTGTCACAGACAGGGTAGACCTGGGCTTAGCAGAGATATGCATTTAGCCCTTTTGAGCCCTGTGCCAGATGGGAAGGTAAAATGGGTCTTTCAGTGCCATCACCCTAGTGTCCTCCAAGCAAGCATGCACATTTCCGTGTATATGACAGTCACTATATCTGGCAAGAAGCACTGTGTTTAAACAACTGTTTCTAACTAGAAATGTGTACAGCATTATGTTCTACTTCAAGTGACACTGGTGTAAACCCAGAGCAACTATACTGAAATTAATTTCCTCCTGATTTTCACCGACGTGAAAATATGATTGGCCTGTCCTTTTTATCAGAGCCCTTACTTTTCATCTGGAAATCCAGCCATTGTTCCAGATGGAATGATGTTTGACTAATGACAGGAAACCAGTGTCAGAAAACCAGCATATAATGTACTACCTACAACACACATAGCAGTCAATCAAGACTAAGGCATTATGGCAACTGTACTATTTATCACTGCTTAAAACCTATGTAAAGTCTTTCTCAGGGGGAAAAAGGAGAAAGAAGTCTAAATATTTCACGGTAGGCCTGAGAAAACAATTCATTGCAGAAGGTGTTTTAAAGCACTTTTCTGGGTGTGTGCTCATTTCATCTGCTGCTGCTGTTCATCCTTGTCCTGAATTTTTGGGATGAGGAGTTTTCTGGCCCACAGCTCTTGGCTGAGAACGGCCCTCTTTCTCTTCTCACAAACCACATCAAAGGTGCATCAGCTGCAGCACAACTATCTTAGACATTTGTCGTCTTAAAATACTTTTCTCAAAGTAAATAAAACCAGCAATCATAAAATAACAGCCCCCATCTGCGGCTGTAACACAACAGTGTTATATTATACATTGGATCCTGGAACTAAATACTAGGTGGGAAAGGACCAGACGTTCCTGGGCACTGCAGCCACATTGGGCTGTACTGGGCCATAAACTAGCCTCTCCAGTCCAAAGATCATATTAAGCAATGTTGGAAACTGGTCAGTGGGTTATTCTGAACCTGTTGCTGCTTCAATCATGAGAATATTGCTGGAGAAAAGAACATCCAGCAGGAAACCTGGAACTTGCCATACAAGACATCTTCATTCCTTCTTTATGAATATGCTTTTTCAGCTGCTCTTAGACTTGTCTTGAATTCCCTGATAAGGAGATGCGTGGTCCTTCTGTTGAGAATAACATTTTCCTTGTTCCTAAGAGTTTCACTGGGAAACCATCGCTCTACCTGCCTCTGCCCACTAGAGCCACAGGGAACTGCTCAGAACCACGAGCAGCTTCTGCACCTCCACTTTAGGGCCTGGCTCCCCAAACGGTGATCCCAGGGCTCGCATGGGCAGCTTTGCCCGATCCCAGTTCCTGGCCTCAGTCTCTGCCTCATGGAGCATTCAGCCGAACTAGAAAGTACATTAAATGTTACAATTACATTACAATTAAATGTTCCAGAGGAGAGCCACAAAAATGATCAGGGGGATGGAACACCTCTGCTATGAGGAAAGGCTGAGAGAGCTGGGGTTGTTCAGCCTGGAGAAGAGAAGGCTGCAGGGAGACCTTATTGTAGCCTTTCAGTACTTAAAGGGGGCTTATAAGAAAGATGGGGATAATCTTTTTAGCAAGGCCTGCTGCAACAGGGCAAAGGGTAATGGTGTTAAACTAAAGGAGGGTAGGTTTAGACTAAACACAAGGAAAAAATTTTTCATGATGAACGTGGTGAAACACTGGACCAGGTTGCCCAGAGAGGTGGCAGATGCCCCATCTCTGGAAACATTCATGGACTGGCTGGACGGGGCTCTGAGCAACCTGATCTAGTTGTAGATATCCCTGCCAGTTGCAGGGGGGATGGACTAGATGACCTTTAAAGGTCCCTTCCATCCCAAAGCATTCTATGATTCTATGAAAATGGTATTGCACGGATCTGTACAAACTTCACCCTGCATGGTGTGCACATAGCGAAGAGCCAATGGGGAAGGCAAAGGGGATATGTGGGATAGGCTCTGCCGTGTCTTACAGGCTTTGTAGATAAAAAGTATCAACTCTGGCATGTGAAGGGGAAGAATTTTTTGTATTTCGTCCTGTGGTTGTAAAACATTGTTCTTTGAATTCTTTGGCAGGACCTTTAAGCCCGACTGGAGAAAGGCAGCCACTGGGCCTCTTGGAGGGAGTACCATGTTATTCTGGTACTCACCAAAGTAACTTTGAACTGAAGGAGGATGGACCAGCCAGCTGGCTTCTGGTTGACACCAGAAGAGTGATGAGGGGAAGAAGGACAACAGGCTGAAAGCAGACTACCCACAACACATAAGAAACATGAAGCAGGAGGACCAGAGAGAGCTGTATGAGTGGCTGCTCTCTGGAGGACTTTAAACACTCGTGGAGGTAACTCCTGTTCAGTAGCAAAACCTACATTAGACCTGATTCGATTGTTTCCACTTCTGCTGGGAGGCTGTTCTAGAACTTCAGATGGTTGATGGTAAATGTCTTCCTCCAGATGTGTAACAAAAAACCTAGGTTATCTCTATGTTAATGTTTTCACCAATGTGATAAGTTTCTGGGAAGGCAGAAAGAAGCTGATTTTAGTAGATGATGACTGAAGAAATAATCCTACCTTGAATATGATTTCTGCAACAGGAATTGAAAGAATAAACATAATCTGATACCAGAACCGAGAGAAAAGGCGTATATACCAATGCCAAAATTATAAAAAGAGGGGGGAAAGATATTTGCGGGGAAAGATATTTGCAGGGAAAGATAGTCCTAGACATAAGTACTTCCTTTGAGTTGGTAAATGGAAGAGTGCCACTGAAGATGCCTGCAGTCTGGTTTACTCTTCCATCAATCCATTAGATATTTCTGTAGTACTGTGTGCCATTATTCCTTTAATTTGATGTTGCCACTTGTATGTCATGTGAAATATCATTTGAATGCCAGGGCAACTAAGATTCTGGCACGCACTGTTGACAGCTGTTTTGAAACTACGAATATGATGTGTGCTACATCTGGTGAGGTTGAAGTGGAAAAGTACAGTGGAAAAGTATAATTTCTCTTTTGGTACTGCTGGGAAGGGTTTATATTATCTAAGTCCCTTATTCAGTAAAAGGACTCTATAATGACCTATCCATACAGATACCCTTGTAAAATCACAGCTAAAGATTGATTTGTGTATTTCTGCAAAGCTGGTTCATTCTTTGTAACTAGGAAAAAACACATAGAACATGAAAGAAGAGAGATGTTTAAATGAGTGAATGAGTTAAATCAGTACATCAAAATGATCTAAAAATATTTTTTCATTAATTTTCATGACACAGATGTGACTATGCCAAGCAAGGCATCATGTGTACTCAAGCCTAATAAAGTCTAATACCCATGACTCAGTGGCAGAAGTGGCAGCTGGCCTCCTGGAAGCTGCAATGAATAATCAAGGATTGTTGGTTTTGGGCTAACATTGTAGACAGTACTGAGTAAAAGAGAATGAAACCACAAGTAATGTGCTTTAGAAAGTTTGGAGCATAACGGCCAGGTGAGCGGTGTTATCCCTGCTAGCTCCAGATCTGAGTATTCTTCACAGTTGATTTTGGTGTGTGTATGTGTGTAAATGTGGGTGATCTGGGTGTCTGCACTGATCTGCTCTTCTCCTAGTCCTGTGGTTTTACCAAGAGAAAAGTCATCCCTAGACAGAAAGACTAAACTAGCAACAGAAGAGACTGGTATGGAGTCTACGAAAGGACATGTTTCCTTTCTCCTTTTCTTCTTTTAAATAGAGACAGAGGTGTCAGACTGTGGAATAGGAGTGCCAGACATAGTGAAGGTACTCGGTGTTCCTGAACTGATTCGGAATGATCATTCAAATCTGAGAACTTCAATATAGGTGGGTACTCATAACTCAGGAGATAGTGCCCTCAGTGCTTAAGGGAAGCTAATGAGGAGCTTGAGAAATCACGAGGTCATCTGTTAATTCAGACACAAATTTTCCTTTCAAATTAAGGTTAAAATGGCAGACCTTTCTCGAGACTTAATTTTGGTACACATAGGATCACGAGAGCAATTGAGAGAGCTGAAAGTACTTCACACGAGAACTAAGGAATTTTTTTCAATTGTGATCTAGTAATTTGGTTTCATGAGTAAGCAAATAAGCACATCCACATTGAAAAAAAAATCCAAATAATATTGATTTGGTTCTCCCCCGCCCCCCCGAAAAGAAGTGTCAAGGCAAAACCAAGAAATACCTATAGAGGATAGTAACAGCACCTACTGGGAGCAGTATGTTTCAAACCCATCCCTGACCCAGAAGTGTGTAATCTTTAGAAAACTGCTGCCTCTTTCTGCTTCAATTTACCCTTTGCCTACCAGATTCTTAGAGCCTTTATTTTGCAATTTGCTGCACAGTAGTCCATCTCTACCAGGAGAAGAGAAGAAATGCTTAGCCCTTTCCAACCTAACCCAGGGAATCCTTGGAGATGTGAAATGTAGACTTGACATAATAGACGGGGCTGAACCTGCATTTAGGTATCTCATCTTCATGACAGGTATCCCAACTGCCCAACTATTACATGTAAAAATGGCCTTTTTTGCTGCACTTTGACAAAAAGTGAGCTGTTTGTCAGAACTTAAGGGATGCCTTACTAGGTGTGTTTGGACTGTGACTTTCCTTCTCAGAGCAGTGAGTTAGACAACTAAGTGTGGGAGACAAGAAAAACTTCAGCTACATCTTGGCTTTGGATTTTCTTGTTGGCTTTTCTGTTCAGTTTTCTGATTGCTATGAATCCTTTCATAGGCTACTAATGCTTTTGTGTATTTTACTGAGGGAAGGCAGATGGCATGATTAGGATTGATAATACTACAATCAATCTGATTTTTTAAAAGTTTGGCCAACGCCAATGTCTAACCTTAGATGAGATGGTGAATGCAATGTATCTTGGCCAGAATCACTAACTATAGAAGATTCCATTGCAATTCACTAATTTTCACATCAGATAATTAAAACCAACCAGGTCTAGAATACTCTTTCTCTGGCATTGTTGACACGTAACAGCAAGTTAAAAATGAACAGTATCACGTACAAAGAAATCCTTGGATGTTTTTGAAACTTTTACTCCAAGTCTCCAAGCCTCTGCTGCGGATGGCTTCCCCCATTGGGGCCCTCCTGGAAATGCCCATTTGCAAGCAAACAGAATTGGCAGTTTAGTTCGGAAATAACATAAACATAAGAACTTAGCTTTTTCTTTGTGATCTGCCTTTCATAATTTTAATTTTCATATAATTTAGATAAATTTAGGCAACACAAAGCTAAGGTATGAAAAATGCAAAGAAATGTGAAGAAATGCTTAAAACCAACCAACCAACCAAAAAAACAACCACTGCGAGAGTCCGTTGATGGTAAATAGTAAAGGACAAAAGATTTGCTTACTTTCCTGTGGGGATGCAAGAGGTTCATGTGTACGTCCATGATGAATAACCAATGGTTTTGAAACCGTCTGGTTGCCACAAATGGGTGTATATATTTATGAGTGCATAATGTATAAATAATTAAAAATGTACACAGTGACATTTTAAATGTCAAAGAAATTATAATTCAGGCTTTCATTATATTATTATACCATGTTGAAGCTAACAGTTTTCCATTACTCCTTGAATAATATGTAATAATGATTTAGTGTTCAGAATAAAAAATTGAAATATCCAAATTCAACCACAGAAGTCCTGGAAACCATATAACATCTGGGTGCTGAGTAAACTTTAGACCACCCAACCATCATGTGGCCATTGGTCCTGCCAGTAAAACCTCACTAGCTTCTAGAAGTCTGAAGTAGTACTTAGTCTTTCAAAGCTCTTCTGGATGGAGGAAAACAGAAAATGAATATTTCATAGAGGTAAAATAGTAATTTTGAACTTCCCCTGATATTTATGTGGATAAGAAGCTAGGTTTCTTAAAAATAACATATCAGGAATACACAGGGCTCTCATTTAACAATATCTTATTTATGTTCAACAAGGTTTCTCTTCTTAAAACGTGCAGTGAATGGAGCTGATTGAGTAACTTTGAGATATTCTCAATTTTCTTTTTCTACCAGCAGCTTTCACTTAATGTAAAATCACTATGTGGCTGATACTCAAATACTTTAAACATGTAATTTTCCCCAAACTAAAGTCAAGTTCTTTTGCTATTTCTTTAACACAGATTGATTAGACTGAGTGTCAGAACTCAATTAAGACCATCTGATGATGGAGCTTGCCTGGGGAAAGTGAGTACATCGACAGCAACACTAATATTTTATTTCAGATGGAGAAAGTCTTTCTGTTGAGGTTGCACATTTCTGTGTACTGAATGATTTGGATAGAATTTCACCCCAAAAGTCTGAACACTTACATTTTATACTTTTATGGGCTACAGGGCCTTCAACAAGGAGTTGTAGTGGTGTCAGGCTGTCCTAGGCTCTACTGAATTTTTTGAAATATGACGAGAGTGGAAGTTTATTTTGATGACCGCCTTGTTCTTAGTTGGCTGATTTTGGCAAGGATTCCTGCATTTCCATGAAACAACGCCACCGGCTTCAAATGAAAATATAGCTTTGAAATTGGAAATGAACAACAAGTACGATGCAATGCTTGAACAAGAATATGCTCTGGTGCAGCCACAGAATGAAGTAGTCAGTAGGAATCACCATTTTAAGCACAAGGGTGAAGACAAGTCTGAATTTTCTATAATAACCGTCACCAAAGCATCCAAGTGCATCCCAAGTGCATCCCCAATTGGCTTTATCAAATATTCTGTTCTTTCTTCCAGACCCTGTGAAGCTTCACTATTCTGGGCACTGATGTACCGATGCTGGAGAAGAAAGGGGCATCTCAACACCTTGCGAGCTCCTCCGCTGCAAAGGGGATTTGTGGAATTGGACAGAGGTGGGGAACGCTCCATCCAGGCTTTGAATAATGTGAAACAGAGAGGTCAAAATGTGGCACAACACAGCCTTGAAGAGGGACATAGTGTGGACATGAGAGATCCTCAGCTCCTCACTGACCCCACCTTTGCTTCAGAGACATATCCAGTATTCATGGCTGGTGTTCAGTTCATTGGAAGCACCGTGTCTCCAAAAGCCAGAAGGATGAAAATACTTGTGGAGACTTCGAAAAAAATCAAGAAAATGCCAATAACCAAACCAGTCACCTTCCCAGCCAATCCTGTCACCTCCTTATGCATTATAAAATACCCAGGATAGTGTTATTTTAGGAGGAACATTCTGGATTGATAAATAGAAACCTGAAATATTTGGAAAGTACTACTCTCAGGAATAAGTGTTGCAGGAGGAAGGCCTACAGTTCCAAAAATATATCATGCCTTGAATGCTGCAGTGTGTAGTACAACTTGGCCAGCTTTATTTTCTAAATATGCAAGTGTATAAAGTGAATTTCTATTTTGCTCTGAAACTAAGCAAAATCAACTATATTTTTATATGGCACTTCTTTATAAGGAATTACTAAGCCCCTAAAAACTGAAGATTTCTTGTAACTATAAGAATGTACTGGTTTTATGTGACACAAATGTGTGAATTAAGAGTTTTTGACTGGATAGGACAGGAAATCATTAATAAAGGATCATCTTTTTCACAGAACAAAAATTTCAACAGATGAAGTTTAAAAAAATAACTAGCCAATACCCTTCTCTTCCAGTCCCCCTTTTTATGACACATTGCATCTTAATTAATTAGGTTTGAATTTCCATTTTATTTATTTTATTATTTAATTTTTATTATTTTATTTTATTACCATTTTAGCGATTCTTCCGTCATCCATAAAGTCTGCTATAAAGTGTAAATCCAACTTTACAATGATATGCAGTAAGCAAACAAAACCATAGCTTAAAAATTAGAAGAAAATCAGACAGAAAATTTATACCTTTTGGCTGCTGTTTCAGGATAGTATAGGCAATGTCCCTGAGTCCCCTAACTGAATATTTAACTTGTTTTTATTTAACTTATTTTGTAGTATCACAAAATGTGCCATAGAGTCCTTGGCTTTGATTTTGCAATGGCATCTGCCTGAGTAGATCCTTATGGAGTCCCCTTCCTGAATGAGAGCTTAGATACTGTAAATCTATCCCAGTCATCCCTTAAGAGAAATTGGACTTTTCCACTGTCTGCACTCAAACCTCAGCACCTCCAGATGTAGCACGCATCACAGCCTTCACTTCAAAACAGCTGTCAAGAATGTGTGCCAGACTTTCAACTGTCATGCCATACAGACAGGATCCCACACGACATACAAATGGCAAAATATAATTAAGTAATGGTACATGATATGAGAAGAAAAATGCAATAGACTTACAAAATGGTAGCGGTCATGCTCACTGACTTTACAAAATTCAAAATTTCTCTGCTGGAGTGAGTTTAATATGAGACGGTTCTAAAAATCATGATGTTAAGATGTAGCTGCATTTGTTGAGAGAAGAATAACTCTACTTGCCTAATGTATTTTATGAAAGGTGTCCCAAAATTTATCTGGACTGATAACTTGTTTAAAATGCCTGTAGCTATTATTTACTGTGCATATAAAGCTCTTCTGTTCATGAGTGATGAGGCATAGCGTATAACTAGCGGCCTTCACATTGTGGTGTAAAAAGACCCTCTGCAATGGCCTTTATATAGAATTTGGAACGATTTCACCAATTACTAACACTCTTCCTAAATTTAAGTAGAATTTTAGTTAGTAGTGCATTAGACGAGGCAGATTAAGCTGACAACTTTCATTAGTCAGACATACAACCATTGTAAAAATCTTCCAAACCAAAAGGTTAGTCTTAAGAAACTAGACACTGATGTTGGCAGGTTCAGAGATATTTTTTCAACTTTATACAACAGTTCATCTGTGCCATTATAAATGACTCAGAAAGTAATATACTGAAATATATACTGATGGCCTGACACTGAAAGAAGCCAAAGAATAGGGAAAATTTAGATGGTCCCAATCAAGTGGTGTTATTTGGTAGATGCTATGACACCAGAAGCAAACAACTTGAGCTGAAACTCAGGTAAATACTAGGAATTAAGTTTTTAATTGGATTTTAAAATAAACACCATCATAAAAATGGATATTCAAGAAATACATTGTGAGAATTATTTCATTAAAGATCTATATGGCAAAGCGTTTCATTTTGTGTAATAACACTGTATGTTATTAGTTATACAGTATCAAATAAATTGAGGAAGAGCCCTCTCAGAGGACCCTCTAGACATTGGTTTTCTACAAGATCAAGTCAGGCCAGATGATCTAATAGTCTCTTGTGACAATAATATTTATAAATCTATGAAAAAGTTTAATAAAATATAAAACCAAATATGATCTTGTATTTCTAAGTCTTTTGAGCTTTAACCTCCCCCCCACTTTGTGTTTTTCTCAAAGTAATTCAGCTTTTTATTTCAGATTTTCTTGTATATTTAAGCACACTGGTTGCACTGGTTGTCCACTTTCCTGTTGTTATTCTTGAATTCAGTAACTTACCAGTCACAATTTCTACTATAGCTGTGGTCTAAGTATTTAAGCTTCTTATAACTATTTGCAAACTCAAGCAGAATGTTAAAAACAAAGTATTGGATCACCAAAATCCATCAAAATAATATTTTAAATGGATTCTATATAGATTTTCCCTACCTTCTCATTGTACAACTTGCATGTTATCTTAAAAACTTTTCCCTTGTTCTTAAATAAGAATCCCATTAACTCCTCATTGACATAATGCCCTGACAGGTTAGCTCTAAGTAATGAGATAATTAGATTATTATAGTATTTTAGGTAAGTCAGTCCTGCTAACCAATAAATGTGAATTTAGACACCACCACTCATTCTATTCTTTGTTCCCTGTTAAGGTAGCCTGTCCTTTTATTCCTGCCAAACGGTACTCATTTTTTTGTTCAGAGTGAGAACTTTCCATGTGCCAATTAACTGCTATTTCTTGAGGGTCACTCAAGAAATATTTCACTGTTTCAACATTTCAATTTTTATTGAGTATCAGTCATGTTGGTCAAGGAATTCTGACCATGTTTTCCTAATATGATGGCAACTTTTTTATTATAGGCCATCTAAAACTAACATTTTAGTTGCAGGATGGGTTTGCCTTTTATCTGTTTTCGAAAGATTGTGGTGACTATGTAAAGCAAATACAAAGTTTGGGCACTTGCTTGGTTTTTTAAGTTAATTCAGGGAATATTCCACAGTAATAAGAAAATTTGTATGTTCAGATGCTACTAATGAATATCAGTTTAAGAATCTACATAAAGAGATGGACTAAACTAGTTTTCTTTTGCTTTGTATGCACTTAACAGCAACAGGAAGCACTCAAAGCAAATTGTACGTACTTGACTTTTGTATACCAGTTTCACAGACCCAAAGAATTATGTTTAAGTGAGCTGCCAAAGCTGGGTTTGCTGCCAGCCTGAGCACGCTTGGTTTATCACCAGCTGACCTGCTGCTGCAATTCTAATGCCCGCTTTCTTGCTATACACTCACATTTCCTTAAGAATAAGATTCCACAGTCACTGCAGCATATCCACCTTTTCCAAGGTGTAAGCCTCGGTTAAAATATGCCTGGAAAAGACTGTAGCCTACAAAGCACCCTAATATTCACCTGAGTTTCTACCTGTGCTTATAATCTCCATGAGGTACTAGAATCACTGACTTTTTACGGGTGTCTGTATCTAAACTGACAGTATCCACTGTAGCCTGACACTATCCCAATTGGTTTCCAGCAGAATTCATGCCAGTGGGCACAGTCTGGATCTGATTTGGAGGATAGCGATGGAAATAGGGATTGTTAAAAACACCCCTTTATCATATGGTCTGGTAGTTGGCTACAGTGCAGTTCTACAAACATGATTTAGTACAGATGTTTCATTTAAACTCTAGGTTTATAAAGGTACACATTTTTTTGGTTTACTCTGATTATAACCACAGCCTACTCCTCCCCAGTAATCAACTGCTAGAATTTGTCAAATGTTGTCATTTAATATGTGGGTCACTTCCAGTGCTGTGTTTGTTGCATGGAATGCTCCACTTCCATAGAAACAGATGTTTTAACTTAACAGCAAAAAGAGCTAAACAAGTGCATGTGAAGGCGCAGTGCAAATAATGTGTTTCATTTCTGTTATTTATAGCTGTCCGCAGCTATCATAATTTTTTTATTTGAAAATTATTAAATCAATTACAAGAAGTTTATTTGCAGATACTGCCAAGAATGATGCATGCTAGGCAACTGCTTCTGGGGAAAAGTGTCTTCTTCTTCTGTAACGCCATTACAGCGGCGTTTAAGTGAGGTCAATGCATTTCTGAAAGACTGCAGTATGACAGGGTCTATACACTGAGCCTCAGAGTACATGCAGAAAAAAATTACCCTTTTTAGATCTCCCAAACCTTCTGGCAGGTACGCCAGGTGGCAAGGGTGGTGGAGCTAGTACTTACTTAATTGCTCAGCATATTTGAAAAGGGCAAGGCCCGCTGAGATGGTGGTTAGAAGGAAGATTCCAGGGAGGGGGCTCTGGCTGGAAAAAGGCTGGGCTGAGAGGGTGGGTTTGTTCCTTCTTTCAGTTTGATTTGACTGAAATACATCCCACCTAAACTGGGAATTATGGTTGTATGAAAAACTAGTCACAGTCTTACCTAGAACACAAGGTGGAAATATTTTTCTGAAACACAGGACTATTTACACATACCACAATGAAGTAACAAATCAGCCGTCTCTGAAATTCTTTGCTCTTTTAAATCCTACCTGACTAGTTTCAGGTCAGTGTAGGAGCCACTGATTTTTATAACAAAAGTGATGTTTGAAAATGAGCCATACTGCATACTTTCCAAAGCACACAGACAGAATAATTTGTAACAGTGCTGTAATATTCCACATCCAGGGGCGGATCACGTAGAGAGCATGCAACCAAGGTAAGGGCTGATAGCTGATATTGTCTAACATAATTTCCCAAACAAATCCCATAATTTCTACACTTGAAGCGTGGGCAAGCCTGAAAGTACAGCCCAGGTTATTCCAAAAGTTCACCATGTTCCCCTTCACGGCCCACCCAAACGCCCTGGACGTGTACTCCACCCACCCATACTGGGGTTTCTTTGCAGAAGGCAGAGCCAGGCCAGATGAGAGAAATATATATGTTTGGAAAGCCTCTGCAAATGTGGGACACAAAAGCAGTAAACAAATCAAATGGGATGCCAGACCAAATGTGTTCCACATTTGTGAAAATAACAAAGTTGAGTTAGGAAGAAAGGTTTATGTGTCTTCTCCTCGTACAATCCTTCCCAAGGTACTTTCTTTCAATCCCTCCAAAATTAAACCCAGCACAGACAGCAGCAATATTTGTGAGTACACAGCATTGACCAAACGCATTGCAAAGCCACTGACAGCTGCACGTGGCTTGGCACGAAACACAGCTCGAAGGGGTGAGCAGGTGTTTCCACCCGCAGTCCTCCTCCGCGCCCGGGCACGCTCTGAGGGACACGGACGTGCCGCTGCACGGCACCGCTGGAAACAAGCGTTCGCACCTCACCTGCCACTTGCAGTGGACCCAAGCTCCGGAGCCTGGCTGGCAACATCTTCCCACGAAACTCTCAAATCTCTGCCCCTGCCTATGAATTCCTGCGTGGGAACATCTCCAGATCATTTCTCTAGCCATGAGAAGGACCTAGGGAAGCCTGCCTCTGTTCATGTTGATGACTGAAAGTCTCTTGAAATGTCTTTTTGAGGAACTTGCAAAACCACAGGAACCAGCGCACCTCTCCCCTCTCATAGACTGGTTACACAGCGCCTGGTAGCTCCATGGTTTGGTGTCCAGTAGCTGCAGTACAACAATGCGAAGCAAGATGCAACTGAAAAGCATACAGGCAGTATGGGATAGAACTGCTGTTCAACATCAGATGTACATTAAACGTTAAATGTAAAAAATATAAATTACTGAAAATTTTGACCAAAGTTTCTACTAATTCATTTTTCTATTAAAATCTTGATGTGACAAAAAATCACTCAGGGCTATTCATTAAAAGTATGCTTTAGCACATCCTTAATGAGAGATGGGAATTTTTGAAAGTTGGGAAATCTGGAAAGCTTTTACAGCTCTTTTCAATGTATTTAAACTATATATTTAATGTCCATACAAAGTAAGTAAGCAGAGTCCAACCCAACCCTGCAATAAAGAAAAATAATGTCAGCTGATGTTTTAAAATCCTACTCTTTACACAAAAAATAAGTAAGTCATCATGATTGGCAGCAGATCAATATGACGATATCTTGCATTAATGTATTATATATTAAGGGGTATGGTATATTATTTATTCAGTTAACTCAGCCCTTTCCCTGCCTGCAAGTTTTGTACAGAGCAAGTGCTATAAATTTGTTTTGAATTCATTTTTGTCTTACGATTAAAAAGTCAATTTATAGTACAATTTACATGGATGACAGTAGTCATTTAATACTTGGAATTTAGAATTTCATTGTCCACCTGAGTCACCTATCATTATTTTTAGTCCTTGTTGAATAACTTTAAAGTGGGCAGAAGGGCCTCATTAATTTACTGGGACTTTCATTTAGAAGTCTGGTTAAAGAAGGAAGATGTATTACACTAGCACTGGATAAGCAGATTAAAGGAATACTAGGGCATTACATATTTTTCTTGCTTTCTTAACTAATAAAATCATTATTTTCCTATATATATGGTCTTCATATGTAATATATGCTCTCTTCCTGAACAAATGAACCAAAAAACCATATTGCAATAAAACCCAACTGATTTAGTAGACCTCAAAATCCAGAATTTTATGCATTAGATATGGACAGCTTTGCCTGTGCATTATAGTCACATATATCTTTCTTGCCATAGAGTCAAGGTCTGGAACAAAGATTTGAGGATCCAATTTTAAATATCAATGAGAAAAAAAGGCTTACTCTGCGACATTAGGTGTGGCCTCTTCCTGCTTTTCTTTCTGTTACACATATATTTTCTGTTCAGTAGCTAACCAATCCTCAGGACAAACCTAAAAAGTAAGGAAAAAGTCATAACAAACTTAGAGTTTGCTTTCTATACCTGGCACTATAGCCATGTGTCTTCTACCAAGCATTTCCATGTCCATCAACTCCTCTATTTGTTGCAAAAAGTAATGGAAGAAAGTGTTCTCCTGCGGAAATCTTTTCAGGGATTCGTGTGCTGAATATCCAGGGGTTCAAGAGAGCCTCTTGCCATGCCTGAGTTCTCCATGGGATTTCTTTCACACCTCTGACGTGTGTGCCCATGCCTTCAAGGCGAAGTCTCGCAAGCAGGTCTTTGCTCACTCCCTTTCTCGACTTTTTGATCATTTTACCTATATTTATGTCCTTGTTCTCAATTCTGTAAATGTAACAAACCGTGCATTGCAAGCAAGCTCCAGTATCTTCTTGATCTGAAAGACAACCAAACAAAAAGAGAGCTGATATAAAAAGCATTTTTACAAGGCAAAACTATCCTATGACAGTAACTTGATAATGACCATTCTCATAAAAATTGAGTTTATCTGTCACCTCCACTGTTTCCATTAGGTTGGTTTCTATTTTTCATCTTCTGTTACCACCACTCACACTGTTATTTTGCAGGAAGAAGTTAGATACAAGGATAGAAATTATCTGTACGTATGCATCTGTTGTCTCAGCAAAACCCTTCTCCCACTTTCAGCACGTGCTTGCACACAACACACAGCTGAGGAACCTCATCTCCGCTGGCGAGCACCGGATCGCACCCCTCGGAGGGGAAGTAGCAGCAAAAACCCGAGGGCTGCAGTCTTTGACTCGTGTCGCAGCGCTGCTGCTGCGCCCCTTCCATAGGCCTGCTCCCAAAGCACCGCCTGGCAAGTACTGACATAAACGTTTAAAACTAACACGCACATGACTGACCTCTGAATCAGTTTAATTTTCCTCCGTTACTGTATTTAACGCACATTGATTAGATTTCAAGATTCATGATGCCAGGCACCTCTGCCATTCCCCCTGAGCCCTCTTCACACACCCCAATTACATATAGCTCTCGAAAACATATATTTACAATAATTGGGACACTGCTGCAACCCATAGGTAGATATGTTTAATTGCTATAAACTTCATTTTGTTAAAATCAATGGAAGATCTAAAAAAAAATTCAACAAAAAATGCAGGATGAGCAGTAAAGTCAGGTGAAGTCCTGGATAAAACGTCTTCAAAATCTGAGTTTTCTTTTCTTTGAGTGTTTTACCTTTCCCAAGTAAAGGTTTTGTGTTCTGGGAAAACGCATTCGTCCGAGTGCTGTGTGCTGAGCACCCCAGCCCCCGTAGCGATTCTCCTAAAACCCAAATCCTCACGGGCTCTATAGCACTATCAAATTTGGTAGTGCTGCGGTTGCTTTGGTGGGAAGATCAAGCAGTTAATTCACAAGAGGCAGAGATAAATTAACGTTTTCTAAACTACCTAAAAAGACTGAGGAAAAGGGGATTTTTTTCAATTTCTATTTAGAATTTCAGAAAGAAGCTTGTCTATTAAAACCCACGTGGAGCTAGATGCTGTTTCGTTGAAACTGGCATTTCTGGGAAAAACTCAATTGGACAAGAAATCCACAAAATCAGTATTTGAAAATCAATTGCTTTCATGCTAGAAAGCTGTCATTTAGAGGGTTTCAAGATAGTATTTTGTGATGTTATATTTGGTATTTTATTTTACATTATTTTATTACGCCTTGTTAAGAGCAGAAGAGTTACTTTACATTTTCAGAACCCTTAAAGTTATTATCATTAAGCTCAGGTATAATTTTCACTGAAACATCTTTTATTTCCTTCCTAAGCCGAAAGACCTTGTGTTTAATAATGAAACAGCTGGACACAGGGATATTGCATGTGTATAATATACATTACCATTACTATACCTGAATAAAGCAAAAGTAAAAATTATACAAAAATTAAAATTAATATAATACAATTCAAAAATTATTTAAAAAATTTGCATTAAATTTTACAATACCTTCAATATACTTTTCATCAAAATAAATTTTAAAGGAAATATCTCAAGATAATCCAAAGCAACAATTCAATAAAAATTATTTTGTGAAAAATTTCTACTCACTTCTATAAGGAGTAATCAGGAAATAAGTTTAACTATTAATCACAGAATTAGGAAATACAAACATTCGCTTGTCTTTTATTATTTATCTGGAAATATGAATTCCTGTAAATTGGTGTTATTCACTTTTACTTCCTGTAAAATAGTATAAAATATATAAAAATTAAAAACATTATAAGATAAAACTGAGGGAAATATTTGAACTTAATACAACTTTTTTCCTAAACCTTACAATCTGAAATTTCTGGGGGGTGTGAGCGATACAGAAACATGGATAATTTTAATTACATTTCTTCCGGGAAACTCCTTTTACCTGTTTGGGGTACAATGACAAAGTCAAAATTCTGCTGAGATGCCAAAGTGCCGGTTTCCACTGCTGGAAAATTAAAGCTCTAACTTTCATTCGATGGATCTTTGGTTTCCGCCCCACTGAGGAACCGAGACCTCAGCGCCAGTCACTCATCTCCCCATCTCATTTTACAGAGGTGCAATGAAACATTGATTTTGTTATGCACTTTAGCTTAGGATGCTAGTGTTCAGGTATTAATCTGATCCTTGTTTTCATTTCCATGGCTGCAGAGAAACATTTTATCCTTGTAAAGGAGTGGACTAAATGCTTCTCTCACCCGATTTTTTTGATCTGGCCACTTGTGATTACATCTGTAATCTTTTAACCTCCCACACAGTCTTCCCAGCACATCACGACCCAGGAGATGGCATGTTCTCCTGGCTGGACTATGCAGCTGCAGCCCACAAAGCCCTTCCAAATGCTTTTGAGCAAAAGCCACCTTGTGAGACATGAACAGCAATAGGTATGAATTTCTCTGGAGTTATAATGTGGGCAGTATTTGAAATCACATTCAGAACTCCATTTTACAGGCAGCTCACACAATTACAGTAAGCATATGCTTCACGCAGGCTCTGCTCAGGATTTTCCATGGAAAGGACCTTCAGCCATATTATCCACACAAGATGCATCGTCACAGTTCCCCACCAACAAAATCAGAACTGCAGCTGAGCTGCTGCTGGTTTTCCCCACACGTATCATCTCCTCTGTGGTAAATCCGTTCTGGTCACATCCTTCTCGCAATGCTGACAAGAGGGCTGGCTTGTCCAGCAGCAGCATGAATTATCTGGGCCGCAGTCCGTCACAGACTGAAAAAATCAAGCAAAAAGCAAACTCCTTCTCACACCCAGAGTTAAAGTGCGAACAAAGCTACATCCAGGAACGCAAATATTTTCCCACCCTGTTTTATCTCCAGTGCACTCACAGCAATGAGCTTCTGTTTCCTGTTTGAAATCAGTTCCCTGAACACACAGATCCTATCCTATAGGTCTGCTCCTATATGCTCTGCTTTCCCTCCCTGAGAAAAGAATACATCTGTACCAGGAGCTTCCATATTCTCTGAGCCTCCTTTGCAACTGCTGTCTGTGGTCACCGACATTGCCTAGCAAGCAGTCTCCGCCTGAGGAGGTGTATGTTCATCTCCTTTTTGACAACTCCAAGCATCCTCTGGAATTAAATCACAAAAAGAATTAAACTGAAAATGTGATAGCACTGAATTTTGCAGACTCTATTTTCTAGTTGTCCGTTCATACCATGATTCAATTTTAATTAAAATCTTGCAAAGTTTTCAGACAATTTTTTTTCCTTGGGAAATGTTTTTACTTAGCAATAATGCTAATTTAAAACAAATTTCCTGAAATGTCTTACATTTCAAATCCAAAAGAATAATTTCAATGAAGATAAGTGGTTTACTGTTTTAGGAAGATATCACCCCATATTGATAAACAAAGGATTCAATGAAAATGAATGAAAACTGAAAAGATATGAAGTGCTCGTGGGTGCAACATAACTTCACTTCCCAAACCATCGTCCTGAAGTAAAGCCAAGAGGAACCCAGTAGGATTCTCCTAAACTCAATAAGCTTTAGATTAGATCAGATTAGGTATGAGTCAGAAGTTCTTCATGCTCACTGCAGAGCTGATTTCTACTCTCCAGTTTCCCAGGATAAAAAAATAGGGTTATCTTTGCAGAGTCACAGGACATCTACTGGAATCAAGCCTTCGGAGGGTGAGGAGACAGCAGGTCTGCAAGACAACGGTGTCCCAGTGCACCCATCACCAGTGCAGGGGAAAGGCAGAGCCAGGGAAACGTCTCCCGCTATGAAAACAGAAACGCTACAGTCTCACTTTGATCATTATGGAAACATGGCCACCGTCTTTTCTATCTTTGAAAAATAAAAAGATGAATCAATTATTTGTTCTGATAGTTATAATGATCTTTAAACCTGAAATTTGGGCTGCTAAGGCATTCTGGCTTCACAATTTTTCTTAATTTCTGTACAAAAGTGAATTACGCACGTGCGCTTGGAGTTACTGGAATTATTCCACTGTGCGGCTGCAGGCAAAGGCAATTTCCAACAAGTCGGTTCCAACGTCTGACTCTCATTTTTACCTGGTTTGGGGAAGTTAGTCTATCGGCTGGTGGCCCCTGTGCAGATCCATGGGTTTCGCTTGCTTTGATAGTTCGCTGCACGCAGAACCCAGTTAAATTCCCTGGCAGGTTCAGAGCTCCTTTGGAGAAGTCAGCCGGGGAAAGTCATCTCTCCTGCCAGCGGGGCACTGCCTGCTCTCCGCTGCGTTTAATGGCCTTCTGTAAAGTTCAGTAGCTGTCTCCAGAGTTCAGAAGAGAAATATGAGGCTTTCATTTAACAAAGTAATTTGATTACTTAGAAATCAATCCCTTGCTAGGATTTGATAACTGCAACAAAATTTCCTACCGAATTTGACAGAACCTCTACTTAAATCAATCCATAAGCTTGTGCTTAAGCACTTTGTTAAATGAAGACTTAAGCAGAGGAAGACAGTGCGTGTGTGCGCTTCTTTGGGAACGCTTCAAATTGGGTTTGCAGCCCCTGATGTCTTTCATACTGTTCCCTAAATCAGAACTATCATTTGCAGAAAAAGAGAAACTATGGAAATTTCTCATGCTGAAAACTCTTTCCAAGCCATAGTTTTCTTGAACAAGACTCTAAAGTTGTATATTACAACTAAAGTTAAATTTAAATGTTTTTGGACTTAAGGAATCTAAGTATTGCCAGTGTGCTTAGCAAACTAATTCTGGAATGTTTGTAATCTCCAATTTGTTTACTGCAAGTGTGTTTCCTGAAGATTTTGCTTTTGCTTCTTACATAGTGGAATCTGTAGCTTTTTTTCTGTTTTTAAAATTTTATTAGTAACCGTATGTATGCAGGAAAAATCCTTGTGTGTTTATAAGTTCTATCTCTTCTTTAAGTTGTCATCTTTTTTGTGGGGAAGAGGGTTATTTTAAGAATGGGAGATAATATAAAAGCGTGATTTGCTTTCATCAGACTTGTTTCTCTATCCCTCTTCTGCTCCTAGCTCCGCATCTAAATCACCGCTTTCCTCCACAGCTTGGAATAAATGTTTACAAGACACAACACGGATTTTCCTTATGGGCATGCAGAGTCAGCCCAAGACCCGGGATTTAATGCTGTGCGTGGATTGTATGCAGAGATGGATAAATTTCACCAGAAATAAAAGACGAGAGCAAACCCGGTTATCTGTGTATTCCTATGTACACTGTCGGCTTGTCTCAGTTCAGTAGATGAAAGCACACATATTTAGATTAACACCTGCAATTTAGTAGTGGGTAAAAAAACTGTGAAACGTGCCAACTGTGTAACACTTCATTTGTTCATTTTTTCATTCAAGCTAAAAAACCCTCTTCTATAACGCACTGCTGATGGAAAGGCTGTGTTCTCAGTGAGACATCGTATTTCTCAGCGAGCCCTTACATTCCAACATTTTTTGGTGGTCTAAGCACAAAATATTAATTTCCTTGGAGAGTCAAAGGTTATCACATTCGGGCCCAGCGCCCCGAGGTGCCGCTCAGCGGTGCTGCCCTCCATCTTGCCATGAAGAAGGAGCTTTGCATGCAAAGACCGAGACACCGCAAGATGCCAAACCGCCGCCAGCTTGCCCTCGGTGGAGAGCAGCTTGCAGCAGTGCTGCTGGAGGGCTGATCACACCTCCTTTTAAGCATGGTGCATAATAATGTTGTTTTCCGTAAAATTATGAACTATTAAATCCGCGTGACATATAGATGAGAGAAGAAATGTTCACAGGCCCACTGTAATTTATGAACATGTGGTGCACAGATGTTACATGTGATTTTTCTTCCCTTTACTTTTGAAAATTTGGATTACATTTTCTCTCCTTCTCTCTCATGTTCAAACTCCATACTTGATGCTTTATTAGATGTCTCAGCAGGGTAAATGGATGATTAATAATTGTCGATGACAGAAATTTGGTTTCTATAAGCTGTGGTGTGAAAGATAAATATGATGGGAACAGTCCTACCTATGTATGTATGCTTATGGCAACTAAGCCTCTTTAAGACTGTCTGTGTTAGGGTTACCCATGATTTATGGGGATGTCACCACTGTCCCTAGATATGGAAAACCTCTTGCAGTTTCTCTTATTGTAATCATCACTTTTTCTTCAGATATTGGGGCAGGGGGAAGGAAATCCCCCCCCCCAAAAAAAAAAAAAAGAGATGAGAAAGAAGGAAAGAAAGAAAAAGTTAACTTTTTCAGGGTCAGAAAATATGCCATAAAAGCCCCAGCTGCTGATACCAGGACCATTAGAGCTTTTGTCTATCAATTAACCCATGAGAACAAACCCGTCAAAACGAGACCATGGTTTGTGTGTGCTAGGATCCAGGGCTGAACTACCCGTTCACTGCAGCCTCTAGTCCCCATTTCACTGTTGTATTGCAAGGAAAATCAAATAGACGGATCTGAATCCCTCCTGAGCAGAGACGAGCCATGTTGTCCTGATCTGGATCCTGGAGAGCTGTATACCAAGGTAAGGTTTTGTGAGAACATTTCTTTTCTAATGAGAAATGGCTGGCCACAGCAAGTTAAATCCAATTTCCAGTCCTTTCAATTCAAGGAAGACATTTTAATGGATTAGGTAGGTCAATTGACAGGAATAACTGAAAGCAGTCGGCAAGCTGAAAGCCTTCCCTCATTTTGAAGTCTATCATATTCTAAAATACAAAATCCTCATTTGCAGAAATACATCACTTCTGTTTCTTCAGGTCATATTTGTTGGATAAACAGCAGAAAACCCCAACAATTTTCCTAGTAGTTCTTTCTAATTTCTTTAGGTCTTCTAAAAAATTACATGACTGTTGCCATTGTGATATTAATTTATTTCTGATATCAACTCTTGATAACTGCAGAAACCAGAACAGAATTGGAAATCCTATATGCAACAAAGTATATCAGACAGGAATGGAGATGAAGAATGGTTGAAACATAACCAAGGGAAGTCAGCTGTAACAGCTGAAAAAAAGGTGCTGCAAAAAAAGGCGTTTTCTGGAAACTTTCGTGCCTCCTGAAGTTAAATAGTTTAAAGCTACTACAAATTTCTCAGACTCTTACTATTACAGTCTCATCCCCTTTTGGGTCTGTAGGACAGAAACTCTCTGCTTTTCTGCGGCTTTCTTCTCATCTCCATGAAATTTTCCCGAGTTACATCTGCATGTAGAAAGAGAACGCCTCCTTCACACATCTGGTAGTCTGGGAAATGGACTGATACAAGAGATTATCTGCTGAATAACCACAGTTGAACTATGTTTCCTTAAATCATTCTTCCTAATTAGTAATTACACATATTGATAGAAACCTCATCTGATTTTTGTTTCATGAGATTATGCAGACTGATGAAGGGTTTTTAAAAAAGGATAGGAAGTCCACTTTCTGTTTGAGAAGGAAATATCTATCATGTTAAGGTTTGGCCCTTCCACTGTTTCTCTGAGTCCCAAGCCCATGTACACCTAAAAACCTAAAGCAAGACTGACTGAAAGCATAGTTAATTTGAAGAGACAGGCAGGGACTGTATGCTGTGAGAGGTTCAAATACTTTGCACTGATATACTGGCCTCCTCCTTCTCCAAGGCTTCAGAAAAAATAGCAAATTTTTTTCTCCCATCTGCTGCTTTGATCTGAGCTGCTGGCAGGGCGTTCCTCCACAACAATATGAATTACCAAAATCAACAGAAAAGTCCCCTTAATTTTAATTCAGTTTGGAACAATTTATTTTAAACATTACTAAATTAGCTTTGATTCAGATTGCATCTTAACTGTGGACAGAAGAGATGGAGAAGTTAGAAATAGGGAACCTGTGCCAAATGTTCCTATGAACCGTCAGAACTGGTTTCGTTATGAATCCCCACTCCATCGTGCCGAAGCGAAACGACAGCTCTTAATTGCTTCAGCAGACAGACAAGCCCGAGGTACAGCTGCACTGACACGGCGGCTCCGTGGCTGGCAGGAGGCATTTCAGGGACACCCAAAACTGCTGGTTCTCAGTAGAAACTGAGAAAAACCAGCAGGAAAATCTTCTAGGCTAAAAAAGTGATAGAAAGCTCTTTTAACCTGATCTCACTTGCTGCTGAGGGCTCGGAGAAGCCCTGATGCCCCAACGGCCTGTCACCCTCGTGCTGCTCGGGCTGCAGGGAGGGTCCTGGCACTTCCCGCCGGCTGCGGCAGCTCCTCCGCAGCCTCTCTTGATGGTGGTAAACTCCTTCTCACCGTCGTGATCTCAGTTTTGAAGCAGGGTCTCCAGAGCTGACACCACTGTTACTTCCATCTATGCAGGCAATTTTCTTCAGCTCTGCCTACAGCAGACCGTCTTTCATCTCTGCCCTCCCCTCGGCACAAAGAGGGACTGACAGAGGATTACACAGGGCGTTAGAACAAGCTCCATTAGGAAAAAAAGATAATTTCTTACAGGTGGGAACAAGTATGTTTTAATTCAGAGATGTTTCCCTCCAGAGCAAAGCTCTCATTTAACAGCCTGATGCAGAATGTGCCTCTGCGCGTTTCCACGCCGAGGCAGGGAAGCGACCAACCTGACTCAACAGCCCTCCGGCAGTTTCCCGGTGCTGGAGCGGGGGTCCGTCGGGTTCAACAGCAGGGGCAGAGGTACCGAACCTTTTGAGTTTCTCCAGCTTCCAAAAGATGCTCAAACTGGCACATTTTCAGACATACAGAATAGTAACCTCCTACTGTCCCAGAGCACTGAGCAGACCTTAACTTATTTTAGGATTATCAGTAGTTTTCAAGCCAGTGAAAAAAAAGAGGCAGCTGCCCCTGTATTTTGGCTGTTCTTAAGTTTGCACACCACCCACAAGGCTGAGATGGATGTTCACATTAATTCTAGGTCAGTGGGTTGAAGACAATGAATAAGTAGATTGGATAGGTTTGGAGTCTTACCACCCATGGTGGCTCCTGTGATGGTCTTGAAATCACTTACCACCTCTGAATTGCATTATCTTACAGCCTAGTCATAGGCACTATTTTATAGTCAATAGTCTTATAGTCTGTCTTATAGTCTAGCTCTATGGGACGAGGATAGCTGGAGAAATGTACTGGAAGGAATTCACGCCACCATGGATGTCCAAGTCAGCCATGCAAGGTACACTATAGACGCGCCCAGGAACACATTTCTGCTGTTCCACACCTTATTGCTGTAAAACCCATCTCCAAGAGCTGATTGACTCTGGAAATGTGCACATTTACAACACAGAGTAACGATGTGCCAGTATTACAAATATTGACAACTTGCCCAAAATCAAATCTGGTTTTCTTTCTTTCCTGGTTTTCTCTCTTCACCGTAGCTGAGGCAGTGTAGTTCTCCCAGGTGGATCAAGGTGGAGGACAGTGCAGTTTCTTCCATAGAGGCTTGCAGACAGAGGGACAATGATGATTAGCATAAAACTATAATAGATATATATGAGTTCCTCTGTTTCACACCTGTTTTTTAACATTTATTAAGCTACTGATTGAACAGTTTTACAGAGTTCCTTTTTCCTCAATAAGCAGCTTAATAATAAATACCAATTAATGAACAGTAATCCATAAAGATAGCAATGAATTCTTCCAGATATTTCTGGTCATCTCACAGTCCCCACCAATAATGTAAAAGAAACCATAAGAAGGAAAGATGTAAGGAAAGAGGAGTTAGCAATATTGTGGTTATTAGTCTCGTTTGGAGTCTGGCATGCAGTGCCACTGCAGAGACGTGTCTAGCTGAACCACTCACACTGATGCAAAATAACCTTTGTTCTCATATTCTTTATCCTGGACTGAGATGTACAGGAGGATCTTAAGTAGTATATCACATTTAGGCACAAATCCCACTCACAGCTTCTTTTCTCAGTCACCTCCAGAATCCTCAGGTTAGTAGCAAACCACGAGGCGTGAAAGAAAGGAGAGCATGCATTTTATAACTGCTAAGAATAAATTGAGCTCTTACTACCTTATGTCAAAGGATTCGTGCATAAATTTCAAATATTCTTGCTTTGCCTGTTACATTTCAAATATGCTGCCCTGTGCTAATGAGAGGGAAAAAGGGGACAAGCTTTCTCGTTTCCCCAGTTGATCTGAGCTGGGCACAAAAATGAGGCTTTAAAAAGTCTAACTGGTTCCAGCTGGAGCCTACAGAGCCTATGAAGGACTAGTTCCTCTTAAGCAGGTTAGAGGAATGTAAATTCTTCTTATGTCATGACAGTGACAAGCACTCAAAGCCCCTACCATTGGGAAAAGTTGTGGAGGGCAATACAAGAGCATGTAACAGAGAACAGAGGAATTCTCTTAGGGGGGAAAAATAATCCACACAAGACATTGTAATAACTAGATGTACATGAGTGGACTTCACTGGAAAAGTATAGAGAATCATATACCATGAGTTATTAAAAAGCGGACTGGGCAAACTAATGCAAAATACGCTGTACTGAACAATCTTTCATTAGGAGCAGGAAGGACACAGTAACTATCAAGTAATTTTTCTTATTATGCACGTCTTTTATTGCTTTTGAAAATAACCTGGCTTGCCAGACAGAAACTTGCTGTGGGACAGAAGAGCCTCACATTTATAATAATAGTCCACAAAGAATGAGTCAATGGGGAACCTTTTGTAAAATCAATCTTTGACAACACTTTGCAGGTTGAAGAGCGTTGCTTTTTATTTTATCTTTCATAAGCAAGTACAAATCCAAACTGTAACTTTTAACGGCAGGCACGGTGTGCATAACTGAAGCAGTTTCTTGTAAATATGTGAATGTATTTAAACAATCTAAGGCAGACTTACCACAGTGAATGACAAAAATGAAAATCAGTATAATCCTGAGTTAAACTGGTGTGTGCTCTTGCAATATTCACCTATTGGGAGTTAGTTTAAAAGTGTTTTGAAATGTTTCTTTCTCTAATATTTATTTAAATGGAAACTTTCCCAGCTGTTGATGGCACATATCATATGCTTGTGGTGATAACAAAAATGGCAAATTTTCTATTCTTGTGGAATGTCTTGTTTTAGCTGTTTGCAAAGAAACACCATATTGTAAAGCTGAACTGGAAGCCTGTCAGTGACACGAAACCATGGAAGAAATTTAATTGTTTCCATAATTCCTTATTTGAGTTAAATAAATCTACTCAGACATGTAACCCCTAAAAACCTGAAAAAGCTGCAGATGTTATAAAGTTAAACCGTTTGTGGTTCTCTTGATAGCAAATCTTATTAAACGTGAACCGATAGGGTTTATGCAAACATAAGAGATACAAAATAGTAGGATCTTTTAATTTAACTCTGATAACAACTTCCAAATATCATCTGTAAATATTTAAGCAGGGACAAAAGGTACTGTCTTTTACAGATCTATATACAGCATTTCATAGAACACAAACCCAATAACCTAGTACATTTAATTACAATGCCGGCAATGACTGCCGCTCCATCCAATATTCTCTTATAATGTCTGTTACTTTCTCCTATTTTGTGATTGCCCTGAATTTCTCCTCTTATTTTATCAAAACCAGGCTTGAATCAGTTTGGTTTATTTCTTTCTTCAGACCAAGGAAGAAAAGGTAGTATAATTCCCACTAAATCTTGGAATACACTTTCTTTTGTACTAGCAAGTATTTTCTTTTTCTAAAAATACAACACTTCTCCATTGTTAAAGCTTGTTGTAAAATAGAAGCTGAACTGGCAACACCGAGTAAAACCACATACCCAAACCAATTCCTTTACATCTGCTTTTATTTCTTAGACTTCTTCAACCTTGCTCAGATTTCAGCCCCAAGTAACCAAGTAAGCAAGAATTTTGCAAGGGATAAAACTATCAACCTGCAGGAATAGGAAGAGTTCATCGGGAAGGCTCCGAAGGTACCGTCTGAGAGGTCCACACGGACGTGATGAGGTTCTCCCTGAGCGTGCTGTCGTGCGAGGCGTCCTAGCACAACGCGTTCATGAAGCCGCTGTGTAAAGACAGTTACAGTGAACTAATTACAGATAGTTTACTTTCGCAGTTATTATTCAACTAGTATTGCTAACTAATAGGTAGTCTATTAATAATAGTGTCACAGTATCAGAGTGAGATGAAGCATGTTATAGACTTCATGTCTAGATGAACTTTTCTGATGCATTTGAGGAAAGAGGTATCGTTAGAAAGGAGGTAAAATTGAACAAAAGTATGACCCAATAACCTGAACCCATCAGAAAGAGATGTACCAACTTTAGAGCTGGCCGTGACTCGCCTTCGTACACATGGCTGGCTGGAGAAAGTCAGCTGAACGGCAGGTCCGAGTTTGTCACAAGCACAGCAGTCCCATGACACTGGACAAGAGAAGAGGGGTGACTGTGCCTGGCACACAGTGCAGATTAGTCTATGAAGCAGTGGGAAGATTTAGACTCAAGACAGAATTCCTCCTTAAACCAGGAATGCCTGTACTCATCACACTTGACGTATCTGGACATAAATCCTTTATCCATCTCATAGAAAACCAGAAAATGATTTTTCAGAGCAACTGCATTTCAGATATTAACTTTAGAGTCTCATTTTTCTCCTTTGTTCTCCTCTAGTCAATTAAACAAAGAGATGTAGAAGAACCAAGGAGAGAAATATGAGCAGTTGAAAAAGAAATTATTGTACAATAGATTGCTGACATTTACAAAATTCCGTGTATTCAGATTCAATATTTTCCATATGAAGATCATCACTTAATATTAATGCTGAAGCCGTATGGAGGATAGGGCCCCTCTTCCAATAAATAATTTGCGGATACAAGGACAAGTACAATCCCTGCCCTGAGGAACTTGGAAATAATATCCTGCTTGTATAAGTTGAAATAGAAAGGTGTTTATTTTTACTACAATAAGTGCTTAACAAGCAATAACTAAACCAAAACTATTATTTCAAAAGGATTTAGAATAATATTTTAATTATCTCAATGTTTATAGAATTGAAAAAGCAGGAACTTTTAGCTACTAATAACGACAGTATCAAATACTTTCATTTTTTCTTTGGAAAATCCAGAGACTGGTATAATGATATGCACGTGTAAAAAAGAAAGCAGTTGGACAGACGGGCTCTTCCATTAAACAATTTGGCCTAGAGGAGTGTAAACAAACTAGCATTCTCTTCAGGGCAATTTACACCTACCAGCCTCCAGAAATTTATATTGTTGAGGAACTTTGGGAGTTTTACTATGCCAAGTCAGAAAACACCACAAGTTATTTACGAGACGAGCAAAGAAACAGTAACCACATAAAAGAGTATATAATACTTTATTCAGGTTATGTAGAAATACAGAATATAAAAAGTAACAAGGAAAAAGGGCAAGACCCAGGAAATAAAAGTATTGTGGGAACGCACTCTTTTCAGATAATTCTTATCAACATGAATGCTGAGAAGCATCCATCCTTCATTGTCAGTCACCTTAGGCTACGTCTGGCTCTTGAGAAATGTTATCGCATTGTCTGCTTATCTCATTCACAGAGTATCTGTGATATTCACAGAATATCCGTGAATGAGGACCTATGGGTTCATTGTTAAGTTACTACCCCCCTCTATAACACAGACCAACTCGAACAGAGTGCATCAAGGAAGAGATTCATGACAAGTGCACATACATGAAAAGGAAAGAAGTGCTGTTTGGATAATGCTGCAATACGGACAGCACAGAATAGCTAGTGTGAGACAAGTATGAAGCGGAGACACGACTGGCCCCACGTATGCCATGCAGGGAGCTGCTGGGCTCCCCAGAAGCTGTCCCTGGGTTCTTTTCCTTGCTATGCTCCTCTGTCCCCGCAAGCAGTACCAGAGTCCCATATGTATGGCATCTGCTCCCGTGCCTGTCAACCGGGGCCTTTACGGGATCCCCCATCCCACAGAGGAGCTCCAGCACAGACAGTATAAAAGAGCTAAAAGAAAAAGAGGAAAAGACCCAGAAGAGAAAGGAGTAGAGAAAGGAGAGGAAATCACTGCTTTAATCTACACCACATGTACAACATGGCTGAGCTACAAGCTCTAGGGAGCCGTAACTCTGAATGTCCTGACTTTTGTGTGTTTAAAATCTCAACTGTAGCATTACAACATGGGGGTTTTTTTTGCATTTAATTTAATTTTTTTCTTTGGGGAAAAAGAAAGTATGCTTTACCATACAGTCAAAGAGACCACATGACGGACAGTCAAATAAATATCATCCACGCATTTATTTGCATGATTAAGCCATCAGACAGTCAAGAAAATGGAATGGAGTGCATTTATTTGAATAACCTCCAAGGTATTTGGGGGCACATAAATAAAATGGGGACAGCAAGCCATAGCCCTTGATTTTCTCATTGTTTAAAACAGTGCAACTCTAGAGTAACTCCTCCGAAACAAATGTAAAATCAATGTAAGAACAAACTGATACACATCTGAAAACCTCTCCGCTTTCCCCGTCCTCATCCTACACAAAAAAGCTGCTGATTTTAATTCGTTGTGAAGTACAAGATACATTATAAGTATGTGTCTAGACAAAGTTAATTGGTTAACCAGATACCTAACACAAGATGGTATAGTGCCCATACATTCTTGCTCTGTAAGGAGATCAGGAAGCTAAAACAATTTCCAAAGAGATAAAGAAGAATCGTGGACAAATTTCTCACAACTCCAAGATATTCTCTTCTTCAAAAGCATGTAACATCTGCATTGTGCGCTGTGGTTTCTACATCAACAGAAGACCATGAGGACAGAATTGGTAGAGCAGAACACTCGGTGTGGGAGACCTGACATCCACGGTACACACATTTTAAGGGTTTTTTTGCTTTTATCTTGGTTTTTTTTAGAGACTTCTGGACTAACTCTAGACTGGTTCCATGGACTAAATGCCCTGTTGCGGCTGGAGTGCATTAGGTGTGCTCTGGGAGTCTATACTCCAATTTAGTTTCATCCAAAGGAATCTAGCTCGTACAGTCCAAAACTACCCCACAATGAGAAGCAAAGCACAGTCAGTAGGCACAATTGGGAGCTTTGTTTCAAAAGTGCACTCCTAATTTGCACTAAAATGTTAACATAGGCACGCACTGTGAAGGAGAGGAAAGATGACTTAAGCTGATGAACTATGCGTTCTACATTTTTCTCAAAGCAAAAGAATAAACTTCAGAAAAGCACCCAGTTCTCACTTCTCCCATGGTGTGGACAGATTGATGCACCTACAGCTGGGAAAGCTTCAAGACATAATTGTAGAAATGCTTCCAAGGAAGCGCATATAAATTCAGACATTACTTATAGTCCTTTATGACTCAGACCCTGGTATGATGCTTAGTCATGAGTCCTGTGCTTAGGGAGTGATGACAGAAAACGTTTTAGTATCCAGAAGCATCCAAATACCAAATGGATCTTATTTTTACCATCTGAAACAATAGTTTCTTTCAACAATGGTGAGAAAAAAACCCTGAGTTTTGTTTTAAATCAATAGTGAAGGCAATTTAGTACAACATTACAAATCACAAAAGTGGAAAAACTGTGAAAATGACCCAAAGTGATGATTATAAGAAAAGAGATGTTATAAAAAGGTTCTATCAAGCTAAGGAAAATGTTCTTTAACTTTCTTGTGCTGCTTTAAGCCATGCAGTATTTTCCTTATGGGTAGGCTCATGATCAAGGCCATGAAAACAGCAAAGGTCGTAACTTCCAGACCTGGTGAAATCCGGTGATTTATAGTGGAAGAACAAACCACTCCAGAAAACTGCCCCAGGAGCTGGGTATTCTGCTTTGTATCATGCAATACGCCAGTATGACATCATATCTTCCAGCAGATGAACTATATCACATGGGGACCTCAGTGGACATGTCTACACTGTGCTTAGCTCCTTGATGAACTCCCAGGTAGTGGTCACCTGGCTACCTCACCCTCCAGCTTTCCTTTGGAGAAAATCAGCTAGCTCCCTTCAAATCAAAACACGAGGGCAGCTCTGTGGATAGCTCACTAGCAACTGTTCCCATGCTAGCACGGGCCAGCCTGCACCGTGTTTGGGTCCTGCTTAGCGTAGTCCTCCAACACTATTGCCAATAACCACACATTCCTCTCTGTCATACCCCAGAGCCTGCAGCACATACCTTAAGATTCATATAATGAAATCACCACTCTGGCAGACTGAAGTACAACCCACGTATTACACTTTGATCAGAAAAACACATAAAAAATAGCAACTTGTAGGGCCACCATGTGAGGCTCAGAAAAGTCAAACCTATGGACATGACCAGTCTGTTTCGGAGTGCAGTAGCCCTGAAAAAAATGGATGTGACCATCCTGCACCAGATGGTCTATGAGCCAGGCATGGCTGTCTACAGCAGACACATTTAGCAGCATAAATGTACTAAGAGCATCTTAGTTTCTTTACAAGAAAGTCCTGGATACCTGAGAAGTTATCTGAGGAGAACTAGATGGATTAAGCCCCTTCTTGGATCTGTAATCTCAGTGGAGGAAAGTGAAAGGTATTTGATGGTTATGTCACCAGGTGCAGCAGTGCGAAAGACAGACAGCAGAGCTGCTTCCAGAAAAGTTAGCACAGCTTCCGAGCGAAGCAACAGATGATTGTCAATGGACCACTTATGTAGCCCCTTGAACCTGAGCCGCTATAGAGAGGAAGCTACTATAGAGACCTCCTATAGAGAAGTCTCCTATGGGGAGGAACATCAGCCATATGGTGATGTGCCAAAGTCCAGCAAGATAAGCTACACAGCAGGGCAGTGGTTCTGGTGCCAGGTAGCTATAAATTGTCATCTCTGGTACCAGGGTACCAGCCTGGAAGCCTGTGAATACAGGGTGAGGAATACCGCTTTCCCACGGCAGGTGGGAAGCGTCCATCCATCAGGTTCACTGGCACCTTTTGGGTGACAACGTGTTAGATGTTTCAACTCCAACAGAACAAATGGTTTAATAAAGAGATTTATTCAGATATTTATGTCTGTATTCCCACTGAGGACTAACTGAGATTAAAACCATTATAATTAACAATAGAAGTTTAATCCTGAAATAAGTGGGACTTTTGCCTGAGTAAGGATGGACTCGAAGCTACACTACCATGCACTTTTACAGATAAAAACAGGAGATACTGTGAAAATAACCGCATTCTTTGGCAAGAAATAAAATTAAACCATGTTGAAAATATTTAAAGCAATACATATTACCATAATAACAAACCTTAATTACTCTATCACATTACCAGAAGGGATTTTGTTAACTTCCTCTGAAACAAATCGTATCAGTCATCCAATAAAAGTTTTAATGATCAATCTAAAATGAAAGTGAACTAAGCCATAACTTCTCCAGATTCCTCATAACTACTCACAGAATATGATCTGCTAGTTACCCCTGAACTGTAAGCTTAACATACAGGTTGCTACTTTGAAAGTGTCTGAAATTCAGTAGACATCTATTCCAGTGCAGTTTTAAAAACCCCTTTGCAGCTTCTTGCTGAAGAAGCAAAAATTCAGTTGCCAAGAAGAAAAGTCAAGGGAGGGCCAAATGCAAAGAGAACAAGAAAAACTTTTTTTGCAAAAACTTTGAAAAACAACATTGTTGTTCACTACAAAATTAAGGCTTTACCTAGCCAGTACTTACATTTGTTTAACTTCATGAGTGTGAACTTGCAATCAGTTAAGCAGATTCCCTGTGGCAAGCTGTGACTGAGCTTTACTCAGAGGGGCACTGACTTGAGTCTCTCTCCTTTAGTATCAATTTTCATGAAATGTGTAAGACCTTAATAGTTCTGAGACCTCTAATCCTCAGTCAAATTTGGTTGAAATTGGCTACCAGGTTCAGAAATTACTAGAGGACTGTTAGACAAGCAGCTGGATAGATGGAGGAACAGAAGAGCAGTATAATCAAGTAATTTGTCTTTCCTTATAAGAACAGGTTTAAAGAAAAGGGGCACATTGAAAGTAGGCCGTGAATCACAGAAAAAAATCCTACTGATGTTCCTATTTGATTATCAGGAGTCTTCCAAAGAAGGTGGTGGAAATGTCATCCCTTGAAACCTTTCAAACGTTACTTGACAAAGCATCTGTGAATATGTGATAATAAATTACCCTGTAGTCAAAGCATTTTTATACTGAATAATTAAGTATTTTCAGTAGAATTGGTAGACTACATACAGCGACGGTTCCCTGTCATCTCTCTCTTCATGTGAGCAAATATATATGCATACATACATACATAAAGTTTATAAAGGTATGAAACAGTTTCTAAATGAAAATCTCCTTCAGTAAGTCTTCCTAAGATATGAAAAAAATGTCACTGTATCAGAATGGAAACCCATAAGGCTTAAAAAGGACACTATAGGTGTTAGACCAAAAATTTGTCCCTGTTGGGCTGTTTATTAAACCACCATTTCAAAGAAATACAATGAAAATAATTGTTTTTACTTAACATTTGTATCTGAATGACTCATCCTCCATTGAGCAAACTAATTTCCGTATGAAGAACCCAATTCAGATTAGTTTCTCCTCAGCATCTTTATTGTTAAACAGCATCTTTGCAGAAATCTAACATTTGGAGTTGCGCTTCATTTTATTTCACAGACCTAACTACAGCAGTCTTCAACTGCTCTGAGCCCCACAGCACGCACGGACATATGGCGATGAGATTTGGTAATGTAAATGCAACTTTCATTACAGGGTCACTGGCTGGGAGGTGGTGTTAAGATTCTGGGATCACAAAAGCTAGAAGTATGATCATGTACTTTACTGCAAAAAGACTCAGAAACATTCACTGGTATGTACACCCACAGATCCATAACACATACAGGTTATATTAAACAACAATTACCTCTCTTACAAAAAAAGGAAAAATACTCTTGAATGCCATATTCATACATCAGTTTTGATTTTCACTGCATTTTATTTTTATATTTGGCTTTTTATTAACAGCAAGGGCAAAGAGAAAAAGCAGCGAATAATATGGCACACACAAAAAGAAATCCTAGCTGACTGCTCACTGGTGAGCAAGAGAGAACATTTGCACTTCTAGGAAATTTTTAGATAGCTATACAATGCTGTGGGGTTTCTATGTGCTCACCTTAGTAGTAGCTACAGGTAGGACAGGTACTACTGCTTTCCTTAAATTAATGGAGTAGCTGAAAGAGCAAGTTTAACAGTCTAAAATTGCTCTTAAATTCTTATCTAAGTTAGCAGATAAAAAGGTTTATCTTTTGAAATGGGAACATCCAGTCGAGGTCTTACAGAAGTCAATGGGCACTGCACGTTTTCAGCACCTTTAAAAAGAATTGGAAACTTTTAATTATAAGCCAAGTATAGGCCCCCAAGGCGAAAGTCGAATCCTGCTCAAGTCAGTGGTAATCTCCTGCCTTCAAACCTTTCCATCGATTGCAACATGGTCAAGATTTTCACCGGCCTTTAAAAGGGGCTTCACAAATTACTGGAGCCATATCCTTCTGGCTTGAGCAAGCTCTCAACTCCAGAAGTTGTTTCGATTTCAAAGCTTGACAGAAAGCTGTGTGAAAACACGGAACTGCCATTGCGAAGAGGACAGAGGAGCTCTACCCAAGCAACTCCATCCCCCTGTACTGGCGTACTTCTCCCACGGCTGCCTGCGTGGGCCAGGCGCCAGGGCCAACGTGCTTTTGTACAGACTACAAGTAATTTCCTTCTCTCCTGGCAGCACCTCATAAGAGCTAGCAACTGATGAGCGGATGACAGAAGGAATCCTGCTCGTGAACCATGCCAGACTTCTGACAACAATGTTTAACTACCCCTGTAAAGAAAAGTTTAGGGGATACAGAGACTTAGTTACACTACATTGCAATGAATCTTCCCATCCATGTTGCCTGTAGGACGATTAAAAAGAAATTCTTTTCAGTGCAGACGGTGAAAATTCACCAAAGTTTCCAGTTTTGCTATGTATGTTTGGCAAACTGTTTTATGGGACTTGCAGCCTAATATCCCAGAGAACTGCTTGATTTTGCCAACTTTTCTCTTAGGGACAACTCATAGCATCATCACAGATTTTTCTCTTTCCGATCACAGTTCTGCACAGATGTACTGACACCAGGAACTTTCAAAATAATTAAGATCTGCAGCCCCAGGCCACAGGGGACACAGGGATGATAGCAGAATAACTGGAAAGATTAATGATGCCTCCTTGAAACAATACAATGTAAAATGAAATATAGATTAAAACAAAGGGGAAAATGAGGTAATTTTACTTGCAAAGTGAACTGAAAACTGCCATTTCAGCCAGCTATCCTGCGTGCTGCTTTTGTTTTTAGTTACCCAGTAATGGTTAAAACAATTTTTACCTGCATTCTCTGCACTTCAGTGAATCAAATTACTCAATCTATTTATTTACAGAAGTTTTACCATTCTGTGTCATGAACAATTCGAAGTGTAAGCTGCTAAGAACTAGTTCCTTCAATTTAAAGGCAAAATTCTTATTGATGTCCAGAAAGATCTGAAAAACTAGTGAATGGGGGCAACTGATCAGTCATTTGACTTTTTGTCCTACTGAAACAATTACCAAAGCTACAGTGAAAGTTGCTTTAACACAAATACAACTGGAGCAAATTTTTTCTCCTCCTGGCTCAATGGTAACGTCAGAAAAAGCACGTCTAAAAATCTCTCTCTTTTGAAAGAAGTTAGACTTAAGGTGTCGAACTCAGGATGCTGTGGCACATTACGCTGGGTTTCACTACTTCTTGAGTTCAGGCCCTGAGGCCTTGTTGGAATTCAGTCATTTTGTGTTCTTTCACTGCTAAAAACCACCATGGTGATAGTGCCAACAACCCTGATAGCTGCTAAGGTGCTCAAAGCACTTAAAACTCAGAAAGGATGGGCAAGATGAAACGTGATCCAGGATTACTCGCCTATATTTCTGCACGTAAAGTGCATCTAAGTGGTACTCAAAGCACGTAAGAGCTATTTTGCAATTTGCCCTAAGTTCAAAATCACATTCCCACAATCACGGAGGAGAGGAGAGGTATTAATGCTGCTTTGGAAAAGGTTAACCTATGCCAGGATATACACTGGCCTGAAAATAAGAAATATGCCACCTCTAAACACCTGTGACAAGCAAAGACAAAGAGCTTCCAAAATTAGAGAGAAAATGAATCTGCAAGATGCTTCTTTCTACTATTCCACTTCGGGTGACTCTGTAGATGCTTGCTCTAAGCCCTGTGCTGAAGGGCTGGTATCCTCTAGGAGGTGAGGTGCTCATAAGATGCAATGTTTTACACGGTGTTAGATCTACTGCATTATTTCTGAGCTCTGAAAAGCTTTGTGAAATACTGGCCAGTGCTTCCTATGCAAATATTTCTGCTTTTCTACAAGGAGAACTTTGCATTTCTAAATCAACAGTTTGGATTGTTGAAATAAATCTGTGTTTGTCATACTGCATTTCTATTTAGTCTGTTTTCAGACAAGATGAAAAATTCTTGCAAAAGTTTGGTCACAGAGTTGTACCTTCTGGCATAATCAGAGTTACTTACACATATATGCAGTTGGCACGAAAAATATAAAATAATAGTCAGTAAAAAAGTATTTCTTGGAGGAAAAATTTATGTGTGCTCTCTTCTCTCAACCTATGAGACAATTTCCTTTTTTACATGATTTGAAATACATCAGGATCATTTTAATCCTAAATTAACATACCCTGAAATTAGTTACTCCTCTTTTGCGACACTGTTACAAAGATCTGCAGAAACAGAAGGATTTTCCTTGGTATCATTTTTTTGTCAATGAAAACTATCACACTTGAGCTCATGGATTTAAGTGCACACTAATCAGTCTCGTTCACGCTTGTTCAGCGTGTAGTTCCATTAAAATGAATGAACCAGTACTGTTTCAGCAATGTCTTGATCCAGGGCCTAAAAATCTCTCTCTCTTAATCTCATTAATGTACATAGAAAATATACCGTGCTACGAGCAGTGAAATCTGAAATACAAATACATTGAACTGTATTCCAAGCTAATTTGAACTCTGTACGTCTAAAAACTGGAAAAGTGAATTTCATTTTAGTGAACTGAGGTGGCATGTTGCTGTTTGAGGCAGCACGTTGAATCATCCCTTATTTCCAAACCTTCAGTTTTAGGAGCGGCCCAAGCAGTATGTAATTACAGTTCTGTTAGTGAATCTTAAAAGTATACTAAATTATGAAGGGATGGAATAGCTAGTAATATGCATGCAAATATGAAGACATCTTGTAAGACAGCCTAACAGTGTTCTGCAGTTTGCAAACTAAGGTGTATTGTAAACTCTGGAACCCTACTATCTGCAAAATGTTCTGCTTTGGGATGTTTCATATGAGCTTCTGGTATCAAGACAGGCAGCCGATCATCTTATTGGCTCATCTATCAAAAATGGATATTCCCTCTATTTATGTCAACATTGCGTTAATCAGCTTGAACATTTTCATTAAGGGATATAATAAAATTTTGTACCTACATACACAGTTGAATGTTTCAAAATCTACATCCTGTTATCCTCAGGCAGGGCAGAGCAACGCATAGATGAAAAGAAATTTTAACTTCTACAACAGCAATAGCTAGAGCCAGTCAGTTTTTATTTGAGCTCAGAGTATACAGCTATTGAAGACATTTTCAGTATTTGCAGTAACAGCTGTGATTCCTACACATATTTTGCCAATGGGAGGACAAGCATTTTCCTCTGAGTAACTAATCATGCCTCCAAGGGGCTGCGTTAGCAACACAGGCATCCATTTAAGGCAGTAGAGAATGTCATTTTTGCTACAATCTTGACCTAAGCCCAAAAGAGCAAGGCCCTTAGGGTTGTCATTTCAAGCAGTGCTACCCACACCTTTCCCCTCAGTCATGTATTAGATCTTTATTTCACCACTATGGGAAAAGAAGTATGAACAAGTTCATTTCTGTTTTTACATTTCTCATTATTTCAGCGGTTCCTAAACTCTGATACATAGAAAGGTCTTGTTGGAGACTGATTATAGGCTGGTTGCCAGGAAGATCAAATAAGATATTTTAAGCTTCATCAACCACATAGATGTGCCTTGTCTTTTTAGAGGACTTATTTTTCCCTGAGGATTTCCAGCATTTTAAAGTTCCACTATATTAAGTAGAGTTTATAATAATTTCAGATAAATGTAGGATGACTGTGAGACTCGGCATAGAAGTCCACAAAACTGACAGCAGTTGCCCAAAAGTGCTAAGTTCTTTGATGTTAAATTTCTTTAACTTGTGTGATTATATTTTCAACTGTAGATACATTAGATAGCAATTATTAATAAAATAGAATTTAAGGTAAGCACACTTGATTAGCTGCAATCAAAGATTTCTTGAAAAAGCTGGTTTTGTCTTCGTGTCTCATGGCTGAAATGTAACACCAACAGCCCCCTCCCACCCCTCAACACACACACTCATGTTTTCCAACCATATCTACAAGTTCTCCTATCTACTTGTATTTTTTTTTGTGTTGGATAAGAGACATAATGCTCACATCTTGCAGCTAGATACATACCTGATGGGCTAGCTAACATGTAAATGCTGATCTACTTGGCTGCCAGGAAATCCAGCTGAAAATGAAGTCTCTCATCCTCTGGCAGATGAACAAATAGGTTCAGGGGCTGTCTTCAGTCCCTGGAACTACTGCAGATTTTCCCTTCTGGGATCTCTACCCTACTTTTAAACTTGACTGAATTGTCCTGCAGGTTAAACAACTGTTACAGAGGGACTAACAGAGGTACCTGTGGCATGATTGTAGAAGCCTTACTTCCTCAGTGAACTGGGTTAAAAACTGACTCACACTTGATCTCAGAAATTAGTACACGTGAAGCAATGGCTGTTGAATGCAAGAATAACTATTCATCTGAGCAGTTAAACTAAGGTTTTACCAGATCACACTCACAGGAGGCAAAAGGAGGTAGGTCTAAGTTTTAACAATCCACCTATCTCACTACCTCACAATTTCCACTATTTCAAATCCTCTAAAGCCACTGCAAAGGGCTCCACAATGGGATGTCAGTTCAAAGCTCCGGCAAAGAATAACCTTATATGTTTCAAAAATCCTCCTTCATGTCCTTCCTATTCATACCTGAAGGAAGAATGGGATGAACAGAATAAGATGTTTATCCCTTGTACAGTGTTACTGAAATATTTAAATTAGGAATTTATCCTAAAATAGGAAATTGTCCTCAAAATGTTCTAAATTTTAGGTAGAAAAATGGGAAGTTAAAAAACTATAATAATGCATCCCACATAATGATAAGCAGCCTTTAAAACAAAGCCCCCAAAGCCTCCAGAGAAAAATATACATTAAGTGCATGATGACATTCACCAAATTTAATTCTTCAAAATGTGTGAGCTTAGGAATGTCAAAAAGTGGAACTGGAAGATACCAGTGCTACAGAATCTAGAATGTTATCTCCCAGTAATCTGCAATAGAAACAGCAGTTTATTGTAAAACCAATGCTACGCTCTTGTTTGTGTGCCATGTAAGATACGTGCACAGTAACCATAACTGCCACAAATACATGTCAGGAAAAAGCTGCAGTTTGTACTATTTCACAGCAACTTCAGAGCACACAAACAGCACAGGATCAGACCCACTGTCTTTATGTTCTTTAGCAATGTCATCATTAACAATATCTTCAAAGGAGATGCTGGCCTACCCAAGTTCATTTCAGTCCCTGAAAAGTCTCCCTGTGACTTCCAAGTCACAAAACTGCTGGGCACAGTTTTATATGAATTATATTTCCCTAAGAGACACAAAATTTCCTACAACCTACATTCTGCCGTGCCTTTATTCCCCAAAGCAATCCTGGGTAGAGACATACAAATGTAATGAACTAGTTTTTGGCAAGTTTTGCCCATCAATTAAATGTTATTATCTTTTTTTTAAAGTAAAATAAGTATGCTCAATCAAAACTGAAGCTTGAAAACATTGCTGGGAAGCAAGAAGCTAAAAGGTCTACTACAGAAAAGCCACCAAAAAAAAAGTAATTCAGATCAAGTGGGAGAGAGCAAATGTCCCATTAATTTCCACAATTAATATGGACAGGTCAAAACCAACACTGTAGCAAGTAAGTAATAACTGCTGATTTATTGCACATTGCAAGCTTTTCTTGGAGGAACACAGAGGACAAAATTTGCAAGCCGGTTATATTTTTATTGAAGTATCAGCAAGACATAGGGATAACTCACTAAGGCCTCAGGAGTGTAGTCTCACCCGATGAGCAATACGTGATGTAGCACATGCACTTCAGGAATGGCCGTACATATGCACAGCCTCCCCCATTCCGCCTACTGCTGCATTTGGCATCAAGACAAAACAGAGGGTGTTGGCAAAGGCAGAAGAAGTTCAAGAGGAAACCACAGCCTCTCTAAAGAGCAGAGATAGCAGCCCCTAGAAACAAGTGCATAGGCACATGCCATCCACAGCAGTAAATATATGGTGTAGAGTACACATGCGTCCAGCAGATGCAAACCTCCTCCCACGCATGAATGTGAAAACCTTCCAAATCCTTCCCCCACTTGTTCTGTTTTGTTCAGGAAGCTCATCCTTCTCTTAGCAGACAAAACTTCAACCTAAAGCTCTTCTTACATATGATCACATACTGTTAAAAGAGTAATACCTGAATGCATAAAACCCCCATAATTTAATCACAGAAAGAAAACTGTGTGTATAATTTGCTCTCTCTTATCTAACTGCACAAGCATAAAGTATCTTTAACCTACACGATGACAGCTATGACAATTACATTTTATTTAAAGTATATGCCATTTCTTTTAGATTTAGATGTGCTCACAGTATTTGAAGTGTAATGTAAATATATTATTGCTGCAGTCGTGCTGTGCTTCCTGACCAAATTTCCTTAATATGTGATGCATACACTGAGAAGACTTCCTCTGCTCCCCCAGGGATATGTTGAAGTATCTTGGGAACGCACTGCTCCAAGCAATGGTTCTCTTCCATATCCATATACAAGAATATGTCCCAGAGTCTTCACTATCCTTTGGATTTGTTCCCAGAATAATTTCAGGAAATTTCTAGGCCTTTCTGTATTAAGTAAGCTTTTCTAAAATACTCTTTGGGAATAGACTCTAGAAGCAGATCGATCACAAACATTGGAGCCCAGCAGGAAACAGATTATTAGCAAAGTCAACATTTACACACTTGTACTTCTTTAGGACTTTCCTTCTTTTAAAAAGTGATGAGTTATTGGTGAAAAACTAACATCATCCATTTTGGTCTTCTGAACAGTCTCTTAGTTATATCTATGGCATCCAACTATATTTGACTGATATCTTCATCCTGCTTACTTCCGCAATGTTTCCTGAATTTGTGCTAGTGAGACAATGCTCTGCCTTATTTGATTAAATAAAGAATGAAATTTCATATCACTTTCTTGTCAATGTGAGAACACCAAAATGATTCTTGAACAAAAATATGCCTCTTGTCCGTTTTTGAAGGAACAGGCCTTAGAGATGTAGTGAGTGGGCTATTCCAGAAAATAAAGTGGCAAAAAAGAGAGAAGTCAGTGATGAATCTCAAGGCCTATTAATTCCAGTTCACTTGTGAATTATACCATTTGTGTTTTGCTTGACATTACAAAATGTAGATAGGTGTGAATTACACTCTACTGGAGGTGATTATGGAAGCATATTAAAAAGCAGTACCATTTCAATTGTATTTCCCAGTTCCTGCCCTTTGAATCAGGTTTTCTTCTATCCCACATATAATGTCTATCAAACCTTTTCAACACTGGAAAGGATGAAATATATTCACAGGAAAATAGACTGGCTGATATTTGGGGAATAGGTCTTTGAATCTTAAATATTTCTAAAAGGTGGTAACAAGAAGTGATTTTTTATAGTATTTCATATTAACATACAGTACTTATTTACTGCATTGGACTTAAACATATTCTGTAACTACAGTAATTTCAGATTTACATCTGACATAACTATGGATCAAAATTTACATGGAAACATTTGCTTGAACATACTTGCACTTGCAAGCTTTCTCTCCCACTAATATTTAAACTTTTATCTCAAAGTATTCTGAGACAAACCACTGATGTATAGCTACACAACCTGGCAGTCAGGAAAAGCAATATTTCAACAATTCTTCAACTTATTGTTGTCTCAACACAAAAAAGCCCATACTCACTTTGTGAAAAATATTACAACATCTCTAGGGTGTATAAAACAAATTGCTTTTAATGCAGCAGTTTTGGCTCACATTAAAAGCATGTGGAGGTTAATTTCTCTCTTTTTGAAGGTAAAATGAGTTAACTCTGCCAACACTTAGAGGAAAAGTTCTGATGCTCTTAAGTACTCCATAAAAACACCCAGACCCCAAAGTTATCTTTTAGTAACAATTTAGATATCACGTGTAACACTACACACCTAATATTTAAAATTTATGTACCAGATTATTTTTTCAAGCTTTCAGGTATAAGCAAGAAATTTCATTTCTAATTTCATTTTAAATAGGTCATTTTAATAAACCAACATTATTTTCAGGATACAATCAACCAGTTCGATCTGTTATTAGAAGCAACGTGTCAATAAATACATGCATTTTTATACTGTTTTGCAAATGAATATTGAATAGAATACTGCCACCTTTTGGCTATGATCTGGACTTAAAAATGAGACTTCTCTGTAAAACTTCCAAAAACATTTGACATATAATGATTATTCTAAAGAATTCAGTATGTCAACAGGCTAATGTTAGGCTTATCATTAACATATTGTTGACGTAAGAAAAAAACTTTTCATACTTAAGTGCACAGTATTACCCTATTATTTCTCGATAATGAGTAAGCACTTTTACAAGGGCTTTTGTCTTTAGCAGAAAAGAAGCAGGCATAGCATTGACATCAAGCTAATAGAATCACTGCTTTACAATCATGGCAATTCCACTGCTGCTTAGACTAAAATAGTAATACTTTTGTGTAACGCATACACTGAACTTCATAAATATTGACTCACTAACTGATTCTCAGAAAAATCTTACTGCAGAATTGTTGAGTCTAATATTAACATGTAAGCATTTTAAAACACAGGTGAAAGACACATAAGTCTTTCAGCAACCTCCAAAAGAAGGGCTCTAAAATCTCTTATCGTGAACAAATGACGCCGCTAGAAAAGGCAGTGCGGAAAAATACAGGGCCTGGGATTTGGGGTTAATCCCTAGCAAGTGTTCCAAGTCATTGCAGAGAGATTCTCCCAACTGTGAGCTAATCATGTTTCAATTTAATTCAGTTATGCTGAATAAATTAAAAAAGAGGATTTGATCCATCTTTGGGGAAGACTTTGCTGATTAAAAAGTTCAGGAAAACAAGCACTCCCTTTTTTGTTTCAGTATTTGTTTTATGAATTGGGGTGACTGGCTATCCTGCTACGTGGAAGGACTATCACTCATCTAAGGGCTACTTCAAATCAGACCCTGTAAGCCTACAAGTTGACTGTGAATTCAGCTATCTAAACTCTCCATTTTGCATTGTCAGAAAATAACTAGTAACTTGATGAAAAATACAAAGAAAACCCTAAATTCCCCTAATTTAAAAGAAGAAAGCTTCTTACTCAACTCCCTGTAAAATGCTAATGCTGTAAAGTGGAATATGATTTCAATTGTAAGCATTTTCATACAATTATGCTTTAAAGAACATGTTAAAAGGCAATAACCACAACACATTTTGCTACTGTAAAGGCAGGGTTCTCGTATCAGCCTTTTTCCTAGTATTGCAACTACTTTTATTAAACTGTACCAGAGTTAAGTAGGGGGAATTCACTAGACTGGAAGCTTCATTTCCATCTACAAGTACAGCCATTTGAAATATATACTGACAAAGACATTTTGGAATTGTAAGGCATCATTTGCATTTAAAGAACAAATAGCAGGATACACAATTCATACACTTTTAGCCACCAATACACTAGTTTCCCCTCTTAAACCAATTCTATTTAAAATATCTGCATTTTTCCGAGTATTGGCTATTGGCACAGGAGTTTTTACACAAAGACCATCCTAATTTTCTGACTAAAACTGTGCTGACTAAAACTGTGCAGCTTGAAAATACTTATACAGAAAAAGAGTTCTTCATAATTAAGAAAGTGTATAAACAATTTCACTTTAGACACTTTTTTCTCCATCTGTCCTATTCAAAACTATTTTTACCAAAATAATCAGAAAAGGACAACTAGTACTATTTACAAACTACTTGTATTTTGGAAACAAAATTTTAAGCAGCATTTAACTTTGACAAATAGCCTTCACTAACCTTTACAAATTTGCCTGTAGTGATAAAATGACAAATGACTCTCACAATGGGGCTTATTAGACTCCTAATATGGCCCTTCAGGAAGTACTATTTCAGATTATATCAGTAATTCCATTTTTCAGGGCCTAATAACTCAGCTTGAAAAAAATAACCAACCAAAAAAAAAAAAACCCACCCCAAAAAAACCCTCACACACACCTTCTGTGGGATGAAACTTAATTCAACATCATGAAGGAAGGTTGCTTCAACATCTTAAAATGTATCACAGTTTCATAAAGGTCTGTGCCTGTATGTAGCTTGTGATGCCTATATTTCTGAAACAAAATATTGTAAAAGATTAGTATAGGCAACTAAAATGTTTTCAGTGTTTTGGGAGGGGAAAGTAAAATTGGACCTCATATTTCTTTAAATATCTTAACGTGATTTAGCATAGTGGGGAAAATGGTGTGCTGCAGGCAGTAATCTGTTATGCTAATGCCCTGATCCAAATCCTATAGCTGTTTCTGATCCTCTAAAATCCACTGAAATCAATTAATCCCACTACCTTCAACAGGTTTGGACGAAACTCCCTAAGATTATATCATGCCACAGGAGACCGTGGAGACTAGTCTACAAGGATATGATACTGGACATTTAGAAATACCAGTCTTGTTAGGCCAAGACAGAATAATTACCGAGATTTAAGACATCGCGTTCTGTTGACTGAAAACGCTAATATAAATTGTGCTGATCAATATTGTATTATGTGTACAACAGTGAGAAAGGAAAGTCATCTTTCCCTTCACCTTCCTTGCTGAGGCTGCATTTAGAATGGGGATTCTGAGCCAGTTTGTACTGGGATTAGCAATCACAGCATTTTAGTCAGTAGCTAATCTGCTTTTATTGTCAAAGGAGAGAGAAGCCTATGACCATAGGATGAATCTGATAATCTGACAGGAGTGCCTATGCCATTCCTCCTTCCACTACTTGTTCCTAAAGCAGCCATCTGGGTCTTCGTTTATTACAGTATCTGCTCTAAAGCCTGAGTTGAGTGGTGGACTCAGTAGGTGGATGTTAATAACAAGTTAATATCTTCACTTTGGATACTCTTTACTAATAACAATTTCTCCTCACTGCAGACTGCATCTTCCCTTTTTTTTTTTATCCAGTTCTTTAACTTTCTTATTATAAAATCTTTCAAGATGCTCTTAAAAATAAATTCACGGAGAGTTCAAACTGTCCAGGCCATACAGTACAATCAGTTAACAGCGAGAATAGAAGAGTTGGAAAATGTGAGAATACCTGGCTCTCAAAAACCTTAGCACAGAGCTGGTAACAAATTTATAAAGTGTCTTGAAAACAAAACAAAACAAAAAAGCAAACCCAAAACAAACTTTGTGTACTCACTGCTGTGTATATCCTACACCCTTCAGGAGCATAGGAAAGTACCTCCTACCCACATGTGCTCTACTTCGAATGCATTGAGTTCATCTCACATTTTGCAAGGCAGCAATCTCTCTACTGTTGCATCTTCCTGCCTCTTTGGATGTGTCTAGGCTGCTCTGCAAGCTCTGTGGTCTCTCTCGGTCCCAGCCTCCCAAATATCCAACCCTGCCTGTACACCTGGATTTCCTACCCAAGGAAAAAAGTGCACTTAGACCTCCGTCTGATATTGAAAAAAGATGACAGGGTGCACGGGGAGTACAGAGCTCTTCATGAGCATAGAGAATTTGCTTCCTTTTCTATTCATGAGCTACTTACTGTACTTTTTCTGCCTTACCTATCTGTAATACTTCAACTCATGTCCTGTTATGTGAGTTCTTCCAGCGAATATTTTAGTTGCTTTTTCTTACCCATTCTTATCCCTATTTGGATCTGCTGTACCATCTCCCACATTGTACCCCACAAAAATTGTCCTCAGCTTATTTCTTTGGCTGCCTTTGCGTAATTTATTATCTCCATATGATCTTCTAGTAATAGTCTTACACAACTTTATCTCATGTATCAATCATCCATTCTACATACTGTCCCACAATTATCACAATGAATGTAGGCTACTGCAGCTGTGGAAGAACAATGCCTTCAAAGGCAGCTCTCAAACAAAAGAAGAGAAATGAACATCTTCACCACAACCCCCGCCCCCGTGAGAAATTCTGCTTTCCACTGTCTTAGACTCATTACTGACTGGAGGCCCCTACAACAATTAAGTACTGCAAGAGACCAGACTGAGGTCAGATCTTTTCCTCTTTCCTTGGTTCTGCCACCAATCTATTGTGCTAGCTCTGAGTAAGTCTTTATCATCCCCCTGCTTCAATTTTCCTCCTCAACAAATGCGCCTAAAATGTTATCCCTCCTGGAGAAGTTAATTTGAGATGAGTACAGGGAGCACTGTAAGACTGGAATGTTTTTCTTGTAGTTAGCATGGTGACTCAGTCCACTTCCCATGGACAAAGCCTGAGAGCAGTGATGGCTTCTTTTTGTATTTTCAGGCATCTTTGGTGCGTTACCGTTGTAGGGAAAAAAAAAAAAAAAAGTTTAAACACTAGCAGGCAGCTGATAACTGGTTCTATACCTGTGTGAATGTCTGAAACTGAACTTGTGACCTCTCAGGAAGACTGCTGCTTCCTACCAGCAACCACTACAGCCTGGCTATAAATTTTGATAAAACCGGAACTAAAGAATTGCACATCCCAACTCCTCCAATTAATACAGAGACAGAACCCCAAGTAGGAGGCTGATCATGCATTGTTTCTCCACACAGACTACTTGAGAAAACGAGAGGCTAGGGGCCTCAAAGAAGGGTTCCCTGAAAAGAAGACGTGGCTTTGGAGAGAAGAAGGGGGCTTGGAAAGAAGGTGGTGAAAATCCCAGTTGGAGGAAAGATCTCAGAGATGAGGGGGTATGCGTGGAAACAACTGCCAGGGGGTGCACAGGGACCTTGGTCTGTAATGCCTGAGGCCAGTAACTGCGAGCAGCGGCACACCACAGTCCAACACGACTTTATCCCCAGTGTTCCCAGACCAGCAGTGACCTCCCTGCTGGGAAGGGAAGGCAAGACCTACTGAACATAATGCTGGGGGAGAGCAAGTGCAGTGAGATAATCTAGTATAGGGTAAAAGCTCTAATCTTGTTGGTTCTTGAATAAATCCAAGTACCCAGATCCACAATGGGCTGTTGGTTACTCTGCGTTGCCCAGGAACATTACAAGCTAGTATCCTGCAGCCTGTAGCACAGTCCCATCCTTTCTGAACGAATGCTGTCTGACACTGATGCACAAGGCCATGGATGTATTAGATGAAGTCGTATATAGCTTTCTGGTAGGATTTGCCATGGTGACTGTGACCATTATTACTCTGCAGCTGTATCTATGTTACTTCTGAAGACAGGTGCAATCAAGGCATCCAAAGGTGAAATATCCTCCCTGTATTTATAGAACACACTCATATGACGTCTCCAGATTGCCCTTAAATCCATGCTATATACCCCAGAGGGCTCCCACAGCAAAGGCATCTAGCACTACCTGCAATATTCACCACCACCCTTTCCCAAGCTACTCACTTCTGCAAAGCTACTGCAAGCAGGCAGGACTAGGCTTGCCGGCCCCAGTCCTGTCCCATAACAGAATGGAGCAGGAGAATGGGTACAGGGCTTGGATCTCTGACACCCCATCCTCCATGTTACTGGGGCCAGCCTAGACCCCAATTAACAGGGCAGGCTGACTGCAGACTGATTAACAAACGATCCTCAGAAATGACAAATTATTTTTTCAGTAAGTGCAGGTAAAGATGCAGCTATCAGGGAACCACTTATTTAAAGAGTGTCCCTGTTTTTAATTGTGAGCTCTTCCTAAGACACCTGAAACCAATGTCCAGATCATTTTCTCACAGCAACATTTATGGTTTGGATAGAGGAACATTCTCAACTTATTTGCCACGCCTGCCTTATCCACTTGCCCAGACAACCCCAAGCCTCTCTTCTCTTTAAATTTTGTCTTGCTGCAAGAGAATAATACCCCATCCTTCTGGGAGGTGAAATGAGACATTTGGCAACCCAGGCCAGGGTGGACAGCGAGCTGGTTTATGAAAAATTGCAGGTGGGAAAATAATGATAAGTGGAGGAGATACAGCTCCCTTCTGCTTGGTTCTGATTCTGAACTGTTTCTGATGTGCTTAAGTTTTTGGCCAGGCCTACCACCCATTACAAAGCTATGGATTTTGAACCTAAAAAAGATGGAACATGTATCAAGTGTTATGTATCTCTTTTCCCCTGTTTTTCCCCTTAAACTCTTGGGGCAGCTTACTTGAGCATTAATTTATTGTGGGATTGATCTGTCTGTCTATTTGTGCTTCAGTTAGTAGGGCTTTTAAGAAGGTTGTGCAATGTTTATGTTAAGAGCTGTAGACCTCTGGATCAGAGCTGACTTGTTCCTAATGAACGTAGAGAGCAAGGAGGGCATGCACAGTGTTTAAATCTGGGTACTATTTTCACTCAGGTATTTTAAAATCCTGTATTTAGGAGGCAAATTTACGATTGTGAATATTACACATCTGCAGCCCTTATTAAAGCAATATGGTATCCATAATGTGCCATAATTACTGAAAGGAAGATGACCAGTTTCATCAAAGTTGGATTTAAATAATGCAGTAACTAAAGAAAGAAACTATTACAGTACTAAATAAAGCACATATACAACATAATAGAAGAAGAAAACACAACAAAAATGAATTCATTGCAAGCTGCTAAACTTCTGCAGGCACTACCTAACATAGGTGAATGTGACAAAAAATGATTTTACCCTCCCTTACTTGGAAAAAGCTTAAAAAAAGTCTTCCATTTCAAAAAATGCACCCACTTGCTATATAATGCTTGCAGTTTGCAACCCTTACACTAAAGCCCTTGTGAAACAAATACCCTCTCCATTTTCCATGTATTAAAAAGATTTTTAAAACATTTTAAAACATTAAAACTTGGAGCTAAACATCTTAAGCTAAAATACTTTCAAGCCCTGTTTCCTGAACAATGAAGAGAGGAGCAAATTTTTAAAGACACAGTCAGAAAACATATGAGACAAAAAAAGACCATAAAACAGGAACAGAGGTCATTAAACTCGTGGCTACAACCAGGTTAATACGAAATTCAGATGGTTTTCAAATTATGTTAAAAAGCCTGATGATATAAATATCAATATCACCTTCAACTCACATTTTCATGTACCATCATTCCACACGTTTAATTTTTCACAACTGAACCTAAACTGATAAAATGGTCAAGGACTGAGAAAGAAGATACAATAAGAGCTGTTGGCTGTTCATCAGCATGCACAGTTCTTCCCATATATAAACTTATAAAATAATACTCACTACAAGGTGTTGTACACTGATTATACTGGAACTTTTTCATAATAACCTATTATGTTTCCCCAAACACTTTCTGGGGAGATAACATTTAAAAATATTTCCACTGGGAAAATTTCCTTTTTTTCCCCTCCCTTTTATTTCCTTTTTCTTTTTTTTTTTTTTTAATAAATCAAAGAAGCAACAGTCTTCCTAATGAATTTCAAGTTACTTAACACATGATTTATTGTACCCCTTAATGTATAATGCTATTTTGAAAAATAACTTTAGAACATGCATATTTTGAAAAACCTCATTTGTTTCTCTGATCTCCAGTTCAAGTATACTTGAACTCCAGTGGTTTTCTGCAAATCTCTCGCCTGCGAACAACTTGGGATTGGAAAGCAAAGCTCGTTTCTTTCATGCTCATCCATCATCACCAATAATAAAGATCTGAGATTAAATTATGACCTTCCTCACCCATTCCAAAACTCTGGGATAAAAAGCTTTACTTAACAATTTCCTTTGGCTTGTTTTGTATATTCGAAGTACACTATGTCATACTTTAAATTAATGACAAATTAATTTATTCCTAAGCAATCCAATTAAGCTCACTGAAGTCTTCTGTAATTCCCAGATCTAGTTCTGCCTTCTAACAGGCCTTTCAAATCTCTCCTGAAAGCACAGAATTGGACAAGCTGGTAACACTGAAGACGCATTTGTTATTTTCAAATCAAATTATACTTTCTCCTACCTTTTTTGTTACGTTGATGAACAAAATCAGAATTGTACCACAGGGTTGGAAAGATAAGGACTATTTCTGTGTAAAAGGTTCCCCCCTCCATTCCTTTGATATACTGCATTCTCTAAATAAAGCAAAGCAATAGACTAAGAACAGGCTCAAAGCCACAAGTCATATGGATTTCCTTGCAATTATAATTTTAACCCAATCATGTGCCAATATATTATGATACATGACGTATCCTTTAAGAGGATGTCAGTCAGCAGAGACATCTACCTGCGTAACAGATTCAACTCTTAAGCCTTTATTCTGACAGGTATCCTATATTTGTAAGCTATGAGAAAGGAAGTATTTTTTCCCCACAAGTGGAATGTACACATAAACCCCCTTTCTTTTTGAACTAATTATCTCCTTGCTTCCTCTGTTCTTCATCACCTTTGTGGAAGAAAAAACAAGTATTCCATTCACCAGTTTTACAAAAACCTAAGTTTGGTTGAAAGCTTGAGAGAACGTATTAGAACTGACTGACTTAAGGTACTTAAAGAGCTGGCTGATGTCATAGCGAGACCTCTCTGAATGATTTTTCAGTGCTCTTGGGAATCTGGAGAGGTCCCAGTTGACTGGAAGCTGGCAAACATTGTCCCAGTCTGGAAGAAGGGCAACATGGATGACCCCGGTAACTACAGGCCTGTCAGTCTCACCTCTGTGCCTGGCAAAATTATGGAGATTATTCTGAGAGTTATTGAAAAACACCTGAAAGACAACACAGTCATTGGTCCCAGCCAGCACGGGTTCACAATGGGAAAGTCCTGCTTAACAAACAATTTCTATGACAAGGTTACCCACCTAGTTGACCAAAGGAAGCCAGTCAATGTAATCTTTTTGGATTTCAGTAAAGCTTTCGATACTGTCTCTCACAGTATCCTCCTGGACAAAATATCCAGCGTACAGCTGGATAAACACATAATGCAATGGGTGAGCAACTGGTTGACGGGTTGGGCTCAAAGGGTTATAGAAAATGGGGTTACATCGTCCTGGCGACCAGTCACTAGCGGGGTTCTGCAGGGATTCATCTTAGGGCCAGTGCTCTTTAATGTCTTCATAAATGACTTGGACGCAGGACTTGAAGGATTACTGTCTAAGTTTGCCAATGACACAAAATTGGGAGGAGCCATTGACATTCTCGAGGGCAGAGAGGCCCTGCAGAAAGATGTGGACAAATTAGAGAGCTGGGCAATCACCAACCATATGAAGTTTAACAAGGGCAAGTGCCAGATTTTGCACCCAGGACATGGCAACCCTGGATGTCCATACAGACTGGGGAATGAGAGGCTGGAGAGCAGCCCTGCAGAGAGGGATCTGGGGGTTCTCATCGATGGCAAGTTGAACACGAGCCAACAGTGTGCCCTGGCAGTCAGGAGCCCAACTGTGCCCTGGGGTGCATCAAGCACTGCATTGCCAGCCGGTCGAGGGAGGTGATGGTCCCGCTCTACTCTGCACTGGTGCAGCCTCATCTTGAGTGCTGTGTGCAGTTTTGGGCACCACAGTACAAAAAGGACACAAAGGTACTACAGAGCGTCCAGAGGAGAGCCATGAAGATGGTGAAGGGATTAAAGGGGAAGCCGTACGAGGAGCGGCTGAAGTCACTTGGTCTGTTCAGCCTGGAGAAGAGGAGACTGAGGCAAGGCCTCATCGTGGTCTATAGCTTCCTCATAAGGGGAAGAGGAGGGGCAGGCGTTGATCTCTTCTCCCTGACGACCAATGATAGAGCCCGAGGGAACGCAGGAAGATATGCCAGGGGAGGGTTAGGTTGGACATTAGGAAAAGGTTCTTCACCCAGAGGGTGGTGGAGCACTGGAACAGGCTCCCCAGGGAGGCAGTCACGGCGCCAAGCCTGACAATATTTAAGAAGCATTTGGACAACGCCCTCGGACGTATGGTGTGAATTTTGGGGTTGTCCTATGCAGGGACAGGAGTTGGACTCAATGATCCTTGTGGGTCCCTTCCAGCTCGGGACGTTCTATGATTCTATGACTTCAAATGTTCACTTGATTCAAATTATTGGTGAACCTTGAAACACAATAGAGTTCCATAAATTGTTTGGTTTTTTTTAATAAGAGAAATATTTCCAAAAATACAGAAAATGTCACATTGAAAGTTGAGCATAGGGCCTAACACCACCCATTGGTAAAGTATGATCAGGTAAGCATTGCTGCCCTCAACTTTTTAATATGGCCATCCTTTCAAGTGAGGAAAACCTGCTTATACAACAAGAGAGTCATCTTCTATTTTATGATGATTCAGCTGAATTATGAGATACACTTAGTGTAAATTTGACTGCTACCCAGAAATAGTTGACAGCAGTGAATTCTTCTAGATGTCACATTCTTGATTTCAGGAATATTTTTTTTTTAACAAGTGTAAAAATATTTATGGAATGCAGGAATTAAGATCTGTTTTCAGATATAAACAAAGCTAAAAGAAAAAAGGCAGAAATATAATTTCTGAATTACAAATACCAAAAAGAAAAAAATAAACAAGTTACATAAGATTTGAATCATATAGTCTATCTTCTGTGTCAAAGGATATGGAAGAAGTTAAGTTCAATTTCCCTTTGATAATGTGAGACAAAAAATATTTTACTGATTTCCTAGTGATTATTTAATTCTAACAATTCAAAGAATGTTGGATTCCACTGCTGTGTTAACAATAAGATAAATGACAACAAACTATTTAAATGCAATCCTTTAGACAAAAGTTCCTCACTATTTAAGAAGTATGAATCAAAAGAGCCAGCCCGAGCAAGATACATTCCTGTTGATTTTCTTAAGATCTTTTTCTAGACAATTCTAGCCAAATAGCTTTTATTTCATGAACCAAAGTAGCAATCTTAAGATTCTTACGTACCAATGTACTTAAGCACAGTGGACTGAATTTCCAGAAAGGAAGCGCTCCACTAGGTTAAAACACTTCAGCTTCAAGTCTAGTCTTTGTCAAAAATGAAATCTGGCTTAGAGGTTACTACGCCTCGTGTAATTCCTCAGTCAGGTATTTGTGCAGGAGTTCCAAATAAATTCAAATTTCCAGTTATTCAGTTAAGACTGGCTAAGACTGTTTTGCCATGAAAGCTTAAATGTATTTTAGAACAATTTTTAACAAGAGGGATATAGCTATTTCACTAAATGATATGGCTAAAGCAGTTAGACACGCTTTTCTTTTGTCAGCACAGTAGTCCCCAGAGCAGAGTATATTCCACTTTGGGAATTCACAACCAACGGTTGTCCTGACAATACCTCTTGGCACAGTACTGTTTTAACAGTCTTTCTGCTAAAAGACTCTCCCCAGCTAGTTCTTCACACCTTTTCACTCATTACTGTACTTGTTTCTTGCAGATAGTCACTCATAAAATAGAAACGAGCACTGCACAGTGCCTTGGATGCTTCAGCCTTTTGTACTGCTGAGGGCCTTCCACTGGCAACTCCACAGCCTGCTTTCCACTGGCAGCTCTGTAACCTAACTGCCATAAGGAGGAACAACCAACACTGAGTTTGAACAGGTCCTGGTGAAACCCACATAGTTATTATGGGAAAAGTGTTATACGGGGATAGCTTTCACCATTAAAGATGATATATAGCACCAGTGATATGTAGGTACCATACACGTACCATTTAAACGAATGGTATCTACAATTACTATGAAAAATATAAGGTTGTCTTGCAGACAAAAAGAGATTCTTTCCACAACTGATGTTCTGAGAAGAGCGCTACTAATACAAAACTATACACACCACAGATTTATATAAAAATGTTAATAACTCAGGGTCACGTGAAGAACTGACTTCATTCACCCTGCATAAATACTTTTTTTTTCTTACAGGATACCTTCTACCACTGTAACCATTGAGCTGCTCTGAAGACTCACCTCTGAGAACCAGCCTGTCACATCCTTAATTCTGTAGCCTTTACATCTTTCTGTTAAGGTAGGGAAAGCATCACTAGCAGTCTGAAGAATGGCTTAGTAAATGTACTTATTTCTCATTTCCCATTTACATATAAAACAAACTAACCAACTCTGAAACTAAGCTGTACTACAACTGTATTAACTCACTGTTCAGCATAAACAGCAACTGTAGCTGCCACAGATGTAGTCTGTAGTTACATGACTGACTAAGATTTATGCCTCTGCCCAGGGAAGGAAAAGTTTCCTTGTGACAAAGGCCTGAGTCATGCTTTATGTGAAGAGAGAGGCCTGACTCACTAGAATCAACTCTATGTCCTGACAAAAATCAGCAAAAACACTTACTAAGTATAAAAGCAAAAAGTACGTTTCATACCTTTCAATGCTCTGGTGAGTTAATATTATGGTGAACTTTCTATTTTCCTTACTCTGGCTACAAGAAATAACCAATTTATCATCAATATTAGTGATTCCCATTTCTGTAGCTAAACTCAACAATACATTTCCACGCTTGCTTGGATTTCACCGTGTGAGGCATTGCCCACCAGCTCCCCAGCCTCCTTATTGCATCTCATCTGCCATGCCCTCACCACTAAGAGCTCAGAACCACGGCCAAAATGGACGAACACTTGACAAATATTTCACTTCGTGCCAAATCCAGTTTAAGCCCCCTTCCAGTTCATTTTTACCAGATTAAATCAAGCTCCCACGCCGAGCCCAAAGTGGTGGGGCTGGACTCACACCTCAGAACTACTCTATAATGTTTTTAGGAGAAATTCACCGCTTCGGGAGTGAAGCTCTATTAAGCTGACCCCGCCACACGAGGCACACAGTCTCTGAGCGCCGTACTAGCGCCGTCCCCCAGCCCGAGGCGCCGGCGGGGCTGGGGGCGCAGGCAGGGCCCTGCCTCACCCCCCCACACCGCGCACCCGGCCGGGCCCTACGGCCGCCTCAAGCAGAGGAGCGGAAACCGGTCCAGGATTCAGCTCGGCCATTCCCTCCACACCGAAAGCCTTACGCTCCTTCCCGGAGCCCCGTTCGCCTCCCTCTGCCAGGCGGCCCCGGCCCGGCCCAGCGCCTCCCACCGCCGCCACCAGCCGCCCACCGCGCAGGCGCCGGCCGGCTCCGGGCGGGGCGCGCAGGCGCACAGCCCATAGGAGCCGCGGCCGCCCGCCGCCTCCCCGCACGCCGCCGGGCCCCGCCTCTCTCTGTTCTTTCCCGTCGCCAAGATGGCGGAGTACGACCTGACCACCAAGATCGCGCACTTCTTGGACCGGCACTTGGTCTTCCCGCTGCTGGAGTTCCTCTCCGTCAAGGAGGTAGGTGGCTGTCGCAGAGGCGGGGGAGCCGGCCCTGCAGCTGGGGAGGCGGAGAAGCGGCGGACGGTGCCACCGGCTGCCGGCGCCTCTCGTGGGCCTGGGCGCGCCGCGGCCGTCGCCGTCTCCTTCCTGCGGCGCTGCGCGGCCTGGGCCCGGCCCGTGAGGCGGCGGGGCGCTCGCTTCCTGCGGGAGGAGCTCGGGGCTTCTGCGCCGCGTGGGGAGCGGCGGGGTGCGCGGGCCTTCCCCGTGAGGGGGGCGCGCAGGGCCGAGAGCGGGCCTGGGGGAGCCGCTCCCCCCGCGGCGCAGCTCCCCGGGCCGCCGGCTTGCGAGGCAGAGGGGAGCTCTTTTCCCTTCCCCCGATTTGGCGTAGTTTCTTTCCCTTCCCCGTATCCGGGGGAGGGAAAAGCAAAATCTCTCCCTCGCAGCCGCCGTTCGTTCCCTGCCCGCTTGCCGGCAGCGTGGGGGAGGCAGCCCCGCGCCGCCGCCCTGGGCGCTCGCGTTGCCCCTCGGCCGCGGGGGCGCGGGCGGGGTGCGGGGCTGCATCCGTGCAGGCAGCGTTGCTGATCAGCTTTAATTTTAAACCGTTGTCATCACGCATTTATGTTCCAGCCAAGTGTAAGTCCCTTTTAGTGCTGTCCCTTGCTGGTCTTTTTATATATATTTTTAGTTACATTATAACGAAGAACCCAGTAATACTGGAGATACTTTAGACTAAACTTTCATCAACCTAAATTATCTGAAGCGCTCATCCATTTTAAAATAGAAACAAAACGTGTAAAATTACATAAGCTTTGAATTTAAAATAGATACTATTTTAGGTTTCAGAAATGAACCAATTAAGTATGCATATGTTGAGACAACTTGACCTAACCAGTTTTCATGTCTAGCGTGTGGACTTTGCTTAATGTCTGTCATCTTGGGGGCATTTTTAGTATTTTGGCATTTGTAAATCAGCTCAAGTTAATTAAACAGAGTTATTATTGTAGTGTTAATCTTGAACAACATGCTGTTCAGAGCCAAATTAAACTTTTGCAGGTTCTGTATCTGAGATGTCCATATATGTGGTGTGGTGAATTGCAATACAGCCCTCATGCAAATGTATTATTGAGGTATACTCTAGTTTAGGCCCCCACCTACATCTTGAAGACCTAACAGCAGTTTACAACTCATGACTAAATTATGGGGTAGGAACTTTAAAAAACAATTTGACATATTTAAAAGAACACCTATTCAATTACACAAGCTAAACTAAATTTGCTCTTATGCTGTAGACCTAACAACATATTGTGGATTAATCTGTGCTACCATTAAATTATAAGTTTGATCTTGATTGTCTTTTGAGATCTACTTTAAATTATTTGACTAGTCTGCACTGTTCAGCATGTTATTTTGTGGAAAGTATTCTTTTTGAAAGAAAAATCTGACCAAGGTTTTATTTTTATATATATATGTATGTATGTATGTATACTTATACACACACACATATTATATATATATTTTTATATATATATATTTTATATATATATAATTTTCAGAGATTTTTGACGTTGTATTTTTTCCCCATGAATTGTAATAGGAATTACTATTGCTGTTAAAGGAATAGTAATCTAAAATGTTATCTGTCTTTTAACTAGTTTTTGAAGTTCCTGCATACATAAATAGGAGGAAATTGCTGGTATTTTGCCAAGACGGGAAATATAGAGAGGCTGTATAGTAAGCACACTAAATAACAGAGCTGTGAGATCTTGCAAAGGTATGAGATTTGATGTTTAAAACTATTTAATTGGACAAAAATCCATACATAAGCTGTACTGTAAAGGTAACTACATAATATGAATTGTAAACTATTTAATAGTATTTAAGAAAATCTGTTAATTCCTATTTCAGATATATAATGAAAAGGAGCTACTCCAAGGAAAACTGGATCTTCTTAGTGATACGAACATGGTGGATTTTGCTATGGATGTGTACAAAAATCTTTATTCCGATGAAATTCCACATGGTAAGCTGCTTGTTTAGAAGTAAAATTTGTTTTACAACCTTCGTGTCTAAAATAATAAATAGCTAGTGGTAATTTTCTTGTTGCACTCAAAAACTAGCATACTGTTGAACTTTTGCCTTAACGAAAAGATGTGCAATATTGAAACAAATAGAATCCTCTAATCCTGGGAAGTTTGGATTTGTTGGTCTATCGGGAACTTAGTCTTTGAGTGATGCCTGAAGTATTTCAATGCTGATTTGGTCATTTCTAGCACTTTAAAGGTATAGCCTAATAGAGTTGCACTTATTTTTCATCTGTCAAATTAAACACTATCACACAACGATTTGAGGTCACTAAGCTTTTTCTTTAAAGCATCCAGTATACTAAGGCTAGATTTCCATTGTAAGTAATTCCATTAATCTGTCTGTCCATGGTTGTTTTTTTAGACTTTGAGGAGATACAGATGTTTTTGAAAATGCATGTGTTCCTCACTTCTAGAGAAACAGCAATTTATATGTTGACAGAAGAAAATCAATGATAATTAATATTGTCATAAGGAATGTGAAATTTAATCTCTTAGTGTCTTCTCTGTAATTTTTGGAAACTTTCCTGTTTGCTTCTTAAATTTCTATCTTCCTGAGGAGTGTGTGGGGAGGGGGAGAAAATTAGAATATCTTGCTTTCTCTAATTTCTGTCCTTCATAGGTTTTTTGGTGGTGTGTGTGTTCCCCCCTTCCTCCCCCACCTTGTTGTTTCTTTTTTCTGGATTGTTTTTTTTGTTTTGGTGGTTTGTTTTTGTGTTTGTTTTCCTTCCTGACCCTAGTCTTTGAATGAACACTTTCTCCCTATTTCTCCATCTTTTTTCATTTTGTGGAATTTCTCACCTTTTTCTAAACTAGCGGGACTAGTCTGTCTCGCCTGCAGCTTAGGAGGAAGAGACTCAGGTGCTTTTGCATAATCAGGTACAAGATCCAACTGTTCTTCTGCCTCTGGGTCTTACTCTTTTCAGGCTCTTTAAACTGCAGAGTTGGCAGTTAGCCTCTTTGGAAATACATGAAGAGAACTGATAGACTTACAGAGGTTGGATTCAACATTTTGATCAAATGTTTGGTATGATAGCATTAGATGTTGTTTATAGGTGTATATGCAATGATGCATGGGACTTATAATAAATAATGAGAATCAGAGGTTTTCAGTTTTGCAATCTAAGAAACAGTTGTAATCATAGCTTCACCTTTAGGTTACTTATCTGTTCTACTGATTAAAAAAATCAGACCATCTCAGGGCTGTAAAAATCTCAAAGCTAAATAGGTTTTCCTCTCTCTTTCCTTGCTCCAGCCTTTCTAAGCTGTTGAAGATAGTATTACTGTTATCAGGAGTAAATAAGTAGTAAAATGCTAAAGTAGTAAACAGCGCAAGATACAGCAGGCCTGGCACACTTTTACAAAGTAACTAGTCTAATGTCTTTAATATTCTGATTACAGCCACTTATTTAAGCAGGTTGTGAAGTGTATAAATTCATAAGGTCATAACAGCAAGTAAGTTGAATGCATTTGGTCCCTGGGAGAGCCCTGCCTTCCTATAGTGCAACAATTTCCACACTTGTAATGTTTTTCTTAAAATCTTAGAGATGTTTGAAAAGAGTATATATCCTCAGTTTGGCAGGATTTTTTTAATATGATGTCTTACTGTTGTTTGATTTGTGGCTTTTATTCAACAGTACAAAATTCACATAAGCAGAGGTAATACTTTCACACAGAGTCAGTTGTTCAGGGTGCTTGCTTGTATAGCTTTCTATGAAAAGGTCTTAACTTACTCTGAGATCTTTCTGATATGTGTCATTTTTATGCATCAATGCTTATCAGAATGTATGTACAGACAGGTTCTTTTAATTTGTGGAATCACTGGCTTCATTAGAATTTTATGCTGATTTTTTTTGGTTAAGACCTCACTGTTTTAAGTACTCAAAGCTAAGTTCACTTACACTATTTTACTTAGAAATGCCCCTGCACAATTTATGGTTGCCTTTGTCTTGTCTTCCATGAGATCAACTTACAATTACACAGCCAGGAGATGTCACAGGAAAACATTTTCGTACTCTTAGTAAGTCAATGAATGGTTTTTCTTTCATCTGTTTCCCTTTCCTCTTTTATAATCTCAAGATTCATCTGAAGTTGGAGATAATTTCTCCTTATTGGAACACTTCCTGTCAGGCAAGTCATTCTTAGATTTAGGTTGGGTCACTGTTACGGCGTTAGCCACTTTGGACCACCTATACAAGTACACATGTAGTCAAAGCACAAAAGAAATGTCTAATAGGTTCACTGTGGCATTGAGTGTCCTGGTGTGTGGCTCAGTTTTGTGGTTTCCTGCATACTGTTCTCTCCTGGGATTTGGTCTTGGCTTCTCTGAACCCATAGGTTTCTTGGCTCATATAGCCCGTCTCGGTGCTACTGTTTCTTCTTGAGGTTTGGGGTTTCTTTTTTTTTATTTAAGTGTTCATTTCATTGCACTGGTGGCACTCGGTGAGGAAGTTTGGGTCTGTGTAAAATAATCGTGCTAAAGCTGTTAGTTCTATTTCCTAACAATTTTTCATAAAAGGTTTTACATTCTAATTAAGCATGCATAGTTCTCCAAATCATGATTTTGCAGGTTGAGCTGCTCTAAATTCTTCTTGTCAATTTTCAGTTAAGTATTCTAAAAATGTGCTTTCAGAACCTGGTCAGTTAGAGGAAAATCAATCTTGTTGGTATCACAGCAGTGTTTACTTTTTTCCAAGTTTATTTGGAATCAGCAAACTTACTTAAAAGGTTGTTTCTCCCTTAGTGGAAGCCTGAAGATACTTTGTCAATACAGACTCTGCGCCAGCTATACCTACTCTTTAGTGGCTTGATTAGAACTCCACACCAGAGGAAAGGAGCAAAATGTTAGAAGCTTCTTATTAAGTTAATGAATTGTTAGATACATCTGGTTTTGTAACTTGACTGAGAGAACAAGTGAGGTAGGAATTGGGAAGACATGTTCAAATGTGCTGTCAGCACCATGTAATTACAGGTTGGTTTCTGTAAAAACTTAAGGCGTTACATTAAAATCTTTTTTGTTTGTGTGTTTAGCTTTGCGTGAGAAGAGAACAACTGTTGTTGCACAGCTGAAGCAGCTTCAAGCTGAAACTGAACCTATTGTCAAGATGTTTGAGGATCCAGAGACTACAAGGCAAATGCAGTCCACTAGGTAATTTCTAACATAATTTCTCAGGACAGCTTGTTGGTACCCCTTAGGTATTGATGATAGAAATGCTCTCTGTGCAGTGCCTGCAAAGCCAATATTTAAGTAGTGCTTGTGGAATTGCTGGACACAGTTTACTCTTTTCAGTGCTTTTACCTGCTGTGCATAAGGCATCTCTGTTGTTCTTAGTGTTCATGAATCAACTCGGGGCAAGTGACAGTCACCATTCAGTGCAGTCAGATCGCAGCCAAGATTGGTTTCGGGGACGTTGGGGGGGCTTTTTTGTTTGTTTTTTGAGGGGGGTTGTTTGGGGGTTTTCGAGGGGAAATATGGGCTGAAACAATTCAGGTTCTCTTTTCTAGGAGACCATCTGCCCTCTCTCCCTTTTCTGCCTTCCACAGAGGATTATTGAGTGCTGTCTTTCTTAGTCTGGGCGGCCTGGTAGATAAGCATCCTTTCAGCCTCATAGGACATATTTCTTTCAGGAGTCCTGTCCTTTCCCTCTTATCCTCCCCCACCACCTGAACTGGCCAACTTGTTGGTGTAAGATAGTGCTTATAACAATCTTCTTAAGATATACCCAATTTCTTTTCACTTTGCTTATGGGAGTAATTGAAGTAGAATGAGTTTGTCTGCACATTATGTCTAAGGACTGTGAGAGTTTTCTTATGGTTAAGCCTGAATTAGGCCCTGTAGGAAAGAGTTCAACTGTAGTCATTGAGGAAGTAACTGTGCAACTTCTGCAGAGGGGTATGTAGGTATTCGTTTACCGCTTGTTGTCTTTCCATAGGAAGCATTATTACTGTTGTAAATGTGTCTAACCAACTCTGGAAAATTAATTAGATCCCTTCATCAGCCTTCCCTGCCCTAAGATTTCAAATAGAGCATACCACATCAGGTAGAGCACCTATGACTTGACTTGAATTTGAAGGTGAAGCCTGTACTTGGATTTATTGTTGGCAAGCTTTATGCATCTACTGATATGGAAGACTGTAACATTGCTTCTGGAATTTTCTTAGAAAAACACTGAATGCGCAAACTCTTTTTTTCTAGTTTGCAGAAATCTTCTTCATGAAGTGTACCTTTGTTTGGGAACAACGCCCCTGAAGAAAATGGGTCCCTGAAGGGGGAGGACCTTGATTAGAATTTACTCCTTGTTTCAAGGGCAGATTACCATCCTTTTTTCCTTTCCCCTCTTCGCCCAACTTGCTGAGAAACCTAATCAACTCTTCTGGCCTATGTTTTCTCCACTCTGCACGCTGTTTTCAGAATTTTTTATAGTCTAATTTAGAACTTGGTCAGTGCAGAAACGGTGAGGTGCAATGTATTGGGTCTCAATGTGCACATGAAACAAGATGTCAGTAGGAATCATGAAATCTGTTAGCTTTCCAGCACTTCAGAAAAAGCTGCTATTTTCTAATATCACCAGAATGTACTTAAGCTTCTGCTGTAAAAAGCATTGTTAGGATAAGTAAGCCACCTTTGTATCTGATTTCAGCATGGATATATATGTCAGATAATTATATTAAGAAAAGAAATTACATTTGCTTATGACTTGGGTGGTTACGCAAAGCCAGGAGCCACTGGACAGCTTTTGGAAGTATAGCTTTGAAAGCGAAAGGCCCAATTGCCATTCGTTAACTACCTTGAAGTTATTAACTGGGACTATCTTAATTTTAAAGAGAAGACTTCCTGATACTATCACAGCTCTATTCAAATCTAGTTGAACTTCTGATCCATGTATAGAGATCTTGTTCAATTCTTGCTTTGCCTTTGGCCAGTTCTTGTAATAATATTTGGCCTAGAAAAAAAAAAACTACCTTGTTGCAATTCTAAGTACTAGCATTGATTGGGAAATGTATTCTGTTACTACCTTTGATTCACAGAAGTTGGTCAGTAGTATGTATTCCAAATCAGAAACACCCTGTTTGGAAGCAAGGTACGCGATCAAAAAATGCATGGAACATAACTTGCCTAATGCTATAAAATACTAGCTCTACTACTTATATGCAGCAAGTTGGTTTTGGTGGGTTTTTTTGTTGTTTTTTTTTTTTTTTTTAAACTGGTACTTTTGTAATTAGAAAAAAAACTTTTGTTTTTAAACTGTGTGGAAACTTCACTGTGCAGAAATACGGGTTTTGGTTATTGGCTCGACAGAAGTTCTAATCCAGATTGTTGGGATTATACAGTAATGGGTAGAATGGGACTGAAAGGTGTCAGTCTGTCTAGACCTGAGTACTGTGCTTTTGATAGTAGAAAGCAACTTTTGATTCTTTGACTTTTGTGAATTTCTGCTGGTGATTTGGAATCTGTATCAAATTTAGAGCTGTGTATTATCAAGGCTTTAGATCACAACTTTTGATTCATGACAGTGCTGTTTGGAACATCAAAGTCTGGGAAATGGTAGAAGATGATGTGTAAAGGAGAATTTGCAAGTGGAAGTTCTTTCATGAATAAGCCAAAACATTTCACTTTCTTTTTTTTATGCAGCTGATGGAGGGCATTGACTTTAAAATTATAGAGGAATAGTCAGTATTCCTCATCCTTGAAGTATGTTCCACTGGAAGAAACCCATGAGATTATTTCACTGCTTCCACAAGTATTACTGAGGATTGTCATTCTTGACTACCTTAGCGATGTGCCATTTCCCTGTAGAATCTATAGTATAAGTTCTAATTAAACAAACTCACTGCTTTGCAGTCAGCTGATTTCAGAGTAAATGAGGACACTTTCCCCTTCATACACTTTTACTGCATCTTTTTCCCAAGAGGAATTTATAGCTTGATGCTCTCCTCTTCAGTTAAATCTTGGTACATGTTCTATCAAATATGATGTTGCATGAATTGTCCAAGTTGTCTTTACCACATGATTAATTGAAGCGTGAATGTACAGAAGAGATGAAGTAGAGGGTAGCTACAGGTATAGAAACATATCCAGGGGTGTGGGGGGCTGGAGAATAGAAAAAAATGCCATTAATTCTTTCTGTATTGTAGAAACGCAGTCCGTACAATGAAAGTGCCAAATTGAAAATATGAATATGAATTCAACTATGTATATGAATTCAACTGTAGTTCTTTTTGCCAGATGATTGCAGTAGAGTTTAAATGGAATCCTTATTGCATTGAAAAGCTGCTGTGCTAAAATTTCACTCTTTTCACTCTTTTTTATAGTTTTGCATTCTGTAGGCATTTGCTGTGGTGGAGGTATACTTGCTAACCACTGTGTCCCAGTGCTAACAGTGTGATAAGTTTGCTTTCTAATTCTATTTTACTTTAGTCTTTGCCATTTCTTTTTCCTGTCTCCTGTTAAATTCAAACTGCTTGGCTAGAGTAACTGCTGTGGAATTAGAACATGAGTGTGGGAAGAGCTCTAAGTCAGAATTTAACTTTCACGCTAGAAGCTAAGGATGCCATGAAATTTAAAACAACCTCCCACCCTTTCTTAATGCTAGTTATTATTGCAGGTGGCATTCTTTATTTAAAATTATTATAATTTTAAGATTTTGAAACTTCATGACACTTTAGGAATAGTTGGCTTACTATTTCTGCAGTTGCTTTTGCACAACAGGTGGAGGAGTATCACTTTAAATTTATACTCTGGGTGTTTAACAGCTAAAGGTTGTGTTGTGTAGCGTGTTGCATGGTGACAATCAGTTTGCTTTGTAAAAACAGTGGTTTTTATCTTTTTATTATAGGGACGGTCGGATGCTCTTTGACTATTTAGCTGAGAAGCATGGTGTAAGTGTTTTAATTCTTATATCTGTTTGAATTCAGTTCTAAATATCTCCACCCAACTTCCCTCACAACCAACAGCTTTGAGCAATCATGGACTAGCATTTTAGCCTGTCTTATGTCAATGTAGCTAACAGGCAGAATTCCTAATGCTAACGTATTTTATTTGAGTGCCTTTGAACTTTTAATTTTTATACAAACAAAAATAAAGCTGGAACTTAATGTTAGCTGCATCCCTGTAACTAAGATGTGCTTTACTTTGTAATACAGAATTTCACCTTTTTTCCAGTATTGGTATAATCTTTAATTCAGTGACATGGATTAAGAGTATAGTAGTTTTCCATTGTCTTTCCTGTGTACAGTGTCTTTCAAAGAACCTAAAGACTTCAAAGGTTACTTAACTATTAAAATTGGCTTATAACAGCATGTTTCTTTTTTCTTAGTGAAGAAAAGTTTCTTTTGTATTCCTTTTCAGTTTAGGCAGGAGTACCTAGATACGCTCTACAGATACGCAAAATTCCAGTATGAATGTGGTAATTACTCAGGAGCTGCAGAATATCTCTACTTCTTTAGGGTTCTGGTAAGTTTTGGGTGTTTCTTGTTTTGGGGTTTTGTTTTGGGGTTTGTTGTTTTTTTTCAGTGAAATACTGAGATGAGTAAGTTGTCCGTATTGATTCTTAAAATATAATACTTTTGAGCTTTTTGAGACAATTACTGTACACCAAAGAAAAGTTGAAAATTATTATTAATAATCATCACTGACTAATCCAGCAATTCTGTTATTTTCATGCTGAATTCAGAACTTGCAGGTCTTATGGTAACATTTAATTATGGAATGCTTCTTTCCTCACTGTAAATGTATCCTGGAAAAAATATATTAAAAAAAAAAAAACAAAACAAACAAAAAACCCACAAAAAGAAAAATGAATACTTGTTTTTGTGCACAGATGTAATCAACAATAGTGAAAAAATTGCAGGTGGATTGAACTTAATTGACGGTAATGGTGAACTGCCAGTTTCTTATCTGAACTTTCATCTGTCTTCTCTTCAGTTTTGTGATGAATTTAAGAGTATAAGTCATCTGCCTAGGAAATGTAAACAGCTTAAATGAGAATTGTAGAACCAGATCCATCATCTCTGAAGCAACTCTTTTCATGTTGTAATTCATATCACTTGTTAATGGTGGGAGTGAATTTTGAGAATGAATATTTAGTGTCTTGTAAGAATCTCGACACAGTAAATTTATTGTTGGTGGTTAATGAATGTGCCATTTTACTAACAAATGGAAATTTAAGGTAACTGCTTGAAAATGCAGATACTGTAGCTAGAAGAGCTGTAGTATCTAAAGGCAGTTATTGTGAATAGCTAACTGTAATTACCTGATTTGGAATGAGCACAGTGCATGTGAACCTAAAAAAAAAAGTAAAAGTATGAGCTAAATTGGCACCTTGGTTGTCTGGAAGATAATGACTTCTAAACTGTGTATCTCATAGATATGTGGAGTGATTGCTGAAAGTACGTAGTGGCTCATATGTTGAGGTTTGTTTCTTGCTCTCTAATTTCTAGTCCCATCTAAAAATATCCTTTCTGAAATACTGCTGGAGTAAATAACAATAATTCCTGTAATTGATTAATTAAAGAAGCAGAATTGGGAAATGTATCTTTAATCAGAGTAGGGTTTAGAGTAGGTTTGAGTTGGATTCTTAGTCCAAATGTTGATGATAAAGCTGACTTTCACTGTTATAGGTACATTCCATGTGCTGAGAGGGGAAATAAAAGTTACATATGTAGGCTTGAGGGCAGCTGTGCTTAATTCTCGGTGCTTTAATTCTGGGCTTAGCATTATGTTCTATGTCAAATAACTAAAAGTGAAGTACTGTTTTTGTGCTGGTAATGGCTTGGTATAGGACTTTTGTTACTGATTCTGATAGGAGAAGATTTGTTTAAAGTTCTGTGTGATGAAACATAACCTATGAAAGAACTATTGTAACTGATCTGAGAACAGAATTTGACACTGTGAATGACCTAGTGTAATTCATTCCTGTATAAAACTAACACAGCTTGACCTTAGGACTACCCTTCCAGGAAATAGATTCACTACTGCAAAGTTGCAGTTTTAAGTTTTACTGGACATTTCTGTAAGAAGTATGCTTTTTGGCACGGCATTAGCAGAAAGAGCTTTGAGTACTAGCATTTTTAAGGTTGTTACCTACTGTCCTAAATTCTTCAGCAGCCTGCTTTGTAATAACCTTGTTTTAGTAGTTTAGAAGCATTTTTCTATGGTGTAAAAAATTTGGAACCAGTATGTCTTCTGGTGCTCAGCTTTTTTTTTTTTTTTTTTTTTTAAACTTAAACTGCAGCACCATGGAGCTCTGTCTTACTTTGACAGGATTTTCTAGTTTCTACTTCAGAAGCTTTACTGCTGTTTTTAATTCTGTACCTAAGCTGTTGTTTTTAAAAAAGTACTTCATTTGGAAAGATAGGACATGCAAATTTGATATGAAAGAAAAAAATAAGAAAAATATTTTCTGGCAGTATTTTTAAAAGTTAATAATAATTAAAAAAAAGAAAATACTAGGAGTATAACTTTGTTGCTGTTGTTGAAAATAGGTTCCAGCAACAGACAGAAATGCTTTGAGTTCTCTGTGGGGAAAACTAGCATCTGAAATTCTGATGCAGAACTGGGATGCAGCTATGGAAGATCTCACAAGACTAAAGGAGACAATAGATAATAATGTAAGTAAAATCTTGGTCATGTTGGTAAGGTGAGAGGTTACAGGTGTTAGTATTCAAGTTTTATTACAAATCGCTTGCAGTCTTGTTTAGGAGACTTGTTTACCACCTTTTTACTAGATCCTTTTGACTTTCCCACTATTATTAAGAAAGTTGCTTGTGAAGAAATAGTGAAGCTTCCGTTTTCAAATTACTTGCTTCCCTCTTATCACATTGGAAAATGTAGCTGAGAACTTCTAAGGTATTTCAATAAACAAAAAAACTAGTCTCAAGGATGAGTTTGAGGGCAAGGTATCATGGTGTGAAATTGCTGCTTAAATTTCAGATAGTTGTACTATTCATTTTCTGTAAAGAATAAAATGCATGTAATTAAACTCTTCTCAGATGAAAATAACACTTTTGACAGGAAATGCAAGACAGCTTGTTTTTGGAAAGTTCTCAGCCCATTCAGCTTCCTCACCAGCTCCTGAGTTCAGATGAGCACCAGGAACACAAAGGGGAAAGAGTGGGGCTGCAGTGCTAATTCAGAGCAACTGAAGTGATTAAGGACCTCTCAGTCTTCCTCTCTGCTCATGGGCCTTCAATGGCCATATCTGAAATGTGTGAGTTTTACTCTCCCAAATCAGAATCTTGAAAAGGTGTTTGGTGTTTTGGTTCCCTTCCCTCCCCACATCGTTCAGAAAAAGAATGTGGCAGATAATTAATGTTAACATTTTCTTCTCTAATTTTCTCATATTTATGAACCTGTATGGTTATAATAGACTATTAAATTTGACTTATTCATTAGACTCCGAGATTTTTTAGGATAGAATCATAGTAGTTAGTTGTCATGCTCTTTGGAGTGATTATTACTTGTCGAGAGTGAACTCACACAGCATGTTGCTTTGCAATCTGTTTGAGGTGCTGCCGAAATTTGGCACTAATACAGGTACTTAAAGCTGAATCCTTATTTGTGCATTATCAGCTGGTTTAAAGACAGTTACATTCTTGTTTCTTGGCTGAAAGTGATTATGATGTTTCATTATTGTCTGAGAGTGTATGCAAAAAAGCTTTTGTGAGGCTTTAGAAAGCAAGAAAAACTGAAAAGCTAGAGAAGCCAAGTAGTTCCTCAGATCATATCTGAAGAGGGAATACAAGAAACAAAATTCAGGGTTAAAAAGGGAAGTAATAACTTATTTCTCCAAAGACCACCATACTAACATAAAATCTATGCTCTTGCCATAACAGAATACAAACTTTGGCAAACAATTTGGAATATAATACTGGAAAATTTATCTTGGTTGTAACTTTCAGCAGATTTATCTTTAACAGATGACAGGTTAAAAAGCTGGAGGTCAAACTCAACCTGAGAGTGGTAACAGCTAAGAGGAGCCAGTGAAGAATCGCAAAGTTTTGAACAGTTGCAGGTTTCCATGCATTAGTATTCATGCAACGTTTCTGTGTTTTAGTTGACTTAAACCAATGTTATGTTTTCTTTTAGTCTGTCAGCTCTCCACTGCAGTCTCTTCAACAAAGAACATGGCTCATCCACTGGTCTTTGTTTGTGTTTTTTAATCATCCTAAAGGGAGAGACAATATCATTGACCTTTTTCTCTATCAACCACAGTAAGTTGTGTTGTGCTATGTTGGGGTCTTTAAATCAAAATGAAGGCAGATGGTGAATATGCAAGGTTGTTAGAACACTTTTCAGCCCAAAGCCTGAAGCCGTTTCAGAAGTTCTAATGATATTAACACTTTGAATAATTTTTTTTTCCAAGCCTTTTTTTGAGTTTTTCTGTATAATCTGTTTTTCTTCATGGTTATACTTCCCCTTGAAGGAGAAGGGATGGTGAAGTAGGAAGAACTGGCTCATTTTTCTGGTGCTCGAGGGGGACAGAATAACTGGTTTTGCTAGATTACCAACTCCTACCACATCTTTTAGGACTGTAGGAGAAGGTATTGTTCTATTTTGATTTTTACAAAACTTATTTAAGAAGGGTTCTTGAGGAAAATCTGAGAATAAAAATGAAAATTGAAACATCATAGGCATTTGTGAGAGGACTGGTTTCTTATATGTAGATCTAGGAGTCTAGAACAGCTTAACACATTTTTTACAAGTTTTGCTCTCCTAGTACCTAGTTGGAAGAGAATATTAGGATAGGAGAATAGTACTAAAGAAAAGCAGTTGAATTTTTTTTGCATAATGATCCCAGTAGACTGGTAACTTGTGGGCTTTTTTGCCTCCTTTTTGTTTCATAGTGTATGTGTTGGTTTGTTTTTTTGATTGTAATTTATACTTCTCACATGTAAATACAGGCTAATTTATGGGACAATTGAACAGGAAAGTTGCACATTTGGGTGACAATATGAAAAAGGACTTCCTATGGTTCTGTGTGCCCATGCAAACCCCTCTTGTGAAATCAGTGTAGCTGACAGCTTAGGCCAGTGTTGACCTGAAATTAGCATATGGACTGTTCCTTTGCAGTGCTAGCCGCTTTTCTTCTCTCCCTAGCACATTGCTGCCTTCTCTTCTCCTTGCTGCCCTCCCTTCTCCCCCATCCTGAAAAGATAATCACAAGGTTAACAAAAATAAGTCATCCTTAATATTTGCATAAATGGTTAGTCATAAGCCCTGGTATTGTATTGCATAAAAGGTGCATAAGCTATTTATCATGAATACTGTTTTGATGCAAAATTGCATTATCTGAGGTTTATCTGTATTTTTTCTTTCTAGGTATCTCAATGCAATTCAGACAATGTGCCCACATATCCTCAGATATCTGACTACTGCAGTCATAACAAATAAGGATGTTCGAAAACGTAGACAAGTGCTGAAAGATCTAGTCAAGGTTATTCAGCAGGTAAGGACTGATATATCTGATATTTTCTGTCCTTTTTTACCAAGACTTCATAATAACTTTCTTGTAATAGCCTGGTTTAGGACTTCTGCTTAGATATTTTGGCACTCGCTTTGTCTCGTTGAAGTAACTTTTCACTGTGGACTGAAATGCATGTCAATCAGTGGGAGGACAGAATAACTTTTTTCCTGCTTTCATGTCCACAAGCAATGAGTAAAATAGAATATGCACTCAATTTTGCTTTTGTTTTCTGTATGATTAAATGCAGAGAATTCAGTGAGATATGTGAAATGGCTTTGGATCTGATTCTTCTTTTTCAGCCATCCCTATGAGGGATTGCTATGAATAAGGGATCTTGTTTGCATTTCAAAACCACTGAACTGCGTGCACTGTTTTGCGTTCATGTGCATTTTCTTGAAAATGCTTCTGTTGCCACAGTTATTTGAGGATGTAGACATGGACAAAAGCAATAAAAGAATTGTGCTTGATAGCAATCAAGGGGGTTATGGCAAAGATTTTTATCTGAAATTAGCATGCAACTTGCATACAAGCTATCATGCTTCAAACACTTTTAATGCTAACAACGTACATTGTGAATAATAAACTGATATATGTGTGACAGGGCAGTTATTACAGGCTAGCAATCAATTATATCCACTTCAAGCATTGATGTAATTACCTATACAAAGAGCAACCAATGCAAAGATCAAATTTTAAGCATATCTCAGTCTGATTTTAAGCGTCAGTGTTCACAAAAGAGGTAGCATAAGAACCTATAAAGTAGTTGAAGTGTTAAGACTCATCTTTTACCTTAAACAAAAACCTGATTTTAGCATTGAACTTCTCATGTAATGTGAACTTTAATATTTGAAGTGAAGTAACATTTTACATATTTTTGCTTTTGTTTTGTCATGTACAATTGTTATTCATAAAAAAAGGATCGCTAGGGTGTTCCTTTTGAAAATACCAACTCTGGCTTTGGTTTTGAAATACCCGATAAGAGATTTATTTCATAGTGTGCTTCTACTCTGTATGGGTCTTTATATTAAATCATGAAGTGGTAGAGGTTTTATAGATTTGAAAGCAGATCAGACGGGATAACTAGCGACTTGTCTACATAGGAAAAAGAAGGCATTGAATGAAGTGGTTTGTGAAATGTCATATGGTAGGCTGATTGCTCTACTGCCAATTAAGAGATTGCTAATACTTGCAATACCTTTGCAAGTATTGAACTGATAAGTAAGCAGTTTGTTGTTCATCTATATTAAGTTCAGAAAGTGATCAATCCAAGACTGTTACATAGCGGATGTTAATTACGTGGTTAACAAGTACAATTTGGATGTAAAAAACATTTACCTGTAAAATTGAATTTTAAACCTAAATAATGAGACTGTAAATGCAGTTCTTTGAGGAAGGAAAATGACTTTGATCCAGGGAAAAAAACCAACTCTCTTAGTAATTCCCTTAATCTGCTGGTCTTATTGTATGTGAAAGCAGATATGGACAGATATGGAGTTAAGCTGTCTTAAAATGTGTATTAGAGACATATCAGAGGATGTTTAATTATGTCTTAATTTACACAGATATAGATCTAGTGTTGTTCCTGCCTTGTAGTTGAGAAAGTTGGGTAATTCCTGTAATGACGAAATAAATTCAAGTACTTTTGTATATAGAAAGTAACATTATTTGTTAGTTATGTTCATATAAATCGAATGATCATTCACTTTTGAAGTATGAAGGATTTGGTGTTGGACTAGTCTTTGAAATCAGAATTTAGGAAGACTACCTGTTCTACCACATTTTAAGAAATTTGGAGGTTTGATAGAGAACCAGCTCTAGTGTCTGACATTTTTCTAACCCAAAGATTGCAGCACTAAATGCTGAAGACGAAACTACACTGCTGGTTGTGTAAGCAGACTAGTGGGGGGAAAAAAGAGCACTTATGCAGCTTTTATAAGAGGAATTGGGAAGTTTGTTATATATATATATATATTTTTAAGGTGATGTATGGACTTGTTTCCAGTATTAAATATTGTTTGAAGAATATAAGGAATACTCGAGTGACCTTGTGGCCTTGATTTCTAATATTGTTCCTAACTTTTTTGACAGGAGTCCTACACATACAGGGACCCTATCACAGAGTTTGTGGAATGCTTGTATGTTAATTTCGATTTCGATGGTGCACAGAAGAAGCTGAGAGAGTGTGAAACAGTAAGGCTTATAACATTTATAAGACTTTTCTTCTTTTAAGTAAAGAACTTTGAAATTCACAATGACCAGCTAATTTGTTTGAAGTGGTGTTTGATTCCATTGCCAATGTTTTCTGATGAGCTTTAATTCATGGGTGTGGGGGGTGGTTTTTTTTGAGAACTTATTTTGTAACACTTAAACAAGACTTACTGGTAGGGATATAGCTTTAAAATGATATTTAAGAAATTCTAGAACAAGAAGTGAATAGGTAATCATGCACTTGGCTGAGCTTCAGCTTTTCCATTAGTGTTTGAGAAGTGCTTGAAGAAAAGCTTGGATTTGCCTTTTCTTCTGAAAGATACTGCATCCTCAAATTGTAGTGGTGAAAAGTAATGTGAAATAACATTAGGATAGTTAAATACATATTCTTGGAAAATTCTTAGTCAACTATGAACAGTTGAAGATACCTAACACTTGGGTTGACTAGTGTAAAAGTTAGTATTTCTAATAGCTGAACATTAGTACTAGTTCTCATAGCTTCTGGTTTGGCTTTCCTTTCATTAGTATTAGTCACCTAATTGGGTAAACCAGCAGGCTTATAATCATCTTCACTGCGTGGTGGTCCTGTAATCTGAACTTTATAGGCACGCTTGCACTACTAAGTAAGCTGGTTTGCATGGTAAGGAGAATGCTGATCAAATTGCAGAGTGAGAGAAGAATCCTACGATATGAGAGGGGAGTTAAATTTCATGTGTTGGAGGGATCTTCAGTAGAATTATGACAGCAGTAGACCTTGTTTTCTTCTTGAGTTATACCTCGGTGATCATGTTAGCATGCGATTTTAATTTAGCAAGCATGCAGAACAATGTCAATTTCTACTAAATCTGTAGCATTTTCTCTACATCTTGGAATATACCAAGAACTGTTTTTAGATGAACTGTTCACTGATCTTACTTATTGATGGTGTCTACCAGTAGATTACTACTTCCATGTTTGTTCTCAGTGTTTCATTTCTCCTTACATTTGCAGGTGCTTGTGAATGATTTCTTCTTAGTGGCATGTCTTGAGGACTTCATTGAGAATGCCCGGCTCTTTATATTTGAAACTTTTTGTCGCATCCATCAATGCATCAGCATTGGGTAAGATAAATTCTTAATATGGCAGTTCAGAAAAGTCAGTCATGGATGACAATTTGATAAAGAGTGTAAACTTTAGTAGTAATATATTCAGTCATCAGGTAAAATAAAAATCTAATTGGATACTTGTCTTTCTAGTTTTATAGCTCTAATGTGATATACTTAAATTACAACAACCATATTTTAAAGTTGAATTCTCGTGGTTAACTTTAAAACAACCTCTTTCTATGACCCCCAGTCCCCCCAGTTGTGCTTTCAAGCTAAAACTTTCTCATGGTGTCAAGTTAGATTTCTGCTGGATTTAAGGGGAAGTTTCATACCCAGTGTCACCGAAGTCCAGGTGTCTTGACTTGAGCTCAATTCCACACATTGTTATAGAGTGGTAATATTAAGTAAATACAAATTGCAAATACAGCAGTTGCTTAAACTTATTTATATTTGGTAGATAGAGATACTCATATGTGTCTTATAGGTGTGTTCTTTTGAAATCATTAGAATTGTATTGCTTTTTTAATTAATTAAATAGAAAACAATAGATATTATTCCCTGTGGCACAAAGTGAGTGATCGCCTGTAAGAAAATGATGTTCTTATTAGCAAGGATGTCTGTTGTTTACTCAAATTAATTTTGTAAAAGCAGACTTTTCAAACGGATCAGCTCCGATGCCTCTATTGTAAAAACTAAGCAGGAAGATGTTGTTATGCATGCTTGAGATCCCTTTCCACTTGGCCTTGGCCTTTGCCCCCATTCCCCACATTTCCACATCCCTTAAATTAAAAAGGAAAAAAGTGAAGTGAAAAACTGAATGCTGTAAAAATCTCAATGGTGGAGAACAGTGTGGAGATCCTTGAGACAGCAGAAACCAAGGCTGTTAAATCGATCAAGTTCAATGGAGTCTTGTTACCAGCTTGCATCCAGAGCAAATGTGTGCATCTGGTCCTCTGAGGAAGCGATTTAATGCTCCTTGATTTCAAAAGAAAAGGACTTGAGAGAAAATTGTTGTAGTTTTGCAAGCTTATTGAAAGGATTACTTTTTTTTTTCACGGATATGTATAGTTAGAGAAAGGACAAAGATTCTTATTACTTTTAATCTTTGTTCACTGGACACAATTTTCTTCAACGCATTTGGAAAATATTTATCCTTTGTATCAGCTTGAAATAGTCAATGACTTCAATGTAAAAGGCAAACAGTGAATTCAGCATTTTGATCAGCTGTAGTGTATTGTGTTTTAAGCATAGTCATAATAGTAAACTGAACTAGATGCTGTGAACAAAACTTTTCCATGCTTTATGTTCATTTTTGTAAGGGGGCTAACACTTTATCTAAAATCACTTTAGGCAGAGTACTGCAAACTTAGGGATAAAGGGGTTTTGAGTAAGTATTTGGAAGAAAAATGTAAATAAAGTTCTCTTAGGGATGAGTTTCTGGCGAACAGAGAACCAAATAGTGCCTTGCTGTTTGCTATAAAAGATTTTTAGTACTGTGAATACTGCAAATATTCAAGCAAAAGTTTTCAATGAAACTAGATGTTTAAGCTTTTTTAACTAAAGACTAGGTGTCTTTCTAAGAAATCTGCTTCTCTGATCTGGCTCCAATCAATGAGCAGAGAGTCTGGAGGATGTATCTTAAGTATGCGTCAAGTCTCTGTCAAAAGATAATGATAACCTATGGGTAACATATCAGGTGGTTCATTACAGAAAAAATAGCAAGCTTTATTTAACAAATCAAGGTTTATGGTAGGTGGTTGTCATTTATTTAGTGTTTATTACTTATATACAGGTCATATTTTTTGTGCCATGTGTGGTATTTCAACCTCAAGTATGATAGAAAATATTGTAGTTGGTTCTCCTTGTTATGTGTAAGTGATTCATAAATATAGGTAGCAGTGTCTTTATTTTATAAGCATTATGGTGTGTTCTGAGACAAGTGATAGACTGTGAGTTGAGACACGTGTTTCAGATTGACGTGGATATTCCTACCATGTATCACTTCAGGTAATTGCATGTGGAATCAATCATCAGCAATGAGATTCTTTTCAGTAGGTTATTGTGTCTTCAATGATGAATATAAGCCTTAAATTTCTGCTCAAGCTGTAACAATATTAGATTTGGGCTTAAGTGGGGTGCGTAAGTATTTCTTAGTGCATTTCAGACTTGTTTTTGAAGAAATGAGCCCGTCAAAATGCTTTTAATTAAATGTTTGAGTGAGGCACAGTTCTTGCATTTCTTTGTCCACAAGTGATTTCCACTGCTATTCCTGGAGTTGAAAACTAGTTGGTTGTACCACAGTGCTTGATAAGTACTGTTTAACTATTGAGAACAAATTTGAAAACAATTAGTGGGAAATCTGCTATTCCTTATGTTAAATGGAAAATAGATGGCTCGTTTAATGTGTTTTTTTAACTGCTTACATCTGTTAGGCAGCTGACACTTCTCCAAAGGACGTAGTTGCTTTATCAGTTGTAACTTAAAATTACACATCCCAAGTCATCCTGCAGTTAGTTTACTGTTTAAAATATCATGTTTAATAGGGAGTAATAGATGAAATTAATTCAGAATGTGTTTTGGTTAGTTTGATATGCCTGTATTTAATTGAAGACCTGAATAGGCTTCATTCTTCTTTTCTATACATATTTTTCTTCTGTGTGCAGTACAAGATAGGCTTGTTTATATATGAAGGTGTGGAATTCAGTAAACTTGCCTTTTAAGCAAAGGAGAACTTAAATAACACTTGCCCCAGCATGACCCAAATAAGTGAATCTCCTTATAAACCAGAAGGACAGAAATAATCTGAAGAACTATTTTTAAAACTACTGTTGGGAAACTACCCTTTGAAATCACCTGTAACTTGAAATGATAGGCAGTATTCTTTAAATATTAGTAAAATTGTTTTATTATAATTCACTAATTTTTATTGGATTATAGTGGGGATCTTTATAAAAAATGGTAGTGTAGAATACAACTTCTCTTGCTTCCATTCCTTAGTATTAACAGTGTTTATTATGCATTTGTAAATCTGAATGTGTCACTACTACTTGAACTGGTAACCATGTGTGGGGCTAAGCTGTAGTTTCTATCTCTTGAGAGTATTAGATACCTATTTTAACAATGCGGTAGGAGAATAGCGTTGTTTGTTAGATAGTTGTAATCGGGATAGATCTTCAGCGCATTTGCTCTGGAAGGATGGAGAATGTTTTTTGGCTGTATGTGTTGCTTTACCAGGCAAGTACTTCCTCCATGTTACACATCCAGGCGCTTTGGGTGGTGCTGGCTGCTTCAGTGTAGCCTGCAAGGAGACCCTAAAATGGAATCCAGTTGCCACAAGTGGTGGAATAAGGTCATCTTATGCATCAAAGGTGTTGTTTAAGATTATCCAGTCCAACTGTTAGAAGCCTGTGCCCTCTTCCCCTCCAAGTACGCAGGGACTTCAGGTTAAGGAAAAAGTAAAATATAGGTGCTGTAGGTTGGAAGGGACTTCTGGAAGTCATTGGGTTTAATCCTGTGCACCCAGTTACAGCTCTGAGCAGGACCCACTGCAATGTTCCATTATGCTACTTAAGGTCTTGTCTAGTTGGTGCTTGACGGTCTCCAAGGATGGAGGCTCTACACTTCAATCCCAAAGGTAGGTTGCTTAATCCCCAGTGTAGTGGCAGTAACCATTCTTGTGATCATCTGGCGGAGGAGTTATTTTATCTGAATTCTATTGATGCTTCTAAAAGAGAAATATGAGAACTCCCCTAACACACATGCCCCACCCTATGTTCTTTCAGTTCCAGATTTCTTTAGTTTCAAGTCAGGTGCTTAGCATCACTGATTCAAAGGTAGTAAATCAATTCGTAGCTTCTTCCTCTTGAAATATCTGTCTTATTCTACCTAGATGAACGATAATTCCACAAAAATTTACATCTGTCTTCTATTCTTGTCTGCCTTAACTCTCATGGAACAGTAGGAACTGTGGTTGGATTTTACTTTCCCTTGCTTTGCAACACTCGAGATACTTTGTTGCCTGTTGTTTGTTTCACTGGAGTCAGTTCAGTGTAAGTCCAGTATTTTAAGTTAGTTTTTTTCTATTTACCTCACTTCATGTTTGTCTGTGACAAAAATGGAATTTACTTTTATAGTTGGGAGAAGGGTGAGAGATCAAGAACATATAGGAGAGAAGACTATATAGATAGTCTAGCTAGATAGACGAGCTAATAATTGATATATTATGAAGTATTCACTTGACACTAATAATTGTCAAGAGGGAAGTGACTCTTTCAGGTGGAGAAAAACATGTTTAAGCAAGATCCTGTAAAATGGTGAGAAATTGACCTCTTGTGCAACTCAGCGTAGCTAGCTGGCTTTTTGGTCATGTCTGTAGCCCTTACCTCATGTTTGTTACCTTAGTCTCAAAGCTGATGGAAGAATGAGCGTTACAAATGTCCTGTATGAGCCAACTGCCAGCAGGAAGCTAAAGGAGTTGGCTGGAAAGCCACGGGAAACACCATTAGAAGGAATCTGGACAAGAGTGCTTGTTTCATTAAGAATTTTCCTTTCTCTGTCCTTCCCCAACATTCCTCCTTGAAACTGCAAGAAGTTCGAGCATAGTGTATCTGCCACATCTTCTATACCAAACTGTCTCATGGCTCTTGTTCCTGAAACTTCAGGTGAAGTCTGTTGCTAAATGAGCTACTAAGAGACACTTTCCTGGACTAATTAGCCTAAACTTTTGTGACTGCTGGCTGGATTTAAATAAGAATAAAAGCAATTCAGTTGTTCTCTTTCTAATGATGGTTGCTGTTTATGTTGTGGTAAGATTACTTAATTGACAATTTTACAAAGAATGTTCACGTAGGCAAGATTTAATAGGAATATATAAAAATTGTTCAGGTCAAGATTTAAATGGATGATGTAGTTCAGAACGAGTAAGTATATACTTTCAGGATGTGAATTCCTTATTCACAATGTCCCAGTGTAAAGCAGTGGGGTGGGAGATGTGCAGGAGTGCATGTGTGTAAACTTTAAAGTCATTGCAGTCAAATGAAAGCATGCTTCCCGGATTTGTGGTATTATTGAATGTAAGTTTTGGGCTGTGCCAAATTTTGTGTTGGTTTAACTTGTATTCCATAGTCCCTAGTCGTGTTTACCAACATCAGGGGGATTCTATTTCACCTTTTGATAAGTCTATTATCTTTTAGTATGTTGGCAGATAAACTAAATATGACTCCTGAAGAAGCGGAAAGATGGATTGTCAATCTAATTCGAAATGCACGATTAGATGCCAAGTTGGATTCAAAGCTGGTAAGACTGTGTAGATGGATCCAAGTGAATTTGTAGAATTTTTCATTACATTTCTTGTACCTTATTGAGGAACAGAGAATTTAAATTTCTGCTGTGTTGGTTTTTTTTGTCTGCCCATGAAGTGTAGTGGGCTTCATTTATTCTGTTTTGATCCTGTGTGTAAGGTGATTTGCGAAAGCTCTGAAAGCAAAGCATTAAAGGTATATGCATTCTGAGTGATTTGCTGTATCTCTCCTGTGTTTTAGGGCCATGTGGTCATGGGCAACAATGCAGTCTCACCTTATCAACAAGTGATTGAAAAGACCAAAAGCCTGTCTTTTCGTAGCCAAGTGTTGGCTATGAACATTGAGAAGAAATTGAATCAGAGTGGTAGATCTGAGGTTGGTATAAGTTACATTTTTCTGAATTTCTGCTATCTTTTTTGAGAGATATATTTAAGTATAATTCTTAACCTGTTCCTTAATTCATCAGATGTACCAACTTCTAGTTCTCACATTAGGAATTAAATTTGAAAAGGTTTTATTTTCTTATGCTGAGCATTAGACAGTGATTCTTGTTTTCTTCTCACCTCTCTCCTCATCACTAGGTATTCCTTTTTTTTTTTTGTTGTTGTGTAACTAGGTGTGTTTCTGTCATCATTTGATTCTCTTAATTCCTTCAAATGGTCTCCTTCACCACCTGAAAAGGGCTGATTTTGAAGGGTGACATTTATTAAAGTAGTTGTATTACTTTTTTCAAGTCGGTCGTACTTGAAAAGTATCTGTAGGTTTATATATAGTATTGAGAGAATGAATGATGCTTAAGACGGAAACATGAAGGAGGAGTTGTGCAAAACCCTAACTGTTAAAGCCGTTTCATGTAGTACGAGAGAATATAATTAGGTCAGCCATAGATTTAAGTAAAACCTGTGAAAATAAAGAAGTTGGAAAGATCATCTGGTTTTGCCTCTGTCCACCTTACAATACAGGAAGCTTTGTGAGGGAGAACAACAGTGTAAGGTGGATGACTCTGAGGCCCACTAAGGACCCAGCCGTACATACTTAAAAAAACCAAAAAACTCACCAAACCACACATTAAAAGAACTTATAAAATATTAAAAGTTTTATTGGGCTTCCTCACTTCTTGGCTGAAATATCGATGAAAGTTGGATGAGCAGTGGTGCATTAGTTTATTCCATTAAAGGGAAGTCGCATGAAACTTATTTGATATTATTTTCTTTAAAAAAAAATATAGCTGCCAAATTATTTTTACATTTATTTGGAATCTTATAGAACTCTTCATTTTTGAAACTACTGGCTTGGGGGACTCATGCTGTACAACGTCATTACAGCATGTGTTGCTGCTATATCAACACTTGCTTTAAACTTATAGGGTATCCTTCACTAATTAACAATATACCCACTTCATAGCCGTATCTCAGTATTATAAATTTTTTTTAATCATTTCTCATAAATTTCAGTAACCAACAGATAATACAGTAATTTCTTTTCTACTAATCCTTATTTATTTATTTTTTAGGCACCTAACTGGGCTACTCAGGACTCTGGCTTCTATTGAAATACTTCTGCAGAGGGGGGAAAATCAGTTTTAATTTGACTAAAAAGCACATAAATAGTAACTTTTTTGAGAAAAGGTAATTATGTGTTCCATCTAACATTATTTGAATAAAATTGGCTATTTTAACAGTCTGTGCATCTCTCTAACTTAAATAGTTACATATTTAATTATGTTATATAGAGGCTTTTTCACATAATGGTGTTCTGAAGCATTTTGGATCACAGTTTGCAGAATTTAAAATGTCAATTCTGTTAGATTTGTTTGTACTGAAGGGTGCTATTGATCTCAGAGCTGTTTGAGTTTGGAAGTGGGCAATTACAGTTATTTATTATCTATTGCAAATGTCACATTTAAAAAAAATTAAAAGCAGTTGGTACAAACAAATGGATCATCACTGAACATTTGGCCAAACCAAAATCTTTTTCTGCACTTCCTTGGTTTTGTTTGTTTGTCACAGAAGAAGCTTGGTAGAGTGAAGGAATGTGTAGCCTACATCTTTTATGAAACTTAACAATCTACATGCAGAATAATCTGGGGAGACCTGTGTGCTCATGCTTCAGAATTTTTCCTGTTCTAAATCTCACTTTTAATCTTGCCCAGTCTTGGAAACTTTCTGGAGTAGAGCTTTTTGTTTCAGGGGGAAAAAGTCTTTCAAAAGGTCTGGCTAATGACCTGGGTATGATTTAAAGCTTTTATTTTGAAATCTGAAGTTCTTAAGATACATGAAGCAAAAAAACCCCTTCAAATTACAATAGTCGAACAATACAAGGTTTTGTAAGTTTCTGGATTCTTGTTTTTTTTTCAGCCAGTGTTTCACACTTCACTGGGTTTCCTTAGCACCTTTGCACTGCAGAATATATCATAGCACCTCTCTAAGCCATAAAATCCAAGATCCTGTTTAGGGTTTTGTGAAGTATAGTGACTGATCGGTGAAGCGAATGTGAATATTGGAAAGGAACAGACGCTATGTCTGCATACAGTTTTGCATTTAAGGTTGAGAGGAAAAATTAATGACCTTCACCTTATTCCAACCGTGTACCTTTTTCCCACTTTGCTCCTAAAGTTCTGGAACGCATTGTGGAAACTCGCCAACCCTTCTGCTTACTGTCTGCAATTACATGTTGGCTGGGAAATAGTCATAGGAACTGATTTTGTCCATGGAGATGGCAGGTGTCTTTCTTTAGAAGTGGTTTTCAAGGCAGGTTTTTATCTTTACCCTCCTGTGTCTAACCCCGTGCTATCTACTATACCAAACTAAGGGGGGAGTGGTCCATATGCTGAAAAGCAGGGCTGCAATTCAGGGGAACTGCAACAGGTTGGAGGAGTTGGCTGATGGGAACATCTTGAAGTTCAGCAGAGCCAAGTGTGGAGCCCTGCATCTGGGATGGAATAACCATGTAGCAGTGCAGGCAGCGGTCATGGACTAAATGGAAAGCAACTTTCCAGAAAAGGCCTTGGGGGTACAGTGGACAGCAAGGTGAACACAAGTCAGTGGGTGCCCTTGTGGAAAGAAATGTGCCCATAACAGAACCACAGTGTCCTGTCTGGGCTTTATTAGCAAAGAGGAGAACCAGCGGGTTTATGGAAATTATTATTCCCCTTGTGACAACAGTGCCGGAGTACTGTGACCAGCTTTGGGTTTCCTGGTACAAGTCAGATGCCGATCCTCTGGTGCAAGTCCAGTGGAGGGATACCAAAATGGTGAGGAGGCAAGAACGTGTGACGCGAAAGGAGAAACTGAGAGATGAAAAACATTCAGCCTTAAGATAAGGAGACTAAGACCAGATTTTTATTGCTGTCTTCAGTCCCTTCAATGGGAGGATTTACAGCAAGGCTGGTCTTGAAGATGTATGGGGACAGGATAAGTGGCAACGAACACAACTGGAACATGGGGAGATTCCTATTAGATTTAAGAGTGAGTAGAAAGTTTTTTTTGTTTTGTTTTGGTTGGTTTTTTTTTACTATGAAAGTGATCAAGCACTGGAACCAGTCAGCCAGAGAGGTTATGGAATCTCTGCTCTGGGAGATGCTCTATTTGATAAGTACCTGACAATCCTGATAGACCTGCTTTGAGCAGGGAGTTGGACTCTGTGACCTCCAGAGGTCCTTTCCAGTCTAAATTATTTTATGGTTTAATGTGTCATATTTATTAACATGCATACTAATAACTTCATTTTAAAACATATTTTAATACAGCAGAGTAATGGAAGTGGTTTCCAGCAGATGATTTAGTCTAACTTCTCACTGTACTACAGTCTAATCCTGTAATGCTCACAGCTGTAAAAACAGAGGAGGAAAGAAAGGGGCAAAAATCATACTGATGTTCGTAACTTAGAAGGTAATAGGTGCACAGGGCATCTGCAAGAAGTGTTCTACCATTACACAAAGGACTGTAGAAGAATAAAGTTAAAACTGGGATATGTATGGCGTGGGGATGTAATTAATGATTTTTTTTCTTTAACCCTTTTTCCTAGAAAGCGTTAGGTTTTGGTTACTAGCACAGTCAGTAGCAACTCTGATTCTGCAAGCAGCTTCTTTTAGACTTTCTCCTCTGTGTGTTCCTTGGCCAGTTGGTCTTGCTGTCATGCAGAACTCCTTTTCTTCCAATCCCTTGTGCTGCACAACTATTTGTGCCTTCGAAGAACTGACCTAGCTATAATAAACATTGTTTATTGTGCTTAATTACGTCGTTGTCTTATGACTGTCAAAGCAGTTGTGTTGGCCTAGCAGATGGAATTTTAAGAAGTGGTGCAAAAAGCTGGTCTACAGCATAAGGATTCACTTCATATATAGGATTGGTTCCTATGACGGGGATGAAGCGTCTGAATCGGAGCTGAAGTTAGCAAGTTGCCTTTGGAGAGCAGAGTTTCCTAAGGCTGAGCGTGCTCTATGCCAAGTTTCTTGCTGTTCCTCAAGTTTTCTCTCAAGAGATTGACTAAATTGCAAACTGTAGATTCATTCTATATCATTACGGCCCCCGAACACTCACTTTAGAACAATGCACATTGCGTAATAGCCATTTTCCCTGTTCGATAACACAATCACAAAAGTACTGTTGTGTAATAATTAAAGAATTTTAAAATGAGATAAAATTGGAATGTTTTTTGTAAACAGCAGGGAAATAGCCCACATACAGCTTTCCTTTTGACAGGAAGAATTTTCTTAAATAGAGATTTAAAATCATCTCATCTCAGGAGCATGATACTGTGTTATCATAGTTTTCCCTTCTGTTTTTTCTGAACTTTGATCTGTCAGGTGCACATGCATAGAAAAGATACATGCGGATTGTGGCACTGCTTAAATTCTTGGTAGTTTCCCTCTGATACAGAGCGAAACATCAGTTACATGAACAGTTTTGAGGCTTGAGAATTTTTTCCGTGTGTAAACCTTAAAGGAAAACTTCAGTACCTTCTGTAAATGTATTGTGCATCAAAATATTTTTGTCATCCCCACACTTGAATTCCTGCACCAACAAGCTATTGTACATCTCGGAGGGTCCCCCGTTAAAGGGTTCAGTCCAGCTCACAAAAACCCAACACTTACTATGTTCTTATGCAGTAAATGATCGTGTCTTTTTTTTATTATTATTATTATTTTTTGGTCCTTTTTAGGAAGCTCAAAGGGTGAAGTTCATTCAACTTGTTGTAGATGTAAAACTAATGCTTTTGTGGGTTGATTTTTATTTTTTGGAGGGAGGTGGTGAGTGAGGAGTGTCTTGCACTGGCGTTTAAATCCTGGTGCAGCAATCACTGAAACCACTGATTTAAGTACACAGTCAGGTGGGTTTCGGAGCAGGAGTTCAAAATGAGAATTCATATCACTTCCCAGAAGAGACATTTGCTAGTCAGTTCACTAAAGTAGAAATCATAAAAATTGTGTAAAATTCAGAGCAAAGTATATTCTCTGGTGATATCTCAGGTACCTGCAAGTATGTTGTAAGTAATATTTCCAATTTTCTGTCATCTGAAATCAGCATTTCAAGGTTTTCTAAACAAATGATTACTTCTGTCAGTCACCTAACACTGCCTCTGCCTAGGAGAGTTTGTGAAAGAGTTCGTCTTGCTCTTTTTAAAAAAAACATAAAGATGGTTATATGGTTGGAGAGGAGTGCATGTGTTCTGAAACCCATCTGCTGTTATGCAGTTATGGTAATGTTGCTAAAATAATTCTTTCAAATTGCATAGATCTCACCTGGTTTTGATTGGTGAAAGGGGAGCGCCTCATTCAAAATGTTGGTCTCCTGCTTTAGTTCCAGGTGACTCTTTGGTGAAGTAAATCTACTGTGTGCTTTCAGTGGCCCAGTAAGAATTTGGTCCCTTAATTTTTTTTCTATATGTGCCAGCACTGCTACGTATTTAAAGAGGAAAGTTTTATTGCACCTAAATTTCAAAAGTATGAAACCTCTCACGAGATGCACGTGAGGGTGCTGTAACAGCGCTCTGCCCTGCCCTGCCGACGCTCGCCGAACGGCATTTCTGCAGGCTGGGTGTGTGCTGGGCAGAGCTTGTCACCACGCGTGTTGGCGACAGACCGTCTTCCTCGCAGGGTGGATCGAGGAGGTCTTCACCGAAGACCTGAGTTACGATTGAATTGCACTGGGAGGGGAGAGCAAAAGAGGGAAGGCAAGGCATGTTCCCAGCCGAAGGACGAAGCTGGCCGGAGCGCGAGTTTGCAATAGGTTGGCAGTAGATGAAACTTCAAGCATGACAATTGCAATTTCCGCCGTAACTTTCCATTGACTAAGCTTTAGCAATCTCATGAGTAGCAATATTTTATAAACATCCAAGAATAGTTGTTCTCCTCTTTAAATTACATGAAGATAAGATCCACTTTGTGCCTCTTGGTTTGGCTTTGCTTTTACAAAAATATTTGTAGTAAGAGCTAAAAGAAGCCTGTGGAAAGGGGAGAGAGGCAGACCATTTTAAGACTTCCCTCTCATTCCTTTTTTTTGGAAGGGAGGAAGGGAAGAAAGGTGGAAGATGGGGAAATCCTGTACTTCCCCTGCTGCAAGTACTCTTCTTAAAAGAAGTTGCTTTATTTTTTCAGTAAATTTGTTGAGCAGTTACAATGTTACGTTGTCAAGTTTTCCTTCTTTTGTAGAAAATAAAGATTGTCGTTTTCTCTTTAAACAAGTGTAAAGCTATGCTTCTCTGGGAGTTAAAATGTTTCATTTCTAATCTTGTTTAGAGAAGATGTGTTGTCATGTTTTTCATTTTTTAAATAAAATTTTTAATAGTTTCAATAAATGTCTTCTCAATTCCTCTTGTAGAAATGCCATCAGAAATTAAGTCTGCAAAAGCCATTCAAGGATTTTTAGTTGGGAGGGTGGTCGTAAGGGGGAAAGTGCCTGCTTCTGGTACTGGGCTCCTTTTATAGCATGTACAAGGGGAAAAATGGTGTGAGGAACTCCTAATCTTCCCTGCAATTAGCTGATAATTAATTGTGTAACCTTTAATATCCGAGAGGAAAGTGAAATCAGATGCCTGCGAGCTGTACATTAAAAGAGAGGTTTAAACAAAATCCCACCAGCAGCTTGGAAAGGCAGACGTTACTCTCTACGCCAAGTCGTCACTAGGTTTTACGGCCTGAGACTGCGCTGTGCCAGCTCGAAGCTCTGACTGCGGGAACTGGGGTAAGGCACAACCAGGGAGGAGCGAATGCACTGAGCACAGCGTTGCTGAAAAGTGGACTTGGCTTTCCGTGATCTTTTTGTAGCTGTCAGCAGAGGGTTTGGTGTTATGTACTATATTTGTAAATAAACGATGGCAACAAACAGATACCTACCTCCTCGCAGCAAAGACTGCTGAGGCCGGTGGGGAGCAGCGTGGTATGGTGGTGAGTACCAAGAACAGACTGCCAATAAACTCTGCAGGAGGTGCGTGTGAGCTCCCTGCAGCTGAATTCATGAATTCAGTATCCTTAGAAAGGATGGCAGCTGGCAACGGGAGCAGAGTTGTGAAATGAATTCATTTCCATGACTGAGCAGCCAGCTGATGGGCTGTAAAATAACTTTCTTCTTTACTTGTATAATGCAGTCCTGATTAAATAAACTATAATTTAAAGATGTGAAAATGCAAACCTGCAAGCCTGCTAATGAAAGTTTTCATTTTGTATGAGAATAAGCAATGCTTTGCAAAGAGCCAAACCATCACTGATATATAGCTATCCGAAGACATTCACACCAAGTTGTTCAAGTAGAGGATGGCTATGGTTTCTTTGCAGCCTGGGCTAGGGACTAAGCTACATCTCTGCATCTTCCTCGACTCTGCTCCGTGCACATCTTAAGCACCATGTTTGTTTCTTGCTCAGTGCATCCTCAGTGATAGGAGGGCATTCTGAATTCAGGCTATGTACAGTCCTTATCTCCCCTTGTAAAAGAGTAGGCTACGTGGTAGCAGACTAGACCAGGCGCACCACACCGTACCCACCTAGGCTGCGCTGATGGTACGGGCTAAACTTCTCCATCCACTGTGTCCCAAAATCTCTTCTCTGTGAGGGTTTGCATGCATACATGCACTATGGCCACCAGACAGACTTGAACTTTAGTATCAGGTAAAATTGTAATGCAGTACAAATATATTCCATAGCTTAAGGAGTTTGAAAAAGCGTATGAATTAGATAATTGTGATGTTGGAGCTTGTCTTCCTGGGGTTAACCAATCCTGAATATACTAAGTTGGCCATGAAGAGAAATTTTAATGCAAACAACATAAAAGTTTAAGCTTGTTTCAGTAGGTTCAGCTTCTTGTTGCAGTGAACATCCAATATACATGAAAGAATTTGTCATGAAAAAAAAATTGGATGCTTGTGAGAGCTTGCACATGCTGCAATAGGGGCGTGGAAAGGTGCTGGCCATGCTGCTCAGCTCCGGCTGGCTTGGCTGAAATGGCCACGGGCTGGAAGCTGCGCTTTGTGAGTTTTTAAGAGGTGGGAATGTGCAGATTGTATTCCTCTAATAATGACCCTGGGCAGGCTATGTGGAAGCAACTACTTAGGACAACTGTCTTTTTATACCCATGTTGGGAACACTTAAGTGTTGGCCCTCAGTGATCAGAGGTTATGGTATTTAAGGAAAAATTGTGCTGTGCCAAAAACCATTTACTGAATGTGTAGAGATGTCGACCTTGTGATTGAACGATGAGGCTGGTTGTGGAAGGATTAAGATTCTACACATGGCTTGGACACAGATTTCTTGTTTAATCTCACAAAAAAGAAACATGTAATCTTTGTGTCTGCACTTAGGAATTAGAAGTTAAAGTACCTTTTTGGAGTATTGGGATGTTAGTTAATTATTTCAGTATTTGTTCATATCATTGTAAAGTAGGGGCCACAAAAATGCAATGTGTTATTTGATAATAATTGTTCAGGTGATACTTAATTTGTTTTCTTTCCCCTATTTCTACTGCTTTAAGGAGCATTTTTCCTCCCATGATGCCAGATTGATATATTTTTGAAGAGGCAAAAAAGTGATGACATTTAGACAGTAAGAGTTTATCCTATATAAAACTGCAGTTCATCCTTCTCACTTACATGAACCTTGTGTTGTATGATTTCCTTGATGTATGTGGTGGATTGACCCTGGCTGGACGCCAGGTGCCCACCAAAGCCACTCTATCACTGCCCCCCTCAGCTGGACAGGGGAGAGAAAATGTAAAAAAAGGCTCGTGGGTCGAGATAAGGACAGGGAGAGATCACTCACCCATTACTGTCACGGGCAAAATAGACTCGACTTGGGGAAATTAGTTTAATTTATTACCGATCAAATCAGAGTAGGGTAATGAGAAAATAAAAACCAAATCTTAAAACACCTTCCCCCCACCCCTCCCTTCTTCCCAGGCTCAGCTTCGCTTCCGATTTCTCTACCTCCTCCCCACCGGGGGTGCAGGGGGACAGGGAATGGTTGTCTCTGCTGCTCCTTCCTCCTCAGGGGAGGACTCCTCACACTTCCCCTGCTCCAGCGTGGGGTCCCTCCCAGGGGAGACAGCTCTCCATGAACTTCTGCAACGTGAGTCCTTCCCACAGGCTGCCGTTCTTCACAAACTGCTCCAGCGTGGGTCCCTTCCACAGGTGCAGTCCTTCAGGAACAGACTGCTCCAGCGTGGGTCCCCCGTGGGGTCACAAGTCCTGCCAGCAACCCTGCTCCAGCGTGGGCTCCTCTCGCCACGGGGCCACAGGTCCTGCCAGGAGCCTGCTCCAGCACAGGCTTCCCATGGCGTCACAGCCACCTTCAGGCACATCCACCTGCTCCAGCGTGGGGTCCTGCACGGGCTGCAGGTGGATATCTGCTCCACCGTGGACCTCCATGGGCTGCAGGGGGACAGCCTGCCTCACCATGGTCTTCACCATGGGCTGCAGGGGAATCTCTGCTTTGGCGCCTGGAGCACCTCCTCCTCCCCCTCCTTCCCTGACCTTGGTGTCTGCAGGGCTGTTCCTCTCGCATATTCTCACTCCTCTCTCTGGCTGCAGTTGCCGTTGCACAGAAATGTTTCCCCCTTCTTAACTATGTTATCCCAGAGGCGCTACCACCATCGCTGATGGACTCGGCCTTGGCCAGTGGCAGGTCCATCTTGGAGCCAGCTGGCATTGGCTCTATGGGACATAGGGGAATCTTCTAGCAGCTTCTCACAGAAGCCACCATTGTAGCCCCCTTGCTACCAAAACCTTGCCATGTGAACCCAGTACAATGTAAAAACCTTTTCCTAATGATTTTTGTAAAAGAACAAAGAATTTTTGTTTGTAATACGGAGATTTTGAATTTTGAGCAGTATATAGAGAGCAACCTGTTTATTTATTTTCTACAGGTTTATTTTTGACCTAACTAGGGCTGTTTGTTTAGTGTCATGCCTTTCTTACTGTCTATGCAGGAAAAGGCTTATTTGAGCTTCCTTTCCTCTCCATTCCTCACTTCATACTGCCTTATAAATCTCCCCAGAGGATCTGAAACTCACTCAGGGCAGACAGCTTCCAAAGCTTTTAAAACCTTTATTGGAAATTATTGGTACAAAAAGGATAGTCTAATACATTCTATGATTTGAATATAAAGCAAGTGTTACCAAGAATGGGAAATGTCAGAGAATTTCTGTAGGGCTCCAGGAGGTTCAAATTAAGTTAGAAGAAACAAGGACGGTCACCTATTTTGGCTTTCAGCATGGCTAGATACTAGTTTCTTGTACAAATTCAATCAGTGTTTTCAAAGAATATACAGTTTCAGCTAAAATTACTTGCACAGCTTAAAGGTACTAATAATTTGCAGTGTCCGTGCCCCACCAAGTAAAGAGAATTTGTAAGAGGTCAAACACTTGTGGTTATCGAGTTGTTACTGGTGTGTCCAACTATAGATCGAGGAACCAAATGTAGACAGCCACGTCATTTCAAATCTTGGCTGTATTTTGTGAAGTGCCATAGGAGCCTTTTGGATCAAAGGTGCTTTATTTTAATAGTACACTGAAGGAATACCCCTGATGTGAAATGAGCTTTCCATTTTGACTTCACTCAATCCTCATCCCCCCAAAAAACTATCCGACTGCATCTTGTTATATAATTTATCTGTCAATTCTGTCAAAAAGGAGAGCTTGTGTTACTTGGAGGGCCTTTGTGCCAATTCCAAAATGAAAAGCAATGCACACTGCCAGTACAGCAATTGCCTGCAGGCTTATTGAATTTCTTTCTTCACTCCTACTCACTACCAAAACCAGCTCAGGAAAAAAAAAAAAAAAAAAATCCCCAAAAAGGCTTGTTAGAAGTCAGCAGAACTGAAAGCTGATAAAATACTAAAGATTTTTCCTGGGGAAAAAAAAGGAAAAATATATATGAAACATTATTAATGGGCTATCATATATGTGCTTTACTCATGTATAGAGCCAAACACAGTGGGACTGTTGAACATGTAGGCAGAGGGAGCCACAAAGTGGTGTATGTTGTGTTAGTTTAAGCCCACATATTCCAGTATGCCACCAAGTTCTCTTTATCTTCACTTGCTCTACAGGTTCTGAGTTGATCCCATGGAGAGAGCCAACACAGCCGTCCTCTCTTTCACTCCCTCTATGTGTTAACTCTACATTTGTGAGAAAAGTAAATAGGACATAAAAGGGTATCTATCAGCTGGCAGGATCCATCTGTTTAACTAATGGTATCCATCCATTTGTGCAGGGTGCATCAACTCAAAATCACCAGTTCCAGAGCAGAGGGCAATCAGATGCAGTATTTGCCCCCCGTGGGTTTTTCCAGCTGTATCATTCGTGAACTGAGGAATTATTATGGACTCGTATGACGGAGTAAAGATAAAGGCTGTGAAGGAAAGGCGTGGGGGAAACCTCCACTCCAGAAGAGAGTTTGAAAGGGATGTCCAAAGAAACAGGCTGTAGCAAGTGGAGGAGAAGCCTGGGGAAAGTACAAAGACACTGTGAAATGACATGAAGCATGTCACGGAAAAGAGAGAGAAAAGAAGCTGTCAGATGAGAAGAATCAAAAAGTACTAGGCAAAGTTAGGAGGGAATTAGAGCAGAGATACAGACAAAATAAAAATTCTTTATAGTCATGAGTATGGGGGGAAGTGTTAAATTTGCATCAGTGTGCGGGGCTCGTCAGCGAATGACATGGGTTGAAATTTAATTTCTAAATGTCTGTTGGCTTTAGTTAGTGGTAATAATGGGGATGTAAGAGCTGGACAAGGCATGATGGGAAAAGAAAGAGGATAAAATAGGCTCTGGTGTTTGTCTCTTAATTTTATCTGTTTTCTGTGTGTTGGCTCATTAGGAACCGCGCCTGCCTGCCAAGAGAGAAACCATCTTGGGTTTGCATAGTTGCAGCCATATGGGGGAAAAGAGATACAGTGTCCTCGCTGAAAAATTTTGTTTTCTTTCTAATGTAAGATAAGATATTTTGGGCACACCGTGCTGTTTGCATGGAAATATTACAGTTGAGGAGTTAAATGGCAGAAATGGAATAATAAGCTTGAGGAAAGTAGACTGGTTGGCAGCTTATTGGAGGTTTTGGTTAGTACTTATAACAATCCAAAGGCTTCTAGTACCACAAGCGTCTTTCTTTTCTTTTTGGTTTATTTGTGATGAGAGAAGAATGACAGAAAAGATCCAATTTTAAATTTCCAACATACTTATATTTTTTTCTCTTGTGTTTGGAAGGGTGATTTATTAAGTGACACTGAAGCAGGCTTGCCACTGGGGGAACGGCAGACTGCAGCTCCTGTTATCCATTGGAGAAAGGCTCCAAACTAGAATTTGCATAGGAGCTCTTATGCAAAATGCCTCAAATAAATAACATGATGTGGGGATGGCCGAGAGCAAGAAGTCGCTGTAGTCCAAACCTCCCAGAGCTAGAGGAGAAGTCTGGCTGAATGATCCTTAATTTAAACAAGGGACAGAATACTTCTCATACTGGGGCAGCCTGCCAGGAACTGTAAGAATCAGTTTATTATTGCTAGATTGATCTAAAACGAGAATAAAAATTACAGAGCACAGTTGTTCCAAGCACTATAGGTGGCTCATGTGTCTTGATGCTGTCAAATGGCCTGCAATATTGAACTAGAAACGTAGCCGTTGTGTTAGTCAGGACCTTCCAACCCCAGACCTGCTTTCCACATGCCCCCTTCCAGATGCATCTGTCAAACTGGCGAATGCAGAAGGTACAAAGTTCGCTGAAGAATTAGGGGCTTAAGCCTATTCTTTAGATCCACCTGATCTGCCTGTAAAAATTTTAGTAAATAGCTGTGTGTGAACAAGGCTTGGAAGAGCTGAGGATGTGCTCCACAAAACAGAGGTGTGACCATTGCATATGAGGGTGTACCCATGCCAGGCTGAAGTTACCTGACCTAGATACCAGTAGCAATGAGGATGCTATGTTGCAGGACTCAGCACAGATTAAGAGTCTCAGAAAGGTCTCGGTGTCCTCAGCAGGTTTGCACAGCTCACGGTGAAGCCCAAGCTGCTGGCTCTTCTCTACTACCTGCCTGTTGGTTTACACTTGCAATTTCACTTGCAGTGCAGATTTAATCTGCGTGTTAAAAATCCCCCAAACTATAGCAATGTTGGGATTGCCCTGTAAATATCAAAAAGTAAGGACGTACCATGGCTGCTACAACAATATTGTCCTACCGACACTGTGCATTCCCAAAATTATCTGCCTGGCTTTCAAGTGAACAGTGTAGATAACTATACTTTCACATCTGGCATCAAGTCTATGGGATGTTTCCTGCAACATTTACTCAGATCCTCTAAGACTTAGAGTATGGTATTTTCTTCACTTTTAATTTTTGTTTTCAACTATAACTCTATTGATAAAGAAACCAGAAGGAAGAAATGTGTTAGTTAACACACTAGGTTGTGTTAATTTAACGGGCAGAACTATAGAATCGTAGAATCGTAGAATCATAGAATCATAGAACACCAGGTTGGAAGGGACCTCAAGGATCATCTGGTCCAACCAATGTATAAGAATAGCCAGTATTCATCCCTCTTTCTTCAGCCAGGCAGTGGGATCACAGTGATTAGGGAATCTCTTCGATAACTATTACACCATTTGTCACCAGTAGTGTCCTCATGTGACCCCACAGGACGAATTAGCGGTAGAAAGTCCTCATTTCACTTTCAGGTGCCTACATCCAAAATTAAAACCTGTGGTGCCTTCCACAGCTGCAGTCTAACCCTTGAGACTTCTGAATTCCCCACGTGGCTAAATCCCGATGTGTGCATGCAGGCTGAGCTTTGCAAGAGCTGACGGTGTGTTCCTTCACCTGGCGCGCGCGCAGCACCCAACCTGCATGGTGGGCACTCTCTGAATGTACCCGGGAGACCTGGCCTAGCAGGAAAGCAAACAACACAGACAAAGAGGGATATATCTGCTGTACAGTCTGAGCACATCCCCGAGACACTCAGCAGCAGGCTTAAGCCCCTCTTTTTCCTGATTTAGATCAAGGTTTTGAACTTCAGTATCTCACCTCTCAAGAAAGCACCAGGGTGGCTTTTACACTTCCAAAATGGTTTTTGGAGCGGGTCTGCCCCAGCAAGTTTGAGAGTCGCTCCCTTATAATCAATGTTTAAGTGCTTTATTCAAAGCAAAACAGCTATTTTCTTAAAGAAATGAACTATTAATCAAGAAGCCAATAACCCAAACACAAATACTTTCTATACCTTCTATACAGAACAGTGCAGTTTATGGAAAGGTTTTGGTTTAACCAAAACTCCTCAGCAGTGTAAACAGAGTGACAAAGTGGATTTATTTTGACTGAGGTATCAGCTAGTGATATCTGAGACATATGAGATATCTGCAAAGGGAATCACTTTTAGCATAGCTATGCTAATTGCTAACTTCAGGTGCCTGGCTCCAAGGATGTTTTTTTTCTATTATTTGTTTGAACAGTTTACATAGTATTGCAGGATTTTTCTTATATGTCCACACTCTCATGCTGGACATGTATGACATACGTAGTTTGGGGTTTTTAATACCTTTTTTTTTTAACTGAAAATATTACATTTTTTTCATTAGCTGCTCTGGTATATTTTATCTGTTAAGGTACTACTTTTATGAAAGCTCTCTGCTTCCAGAGTATCTTGCTGGAAGACTGAAAAAGTAAATCATACAACTGAATTAACTTCTCAGTCAATATTGTATGTATTACAGTGTCAAATGCAAAAACAGTTGCAGACAATTTGGGATTCAGTTAAACCCACTGCAACTACCTCAGCCAAATTTCTGACCCACTAGAGAACAGACTCTACCAGGTTAGATGTTAAAATAATATTTATCATGTAATTAATTTTGATATGGCCTCTGTTCTGCTGAATCTGGGGTTGTATGTTCATGATGATCTATCATCAGTCTGATTAGATTGTCCACAACCAGGCCCAGATCTTTTGTTCTTGGGCTTCCTAAGCAGTCTCAGGCCTGTGTCCACCTTGCTTGGCCTTTCTATGCCAGCTCAGAACCACCACTCATTTCCCCAGTTCAAGAGAGACATCGACGTACTCGAGTGAGTCCAGCAAAGGGCCACGAAGATGATTCAGGGACTGGAGCATGTCGCATATGAGGAGAGGCTGAGAGAGCTGCGGCTGTTCAGCTTGGAGAAGAGAGGGCTCAGGGGGATCTTATCCATGTGTATAAATAACTCCCTGATGGGAGGGAATGAAGAAGAGGGAGCCAGGCTTCTCAGAGCTGCTCAGTGACAGGACAAGAGGCAATGGTCACAAGTTAAAAAACATTAAATTCAATCTGAACACAAAAAATCCATTTACTTACCGTGAGGACAGTCAAACACTGGCACAGGTTGCCCAGGCAGTTTGTGGAGTCTTCCTCGTTGGAGATATCCAAAAGCCATCTGAGCATAGTCCTGGGCAACCAGGTCTAGGTGGCCCTGCTTGAGCAGGGGGGTTGGGGCAGATGACCTCCAGAGGTCCCTTCCAGCCTCAGCTGTTCTGTGATTCTGTGATAATCTCCTTTGTACATGAGACAGCTGAATGGAAATGTGCCAGTACCAGAGACTGCAATTTGCCCATATTTAATAAAAAAGTATGACATGTCCATGCAGCTATGCCAGAGCTAAAGTCAGGACCTCGAACTTGCTAGGAGTATATTCTCCATGGTTGGCATAGTATGCTCCGTCTTGCTTCGGATAGAGGTCCAAGATCTCCACCAGTACAAACCATCTGCACAAGGACAATAGTTAGGAATGTGCAAAATAAATTGGTCCCAGCAACTGCAGTATGAATGTGGCCAGGATCTGACACAGGGCTGGCAAAGGCTGAGTTCTGATGAAAGCCTGGAAGAAAGTTTACAGACACTGATGGGTCCTCTGGAGACAGAGGAGTATCCTGCTCCTGTTCTGAACATCTGCATCATACCCTGGGAACAACATGAACAGGAGGGATTCTGGAGTAATCTTCTTCATTCAAAGGTAGTTTGCATTTCTCAGGAGGGAAGCGTTAACATAAGAATGACATATGGCATGAGTGAGTGAGTGAGTGAGTGAGTGAGTGAGAAAACCACCAGTGGTATGGAGAGGTTTGCTCTAAGTCTTGCCAGCAGAGTTTCATGCTGCAACTCTATTGCTACTATTACCACTGGTAAGAAAGATGATTTGCTGCCTTCCCACCTTATATGTTTAGGATTAGCTCTTCAGAAGTTTTCCCCTCTTTCCATATTCTTCTTTAATAATAGCTGATTTTACAATTGTGAGTTGCGGTTTTCCCTTCTTTCAGCAGCTGCTGGGTGCACTGCTGCTGGCTGAGTGATAGCTCCTGCCCTGTGTCCCCTCCACAGACAACATTGTTGGCCTTTCTCCAAGCCTCTTCCAAATAGGCAGTGGGCAGTTTGGGTAAACAGTAGGCTTTCTTGACAAAACTATATGTTGCAATCCTATCAGCCAGGTCTTAGACCTCTTCTGTGCCCACTGCTTTTTGCTCCGGGTAGATCATATCCAAGTACACAGCGGCAATCCTGAGAATTCACATGCAGGCACAGACATGGCAAACTTTTCTTATTACAAAAAGAAAAGCATGGAAAAAGCTTCTCCAGCTAGACAGGTTTCAGATGCTGTTTCTTGCCTTTCTTCTCCACCCCTTCCCTGCAGAGAATCATAATTTAAGCATCAAACATCTGACAAAATATCTGTAGTGACAAATGTGAATTTTAACCTGAGGTGGCAAAGCAATGTTCACCTAACAGTTCACAGAACCGCAGCCACCTTGGCTGACCCAGCAAGCAATTGCTTTGCTTTATCAGTGAATCAAATGATATTAGAGAAGCAGATACCAATACAAAGCATCTTGATCTGGGCTGCCTTTAGCTTGGATGACGAGGCGATTTCTGTGCCCTGGGGTGTTACACGGCTGCCTGAGATGCTTCAGAGTGGGTGAGTGAGACAGCAAACACGGTTAGTGCTGGTTCCCTTTCTGACCATTTTCTCGACTTGTGAAGGGCATTTTTTTAAAAAGTGACAAAATAACAGGTAGCTGCAAGCCAGCAAACCAGTGACTTATGCTTCCCTCACAAATACCCAAAAGCCGACTCATGTTTGTTCCCTGGAGCCGCTCAGGAAACTTCTGAAGGAGTCCCAGTGGGGGTTACAGCTGCCTGCGAATGAGGCCCTGATCGAAGGTATTAGGGAAGCAGCACAGTGTCCCTCCTGGTCTCCAAAGAGCCACTGTAAGGGAAATATTGGCCAAAGAGTTTTGAAAAATATGGTCATCACATGCCCTTGCCTACAGCCATTCTGTCAAAGAACAGATCAAAATTCACCATTTTCTTCTGAAACAAGCCTAGGCAGTTCATGTATTTCTTCTGTGCAGTAATTTACAGGCTAGACCACTCAAACCCATCCTTATTCTCAGTGCTCACATCCACATCTCCTGCCCCCCAGGCACTGGCAGACGGGTGTTTTCCTAACTGGAAACCAGCAAGAGATGCATTGCTTCCTTCACTCACAGCAACTTTATCATTAGATCGCAGACAGAGTGTGTCGTGGGCTGATTGCTCCAAAGGAGAAGCATAGCTGTGGGCTCTCAGCCTCCCGTTCTGAGGTGTTTTTGTAGCTTGACACATGTAACATTTTATGCAGTAACTGATGAATATATATGTATATCTTCTGGGGGGGAGAAACCAGAAAGGCGAACGTGGCTCTTTCCTAGGCTGTGGGTTCCTTTCTCCTGCTTCTCTCTAGTCTAACACATCCTGATTTCCTTCCTGCACAAGGGCCCAGCTGCCATAGGGATGGTATGGATTGCCTCCTTCCCACCCTGCTTCCCCCTTCTAATCGCTTAGGATACATTCAGAGACGTAGGTTTTGGTATCATCAGGCAAACGAGGGAAAATAGCCAGTTGTTGTGTAGTATGAGTGTACTGTCGCTGGCTGTGTCTTTGACAAAGAAGTCACCACAGCCATGTTTTGCAAGGAGACCATTCCCAGAGATTTTCTCAGAATGTGTCTGATAAATCACACTGACAGGGCTAGGGGGATAGACTGAAAATATTGATGCATCCTTCGTGCTCGTTTTGCATTTAAGGTTTGCAAATGCTTCTGTCAGAGACGGTCTCGGCCTTCCACATTTACTGGTTCGAGGTAGAAGAAAAGTTCTGCTCCTCCAGGACTTTCGAAATCAGGCTAAATGGTTCCACTGAGTTCAAAGCCTCCAGGGTGAGGAGCAAGCCAAGTGAGGGATTTTTATTATTGTTGTTTCCCTTTTGGATTTAGGTGCATCGATCCGGGTGAAATTTATTTGCAGACATTCAAATACATTCCACTCCACTCCATTGATGCTTGAAGTTCTTCAGGGGTTTAGCCCCTAGTTTCTACCCCATATATATTTAAATATGGTACGAGATAGAAGGTATCTTATCTTTTCCTAATATGTAAAAAAAATCTTAAGTTTTGAAGGTGACACTTTGCTAAGGGGACAGCAGTAGCACAAGATGAAATCACTTTTAAAAATCCCTTGCCTGAAACTGTCCCAGCCACATCCCTCTGTATCCCTCATGGTGGGCAGATAAAATGAGGATTTTGATACCGCAACAATTGCTTACTGTGCAAGATGCTGTTCCCCAGAAGTACTAAGCAGCGGGGAGTGGACTTGGGCCCAGTGTTATTAGTTTCATTCAACAAGCCAGCTATCAGTCAAAAAATATTCAGCTGCCAGCTGTAGGCCAAACCAGGACTGGGGTGAAGGAAGGTTTGGGAGTGTCATGAGGGCATTGCAGATGATCAGTAGCTGTTTTTAGACTGAGCCATGTGATTTGTAATATTCCCTTTGTTGATTGTCATGCTGGCTAAAAATTCAAATTTTGTATTTTCCCCAAGGAGAGAAGCTGACATTAAATAATGAAAATCATCACTGAGGTCCAACCCATGTGAAAATATTCATTAAAGTGATAGTAAAAATTTCAGTGTTGAGTTCAGGGAAAGCAAAGCGAAATATCTGCATTTGGCACGGCCTCACTTATTCTCCTGCTTTAAAGGGCTCAGTGGAGGAAAAAAAAGGAGAGTCCAAAAGAAAGCAGAAATTAAAGGCAGACAACATCTTCTAGATTGTCATATGTATTATTCTGCCAGTGCAGGGCTGAGTCCTTTAATACTTATTTAAGCCTTCCAGTCCCTAAGGAGCATGATTTATGGGCTTTCTGCTGATCAACAGAAGATAGACATGGCTAAAGTCTACAGCTACTTATGTACTGTGGTTCATGCTTTTGGCTCCAGCAGTCCCCTTCTCAGCCCCTGGGGTATTGATGAAATGGCAGACATCACAGTCTCTCTGCCATATTTTCTAATTTAATTTTACTCTGAAGAATGATGACCTTAAATTTACACTTTTTTTTCCCTTATGGTTTAGCTCTATCTTACTATAAGGACAGAAATGAGTCAAATTTTTGTTCCAGAAGAAAGGTATGATACACCTTTCCAAAACTTGCAAGGAAGCAAAAGCTGGCATTCAGCTCCCATTGTGATTAGCAGGGTATAGAGCCCAAAGAAAACAGGATTCTAGTGTGGTTTATGCACTTTTTAATATTAAAAGCTGTATTTTGTGGCTCCCAAGTTCTGAAAATATATCCTCGGGTATATCTGTGCAATTCCTCTGACAAAACTGAATGTAAGCTCTTTTCTTGCCCTTTCACTGAAAACCTCATTTCTGTGCTTAGACATTTGTTACAACAGCATGTCAAGGGCTGGCATCCTGAGCGCAGTGAGATCACGCACCCGTCTCCTATTAGTATCACTATCTCTTGCTCCTTTGGTGTAGGATTATCTACTGATCCAGGCTTTCTTCTGAGCTGGGCTAAAGGAGATGACAGTGTTTCAGAGAGAATGCTCCTGAGTTTTAATTTGTTTTCCTGAGCTTCGTTTGTTAGATATATAAGACAAGGGGTAATCAATGATGTGACGGTGGAGAAGTATAATATTCTGCAGATTATAAAAGTGTCTTGAACATATGCTTTTATGTTAACGGAGGCAATTTTACTTCTGAAACTCACTGTAGATTAACTACACAAATTGTTAGGATTTTATCTAGGGATTCCTAACTGTCCAAAATTCTTAAACTCCCTTCTTTATTATCATTTGGCAGAGATACTGCTTGTATATTCCAAGAAATATTGCAATCACTTTATTGCTAAATAGATATGCTGGAGAAAGCATGTGCTTAACATCACAGCATTTAACACTTAGTCTTTATTAACATTAAGTAGTAAAGGTATCATCTTAATTGTACTTGGAAGACATCTCCAAAGCCAGTTACTAAATTAGAGGGTTATTCAGACAAGTTGTTGAATACAACATATGTCTATGCTGAATAATGCTTCTGTGACGAGAAAATAATCTGCAAATTCTGACATTTCAATTAAAAAGTTTCCATCATATCACTTTCCTCCTAATAAGGGATCATTTTGAGAGCCACTTTTGGTTATCAGTGCTTGTGGTGGTAACAGATCTGTGTTTACAGGTATCCGATCATCTTTGCTCCTCTTTCCTTCTGTAATCAACAGAAACAGTGGGAAAACAAGGTAGGCGTGTCAAAGAGATAGGGCTAATCTCAAGGATGTAATTTTAAAAAAAAAATCTTAAATATTTTCTCTATCATCTGATGTATAGGTGATAAAGAAACAAAGGAAGTGCAAAGTAGAAATAAAAACTAAACATACATTTAAAACAGAATACACCAGCAATATATAAATATAATTCAATACATAAATGCATATATACAAACATATAAATATATATTCTCAGATAGAAAAGAGGGTTTATAAGAAGATGGGGTGCACAGAGACAAGCCAAGGGACAATGGTCGCAGTTTGCAATGAGGAAAGTTCTCCCTGCATATGTGGAAAAAATTTTCACCATGAGGGTGGACAAGCACTGGAAGAGGTCACCCAGAGAGGCTCTGGAATCTTCCATCTTCAGCACTTTCAAAACTCAGCTGGACAAGGCCCTCAGCAACCTGACCTAACTCTGAAGTGAGCTCTGCTTTGAGCAAGAGGTTAGACAGGCAATCTTCCAAGGTCCCTTCCAAACTCAGTTACTCTATGATCTTGTGTGGGTGTGTTTGTATGTGTATGAGAGATAAAGCAGTGATTGTGTAAAGCTTACGGCAGGAGATGTCAAATCTATGTAAAAGTATGCAAAAAACTATGTAAAAACCAGTTTGCATTTCATCTTCGCCTTCCACAGGTCCTTGTGAAGCCATGTTTCTGAGGCCGTATTAGAGCAAATTTGAACTCATACGTGCAGGTTGCAAACCTCTACTCTATAATTAGAGTGCGATGAAAAGTGTTGCAAAACAGAAAGCCTGAACTGGCTTGGTATACATTAATTTTTCAGTAATTTTCTGATCTATATGCTGGCAAACTGAAATCACTGTTCTCCAAAAGAAGCAGATTATCTGCAGCTGCCAAGCTGGAATTTGAACTCTCACCTTCAGAATGCAACACCCACACACGGGCACACTGGCTCTTGCACACTCTGAGAGAAATATGGTGTCCATGGCTGGCAGGCAGAAACTGGTTGTCTTGTGCCAGTCCAAATTGGGAGAGGAGAATACACATCATTTAAAGCATATTTTTCTTATTACTTTTTCTGTGTTTTTTTTTTTTTTTTTTTTTTTTAACGAAAGAACTGGAAATTAAACTCGAGAGAGCTACAAAAGTTATTTTAGATATGTTACCCCCTTCTTTCAGTTTGCTTCCCTGAGCCCTTAATGAAAACATACAGCTTTAATGAATTCGTTCTTCTTCAGGCAGAATGCTCATGGATACTGCTGGAAGTGTTGCATGAGCAAAGCCTGCCCAAGCAGGTCAAAACCTGAGGAGTTTGATCGTGTTTCAGAGAGGGAGGAGAGTCAGAAGGAAGACAATCTTTGATTCCCTACTCAATATGTAAGAGAATTTAGTTGGATTTGCTTCTAATCACAGTCTCTCAATACCTGCAGTCTTCATAAAGCATCAAGTATTTTTGCTGAGATAACACATTTTTTAAAATTAGCCTAATTTTGCCACAGAGAATATTGAAATCCTTCTGCTGGGGCTGCACGGCTAGAAGGCGCGTCCCCTGGGTGGTGGATAGGGGATCCCTCTCTGGAGGGTGCACCGGATAAAATTGAAGAAGGTGCCGTGAACCAATGCAGCCTAAGGGAAGGCCACCCTGACAGAAGAACCACTGGCCCTCCAAGTCATGGGGGTTGGGCAGGAGGCCAACTACTTCCTCCCGGAAAAAATAAATAAAAAGTTGCAGAAACGACAAGCATCAGAAATGGCGGGGATGGAGAAAATCGGTAACGAAGTGAGGAGGAGGTGATGGAGCTGGATCGGTCGTGTCCTGAGGGGGAAACTGACGGAAGACTGCGCTGTGGCCCTTGGGTGACTCCAGAGCACGCAGCCGCAGACCGATCGAAGTGGAAGAACGATGTTCGCGCCTTGTGTGCCTCCTGGCACTGAGAGAATTCAGATTCAGATATTGAAATCTCTGTAGCCCAACAGAAGAATTTGGGATAGTTTTGCTTCACTGGCTTTACACAGAAAATAGTTTTTAAAGATCATTGTAGCTTAAAATTAAAAATAGAATGATTGCTTCAATCATTTTATTGCTTCAAACCAGAGACAATTTTATAAGAGATGATTGGGTTTTTTGTGCACTGTGGATGTTGCAGAGATACCAGGTGGCCAGGCAGGGTTTGAAGGGAAGCTACATGGGTGTCTAGAAGGTGCATGGGGCAGTCTTCTCACCCTATTTTGGGAGCTCATGGTTTTTATAGGGTTGCCAAGTCATCCAGGTTGGCAGGAACCTTGGGAGTTCCCTAGTGCAATGTCCTGCTAAAAGCAAGATCAGCAGAGTTCAGAGCCGGTTGCTCAAGGCCTTGTCCAAGGAAGGCGAGTCCACAGCTTCTCCGGGCAAACCTCTTCCAGTGCTTATTCATGCTTACAGGGAAAATTATTTTCTTTATACCCAGTGCGAACCTCTCCTGTTTCAGTACATGACCTCTGTAAGGATCCTGACTGCACCTGCTCAGTAACCTCCTCATAGGTACGGGAAGGGGCCGTTAGGTCTCCCCAAAACCACCTCTTCAGGACAAACAAGGCCAGGTCCCCCAGCCTCTCCTCACAGGGCTAGTGCTCCAGCCCCTAAACACCTTGGGGGCTCTCCAGTGGTCTTGCTCTGGTTTTGGGAGGCCCAAAACGGGGCATAATATTTCAGTATTGTTCTTTTTTATTTCAGATCACATTTTGAAGAATTAATGAATTAAGTGTGTTTTAAGAATTTTAAGGAGGTAAAGATTGACTTAGAAATAACGAGTTGGAAGCTGGCTTGTGTATAAATATATTTATTTTTGAAGTTTAGATGTAAAGCTCATGAGGATCATTCATTTCTTTCACTGAAAATAAAGATACATCTACTTCAGTGTAAAGCTGTGTAGACTTACATATTATTGCTAAGATGCTGATCTTAGGAAAGATCACGACTTCAGTCTAGAGGAGATGAGTTGCTTAACTATAGGAATATGGAGAAATTTATTTTAAAATAAACTTTGATATTGCTCATTTTAAGATCTCTGTCTGCTATGTGATGAAGTTAGGATACTTGCAGATCACATCCTATGGAGGCCAGTAAAGAATGGAAAGGTTCAATTTATATTGCAAAAGCAGCAGCGCTTTGGCTTTAATACAGCCAAAGTGTAGAAGGTAAGATCTTTTACAGTCAGTGAAAACTGTGGAGCACAACACATAAAACTGAATTTTTAATGAACAGAAATCTAGTTATATAAAATAATATGATTTCAGAACAGTGTACAATGAATCATCTCAGCAATGTTCAAGTGCATTAATTTGGCTGCTGAGGCTTTTGAATAACTTATCTAAACTACTCCCCTTCGAACATACTGTTGCTCAGATAATTTTCCCAGTTCCTCACTTTGACAAAGTGCCCCCTAGAACGTGTGCAGTGTTCATTAGGGCCCCAGCGCAACACGATGGTGCACACACAGTGCCATGCCTACAGTGAATCCCTCTCTGTTGGTTTCAGTGGAACTACAGACACAAAGGTCTACCACATCCTACAGAACCCATCCCAGTACTTTTCCTTCCTCTGCTCTTTAACCTTTCAAGCCCCCTGACTCTTTTTCCTCTGACTGTAAACATGTTCTGGGCTCTGCAGATCCTGATTTGGCTTCTGAGCCAGTGACATCCTTTCCAAAATCTTTAATCTTAATCATATCTCAAAGTTGTTACCTTCATTCTTCTTGATTTATTGACCATCATAAACAGCTAGCTATGTGCTCGAATTCTCGTCCTCCATTAACTCCGTGGGTCGTCTTGTTCTCCTCAGCCTTTGTTTCCTGTTATCATTCCTTCAGAAGCTCACCCAAAGGGGATACTCTGGTGATCCTCACCCACCTTCCAGCTGCCTGACAGGGGCTGTCTAGTCTCTTCAATGTATCTCTTCTTTCCTCCTTCTGCCCTCTGTCTCTGGGTAGTCTTCTCTGAAAACACAAATTCAGATATTATTTCTATAATGGTGACTAGTCATCACCTGAGACTTACCCGCAGATTTGACAACCAAACTGTATATAGTCTACATCTAGAAAGAAGATTCTTTCCATGCAGCCTATTTTAATACATGAATTTTCCATCCATTGTAGTGTCAAAAATATCATCCAGATTCTTATTGCCAAATATCTCGCTTTTTGCAATATTGTATTCTGTGAATTTAAATCCAGTTTAGCCTGCTGTCTATCTAGCATTGTGTTCTTGGCCATTAACTTTGGTTGTAATGCTCTTTTCCTTGTATATTTCCACTGATTCTTCCTCATAATAGGAAGCATAAGCTGCTTGTCTTCTCTTTGAAAGCATTTCTTGCCTATCATACCTCATGCAATACTGGGAGTTTACCTCCAATCTCCATTTGATCCAGGATGCAGGTCTCCATCAGTCAAATTCTAGATCTTTTACACAAGTGCTTTCATACTGTCTCCTTAACAGCCCATCATGCTTAGAAAGAGCTCTTGATAAATACTTTTAAAACAATAATTAATTATATTCCTTTAAAGTTGTCATAGATGTGTTTCCTACCAAAGTCTGGAAAATGCCACTCCAGCTCAGCCACCTGCCTGTTGCAGACCACCAGTCTCTCACTGCCTGCAGGTGCTCCCCATCAGCTGTCTCTTCATGTAAATCTCATCAAGCAGCCCGGGGGACATAGCCATGTCCCGTACTTACATGGCATGATAGGATGCTAGCCCATAGCTAGTGCTGCCAGGTATTACGTGGGCTGCCTGTGGGTGGTCTAGCCTGCCCAGCTCAGACTGGATGTTGAGATCCCAGCCAGCTCCTGAACCATTGACTGCAGGCTTCCTCCACAGAGCTGCCTCCCACCTGGGCTACTGCCTCTCCCGTTGCATACAGGAAAAATTCAATGCTGAGGCTTACTCCTGCTCTCAAAAACTAGGAATTTCACCTGGAGATACTTTTCTTGTATTTATTTTCCAGGTCCGAGAGACCTTCAAAGGAGCGCAGGCTGGAGAAGAGTGACAGGCTATCCTTCCTTGAGAAATGGGGAAATGTCTGAGACCTGTTTCCCCTGAAAGCCAGTACTACGCTTTGAGAGACCTCAGTTGTCTTCAGTGTCAGCAGGGCCCCTTTCTGAAAGTCCTTTTATAATTTTATATATTTCAGACACATCCAGAAATGGAGTTGTATTAGTGGGGAGGTCCTGATATCACTGTTTACACAAATGACTCTGAGACTTATCTCCAGGTAACTGTTGTAGACTCAAACCTCCATGACTATGGGTTTGTGGACCTGAAAACAGTAAAGGAGATCCATTCCCAGAGTCCTCACAAAGGTGTAGTTAACACTTCTGTTTGATTTCCCCTTCCTCTTGTAGTCTGATCTCTCTCTCCCTTGCACTGCAGCTCGGAATGAACTGTGGGGTGGTGGTACATTTTTATTTCTGCATCAGAAAATAGTAACCATGTACCCTAAAGATACTGCTAGTACAAAAAGTCTCAGTCCCAGCTGTCTGTGGCACACAATCTGTCACATGAAGTTAGAGTGGATATGAGGACTACACATCTTGGAGAACTCTGGTTGCCTGTAAACATCCTCCACTAAAATAAAATATGGCTGCTGTTGCAACAAGTTTTATATCTATACATATTTTTATATATATATATATCTCCTTTGGAAAGTTTCACTGTGTAAGTAGATTGGGGAAAATAAAGACCACAAACCACATATATACATGCCTTATGTTTTGCACTTTTCCCCATAGCATCCACTCCAAATCCACTTGAAGACCACTAACACTGAGCTAGAACAGCCTTGATTGACCTAGTACTTAGGTCTGTGTTAATTAGTTGACGGGTCCTGTCTCTGTAATTCTTAGATTATGACAACACTGAAAGGTACTAGGTGCTCTTTGTAGCACAGTGGGATCTCATACACTGTAACCCCATAATAACAGTTAAGATAAATAAAGATTGGACATCAGAAGGTATTCTTATATATTGCAATGTGACTTTAAAAAATCTTTACATTTCATACTAGTGGTTAAACTAGTATAGTACTACTACTCTACAGTAGATAAGTGTAAAGAAGGGCAGCCCAGGGGTTACAGCACTGTCTGAAAACTTGGGAAACTCAGGATCAAGTTTTGACTCTGTTGCATACCTGCCTTTTGATTTCAGGCAAGTTATTTTGCCTCTTTGTAACTCAGTCTTCCATCTGCAAACTGAGGATGCTAATGCTTCTCTGCTTCAGAGGAATTTTATACTGATAAATACCATCAAATGTTCTGAGGTCTCAGGACGGTATGGTAAACACCGTACAGTCAGACTTCATTTATCTGTGGTCAGATTGTTCGGGCCACGGATAAAAAGCCAGCTTGGGTCTAACAGGATTTATTAGCTCAGGCACAGCGCCACGTGAATGCAGTTACGCTCTTTCTAGGGCCAGCTCTGCTCTGGAAAGAGTACATCTGCTTTTGTGAGAACCTAGCTGGCTCCATCCCGAGGCAGCTCAGGTATTTCAGCGCCACATTCCCACAACCAGAAGTGCTGGGAGATGGAAAGGGGCAGAAACACCCAGCACAGAGTCAGCCTGGATCCAGCTGGGTTTGTGAGACCTGGCTTTGTGCCAGCTGTGCCAGAGCCCCGCTGCCTCCCCAGCTTTTGCACCTGCTCCGCAGTGCCCCAGGTCCTATATGGCTCATTAGGTCAGGCACAGCAGGTCCAGCACCACAGCCAAGGAGCCACGGTCTGTCGGTACCTGCAGCGCTGGGGAACAGGCTGTGAGTGAGGACCAGAGAAATCAAATGGCTCTGTAGGGTCAGTGTAGTTGATGCTACGAGGAATTAACGGACCCTCCTGCCACAGAGCTAAATTCACCTGGAAACTCTTGGGTACTCCCTTGTTTCATCCTCTTATCTGTACTATTCGGGTTCCTGTTTTACCATCTCTACAATACCTTTGCCAAGTAGAGATGAGGTCAGAAACAGCTAAAAATCACTTGCTAAAGTTATACTGTAGGACTTCAAGAGCCATCTTCCCAGCACAAGGAAAGTGGCATTGAAGAGAGGAGGCTTTGGAATGTGCGAGATCAGATTTTAGGAAGCCAGAAGAAAAGGAGGGGGAAATAAATGGATGAAGGTCTTAAAACCAGGGATGAAAGAAAGAAATACAGTTAATTCTCAAACACCGCGGGAAGAAAGAGAAAAAAAAAAAGAAAAAAAAAGAAAAAAGAGAGAGGGAAGTGAGCATGACAAGGTTTCCCAAGGCTATAAGCAGTGCAGGGAAACGACGAGGAGGCTTTGCGGGGAGCGGGAGCAGCCCGCCGAGGACGAGCCTCCAGGCAAGAGGGGGGCGCGGGGCGGGCGGGCGCTAGGGCCCGGCGGAGGCGGGGGCGGGGGCGCGGCGCCGGGCGGCGCTAGGGCCGGGCGGCGGCATGGCCGGGGCCGCGGCACCACCCACGGGCCGCGGCCCCGCGCATCCCCGCCGAGCCCGCACGGCCCCGCTGCCCCGGCTGGCAGCGCCCGCCGCGCCGCATAAAGGGAGCGGGCGGAGGCGGGCGGCCGGGGGAAGCCGGCGGAGAGGAGGGGGGGTCCGGCGCGGGCGCCGCCTGCATGTGGCCGGGAGCCCCCGCCGCCCGCCCCTGCCCGCGGGGGGCTGCCCCGCGGCGCGGAGCCGCTCTCCGGACCCGGCGGCGGGGCGGGATGGCCGCGGGGCCGCGCCGCGGAAGGTAGGGGGGGGGCGGCTTCGCCCCGCCGTGCCCGCGACCTGAGCGGCTGTGGGCGGGGTGCGCCCCTGCGCCGGGATAAATAGCGCTTTCCCTCGGCTGACAGCCCGTCCCCGGGGCGCACGGGGGTGCCGAGCGGCAGCGCTCGTCCGCCGCCTGCGGGAAAAAGTTGGGGCTCTGGGTGACTCCGCTCCGGGGCCCCGCTCCTCCCCCGACCGGGGTTTTCGATTTTTCTCTTCTTGTTTCTCGGGGAGAGCCGGAGGAGAGGGAGGACCAGGACAGGCAGGGGCCAAGCTTTTCCCCTCTCTCTCCCTGCAGCGCAGGGGAGATGCTGGAAGCGGCTCTGAGTCTGCAGCGCCCGCGAAGGGGAGCAAGAGGCGTGTGAGCCCTGCCGGTCCCCGCGGCAGCCGCTGCCCCGCGGCGCTCCGCCGGCCCCCTCCTCGCCCGGGGCCCCTCGCAGCTCCGCACGCAGCCGGTTGCCGGTCTCCGCCGCTGGAGGAGGCTGCCCACCCCAGCGGCCCAGGATGCAGTTTCGCCTCTTCTCCTTTGCCTTGATCATCCTGAACTGTATGGATTACGGCCACTGCCAAGCCGGCCGCTGGAGACGCAGCAAGAGAGGTGAGTAGCGCCGCCTGCTCGCCCGGGACACCCGCCCGGGGCGGCGAGCAGGAGCGCTTGCGGGGCAGGAGGGGGCTGCCGGAGGGCTGCGTGCCCGTCCCCTCCCGGCCGAGGAAGGGGAGCGCTCCGGCAGGTGAGCCGCGCCCCGGCTCCCCTCCCGCGGGCTCCGGGCCAGCGTGGAGACCCCTCCGCGGGGCTGCCCGCCGCCCTCCCGCTGGGGAGGCCGGGCCGGGAGCGGGAGGAGCGGCGTGGACGTGAGCTCCGATGGGAAAGGAGCGGCCGGAGCGGCGCGGCTGCTCCGCCACCCGCCTGGGGCTGCCGTGGACGGGGCCGTCGAGCGGTGGCTGCGCGCCCCTCGCCGCGGCGGTGCCCTCCTCCCCCGCGGGGCCGGCAGAGCCGGGGGTCTCGCCGGGCGCTGCCCGCCACCGGACGGGCGCTGCCGGCAGCCGGCGCCTCGGCCGCAGCGAGCAGTGGAAGTCACTGATTTCGCCGTCGTACCTCGTCGGGCAGCTTCCAGCAGCCAGAGGTTCGCCCTTAGCCCCCGCTGCTAAGGCTCGCGTGTCCGTGGGGCGGGCTTTGAGGCTGCCTTCCGTGGGACCGTCTTTCCGAGGCAGAACGGCGGCTTCTCCCCTTGCATCCCGCGGATGCCCGCGGGGCTCGGCCGGCTCAGCCCGCGGACGAGCCGCGGCGGCGGAGCGAACCGCGCCTTTCCCAGCGCTGGGGGATTTCTGTGCCGCCAACTTTTGCTCAAAGCCTGTGGATCCCTTTGAGGGGAAAAAAAGAGAAACGGTGCGTTAGGTTTTAATCTATTTTCCTAAAACGCTAGTGTCGGGATTACCAGAGTTCAGGAATCGGAGCGGTGAAATGTGCCAGTACAGCACCCATGTGGACGAAAAGGTTACTGCAGCTCTTCCCCAGCTGTCAGGGGTGTCGGTGGGGTTTTTCTTTTTCTGTTTCCTCTCTTTTTTTGCTGGGGGGTGTCACACCTTCAGTATAAAATGTTTTTATTATCTACATATTCTGAATTATTTTGCCGTCCCTTTTCCTGTTATTTTCTCAGTCATGTCTCCACTCCCATTTCTAAAGTTAGCTGAAAATCAGGTGGCTCAGCTGCTGAGAAATCTGTACTTCTGAAAGAATTGCACTTTTTGTGGAATTATCTGGAAGGGGAGGGAGCTAACATCTCCAGTGTTAAGCCGGTACAAACAGGAATAAAACTGTGAAAGGAAAATAGTTTGCACTTTCATGCATATGTCACCTTCAGAGAAGGTACAAATAAAATTGTAAAGCAATTTAGTTTTGATGGTTTTTCAACAGATGGTTTCCAGAATTTAATTTTTGTGTGTGTGGCTAAAACGATAGCAGTCCTTTAAAGTGACCAGACTATCTGTGCTAACAAAGGCTATACTGTGTCTTTAATTAAATGTGGAACTACTTAGAGTGCTGGCTAGACAGTGGAGGGTGATAGTGGTATTTCTGCTTTACAAGAGAGCTTAAGGATTGCATTGTGGGAGTACTGAAATGAATAGACATCTAACTCAAGTTGTGTGAATTGTCCTACAAAAACTTAAGCTGGTTTTAATTGATCTCATGTTCACTGATTGATCTGAGACCAATTGTTGTGCTTGTTGAACAGTTGGCTTTTCCAAAGAAGATTGATTTAAATTAGTTTTTAGTTTAGTTATTGGATAAATAACGTCAGTATTGACAGTTGACTTACTGGCACTGTTTTGTGCTATCACCTAAGGGTTTTGTTTTGTGCTTTGAAGAATGCAGTCTTTTTCAGTTAATAAGTCTAAAGAAGTAAGCATAGCCAGTTCTAAGCACTGAAAGCAGAATCTAAGAATGTATTCAAATTATAATAGACATTTGCCATGACACATGCAGTCTGAAGTAATGCTTTCGTACAGGACCCAAAATTCCAATAATTTCACAATTTTTCCATACCCCATCTGCAAATAATCAGGCATTCACTGTGGGGTACTGGCAGTTAAAATTTCTCTGGCATTCTGTTTTGTCTGTTACATGATCTCAGATGCTCCATAATATCATTTTCTTAATGAAATAGAATTTTTGGCATGGATTAAGTCTCCTGTGCGGTAGAAATCAATTGCATTCAGTCTAGAATTATGGGCAAATATCATGCATAATTTTTTTTTTAAAGCAGCTAAATGTACAGTAAACTTTAAGTATATATGCCTGTATTGGAGTTTGTGTGGATTTGTAGCTGATATAGAATACTTAAGTAAACAAGAGTTTAGTAAATTTGGGGGTATGTTCCCAGATTTTTTTCATCCCCCTTCCGCTTTCAACCCTTTCCCAAACCAAGGTGTTCAGTAGAAGCGGAATGACAAATTAAGGTTTAGAATGTGGTTCCTACCTGGCATTGATTTGTGTTTTGTTAGTCAATGTCACTTCATTAAAAAATATTCAGTAAATGCATTATAATCAACAGATTCTGCTAACTCCACTGCTGCTCTTAATTACTTTTGCAGCTCATTAGAATATTGCTTTGCCTAGTGGGCTCAGAGCAGAACCTTACTTCCTTTGAAATACCCCGGTAAATTCTCCCTTTGGAAGTCTCCATCCCGAGCAGGTAATTACGATTACTTGCCTTTCCTTCAGAAGCTATTCTAGAACATATTTAAGGATTACATAGCTTAAAGGTCAGTGGTATAATTTCACAGCTGGCTTAGCCTAATATCAAAGCACCTCCTTTCCCTTTCTTGTTTAATTGTATATCTTGCTTTTTCATTTCTCTCGGATACCTACTTGCTGGTTCATTTATGTCCTGGTTTTGGCTGGGATAGACTTAATTTTCTTCCTAGTAGCTGGTATAGTGCTGTGTTTTGGATTTAGGATGAGAATAATGTCGATAACACACTGCTGTTTCAGTTGTTGCTGAGCAGTGCTTACACTAAGTCAAGGGCTTTTCAGCTTCTCATACTGCCCTGCCAGCGAGGAGGCTGGAGGTGCACAAGAAGCTGGGAGGGGGCACAGCCAGGACAGCTGACCCAAACTGGTCCAAGAGATACTCCATACCATATGACCTCATGCTGAACAAAAACTGGGGGGGTTGGCTGGGGAGGCGGGGCCACTGCTCAGGAGCTGGCTGGGCATCAGTCGATGGGTGGTGGCCAATTGCATTGCGCATCACTTGTTTTGTATATTCTTTTATCATTATTATTATTTTTCCTTCCTTTTCTGTCCTATTAAACTGTACTTATCTCAACCCATGAGTCTCGCCTTTTTTCTGATTTTCTCCCCCATCCCACTGTGGGGGGAATGAACAAATGGCTGTGTGGTTAGCTGCCTGCTGGGTTAAACCATAACAATTTCAATGAAAACGTTTATCTTTTCTCCAGATTTCTCTTTAGCAGTCATTAGAAGATGAACAGCTTCATGTCTTAGCATTTCACTGAATATCACGGGGCACACGAAGGGTCAGTGTTTTTTCCCTTGTCTTTGAGACGTGATAAAAACAGCTTTCCCAAAGAGTATCACAAATCACAATGGAAGTATATAAAAATGAAAACTGTCAGGCTGGCTTACTGAGGTGAATGATGGTATTCTGCAAAAGCATTGATAGAAAAGAATATACGGTTCACTGTAAACAGCCATCAAAAATTAAATGCTAAAAAAATTCCCTGAGGAAAAAAAAGTCAATGTGACAGCAGTGCCTGCATTGATGGGAAGACTTGACTGTAGTACAGAGAGGCTCTCTGGAGCTGGTGAGACCAAAACGTTTGGAGGATGGTTAACTTTTTGTCTGTGGGTTAAGGCTTAAAATCTTACGAGGAAGCTGTAATTTGAAATACTTGTTTTCCTCAGGTGTTACATTAAATGCTTGTAACAGAATTTGTGAAAAACAAGACATGTTAACATTTTCTGGAGTAATTTGCCAGGTACTTGTGATCAGTGGTAAAGCTTTGGAGAGTAGCTTCTCTTCCTTAGCCCCTTACTACTTAGGATAGTTTGTTATTAAACATTCTTTATATACACATCATTACTACAGCAATAAGAATATCCTAACACTGTAACCATTGAAAAGTCAAAACTTTTAAACTTTTGGCTACTTATGCTCTGTTTGGACTCGATGATCTTGGAGGTCCTTTCCAACCTTAACAATTCTATGATTCTATAAGTCTGAGGAAGTTTCCTAAACTAAAATGCCAGCAGAAGTCAGAACTTGTGTGTGAGTGAATGACTGAATACCGAACTAGCTAATGACACGGTGTTACTGAGGATAATCGATGCTCAAGCGGAACACAAAGATTTGTAGAAAAGGTGCTCAAAATACCAAGAGCAGAATTCAGCATGAAAACAGACGCCTAAGTTTAGCTGCTTGATTCAGTTGCACAAAGTAGGTTTTTAGTGCTGCTTGTGATATTTAAAAGATACCCTTTTGGGCCTGGCATGTACATGACCTTCTTGAGCAAGTGGAGGCCAGGCAGGGTACCCTGCAGCAAGTCATATGTATCTGACACCCTTGGGTGTCTCAAAGCCCGTTATGGTGGAAATCGAAAATGGGGAGCAGGCGCTGGTACAGAGTTGCTCTATGTATGCTTTTCCTTTCCTGCATCCACCCCTTAGTTTCCATTACAGGTCACTTGGGTTTGGGATACTGGGCTAGGTGAGTGTGTCTGGTCAGACCTTGAAGTCATATGCTTTTGTATTAAAACCTGCAAGAAGATTTACACTGTGATGAAGAACTTATATTTGTCTGCTTGACAAACTTGGCTTAATTTTATGTTATCCCTTTTTTGGGGAAGCAGGGGTATGTATGTTTTCCAAAGCTTGGCTGAAATCTGTTATTAGAGCAGTTCAAAATGCATGAAAAATACCAAAAGTGAGGTTGTATATAGGGAATGTATATAGGGAAGCTATGATGATAACAGCAAGAATGCAGTTTTTTCACTTCATTGTATCATTTACAGTATACAGACCAGCATAATTACTATGATAAAGTATGTTAGCATGGTGTTGTTTACTTAAGCTACTTTTAATGAAAAATATGACATTATTTAAAAGCTAGAAAGTGGAAGAGTTGTTTGCTATCAAAATTGAAGGCATAAAGAAATAAACAATGGCCTTTTTGTAAGCTGTTTTTTTTGTTTTCTTTTTTCTTTCTCTTGCTACTTCTGTCAAGAGTCTGATTATCCCATGGAGGTCTGCATTTCATTTCTGATCATCTAGCTATTTTTTAATACCAAAAAAACCTTAGCTAACCATAGATTAGAGGGGACTGTCTAGTCAAACCTGCAGATCATCACAGGTTGCAAACTTTTCCCAGTGCACAGTGCATCAAACTCAGAAGCTTATAGCTGACCGTAACATCCCTTTCCAAGAATGCATCCTTGATTATAAACTCCAGAGGTGGGATTCACGTGACTACATGGAATTACCTGCAACATGAATGTCTATGTTTTCTTCTGTAATTGATGTAGTGCTAGTTGGTACAGTCCATGGAGCTGTTGGTACAATTAACTTCATCCTACAGTAGATGCCTGCCTTTGATCGGATAAAACATACCCCAAACTCAATAAATATTAAATAAGATGACTTGATTGCCTCTATCTATAATTGATGTACGCATCTTAATTGTTAGCCCCTGAAGTAAGCTGAAATCAACCCCAAATGAGAAGGGATCCACCACATACAATCTTCTGACCTTTTATTAAAATTATGTGTTGGTGTAGCTCTGTTAACTTTAACAGATACAATCCCTGAAATTTATACTTTCTCTTGTATTAGAGATTTATTTAGCTTCAGGTATTTTTTAATACTAAATTAAATTCCTCAGGCATGCCCTCTCTTCACCTCAAAGTTTTGTTCAGGCACAGTTGGAGAACCTTTTATATTTGTCTAGGCTCCAAGTATTTGCTAATCCTTTTCTTAGTGAAAAGCATGACTTCATACATGTTGGCTGTTGATAATGCACAAATGTAAGAGCTTGATCCTTTCATCATGGGCTGCTTTAGACACCAAAATTAGGTGCTGCCTTGGTTTGTATACTCATTGTCTTTGTAGTACTTGTTTAGCAGATGCAATGCTTTGGAAAGCACCAGTTGGGTGCTGCAAAGTCACTTTGTGCATGCAGAGTAAATCTATCACTTTTTAGGGCAGAACTGCTCAGTTTAAAGCCTGCTAAATCTCTTACCAAGTAATTTTTGGTGTAGAGTGTGGAATAGGCTTGTGGTATGACTTTCTGATACTTGGATTCTGACTAATACATCTTAGGAAATGAAGCGTCAAGTGGATCTTGCTTCTGAGCACTATCAGGCAGATACAAAGTTTGGGTTGTACAGCTGTTTCTCCTGTCTACGTGATGGCTTTGTCCAGCCAGCTCCATACATAAAGGCCACTTATTGACCAGGGTTTACTGTTACACTTGTTGAACTTCATGTATCTGTGGGCAGTAAGATAACTTGTGAGCCTGACTTGAAACTTAGCTGCATCACTTTATTCTTTCTACCTCTGGCTGTTCCAGCTCTCCCAGGGTTTACCATGGGGTGAACTGTCCTGTCCATTTTCACTAATACTTTTTCAAAACTCTGAGGAGAAATGAAGTTGAAAGGGATCAGGGTGGTGGTCACTCCAGTGTATGCCCCAAAAAGGCAGATGATGGTGCAACACGGTGTCAAACACCAGAGAGGCAAGAGTGAAAGAATGAGGCTGACAGACACTCTAATTAATGTCATCTTTCCAATAAAGTTTCTGCAGTGGAGATGGTGGGCAGGAAGGATGAATTACAAGAAATTGGTGTTTGTATATGATCCTATTTCAAAATACTTAATTGATGTGAAATTGATGAGATGATGACTGTAACTCATCTAAAATGATGGAGTATTACAATACTTTCCTCTGTAGATCTTACTCTGACACTACAAGGATTTGAGACCTTAATTGTACATCTTTACTTTAGGATTGCTCCATTTTAGCACCTTGATTTCGAAGCTATGTACATCTCTGACCATTATCTATCAAACTCTGGTCCATGGAGCAGGTGCTAGCATTTTCTGGATGTGTACAGGTCACACTTCCTATTCCTTGTGTTTGTACTTAAATATTCTTGAATACAACACTCCAATGAACATCTGTTCTATGCTTTAGTCTTACTCTATTTTGATGCAATTACATGTGCTTAAATGTGAAGTTGTCTCTCCAAATTTCTTTTTAGGTGGTAGCATGTGAAAAACTGGTGATTAAATTTCCTGGCCTTTCCTCTTGTTTACGGACTTGAATGCTCTTAACAAGGCTGAGTGCTGGGTCCTGCACTTGGGTCACAACAACCTTGTGCAACACTGCAGGCTTGGGGAGGAGTGGCTGGAGAGCTGCCCAGCGGAAAAGAACCTGGGGGTGTTGGTCGACAGCTGGCTGAATACGAGCAGGCAGTGTGCCCAGGTGGCCAAGAGGGCCAATGGCATCCTGGCTTGTATCAGGAATAGTGTGGCCAGCAGGACCAGGGAGGTGATAGTGCCCCTGTATGCGGCACTGGTGAGGCCGCACCTCGAGTACTGTGTTCAGTTCTGGGCCCCTCACTACAAGAAGGACATCGAGGTGCTGGAGCGTGTCCAGAGGAGGGCAACGAAGTTGGTGAAGGGTCTAGAGAACAAGGCCTATGATGAGGAGTGGCTGAGGGAGCTGGGGTTGTTCAGCCTGGAGAAAAGGAGGCTGAGGGAAGACCTTATCACTCCCTACAGCTACCTGAAAGGAGGTGGTAGTCGGTCTCTTCTCCGTAGTAACAAGCGATAGGACAAGAGGAAATGGCCTCAAGTTGCACCAGGGGAGATTTAGATTGGATATTAGGAATAATTTCTTCACCGAAAGGGTAGTCAGGCATTGGAACAGGCTGCCCAGGGAAGTCGTTGAGTCTCCATCCCTGGAGGTATTTAAAAGATGTGTAGATGTGGTGCTTAGGGACGTGGTTTAGTGGTGGACTTGGCAGTGCTAGGTTTGCAGCTGGACTTGATGATCTTAAAGGTCTTTTCCAACCTAACTGATTCAATGATTCGATGTAGAAACTGTGAAGAGCGTAAGAACATAAAGTAATAAAACTGCAGTATGGGGCAGAAACAGATTTTTTTTTTTTTTTTTTTTTTTTAAGGGAAAGCAGAGAAGCAACTGGTACCTTATTGTACCTTGATTATGTGATTGCAAAGCAAGGAGAGGTTTTTAAGATCCCATCAGCCAAGATGTGGTGAGCAGTGAAAAAAAATATTCATGGTCTCTGTTTCACTGTAATAGGAGAAACATCTTTTGATAGCAGGCAGGTTGCAAATCTTGGCATCCAGTAAATAATCAATTATGTATTTCTTTTTGAAATACCAGTTTCAGCAGAGCCAAGTACTTAATGTATCTGTAGGACTTTGTCCTTTTATAAGGGAATGGAATTTATGCTATCTGCCTTCATTCTTTTTTTTGTTGTTTTTATGGGATGTTTGTATGACTGTAACAAGGAAAGTGTAAGTAATTACAAGTAATATTTAGAAAAGACATGCAGTTCTGTGATTACATTTCAAAATAAACACTTTTAATTTAATTATGAACATTATTTGAAGAGGGTAAGAGCAAACCTCATGTATGGTTAACATACATGCAAAATACTACGAAAATCCTTCTAGTATGGTTTTCTGTTTTTTAAAAATAATTTTGCTCTCTAGGATTTTAAAAATGTAAATCTAAAAATAATCCAGAGCATATGGTGTAGGGATTATGAGTCTCAAATTTACCTTGCAGAAACTTTTGTCTATTTTTTTGGAGAATTGTCAAGATTTTCTCCATCTTGATGAAAAACAGACCCAAACATAGATATAGTGAGACAGAGGAAGGGGCCTAAAAGATAAATAGTGTGTGTGATGTTGGCTTTTAGATACTGCCTGAAGTGGTGCTTTTTTAATCACTGGGCAGTTGCATGAACAGGAACTCCCAAGTAGACCATGTGCAGCAATAAAGACAATGTCTATGCCTTTTTATATATTGGGAGAAACTTGTACTGATTTGCACTGCAAAGGGACAACAGTATTTGTGTCAGAGAATTGCAGTGATGCCACAAAATATAAACTTCCTGGTCTAGACATGTTATTTTCTTTTTTGAGTTGAAATGCTGGCTGAAATGTGTTACGCACAAATATATGCTCTGCACTAATATATGGTCTTTTCAGCCGTATGGTTGCCACCTTTGAAATACCAAAAAAACCCCAAACTAGCCACATCAGACAAATGGCTGTTGTGCATGCACAGATTAATCTGCACATGTATAGCAGTGCTGACAACACCCAGCACGTCCATACTAAAACTTGTTGGGCAAGTTGGAAACCACTGAAGCAGCAACTATGCTTAGCAAAGATAGGTGTTACTGAGTTGCTCTTGCTTCTTTCTTGAATTACTACAAAAAATGTTGGTAGGTATGATATGTTTTCATTATAAACCTACCGATTTACCTAGCGATTCTCCACTGACAAGCGTATAGCTAAGAATCTTTTGAATGGGAATTAAAGTTTCATCATCTTTCACTTTATCTATATTGAGATAGTACTTAAAGATCCCAACTGGGTGAGGTCCTGTAGTGCTGGCCCTGCTTAGACAATAACCTCTGAATTAAGGTTGCCAGAGCAGCATCTTTCCTGGATTTCCCTCCACTAGCAGAAATGTTCTTCGGCCTTTCATTACAGCTGGTTCAGACCTGTTTTAGATCTCATTTTACACAGTGCATGCTAATAACATGATGGACATGGATTCAGTTTTGACTCAGCGAGAGCAACTGTAACTCAGTAGGAGAACTGCAATGAACCCAAAGTACGTTAGGTTGTGTTCATAACACAGCAACATAGCAGCTATTTTAGTTTGTTTAAAGCCATTGCCAATTATTGCAAAATACTTATAAACAGCTTCTGACCTGAGATGCTTCACTTTTGCAAGGGACCTAAAACCAAAGAAAATTTTATAGAGGGTTTACTTATTTATCTGTCCTCATGGAATTACATGTTTTAATACTTTCATCAGGAGCATTCTCAGGAGATGGTTTTACCTCTAAATTTGGTCTCTGTCCTCTCCAAAATGGTCAATCTTTTCTCCCTTACTTTGTTGAATGGTCATTTGTGAGGAAAGTTGACTTTCTGAAGGATATCCGAGGGACAGCACCCTTTTAGAGTAGGGCAGTTGTGTGCCTTTGCTGTTGTGATCTAGTCCTGTGGCAGTTCTTCAGCTTAGGCTCCTTGCCTGGGCCATCAAAAATATACCTGGCCTGCGTGCATCCCTCTTGATGATTTTTAAGACGTTCAGAAAATATTGATTGCGCATGGGCAGATTACCTGTTTTGTGTCTGTGTTGTCTACCTGACATGGTTCGGTGCTGGGAAGTCTGCCTTGCTGGTAAGAGGGCATGTTCAGGAAGTCAGAGAGATTGCTTTCGTTGTTGGTCTTTCCACATGTAAAACTTTTGGTTAATACATGTATGCATCAATGGCAATAGTAATAACAAATAAATCCCTGTTTTATGTAAATGCTAAGCAGTGTTGCAGTGTGAAATGTTAATATTATGGCAGTATGGGAGTTAATAATGGAAGTATCTAACTGAATTGGTGCTTCTCAACAGGTGCTTTGGCTTCCAACTGTATTTCTCACAGCGCTACTGCAGTATGCTGGAGTGCAGCAATTTCGCTGGTGCCGAGACGGCAGTGGGTCATGGTTTCTCTTTTTAGCTAATGAAACTGCAGAATTACAAGTGCTTATCATAACTCTTTTAGTCAGTCTCAGATTTTGCTGAACTTCACCTGTTGCACTTGGCCTTCAAAGGTTTTTTTGGGAATTGAGTTTTAGGAAACATTTGTAGCTGTAGTTGGAAAGTAAAATGAGAAAAATTCCCAACATTTTTGTAGAGTTTAAAGCAACTATTTTTTTCTATAAAGCTTACTTTGATTCAAGTTCACTGTGTTTTGGCTGTGGTTTTTTTTAATACAGATTGTTGTAAAAACAGAAAACTATGAACTGCTTCAACGCAATTTGTATGCTGTGAAATTGAGAAGCAAATCTTCTGCAAAACCTTATACTTAGGAGAACAGAACCTGTAGGCCACCTAGTGCTACACAGTGTGTATCTCTGCTGTTGTACAGACGTGTGGTAATAAAAATACATACTTCTTTTGAAGGGTTCAAGTAAGCAAAACCGACACAGGAAGAGGAGGCACAGAATAACCTTGTGATTATCAGTTTGGGACAAAGTTGGGTATCTGATCTCTGGTTTTGATTCTGAGACTTGTCTACATTCACTGGATTATGCCGCTTCTCTGCGTTGAGGACATGTACTAGTACAAAAAAAAAAAAGTATTTCCTCTATTTCAGATAGCAGGGTTCAGCCTCATCTGTATCTCTCTCAGCAAGAAAGTCAACAATTTTCCTGTTATCTTCCCATATCTGTGCTGTATATACTCTATCTACCTCTTTTGCGTAATCTCTGCAACCCAGTAGAGAGACTTCTATATTGTGTCAAAGGGAATCTAGTTTTGCTCAACTTTGGGTAGAAGAAGATGATATTGTCTGTTATTCTGCTAAAAATGTCTTGTTATTTGCAACTTGTGCCAGCAGTATTCTGGAAATTACCCTCCATCCAGGGGGACCTCAACAGGCTGGAGAAATCAACAGAAACCTCATGAAGTTCAATAAGAAGTGTGAAGTCCTGCACCTGGGAAGGAACAACCCCATGCATCAGTATATGCTGGGGGCCACCCAGGTGGAAAGCAGCTTGGCAGAAAAGGCCCTGGGGGATCATGGTGGATGCTATGTTGAACATAAGCCAGCAATATGCTCATGCTCTGCAAGGAAGGCTAACTGTCCTGGGCTGCATGAGGAGGAGTGTTGCCAGCGGTTTGAGGGAGATCCTTCCCCTCTACTCAGCACTGGTGAGGCCACACCTGGAGTACTGTGTCTATCTCTGGGCTCCTCAGTACAAGAGAGACATGGGCATGCTGGAGACAGTTCAACGAAGGACCACAAAGATGATTAAGAGACTGGAGCATCTCCTGTGAGGAAAAGCTGAGAGAGCTGGGACTGCTCAGCCTGGAGAATGCTCAAGGGGGATCTCATCAATGTATCTGAAGAGAGGGTGCAAAGAGGCCAGGGCCAGACTCTTTTCAGTGGTGCCCAGTGACAGGACAAGAAGCAATGGGCACAAACTGAAACATAGGAGGTCCCCTCTGAAGGTCAGGAAACACTTTTTTACTGTGAGGGTGGCTGAGCACTGGCACGGGTTGCTCAGGGAGGTTGTCGAGTCTCCATCCTTGGAGATACTGAAAAGCCATCTGGACATGGTCCTGGGCAACTGAGTTTAGGTGTCCCTTCTTGAACAGGGTGATTGGACCAGATGACCTCCAGAGGTCCCTTTTAACCTCAACCATTCTGTCAAAGGTGGTTTCGAAACGTATCAGGTACCTAACTTGTGCCTACTTGGTTTTAGTAATAGTCAGCTGTGGAGGGGAAACATGAAAAGTCCATTCCCCTTAGGAATCCTTGGGATACACGACTGAATCATGTGCAGTTGCAATCACCTTAACTTTGTTGGAGTATTGAGATCAACCTAGAGGAGCTTCCTGGTATTTAGCAGTGACACAGGACTTCCCAGCTCTGTCACTTTTCCCTCAACAAGACTCCCAGTCTATTAGAAGTCTTGAAATAACACCTGCTGACCTCTTGCTTCCCTTCTCCCTCCTATGCACACTTCCATGAAAAAAAAGCTGGTGATGCACAGTGGAAATGAAAGGTAAGAGGCAAAATCAGAGGGAAGACAAAAACCTAAGCCTGCCTGGGTGATCTGAGCCATTTAAAGTTATCATAAAATAAGGTTCTATATCATGCTAATTTTGCATCATATGAGTTCCTTGCTCCCCATTTTTTTTTTCTTTCCAAATATTTACAAATACCAAAGAGTGCATTGTGAATGTAATGATTAAGATACTAGATCTAACTCTGGTCTCACTCATTTTGTTGTAAATCTGAGGGTAACGTCAGTCTGTCTCAGATATAGTGTATATTTCTGAAGCGGTGCTTGCTCAGGGATATTGCTGTCTCATGCAATATTACTGTCAGATCCTACAGAAAGACTGAAAGTTAGGCATTTCTCTTTTTTAAGAGCTGTAGTTCACTTTGCTAATGCTGTATTTGAGAACTCAAACTCTTTTTCATTACTTTCAGTTCTTTCCATCAGACTCCTGGAAAAAGTCTTGCTGCTTCAAACTTTTATTTCAGTTATTGTAACATTAGCAGTGGCATCAATACACAGGGTTTTTTCAGCTTTTGGAAAAGGGTTGAAATGTGACTCTATTAAACCTGAATCTGAAGACAGACTTGGTTTCATATTGTTTTCTCTTAATAGCTTTCCAAGCAGCCACTAAGTGAAACTACTGCATATTGAGCCTGGTGTAATATGAGGCTCATTGGGTAAAATAACATTAGTCTGTGCTACTTAAACACACTCTGGAAGGCTTAAGGAGGAGAGGAAGGAAAATATTTGAAGAGATCAACTGGATGTGGTCGAATACAAGTAATGTCACCTGAGAAGGATTAGAATTTGCCAAAGCTTGACCTGAATGAAGACCTCCATTTAGAGCTTGTGTTCCTACCAGATCAGCTGCGGTAGTTTTTCCATGCACAGTTTTCTACCAGCAATCATATAGTGAAAGAGTCCAGTAATTTACTTGGCTTCTGTGTCTCAGCTGCAGTAAAGTTTTTTTAAAAAAAAAAAAAAAAAAAAATCCCAGTTTAACATTCCTTCTCCTTATTAGCTGCAGCTGGCTTTTTCTAATTACTAAAGTCTTAACATTTTTTCATCTACATTCTGTTGCTTTTATCCTTGCTGGGAGCTCAGTGTACGCACTCTAGCTGATAAACAGCTACACGTGTAGTTTGTATCCTCAGATATGGACAGCTTCAAAAAAATACGTGAACTGACGCTTTAAAACCCAGGAGAAGACCCAGTGGAGTGGTTAGTAGCAATGGTACTTCGGACACCCGTGGTCTTTGTTTTCTGATTATGTGGGGTTAGTGAACCCCGTGGCCTCATATTCTTAATAACATGCCTACTGTGATGGTATCTTTGAAAATCACTTATTCTTCTGTTTTGTGATTGTGTTTTGGAGTGCTAAGGACACTTTCCTGTGCACCTCTCTGAAGTGAGGGGTATCTCTTATAGGTGTAGAAATTGAGTCCTGGGGTTATAAAGGCCTGAGGTACTCCATAAAGTAAAAGAGAATAAAGGTTGGGGATGCTTAGCACCTCTGAAAAAACAAGTCACAAGTGAGTTGTTTTTTTTTTTTTTTTTTTTTTACTCAACCCTGCTATGAATTGGGCTAGGGATACAATAAAATGAAATGATTGATTGCACCCACTTCATGCGACTAGGTGGATGTTCACCACCGCAGGCCACTATAGCCATTCCTGCTAAATCTGAGATGTGACCATTGCAGGGTGAAGTAGGAAATATTTTTATATGGAAATTAAAAAAAAAATTCTTAAGATCAGAATTTTTCAGAGGAACTACTTCATTTTATGCTTCTAAGTTTAAACTTGAGTATCACAGACTGGGAATACTCTTAGTGTGAAGATGAATTTGCCTTTACCAACAGGAGATTTCTTACACCTTTCTTTAAAGCATGCTGGAGTGAACAATTTCCATGTAAAATTTTCATTACAAAGTTTCTGTTTCTACAGAAAATGGTAATTGATTCTAGATTTTTGTGAGGTTCAGCATAACATGTGCCTTTCTGGGCTTGATCTTTCTTATTAAAAATACCTCAAGTCACAGTTAAGCCTGGCAGATATGTAATGAGAAAAAGCACACAATGAAATGCAGTGCTGTGGAGGAATAGCATGTCTCTCAAGGGACTTGTATTGAAATGATTTAATGTCAGAACTTTTTAGGGTTATCCGGCTTTTGCCTTTACATCTCACACTGCTAACTTATGAAATTGTGACTAAGCATTAACCATTTTGTTTAGCCACAAACATAGTTGACTTGCGTTTCGTCACTGCTTGTTACTGTGTTAATTTGTTTCTCGATCTTTGTCATTCATGCTTAGTTTGTAACAGAAACATTATCTCCTCTCTCCTTGTAGTAACCATGTAGAGATTCCCATGATATTCTACTGTATGGAATAATTTCTCTTTTGTTTACATATGTTTAGCCAAGGAGAAATCTGATTAGCTGAATGCTCTTGATAGTATTCAAGTACATCCCAGAGCTTTGCATTTGCTGTTTGATGTTCCATTTTACAGCTTTACTTAAATGCTCTGCAGGGATTGTGGTTTAGTGGTGAGAGCATGAAATTTGAATCCAAGGTGCCTGGTTCTCTTGCCAACAGAGCTGGTCAGTATGTTTAAAACCAGATTCTTCTACCCCACCACCCCCATAACGGATTTTTGCCTGTGTGTGCAAAGTTGTTTTTTTTCTCTCTCTTTCTTTCTTAAATAAATGGTGAGCATTCACAGCTTAAACAGGAACTGCAAGTTTTTATTTCACTTCTGTGCCTCGGTTCCTCTGGTGCAGAGGGTAGTGTTTTATCACAGTGCAGTTTAAATTATATCAGTGATTTGCATGGCTAAGAGGTCCTAGAGTGTTAATCTCTAGGCATGCATATGGTTATTATGAAGGATAATAAGCACATAAATGAGTTTCCTGCCTCCAAGTTTATTGACTGAGCAAACACCTGCATGTAGAACATTGCATCCATGGCAATGATCCAAGAGATTTAGAAAGTGTTGGCTCCATCTGATGTGAAGTCTTCTGCATTCTCATGTCTGCCAGAGATGAGATAGCAAAAATCCATGTGACTCTGCATCTCCGCTCTGTAGCGTGCAGAAATGACTGCTGTTTTTTTCATGACAAGATATGTGTCTGAAAAAGTATTTAAATGGGTTTTTATCCTGAAATGTTTTATTGACTTTCAGGCACAAAGGATGGAGCTCTTCATATGCAAGTAGGCATTTGTAGTAGGCTGACTAAATTGCTGTAAGAATAATTTATACATTAATAAAAAAATTATGTTTTGTTTCATATTAGAATAAGATAATTATATGATCAGATTTTGAAAATGACAAGAGGCTTGAGGCACCTCAGACTTGGCCTCTGAAATGAAGATGTTTGAGGCCTGCATTTAGAGATACTTAGCTAAATACCTTACTGACTTTTACTGTAACTTGTCTGAAAATGGAAACATAGCTTTAAACACTTAAGGCGTTCTCAAAATTAAGAAATGTATATTTCTTATATTAAGAATAAAAAAAATGTATATAGCATATTTGTCTTTACCTCTTCAGAGCTGCCAGTGTCTTTTCTTTAATTCTAGAGCCCCTTATTATTCATGTTACAAACCTCATCTATGTCATGTGAGCCAAGTGGCTTTTAGTTTTTTATAAACATGACTTGTCTGTTTTTAAGACTGTATTTGCATTCCCACAGAATAACCAAAGAAATTCAGTACCCCCTTGCCAAATACTAATTTTAATTTCTGCTTGAAATGTGCTGAATGCTAAGTACCCAGAGTGCACAGGTAAATTTAATACATTTTTATTTTTTATCTGCTTTATGAGGGAATTCCGATTTGGATTAAAAAAAGCCCTATAGCCATTAAGTGTCATTCTTTCTGGATGAGACCCAGCCTGCTGTGATTTAAGTGGATCTGAAATACAGAAGCTACTTCATTTAACTTCATTTTTTAAATGGTATTCCTGCAAAATGAGGAGATAAGGCTATACATATCTGAACAGCAAATGAGCTACATCTGTTCTAGTCAAGATTTCTAAGTCTGGTCCATCATCATTGTTTGATGTCTCAAATTCTGATGCCTTGGGCTGACAACAGGGAGGATGACAGAAGATTTGGTGGATGTCTTGAATGTGCTAAGTACACGCAGGATGTAAAGCACAGTGCTGTTGGATTGAATTAAAGTGACATCCTGCAGCTAAGTGTATATTTGTGTAGGGTGGAAACAGTGAGAGTTCGAGTTGTCTTTTCCATGCATCTTTCTGTAACTCATATACATTCATATGTGGTAATACATGCATATTTCCAGAGTTACAATTTTCCAATCTGGTGTTTCTCCTCTATGTTTAAAGACACCTATTCTGCTCTTCTACCTTCCCCATTTCTAATTAGATGGCTTTGCTGCTTCTCCTCTCAGTCATGTGCAGCTTTAGCATAATTTTTAGCATTTATTCTTCCTTCATGGGTTTTCCAAGTTTCTATAAGCTTTTTTGTCTTGCCTGCAAATCCTTCATTTTCTCTCTGTGTTGCTGAAACTTCCATACTTATTGGAATTATCACCTTCTTCGTGTCTCTCAAGCTCCAAACCCCCCTGTCATTATTGAAAATGATTTTATTGGTTCATTTTTGTTTTGGAAGAAAACTTTGTCGGAAGTTTTGAAGTATTTTAAAATTTAGTAATTTGAATTTTTTAAGAGCTTTATGAATTAAGGTTTTCCACTGATTATGTTCAGTTTTACTAAAGATTTAGAACAGGAGGACTGCAATGATAAGGAGCTGCCTCAGGATGCAGAAGTACTATTTTCACTTCCTGACTCTCAGCCTGTGTGACCTTGGTGAGTTGTTCAGTCCACCTCCTGTCCCTGTCTGTCTTTATCTGGAAAACGGGACTACACGTTTGCTCCTGGCATAGACCTGTAACAGCACTATAATGGTGAAGACTCTGCACATCTCTTAGAAGAAATAAATTCATTTCTGCTATCCAGTTATCTGTTTCTACTTACATTCTGCCGCATACCTTTTTTTTTGTTCTGCTATTTATAACTTGGAAGACCTGTTCCTTAGCATTCACTATTTTCCAGTTTTAGTGCCTTTATCCAATATGTTGTTTGCAAGCTTTCTTCATGAACAACATGATGCTCAAAACCTCGTCCTTGGACTTCAGAGCAGTGTACTGTTATTTGTTTAAACTGCTCTGTAGGTTCTTTAAGACAAAGATATAGGGAGAATTCTGGCCCTATGAAATTAATAGGACATCTTCTGTTGACTTGAGTGGAAAGAGAATATCACCATTGGTTCACAAGTGCCAGGTGAAATGCTGCAACAGTTGGATATGGCTGTCGACAAACTTTGCTTATCCACTGATTTTCCTGGGTTCTGGTAGGGATGTGTTCCTTTGCTTATTTTCCCAGTACTTTCCATGTCTTATGTAGATTATAATGAGGTGTTAGGTACCTTAGAAGTAGCTGAGGTGAGCTGGAAAACAGGCTGTTTCCAGTACAGAGCCAAGCTTGTTACTAATGCTCAATAAAAATAAGAGAATAGGATTTCCTTTAGGTTTCTGAATTTTATTTACTCAGCATAGTCTTAGCATGTGAAATCTTATGGGCATGAATGAGATTTAGTAACATACGCTCTTGTTAGCATTGTTTCAGACTTGGCAATAAACAAACTGCACCCTTTCCAGCCTCTCAGTAGATACATGCTTCATATTTTATTAGAACAATTTGGCTCCTTACATGAACTGTAGGCCCATTAATCCTGTAATATAGTGAATAAGATTGGAAAAATACAGGATGTAAATATGTTCTTCATTATGCACTTTAATACCGACCAGATATATAGTGTGCATTCTAGAACATGGTAGTCAGAGTGTACTAAGGAGCTAGCAAATTGTTGACAAGGCTCATCTGCTATTGGTTTATTTTGAGGTTAAGAGCAAAAAGCCTTAAGAAATTTCAACTGTTTGACATTATATGTTGATGCCTATCACATCTTGCTGGACATAACTTAAATAGATAGGGCCAGTGGCTTTATTACCTTCATCTCCGTATTCTTCATTGGATCCAGAAACAAGACAACTTAAAGAATATGTGAAGGGTTCTTCAGTAAGTCTTACAGAAGAAAAAAACTCCTCAGTTCTGAGAATGGTTACATTTTTGTACTGGGAATAATAATAATAAAGAAATTCTAGTCAATGAAGTAGTAAATCCAAGCTCTTCTATTTTACCATGATCTTTTAATTTGGGACTGGTTTTCCTTCCCAAATTTAATCTGAGACTTACTCAGATCACTTAAGAAGTAGGAAAGAATAAATTTCTCTTCATACTGTAGCATGCGCTACAGGAATCTTAGAAGAGATAATCATAATGGTCTCAGTGGCCATACATTCAGTAAATTAGTTGGTGTTACTCAGTGGGGAAAATGGACCTTCAAACACTGGGCTTCAAACTGGGAAGTATACTCTAGCAAATAGCCTGTGTGTCTCATCTGTAGCTCATCCATGAGGACCATGAAAATGGAAAGGAAGCTTGAAGGCCTTTGAATACAGTTTTAATTTTCTCATGCAATATTTTTCTCTTGGATTGGCATTAGCACTGTCAAGGTGCCAGACTTTTGCTTGAAATTTGTGAAGGGCAGAGTATTGATCAAGGGCCTTCATTATATGAGATGTATCACAAGTTTTTGAAGTCTGTAATTCCAGAAAAGACCCACTGTGTACTGCAGAGTTTAATATTGTTTATATTGAAAGCCATCATATTTCTTATAAAGTTTCCCTTTCTTCTCCATGGAGTTCATCCTGAAGGTATTTCAGTGCGTTGGCTTCCAGGATAGATAGACTTTCAATACATTTGTGTAAGTGAAAGGACAGTTCCTTTATAAATGAAAAAGGAGACATTGTTTTGGGACCCCACCTAATTAATGCTTAATTAATTACTTATATAATAATGCTGCAAAATTCTGGTATTGCATTAGTGTGCTGCCATATTACTTTCTTCCTCTTCTTACAAGACAGCATACCAGAAATTTCAGATCTTCAGTAATGGCATTTGTAAGAACAAGTCAAGTTCCAGGACACTGGCAACTGACCAGTAAAAGATGCAGTGAAAGAGAATTTGTAGCCTTACTTTGTCCCTTTCTTAAGCCTCAGATCTTTCCTTTAGGACTGAGATCACTATGCTTCCACAGCACAGAGATGCTAATTTGGAAAAATGAGCAAAGAAACCAGTGTATTTGGTGGAGAAAAACAAAGAAGTGTTTTCCAGCAGTGGGGGAGGTTAGGCAGAGAAATAGGAAAAAAAAAAAACCAACCTTTTTCATGACAAGCAGACAACTGTCATAGAACATATCATTTAGTAAAAAGAAAAATAATTGCCAAACAAGACATCAGTGTAGAAGCTCACAAGCAACCATAGAAAACAGTATCTAATTCATTGGTATGGCATTTTGGGATGCCGTTTTTACTGGGTCTGACAAAGTGTGTTGTGATTTCTTTGGAATGAGATTTCATGGAAATATACTAACAGCCTGTGCACAGATTCAGAAAACATTCCCGTATTTGAAGTGGTTTAGCAAAATTCATTTATCCATTAAATCAAGAGTTGTGTTTAGGCTGCAGGACCTGATGGCCCACATAATGTGCACCGGACTCCTAGCAGTCATATGTAAACTGTAATCACTCTCAGCTGTGTTATAACAAATAATTGGAAACTTAATATCTACCAGCAGTGGTACCTGTATCTGTAACAGTAGTAGACATTCCTCTTACAGTTCCTTAAAAAAAGACAAGATCCCTCAGAAAAAGTTGTTTAGATTTCTTTAAATTTTTTTTACTGCTGCTTTTAAAAGCTGCTGTTACAGCTTGGCTGCCTGTTGTCCATGTTGCATAGTTTTCTTTGAACAAAAGCCAGTCGTCTTTTGGCAAGTACTTTGCCATTTGAGGAACTGTCAGTAGGGAGAGATGCGTTTCTGTGTTAATACAATGATGATTTTAACAGGTCGCTAATGTGGTGGAGGACGCTCCAGAAACGTTCCTGGAGAGAGAGGTCCTTGCTATGAACCATTCATTGTGAATTCCAAGGCGTTGTACAGTGGGCAACTCTGTCTTGTCCACTGTGTTGGCTTTCATATGGGTTAAAAGACCCATAAATTCTTTTGCAGTAGCATTTGATATTACTCCTTGCTCACTTTGTGTGCGTGGGATGCAAAAGCAATGAAAAAATTTGCACCCGATGTTCTGTAGAAAGATTATTTCTGTTTTTATAATGTTACCTGATCAGTTGGAATTTTCCAGATATTGAATTGAGGAACTCAAATCTGCTCAAATGTATTACAAGACCTGGGAGAGTAGCTTGAAGATAGGGTTGTGGTGGGTAGATAATATAGCTGTGCAGTCCTCTTAAAAACATAAAAGACATATTTATGTGAAAAATTGTGAATAGTTGAAGCAAAGTAGTAATGAGATCTCTTGAAAAGTATCATTATGTACACTTTCGTTTTAACTCAAATATGAAATGAGGAATCTTTTTTTCTTTTTTTCCTCAGTGGCCGTGTCTGAGCAGATGTAACAATTTTGGTGTTCTATAGTTAGCCCAGTAATTAGTTGATGATTGCTCGGCAAAGAAGCCAACAAATCAAGAATACAAAGTGTATAGTGAGTCATCTGAGAACATTTGCTGTGTGTCATATTTGATTGTTAATTCTTGGTTGTATGGTTGCTGTATGAAGTATTCAAGGTTTTATAACTACAGAGAGGAGATAAAGTGTCAGAGCTGGTTTTCAAAGGAGAGTCTTTTCTTGGGTTTGCACGGAGATGATCTTTCTCCTTCCATTCAGAATAAAACCAATGAGGCCAAAATAGGAAGGGAAAAGCTGCAATAGTGTTGCTGTAAAGTTGCAAGTGATGGTATCTGCTTGATTAAGCATTTAGTTGGGAACCTTACTTTCCCCTAAGTCTGGCTTCAGCTTTGTTTGTAATATTTAACAGGTGCTGATAAGTATTAACTGCCAACATCTTCCAGCATCTGAGCACCTCATCTTGGTCTCCTCCTGAGCTGAACCAAGCCAGCGATGGGCTCAGTGAGACACAGGTCTGCTCAACAGAGAACCTCATCTTTGTGGCCTTGTAACACTTCACAGGCTGAAGGCTGGCATGTGAGGAGAACAGTCTTAAATGGACTGGCCTTTCTTCCCTCCCATTTTCTTCAATGTATCATCTACTTCTAGTGGCCAGCACATGAGTGAGATATTGTATTTGTGTACTACCAGATTCCCTTAGATCTCATGGCAAAAGCTCACGCTTTTTAGTGCTAGATGTTATTATGTTAAATTGAACGTGGTGGTTATATGGATTTGAAAATTTAAAGTTTTCAGTAAGACAAGGGATTTAGTTCCTTTACTCTTATTTGTGTCTTTGAAAATCTTTCTCTTAACTACTTGAAGTTTACTAAACCTGGTGTTTTTTGCATTTTAACTGCATTTCCCAGGGATAGAGGGCCGAGTAAAGATAAACAAGCGTTCTTGTGTTGCTTTCTTTTAGTTAGTCTCTGCTGTGAAGTTTTTGACTGACAATCCGTATACGCATAAGTACATGTGCAAGTGCAATGCAGCTATATTTTTCTAAATATCTCTTAGGCTTTACTTCCTTGCTCTTTGTTATTTAGGTAGGATGCTTTGCGAGAAGATAGTCACTTGGACCTTGAGCGTGCGCCCTGGTCCTTACCTCTTGGGATCTTTTATCGTAGCCCTGATGTTGAAGTAAGGTATATGCAAGGGATTTTCTAGGTTCATACTGAACTCCACTGAATTCAGGGGCCACATGTAAGACTAAGGCCTATTTGCTTTAAGGAGGAAGTCCAAAAGAGCATAGTAAAGAAAGGAAGGTGGGAAAAGATGATGCTGGGGTAAGAGGGCAGAATGTGGCACCAAGAGGAAGGAACAGTGAAGAAGGTGGCTCTTATTGTGGGAGGGAGATCAGCTGAGTTGATTAGTTTCATGTGTGTGATTCTTTTTTAAAATATTTATTTATAAAATTAAATGTAAATTCCTTATTTGGGAATATTGTGGTTGAGTATGGTTATGCATGTGTGAGAGAGGATAGCAATGTATACATTAAAAAAAGAAGACAAACCATTAAAAATATCAGGAGATTTACAGGAGAAGCACCTTTTTGTTGACTTTAACAGCAGCTAAATTTTGTGTCCCTGACTTAATTAGTGTCAATGTTATTTGGCTCTCATCATATTAATCTTGTATTTGTTACAGTTAGCTGAAATACAGTTCTTGACATTGTTTCAGGTTTAGGTGCTGATGACAAAGTTTGCACATCTTATAAATTGCATGCAATGTGTAGAACTTATTAATTGGTGGTGGAAGTTACAATCCATATTTTAAATAAGTAGCATAATACAGCCATTCAGAATTACACCACAAAAAAGAGAGGGGTTTAATGGACTCCATATGTCTGCTTTTAGACTGGTTGAGTAAAACTTTGCTATACCACATAATGGTAAACCATCAGTGCTATAATGTCTTTGGGGTCTTTTAAGAACCTTCTTTATAGACACTCTTCTGACAAAGATTAATTCATTAATGGATTCAAGCCAACAGTATTATGGTTTATATTGTTACAATAAGCAGGCATCAGTGTTGGTTGCATTGTCCCTTTAAATTCCTGAAAACTGGAATGTACTATCCCTGCTGATTTGAGGAAAAACTCATTTTGAACAACAAGCAGCTTTTCAAGTATATCACTTGCATTTTTAAAACAATTGTTTCAAAGCATATCTTAGTGTATCTTCTTTCAGAATAGAGATTACAAAGAGTAGATGTACGTAGGAAAATGTGGGTATAAGATGCAGTCTTCCTGCATCAGTGATGTTAATAACCAGTTCCTAAAAGTTGTTTCATGGCTAAGCATTTAAATAAAGCACCTCTGTTCATAATTTTTAAGAAACTAGTGCTTAGGTACTAATGGGTAGCTAGCCTAGGGCCACATTATGTAAGAGGTCTGATTGCCAGCTCCTCCTTTCCCCTCCAAAATAGCGTTTACACTTGGGAGTATTTCCGAACCCACTGACCCTACATGCGTGCTGCCTGTCCTAGCCACTCCTTTTGTACTGAAAACCAGATCACTGGATTCTGTATCAACATTCCTGTGGGGAGCGTGTTAAAAAAATCTGTCGAAATCCCTCCTTCACTTCCACGCCTTAGGCCCAGGCTGGTGAGGAATGTGCATACCCACATCATGTCAGAGGATGCGCTGCTTCCCCATTCAGACCTAGCTGGGTCTGCCGCTGTGTGGATCAAAAATGCAGAGCGGCACTGAGACATCTGCAAGAGTGGGGACAGAAGCTAATCAATGGACCCTGAGACAGGAATTCTGGACATTTGCATAAGTGTACCCTAATGAGGCAAGCATGTTTTGGTAGAAAACAAAGGTCATGGCTCTGTTAAAAAGGTATAGGCAGAAATCTAATCTTCTAGTTTTTCATTAGATGTCTTAAAATAACTTGTGCTTTTCAGAAAAGTGTGTGTTTAAGTGTGTGAGCACACATAGGGGAATTACTGTATACTGTTGAAGTTCTTACTATGTTCTGTCCAGGTGTCAAAAAACAAAAGCACATAAAAATGGTCTTTTCCAAGACTTTTTGGAAAAACTAATAAATTTCAACCTTTCTATTGCTTTCATTCAAGTTTTTTTTCATATTGAATTATTAATTCCATGAACTGTTCAGATTTGCTTAAAAAAATAGACTGACTTTGAAAGGAGCTGTTTTACTACTTGTAGGTGGCCCCCTCAAAGTCATATTCTGAGCAGTTAGTTCTTCTGCTCAAAGGAACAGACCCATGCTCAGGTGCATCTCCCGCTTCCATAGTCCACATGGATATTCACACTTCTTAGGATTGTTGCTTGTGCCTAAGTGTGGTGGACTGACCTTGGTTGGCTGCCAGATGCCCACCCAGCCACTCTCTCACTCCCCTTCCTCAACAAGACAGGAGGGGAAAGTAAGATGAAATAGCTCACAGGTCGAGATAAAGACAGGGAGATCACTTACCAAACTAAATATTCTTTTGCTATATGGGAGTAACAGCAGTGGGATCCATTTTTAACTCATGGAGATACAGAGAAGGCATATGGACCATCCTCTTGAGTAGTATCACAGCATTACCTTATGATAATGAGGCAGAAGTTTCCTCAAAACTTATTGGAATTGCTGATATTTCTATAAAGCAAAAATTAAAAGTTCTCCGTGGTCTGTGAAGTAGTTCATGCATTTCAAGGCTGTTATACAAACCGACGGCAAACTTAGACAGAGACTGCTTCTTCTATTTTTGCTTTACAGATTTTTTTTTATTTTTTTTTTTTTCTTAAGAAGAGAAGAAAGAAATCCCATTGTTTGCTCCTCTTTTTATCACAGGAATCCAGTACCTGGGTATTTGGGATCCCATTCTCCCACATCTCAAGTGTTGGCAATACCACCGTTTGGAGGCTCTGCTCTTTGGCATCAGCCATTTTTTGAATGGCAACTGGAACTTATTAATCTCCCAGGGCTTGTCCACCCATGCATTTCACCAGAAAACCAGATTGCTGCTGGACGGAAGGGAATGATATAGGTGTCAGAGAAGGAAAGGAGAGCTCTCATCTCATGGCAGTTTATTTTTAAGTCCACATTTCTGTTTTCTTAAAAGGCTGATAATTAATTAATTTAGTCGCTTGTCAGCCCACATTTTTTGATAAGAGGTAGTTATTGTAGAAACAACATCCGTTCATTATTTCAGATGTTGGGATTTAATGCATGCTCGCAGTTACCTTCTGCACATATGTAATACATTCTAGCTTTTTATAAGGCTGTTGGTTACAAATAGCTTTGAAATAACTACCATGCCTTGCAGCTATAAAATCCCATAATAATTATTCATTATATCACCATCATTTTTATTATGCTAAAAGGGATTCCTCCACACCCCCTCCCACAGCAGAATAGTGTTGTAGAAGGGATTTCATTTGCCTACATTAATTCAGGATTGTTCAACACCCTGATACAACTATATCATCTTTGTTTTAGGGGAAACTGAATGGAGTAAGACAGCGGCTCCATGAAACTTCAGTAATTAGATTCATGTTTAAATAATATGTGGGTAAAAAAACCCCTTCAGCTTCCTAGCTTAATTCTTTTTATTATCTGCATGTAATCTGAGTAGGTTCTAACTAGAAGTTCTCTAAGAATTAGGCTAGCTGGCTTTATAGCAATAATTTAGGCATAGTTATACATACCTCTGACAATTCCCACTTCCTGTTACATATTCAGAACATAAAAGACAAGGATGTTTAGATGGTAATTTGTTTCTGAAAATGAATTCTGATTCTTTTAACCCCTTTTCCCCCAAAGTTTAAAAGTATTTCTGGAGCTTAGGGCCATTTATTTGTGGTTTGTTTTTGTTTTTTTCTCTTTTACATTTAAGACTACCAGAAAAAGTCTGATTTTTAACTTAATTTTAATGTGGTATATGCTGTTATAATATCCAACTGCTTAAACATATTTTAGGCTTTAAAATGCACTCATTTAAACTGCTTTGGTTCCAGAGCATCTGATTTAGATACTTGTGCATTCACTTCTTAAATAAAGTGAAAGCATATTGTGTCATACAAGAGGTTTTTTTTCTTCATTATCTGATCCTTATGCATTTGAACTTGGGCTTCTGTGACAAAGACACAGTTGTTTGTCTGCTGATTGAATTTAACAAGAAGCTGGTGTTCTCTAAGTACGAGTGCCTTATTTCCTATAGCATAACAGTACAGTAATGCTAAATGCACATTTGTAGAAAAAAGCATTAAACCCCAGAAAATCCCCTTAAATCTCAAAGCTGGAAATTCAACCACTGAAAGGTAATTGTACTGAAGTTTAAGCCAAAAGTAATTTTCTTACGTGGTTAAGGAGTTTTAAGTGTAATAAATAAACTGTGATAAAAGGGGTCTTTAGAGGCAACTTCAGGGAGATGGTATGAATTCATGTGTATTGAGTAATCATAGTTCCCAGCCAAATATATATACAGCAAAAAGATATTTTCAAACCTCTTATGAAATAATAGGCAAAATAACCCTCATTTTACTGCAGCTTTTCAATTCTTTCTGATAGATATTTATATAAATGATGTATTTTTGGGGCTGCTGCCTAGTAAACAGATACTATTGGCAAGTACCTGTCTGCCTACCCCAGCAGTGTGGCACCCTTGCATCACGCAGGTTGTTACAGCAAAGAGTATAAGAATTTCATAGATTAAAGTCTAGAGAGGGACCCATTTCACTTAGTTTTAGCCATCTGAAGGTTAGATTCAGCCTGACCTAGCCATTAGTCAGTGAAACGAAATGGGCATCTCAGCAGAGATGTTCATCCCACTTAGCTTTTTAGGTAGTCAGTGGAAGAGGATGAGCGTCTCCAGAGGGTAATTTATCTTATCCCAAGGGGCTGACCTAAGAGTGAATCCTTAAGGTTTTACCTGGTGAAGTTAGGTGAGGTGAATTCCATCCCTAGCTTGCTAAATATTGTAGCTTGTTACTAGGGCGTACTTGTTTATGACTTGAGAATGATCCAGGATGTCTGTGGTAGAAATTAAATCACATTTGTTACAAACTTTACTAAAGCAGAGCATTTGTTTTAATGTTAAGCAAAATAACATTTTGAATTGTGAATCTGTGAAAAGAAATACCTTTGTCCAGGACTCAGAATCCCCGCAGGTGGGCTCCGGTCTGGAAAGTTCTGGTAGAATCTGAAGACTTAAGTTTCAGTGAATTTTTTTTTAAAACATCATTCCATTATGGAATGATAGCAGAAGGGATTATGGTAGAAAAACGCTTTTAAGATGAAACTTAAAAGGCTTATGACAAGTATTTTACATTGTACAACCTGCACAGGTCCTTTCCTGTTCTTCATTCCTATATTTTCAAAACCTTGACTTCGTGAAAGTATCATCCTGCAAACCTTCCTGTGCACAAAGTTAACAGTTCCTGTGGGTGACATCCCTATTCTCACACCTGTCAATGAGTTGATGGAAATACTTACCAAATAAAGAAATCTGCTCGTCTCCAATTCTGTTAAAGCAGCTTAAAAGCTGAAACTTTTTCAGCAGTACTGTTCGTGGAGAGTCTTGCCATGGTACGCTGAATTTCAGGATTGCCTAGAAAGCACATTAGGATGTTCTGCCAAGCACCTAATCTTGGTACGTTCACTTGCACAGCAATGTTAACCTCCTTATAGTATTCTGTGTGTGTAAATGGGTTATTGTTTTCCTCAGGTTCCAGTCTGGTTCTGCATAGTTACCATCCCGGGCTTTTTACTGGGGGTGGGGGGTTTGCAGCGGTGGTTTAGCTCTTAAATTGTTTTGCTTTTTGGCACTTGTGCTTGACTGGCTTCTGCCTTGTGTTTAATTCCTAAATATTTTTTTCTTTGCATTGTAGTTACACGTCTTAAGTATTCATATTTGTGGTGATGTGTTTGTTTTAGAGTTTCCACAGTGTGCTATAATTTGTTCTTTGTATCGTCTCATATTTTCACTTACTGACTTGAAGAGCGAAGAGGAAAAAGAAAAAAAAACTAAAAAGGAAAAAGTGTATGGTTTTCTTTCCAACATTTGTAGTCAACACAAAATACACTGTGGAAAACACAGTTGTTTCAACAGACTCTCAAAGCTGAGACCTGGGTAACGTTTATAGTTTCAATGGGACTCAAGGGAACATGTATTTTCTGCCAACTCTAAAAAGACTTGAAAATGTGTTGAAATCTTATATGTATTGTATTTGTTTTGTCTGTGTAGGCAAGTGCTTCTGTGTGGCCGCTGCTTTTCTTGATATTCTCTACAGCTGACCTTGTAGGTGGGATTTATGTCTCCGGTGTTGATCAAAGGGAGTTAGTAAAGTACTTTTTAAAAGTGCTTTAAGAGTTGGTCTGACTCACGTTTCATGGGTTTGAAGGATTTATTGAAAATATGTTCAGCAAATTAATTTTTATTTCTATAAGGAATTTGAATTCACTTTCTTGAGTGTTAGATTTCCCCCCTCCCCCCCGCCCCCCCCAAAAAAATAGGGTTTTCCTATGGTATTTATGTCTTATTTAAGTAGAAAACAGAGAATTCCTGTTTTATGCTCTGATTTCTTATAACCGACTGTGTAATTTTTTTCATGGTAAAGTTACTGGCCACGTGCAGGTGAAAATACTTGACTTGTATGCACCTGTACATTAAGGTAAGATTTTTAGTGGCATATATGGTCTTGCCACTTCTCACACCTCATTAGATTCATTATTTCATTTGTGCTTGCCCTTTTTTTTTTTTTTTTTCTTTTTTTTGCTGTAAGTCTTTTTATTCCAGTTCCACAAACACCTGTTATTACTGTTAGACCAGACTCAGTACAGCTAGGGAAGGGTTAGGTTATTCTGCTGTGCCGCTTCAGTTGACAAGGAGAGAACAGGTACTTACTATTTGATGTCAAGTGAAGGAATAGTACTTGATCCCTGGGACACAGCTTGACTGATTGATTTATTGTCCCAAGAGTGTTTGTTTAGTACCATATATTGTCTAGACTCCCCTATCATTTCACTTTGAAAGTTACTTTCCATGCTCATGCTTCCAAACAAATTCAAATTTGTACAGATGTAACTGATTTTAAATACCTAGTCAAATGAGGCTGGTTTCAAGACCATTGGAAGTAAGGAGTATCAATATACTTTCCATTTTGACTATGGCACAACTGTTTTCATACAATTGCTTAGAGAGATGGATTAAGCTGGTAATGGATTCCTGTCACTATAAGGGCAGCTGAGCAGAATCTGAGCAGAATTCAGCCTCGTCCCTCCATGATGGTGTCGTCTTCAGAAAGGTTCTGTTCTTAGTCTGTGAAAATGGTCTGCACAATGAGTGTGTATGGATGGGAGATCTCACAAGAACATACTTGAAACTGCACCACATTTGTAAGCAGATGTTATTTTGTGGTTTATAAAGATTAACTTATTTTTTTTTTCTCCAGCTGTATGCCAGAATCTTACATTTGCGCACTTTCTGGATATGGCCAGAAGTTGATGTATCAGTTTAGCAAAAACTAGTCTATTCTGTCATGTATTTGTGCCTAGTGTTGCCGAAGACACTTAGATGCATTTGGATGAGCTTTTTCACTTTTGGATGCATTTTTATTTGTTTGGTTTGACACATGATATTTTGAGATCACATGTGTCTGCAAGAGCAGCAGCCGGAAGGAGATGAGACTAATTCTTAGTTTAAACAGTTCAAAGACTAAACTGATATAGTAATTGCTTTTAGAATCTCCAAACTGCTTTGTTACTAAAATCATATATTTAACTCTCTCCCTATTTTAATAAATTCATTTTTATTTAATCATCATCTATATTTGAAAGGGAAAATTTGAGAAAGAAGTGATTTGGGGGATTGCAGTAGGAGTTGATGTCAGTCTGGCCTGATGTCTGCTTTTTTTTTTTTTTTTTTTTTTTTTTTTTTTTTTTTTTTCCTTTAGTCATACTGAGTCATGGTTTCTTCTTTTCCTAGAAGAGCACTTCTCTGATAGCAAATGGTGGAGCTGTTCAGCTACAGAGACTGAGTGTGTGTTTGTATAGCTTTGCTTTCTGGGCTTTGTTTTCTGAAATTTATATTCATTCCTGTTTCTAAGGACAGGTACTTTTCCTCATACTCTCTTGTATTGCAGTATTGAAACGTTCCTACCAGCAGGTGGAGAAATATTAAAAAAGGCAAATCGACCAGATGATCGTTCCTCTTTATGAAAGGTGCCCTTTTCAGAGGTTTTCAGAATATCTAACTTAATTTTTTCTGTTCTAAATCCCACTTCAACATATCCCATTAATATCTGTTGGCTGGACAGTGTACGCAGAAAAGGGCATTTGGAGGGAGATTTCCTGAGCTGCAGGAACCTTTGAGGAAAAGCTGATGAATAGGCAGAGATGTTACAGCTGCCCAGCAGGACTCCAGTAACACTTTCTGTGTCTGGAAGAGCCTTTCCCTCTGAGTGCCACCGCGGGCATCTTTTCCACAGGGATTGAAAAACCTCTGAGATTTCTCCGAGCCCTGCTGAGTGTGATCTATCCCTTCGTATACATCAAATTGACAATTCCTACTGCTAAGCGAAAGGAAAGTTTTGGGATTAGCACGTTTGCAGTTAATAGTTTCAGCTTTTCTGGTCTGGTTCCAAAAAGCTTTTTTTGGTCTTCTATTTTGAGGACTTTACAGGTAACATACCACAGGAGATCTGATGGTTAGGTTTTTATTCAGCCTAAGGTGGTCTGGTCTTAACCACTGGGCATGTGAACTAGATGTCAGTTTTGGGTTTCTTCATGGGGGACAGCAGCAGCAGAAGCTCAGGGCAACCTTGAGCTGTGTTGGTGGCTGACCTCTTCCACTCCTGTCTCCCTTCCCCTCTGATAAAGAGCAGCTTGCAGTTCTGCTGACTCTTCTTTCTTCCACACTTGAAGAAAACTGCAGCGCTCAGATTTCTCCAAGGCCATGATGTTGCGGGGTGGCAGATGCTCCCAGCCCAGCTGTGCAAGAGGCAGTTGGCTGGGCTGTGCTGGCTGGTTTGCCTCCTCCAGGGAAAAGGCACTGGGCCAGATTCAGCTTGTTAACTTCCAGCTGGATCTTACTAGCTAGTCTGTCCCAGTGGCATGCAGAACTGGCAGCTGAAATCTAGGAGGTAAGCATAGAACTGCAAACTGTTAGAGAACAGAAGAAATTTGAAGCATCTCTTAAAGTGTTAAGTATTAGCCAGACTTTCATAGTATGCAGCTTTCATCTAATAATCAGTTGTCAATTCTGCATCTGCAACGGGGATAGGTAGGACTTGAAGTCAGTCAGCACTGCGAAACAGAGTATTAACAAACTCCTTTGCTGGCTTTACCTTGGTGTTTATTTTCTCTTCCCTTTCCCACGAGAGCTTTGTTCTACATCCACCCCTCTGCACACCACCTTCTCCAAGAACCTTTCCTTGAAGCCTGAGGAAGTGGTTCAACATTGGATACAGACGCACGCACGCAGACACACACAAGTGTAACATCCCATTGTTAGAAAAGGAGTGCAGCTTCCTGTACACAGCGGGATTGATGGGGGCGGGAATGGCACAGTTGCTAAAATGCAAACAGCAGAAAGGCAATCCCCAAAGTATATAAAACTCCTATAATTTAAATGACTAAATCAGCTGAATGCCAGTAAGTGATCCACTGGTTTCGTGCAGAGTCTAAATACATAACCTGCACCCTTTCTGACAACCAAACTTGGACTGTGGAGGCAAACAAAAAGAAAGGCAGGATGGGTAGTGAAAGAAGATAGTAGGAATGGTTTTAAGCGCCTTACTACTCAAAACTAATTGCCATTTTACTGTCAATTAGAAATAAAGATGGGGAACTTAGCTGCAGCATACAGAAATTCTTTGTTGAAATGTAACCTAGGCTTCCTTGTAAGGGTATCTCTGCTTCTCATTGTTAATATGCATCTCATACAGTAAAGAACTGAAGTAAAGAGCTCAAGTCAAATGCATCCTGGCCTGGAGTAAGGTTGCTTGCAGTACTTTTTCCTCTGATAAATGAGGTGGAATAGCATGAAAATGGTGTGAATGTGATAGACTAATTTTTCTTTTTGAACCTTTTCTTGTCTATACTTCCCCCATATATTTTCTCCCCCTGTAAAACTGTGTTGCACATTAATCTCCTTGCAAACTTGTTGAAGTTCCTTCTGTATGCCCTTAATGTTCCTACGTGCCCTCAGACCAGTCTAGCTTGTGGCCCTCTGGAGTAAAAAGTTGATATGACCTGCTTCTTTGCTACAGAACACATTTAATTAAATACTTGGGCATGTAAATACTGAAGCATCTTGGTTCCTAACTGAGGTGTTCCTAATTCTCTCTGCACCTAATTAGAGAATGTAGACCTTTCCACAGAGGTCCATGCCATGCTAGGTAGTTGTACAGGGGCTGCAGGAGGACCTGGACAGCATTTGGCTGGAACTTTCCTTTATGAGGAAAGGAAAAGGATAAGCTAATGTTGGTACAATAAAGAGTTTTCTGATGGTTCAGTTGAAGACCTTAGAGGTCTTTGGCCCTGCAGCAAACTCGGGTACTGTGCCATCAGTAGGAACACAGCTATGAGAAAGACCATGTTCATCTTTGAATAGAAAGGGAAAGGGAGATACCAGCTTGATCACAATCAATCAGCTGGATGAACCCAGAAGAACACTTCATCCTACTCCATACCAACCAAGGCATTTCTTGCTTCTCCACCAGCTATTTACGGGGAAGAAATTCATTCTTGAAAAGTGGCGTCGAAACTACCATCTCTTTATCTGAGACCCCTTCTGAGCCTTGTGGTGGTGCAGGTTTCTAAGAGCACAACTTGGATTGAAAGAGCCATGACAAGCCTTTCTTTCTCTCCTAATCACCACGTTCTCCAAAAAGACTGCCCCAGTAAACACGTATTGTTCTGTATTCCTTTTCTCTTGCGTTTTTGAATATGATAAACTAAGTTTTACCCTTACATAACCTTGTGTTCCTACAAAATTTTATTTAGATATCCATGTTCCTAAAAATAGTACATGAATGAAGCGTTCCAAGCAGCAAACCGCAGCTTCCTGAGGTAGCAGCGGCTGTAGTGCAGTTTCTAGTTCAAAGATTTTTGTTTTGTAAGTAAGTGATATAACATTGCAGAGTCTATGTCCAGTTTTACAGCATTGCTTTGCTGTGCGCTGTTTGTTCGTGTTCCTTTAATGGTACTTGGATGCAAAGCATGTGTCATTAGTTGGCTAATATAACAGATCGCTAAGGCATATGTTTTGTGGTATGTGTGCCCGCTCCACTACATAACAAGGCTGTTTAACTTGTCTATACATTGTTTCCAGCCTGCAATGATCAAAATATTGCCCACGTATTTTAGTCATATATTTTATCACTTGTATACTGAAAGTGCACTTACTTTTGCAGAATATATTTAAGACTGAAAGATCGGGTTTAGTACTCTGACTCTTAGTATAAATTGTTTTCCCAGTGTCTAAAGCCCTGCTTGTTCAAACAAACTCTTTGGTAAAAAGGAATCTGGTTGGGATTCGGTTGCCAAATGTGTTTAGAAAAGGCATCGTAAATGATAAATAATGATTTCAAGTTCATTTGTCTGGGACAAATCCAAGCACAATACGTGTTATGTTCCAAAATTAATTCAGCAAAATAGGCTGGGGGGAAGTAGAGAGGGGAGTGAAATGGTCATTTGGCAATACCAAAGTACTTAATTTTCTTGACAAAGTTCTTAATATTTTAAAACATTTCCATCTTTTGGACAGAAACCATATACTCTCTAATTACTGGCAATAAAACTAAAGATTTAAGAGCTATGAATGTTACAGTTGGAGGAAACTATAATTAAGGCTGGCAAGATTCTGCTTCCTTAAGGAAACAGAGTTCAGACAGCTTTTAAAAGGAGATGGTAATTATTTTTCCCATTGAACTTCTGTGTATTGATAAATGCATGTTCCCCAGTCTTGAACCAGTAAGTTAAGCAGTAAAGTATATCCTAGGTTACTTCTTAATTTGCGTTTCCCAATGTTAGAATCTTAGTGCTGTTTCAGCTCTAAGACAATTTATCTAGTAACAGTTATTGTTTCTTCTGATTGTAAATCAGGATTCTTCAATTCTGTATCTTATATGTTCTGCTGAGAAAAAGAGAGATGTAGAACAAAGTAAAATCTAACAGATATGGTTAAAAAGTAAGCTGGTTCTAAACGACTGCACTGTGTACATATTTGCATGCACTCTCTTGTAGCCTGCCTGCTTCCAGTGAGTCAGGGAGACTGTTACTACTGAATACAATAGCAGGAAGATTGTTAGTCATAAAATAAATGTGGGTGCATGTTGAGTATTGCCAGTCAGCAGGTCATTACACACAGCCAAGTCTGGACCATCTTGGAATCACTGCAGAAACCACTGACATATAAATCCCTCTTAGTCTGGTGGGCTTTCCTGGAGCAGTGTTTTGTAGCCGGGAAAGATGCTGTGGAGGCTGAAGCTGGGAGTGGTGTTTGCTGCAGCTCCTGAGCTCTGGGGCTCTCACTTTACTGCGATGTTCCAGCTCTGTCAGGACTTTGGTTGCCCCAGTAGCTTCCCAGATGCTGTGTGGAGAGCAGACTGGTGTGTCTTGGTGGCAGTCACTGGGGGCTTCCCTTTAGTCCACTAAATACTATGAAAAGGCGTGAGTACCTGGGAAGCCCTGGGAATGCCAGTTCCCAGGTGCTTGTGTGTTCCTGCCCCTGGCACAGTGAAATACCCTTGTCAGGTGGGCAGCACCAGAACTTGGCTTATCTTTGAAATATTTGTTCTTACTTTATTCTGCACTGGAATGAGGACTGATTTTGAAACAGGAGGATCTTCTGTGAAGTGGGATTATTTTTCCTGTACATCCCTGCAAATGAGAGAGGCTGTTTTTGTAGCACAGGATTTTGAATTATTAGGTAGATTCAGATAAAGAGTTATGTAGTTAGAGAACAGAATACTTTTTAAAACCTGTGTTTAGAAAGTCATCACACAACCAGTGGTGTGGAAGTATAGCATGACATATAAAATTCCCTTCTTTATATCATTTTTCTAAGCAACCCCCCTTTTCACAATAGTTATTGAATTGGCAGATTAGTTGTTGTTTGAAGAGTCAGGCATTTGTGGTGATTTTATTTGACTTTTGATGAGGCAGAGTTCATGTCTCTAGCATATAACCAGTTCATTTTGTGAGTGAGTTTGTGTAACCAGATCATTTTGCATGTGAGTGTGTTTCTCTGAGTCAACTTCATCAGCAACTGGTTGTCCCCTGTTAGAACTGCCTGCAGATAAATTGGTTGCTGCAGTGCTGTGAAGAGGACGTGTGGTCAACAGCTCAATGTCCAGATGGAGATAGGTGACAAGTGGTGTCCCTCAGGGGTCCGTATTGGGACCAGTACTGTTTAATATCTTCATCAATGACATGGACAGTGGGATTGAGTGCACCCTCAGCAAGTTTGCAGGTGACACCAAGCTGAGTGGTGCAGTTGACACGCCTGAGAGACGGGATGCCATCCAGAGGGACCTGGACAAGCTGGAGAAATGGGCCTGTGAGAACCTCATGAGGTTCAACAAGGCCAAGTGCAGCGTCCTGCACCTGGGTTGGGGCAATCCCCATTATCAATACAGGCTGGGGAATGAAGGGACTGAGAGCAGCCTTGAGAAGGACTTGAGGGTACTGGTGGATGAAAAGCTGAACATGAGCTGACACTGTGCACTCACAGCCCAGAAAGTCAACCGTATCCTAGGCTGCATCAAAAGAAGTGTGACCAGCAGGTCGAGGGAGGTGATTCTGCCTCTCTACTCTGCTCTGGTGAGACCCCACCTGGAGTATTGCGTTCAGCTCTGGGGTCCTCAGCACAGGAAGGACATGGACCTGTTGGAGTGGGTCCAGAGGAGAGCCAGAAAAATGATCAGAGGGATGGAACACCTCTGCTATGAGGAAAGGCTGAGAGAGCTGGGGTTGTTCAGCCTGGAGAAGAGAAGGCTGTGGGGAGACGTTATTGTGGCCTTTCAATACTTAAAGGGGGCTTATAAGAAAGATGGGGACAGACTTTTTAGCAGGGTCTGTTGTGATAGGACAAGGGGTAATGGTTTTAAACTAAAGGAGGGTAGATTTAGACTAAACACAAGGAAAAAAAAATTTCGCAATGAGGGTGGTGAAACACTGGAAGAAGTTGCCCAGAGAGGTGGTAGATGCCCCGTCTCTGGAAACATTCAAGGTCAGGTTGGACAGGGCTCTGAGCAACCTGATCTAGTTGAAGATATCCCTGCCAACTGCAGGGAGGTTGGACTAGATGACCTTTAAAGGTCCAACCCAAACGATTCTATGATTCTATGAATGTGGTCATACATCCTTTTTTCTTTTTCTCCAGATATGAATTAACTCATTCTTAAAAGCTAAATTAAAATGAATGTGTTTTACAGTGCTTGCAACAAAGCAGAGCTAAGCATAGCACAATGTTTTCATGCAGGTATGTGGCACAATTAAGTTTTTCTCTCCATCTTTGGAGACGAAGGAGGCAGCTGTTCAATAAGGACCATAGTGGAGAGTGAGGATAATCTGTGCATTTTTGGCACTGGGGATTCTTTTTCAGTTTCTAATTTTCACATTTCTGATCTGAATTCTCTCAGTGCCAGGAGGCACACAAGGCGCGAACATCGTTCTTCCACTTCGATCGGTCTGCGGCTGCGTGCTCTGGAGTCCCAACGGCCACAGCGCAGTCTTCTGTTGTTTTTTTCCTCAAGACATGACCGATCCAGTTCCATCTCCTCCTCCTCACTTCATTACTGATTTTTTCCATCTCTGAGTTGATGCTCGTCGTTTCTGCAACTTTTTATTTTTTTTTTTTTCTGGGAGGAGGTAGTTGGCCTCCTGCCCAACCCCCATGACTTGGAGGGCCAGTGGTTTTTCTGTCAGGGTGGCCTTCCCTTAGGCTGCGTTGGTTCGCGGCACCTTCTTCAATTTTATCTAGTGCACCCTCCAGAGAGGGATCCCCTATCCACCACCCAGGGGACATGCCTTCTAGCCGTGCAGCCCCAGCTGAAGGAATTTTTACATTTAACCAACCCTAAAAGGCACTCAATTGTTAAAACACGAAGTGTTAAAAATTATTTTCCAGGTCACAGGTTACATTTTAAACCAAACTGGTGGTGTTATGGTTCCTGCTAGTATTTCTGGAGTTAGAAACCTGTCAGTGTTTCCATTTGGAGAGACGGAGCTATAACTGTCTATAAAAACATGTTCCCAGCCAATGCCTGCCATGTGAGGTTGTTGCTGAAAAGCAATTAAAGTCTGGCAGCTTTGAAATTAGAGGCACATCAGCAAGACTGGGAAATCTCTTGCTTTCTGACTGTGCTGCACTCCTAGAAGTCAGGAAATGTATGATGCTAGGTGTACGGTGGCTGCTTGGTGTTTGGTTTTATGGGTCACTCTGCACAGAATCAGGTCTGGATGGATGATTTTGGTTTGTGTAGATGTCTTTAGTGTTAGGTTTTGTTGTGCTCTGGATGTCATTTCACAAATTATGCTCTCGATGGATATTTTAACACCTTCTATCCATTTCCTAAATCTTTTGTGCAATTGGTCCTTTTCCTCTGGTTCACCACAACTTTAAGTAGCTCCAGCACACTCTTCCAATTTACGACGTCTCCCTGACTCGCCAGCTGGACTCCACACATAGGCTTGGTGCTCCAGGAAGGAAGACTTGGCATCAAGTGAGTCTGGGGTTAATGAAAGCCTGGAGTGGGAAGTTATAAAAATCAGATGGTTATAGTAATTGTAAGGGGCTATACACTGAGTTTAATATCTCCACAGGGAATGGTGATATATGAGGAGTGTAAAAGGAGAGAATGGGCATAGGAAGGTGCCATTATGTATATATCCCTCTTCCCCCTCCCCTTTCATTCCCTCTTTGCAGGATATTATATGTCTTTTTGCCAGAATCCTAGTCTGACCCGACTGCACTGCATCATCAAACAATCCCTACAGAAAGCTTGCAGAGAGGGGAAGCTGTTTCCAAGATCTGGTCTTCTCTGACTGCAATGAAATATGTAAGTCTGGTAATCACACGTGATTATCTCTCCTGCATTTTCCCTGGTGATTCTAAATCATCTACTTTATCTCTTATCTGAATCAGATACTATATCTGTTTCATTGTATGTTCAGGCAGATGTAAGACAAGTTTTTTTTAAAGGAAAACAGTCACAAAGTTAACATCACTTTGTATTTTGGTGTGCCCCGAGTTCAGCGTCAGAGTCACATGGGCCAGTGCTCCTGCTCAGGTGGAGAGAGGGCGTAGCTGGAGGTAGGTCTACTGTGAAGGGTTGACTGTAATCACAAACTCACCATCACTGCTGCCTGTGATGACCAGCATGGAAGCAGTCGTGGTAAGCCAGGAGTTTATAGCTCCGCATGGAGGCACTGGTAATCGCTGTATGTACAGGGCTTGATGCTCCCGTCCTTCTCCCTTCATGGAAGTGATGCCAGGTCCTTGATCTTAGTTGGACCGCTGTGTCTTGTCTCATGACCCCAAATATAAGGAGACCTTGATGTTACTTACTAGACATAAGAGGACACTAAAATTAGGAGCAGCCTCATGTTTAGGATCATGCTATATCTGGATGATTGTAATATAGCTGCTGACAATGAGTGTTTAGGCAACAGTTAATAGTACTACATTGAGACATGGTGGTTATATTTTGAATTAAAAATAGATAATCTTGAAAATATAAAAAATCTTCTATAAGATAAAGTCTTTTCTCTGGGACTATCTTGCATGCATTCTCTATCATTCTTACTTCATGGAGTTAAAAGGCGCTTGTTTGTCTTGTTGGCTTTGCAAAGCCAGCATTGTGACAAAAAATACTTTAGATTCCAGCTTGTATATTTAAAGAATAATGAAATAAAATTTCACTGGCAACCTAAATTCTGCCTTTATGTACATCTCCTTTTAATTATGAAGGCCATGTTTTTTTACATAGTTTAATAAAAAGCATAGTGAGTGCAAAATCTTTGAGGGAGATACAAGCACCTTCCATGACATGATTTAATTAGTTGTCTTTTAGGGCTTGTTTTGGCAGGGAATATGTATGCGTGTGTATATGTGTGCATGTACACATTTACATGTGTGCAGCTCATAACTTGAGCAAACTTTGTTCTGGAAGTCCTTGAGGCACAAGTGTGGAACACCACAATGTTGGTTTTGCAGTCATGTTTTGGAGAGGAGCTGTACTTTGAAGAATATTCTAACTGCCTGCATCATTTATTCCATTTTTTAAAAATGTACTTTGGGTTAGGGTAGCCTGTTTTCTATATGCTTCACAATGTCAGAAAATAATAAAAACAAACAAAAAACAACACCATAGAGATTATGTGAGTAACTTGAGGTTTCAGTTTAAGTAGTTAAGCGTTTAAATATCAATGTGTTTAATGATGTTTTTTCAGAGGCAAAAGTGTCATGGCTTCCTAAAAATTTGCCTCTGGTGGTAGAGATGAAAACGTGCTTGTGATTCTCAGCTGCAGCTTTATGTAGCTCCTCCTAAATACCTCCTAAAAAAATTTTAAGGAATTACAAACTCAAGTAAATCTGAGATAGAAAGCGAGAGATGCATTTAAATATTTTACTTTTTTCCTGTGAAATAACTGTGTGAAGAAAAAAGGTGTATTAGAGGATCATTTCAGTGCACTCTCCTTCTTAGTGCATGAGCTTGCATTAGTATATGCAATGAAGGAAATTTGTTCTCAGGTATTTTCATTTATCATTTTAAAGCCCAGACCTGTCCACACCAAGGCTTCTTTTTACAGATCATTATGTGAATGAAGAATTTTTAATATTTGTTTTTGAGGTCATAGTATGTGACTTTGGACAAATATATATGAGAGCATGTTTAGTACTGCTAATTTTTAAGCATCTCTTATTAAATGACAGTATGGCTACGATTTTCTTTACTCAGATGATGCATTTTTGGCTCTTCATGGGCTTTCCTAATAGTCCAGTTCTTAAAGAGCTTTTGCCTGTCTTTACAGAAAACTCATATCATCTGCTTCCAGTGGGAAGATGTGTTTTCTTTCTTCCAGTTAATTACTTCAAGTCAAAAATCTAGTAATTGGAGTTGTAATTATGGTATGAATTAGCAGGCTGAGTTAAAGACCATAGTTGCACCAAGGCTGTACTACACAGTCCTTCCTTTCTGGAAAACTATTAACAAATATTTATCATTCAGAAAACTGTACCAGGAGGCTTGTAACTGGAGTGGTCCTGGCTCCTGCTGACTTATTTGAAATGATTGGAGTCTGTTGATGTACAGCAATGTCAAAAATAAAAACCTGTTTGAATAACAAAGTATCGATTTAGCTGCCAGCTTTCCAGTGCATCATTTGAAAATGCTGCTCTACATTTTTCAGTAGTTGTTTTTTTTCAGTGGCTTACACAGTTTTTACCTCTGGTGGTCTCTAGGATGAAGCGTTTTGAGAGCTGAGGGGAGAACTCCGGAGAAATAATTTTTCTTTTATGAAATACTCCAGAAACTAAGTTTTTCCATTTTTTAATGGAATTGATCTTTTTTTTTTCTCTCTCTCTTTTTTTTAAAGTGAGATATAAGCCCATGTAACTTCTTATTTTAAGACATTGACACTCTTTTTATTCTGAGGTAGTGAAGTGCTATTATCTCTATTTTAAGAGTGAGGAATTCAGAGCAAGAAAAGCTAAGTTATTTGCCCAAGTCATGAAAACAACTGTGGCTGAATTATTCCTTGAACCTAGGTGTGTCTTATCCTAAGATGAGGGCTCCCTTGAGTCGTTCATTCCTCCTCTCAGAGGTACGGCCTTTATAGTAAAAGGGAATAAAAAATAAGCTGATTTGTTTAGCATATCCTCATTTGTTTTTTAAGACCAGGAAGGACTGTTAATATAATATATTGCCAAGTATTATTACCTTTTACTCAGATGCATGTAGTCTAAAGGCTCAAACTGGCACAAAGCATTTCAATTTACAGGTTACTAAACTGTATGTCACAGACCACAGCAGTGACCAAGCAGCTGCAAAACACTTCAGGTCCTTGGAAAGGCGAGACATGAACTAAATGAAAATTGCCCAGACAGTCCCAGCAGGTAAACCCTGCCACATGGTGTAAGTCTATGCTGATTTGATGGAAGAAAATTCCTGTCTGAATGTAACATGATAACTAGCTTGACTCTGAGTATATAGGGGACATAAACAAACTAGACACGAGTTTTGATCTAGTGTGTTACTTGCCCCTAGTTATGGCTAGTCCCTGATCACTCAGAGCAAGAAAAATAATTTTCCCTTATTCTTGGGAAATTACATCTGTTGGTTGCATGTTAGTTTGTAACTTTTTCAGGTTATTGGCTGGGCCCTGAAGTATGAGACTATATGTGATTTATAACTAATGTCTTAACAGGCATGCAACTACTGAGGGCAGTCTGGGCATTTGTGTTGTACCTGGGATCAGGAGAGACTCACTGGCTGTGTCTACAATAGCAAGAAATGAGGTCCAGTGGGGTGCATTTGTAGAATTGAACAAGTAGTTCTGGAGAGCTGGTGCCCATGCTTTACACATTTCAGGGTTTTACTTTGAGCTAGCTCTAATCTGGTCCTGTGAACTGGATGCATACTACTTGCTGAAGAATGTTAGGTGTACACTTGGGGCATATTTTCCAGTTCAGGTGAGTTTGAAGGAAACGCAGCTCCAGGACTGCTCTGTCATGTAGAGCAAAGCTCGGTCTATAGGGGGTGATTTGGATTCCTGATATAAAAGCACATTGATGATCCAAACTGTGACAAACAGTCACAATTCACATATTCTGAAGTGCTTATATGACATCTCTAGGGGCAAGAACCAAATACTTTATCCCAGAAGTGCCATGAAAGCATATAACTTCTGAAGAGAGAGGTAGTGTCCTTAACAAAGGCTTCAAGCCAGTCCAAACCTCTTCCCATTCCCTTCTCCCCCTGCCTCCATCTTACAGGTAGCATGTTCCAGTACTTAATTACATGGTGGACACATCCAGTTTTAGTTCAAGCCTAACTGCAGCTTCCAATCATCATCAGCAAGATGGACGCCCTCCCTCCCTTCCCCTGGGTAGTTGGTATTTACCTTTGTTCAACTGCACTTTTTAGGTTGTAAATGTTTAGTCGAGACTTGAGGTGACTCTGTACCAGTAATGGTTAGTTCTGATTATTTGTTACCCCATCAACTTTTGTCATCTGGAGACTGTGCCAGCAAAGATTTTGTATATTCTTTGGAGCTTTTTTTGGTAAGCATTGATTCTTTCTTAATACAGTGTACGTTTATAGATCAGTCGGTGAGCTGGGTTTTAAAATCAAAATGTCATGTTGTACTAAGTCAGATGACTTGAAGAAATCAAAGTATAACTCACCAACAGTTTTCTTTTCTTCCATGCTCGTAGAAAGTAACAGTTTATTTTGATCTAAACCCTTGCTTATTCTATCTATCCATTACATATGTATGTATGTATATTTAGTCTCTACTTCTCAATGATGCAACACTTTCTTAAAGACTCAATTTTTTTTCCTCTGAAATTGATGTCAGGTGAATTGGTCTGTAGTTCCCCATTTGGTACATAGGCTGTCCTCTGAGCTGTTGAGCTTTCCTCAGTCTTCAAGCATTTGTTAAAAAAAAAAATTCGAGAGGGAAACATTAAGTTAATGCATTTAGCAATTGACTGGCAGTGATAGTTGCTTAATTTTTTTTTTTTTCTCCTTGGCAAATGGTCTTACATAATTTCCTTTTGTATGGTTGGCAAACTTTTGATTACAGATGTGTTATCACATTGGGTGGATACATCCTGCTTTATTCCAAACATGAGATGTAACTTTTAGGCTCTTTTGCTTTCTCTGTCTGTTATTTTAAGTGTTAGAAATATGGTTTGTTATTCTGGTCTCTATTCCCTGTTGAGTTTGAGTTTTGGGATTTGAGGGTTTAGAGGGGTGGGGTTGATTTTTTTTGGTTGTTTTTTTTTTGATCCCTTTAGGTTATTTGTCAATTATCTCAATTTTTTAACTTACGTTATTTGCTATTTACATCTTGGTTTTCATAGAATCATAGAATCGTCAAGGTTGGAAAAGACCCTTAAGATCATAGAGTCCAACCGTTAACCTATCACTGCCAAGTCCATCTATACCATGTCTTTGAGCACCATATCTATCCGTTCTTTAAATACCTCCAGGGATGGAGACTCAACCACTTCCCTGGGCAGCCTGTTCCAATGCCTGACTACCCTTTTGGTGAAGAAGCTTTTCCTAATATCTAACCTAAACCTCCCCTGGTGCAGCTTGAGGCCGTTTCCTCTCATCCTATCACTTGTTACTAGGGAGAAGAGGCTGACCCCCACCTCACTACAACCTCCTTTCAGGTAGTTGTAGAGAGCAATAAGGTCTTCCCTCAGCCTCCTCTTCTCCAGACTGAACAGCCCCAGCTCCCTCAGCTGCTCCTCATAAGACTTGTGCTCCAGACCCTTCACCAGCTTTGTTGCCCTTCTTTGGACATGCTCCAGCACCTCAATGCCCTTCCTGTAGTGAGGGGCCCAAAACTGAACACAGTACTCGAGGTACGGCCTCACCAGTGCCGCATACAGGGGCACTGTCACCTCCCTGGTCCTGCTGCCCACATTATTCCTGATACAAGTCAGGATGCCATTGGCCCTCTTGGCCACCTGAGCACACTGCTGGCTCATGTTCAGGTGGCTGTCAACCAACACCCCCAGGTCCTTTTCCGCCAGGCAGCTCTCCAGCCACTCCTCCCCTAGCCTGTAGCCTTGCATGGGGTTGTTGTGACGCAAGTGCAGGACTTGGCACTTAGCCTTGTTGAATCTCATGCAGTTGGCCTCGTCCCATCGATCCAGCCTGTCCAGGTCCCTCTGCAGGGCCTTCCTACCCTCCAGCAGATCGACACTTCCACCCAACTTGGTGTCATCTGCAAACTTACTGAGGGTGCACTCGCCCCCTCATCCAGATCATCAATGAAGATATTGAACAGGACTGGCCCCAACACTGAGCCCTGGGGAACACCACTTGTGACCGGTCGCCAACTGGATTTGACTCCATTTACCACCACTCTCTGGGCTCGGCCGTCCAGCCAGTTTTTAACCCATCCAAGCCGTGTGCAGCCAGCTTCTCTAGGAGAATGCTGTGGGGAGACTGTGTGGTCCAAGTTTCATTCTCAACCTAATGCCTAACCTGCAACCCTGGTTGCCTCCATCAGGCTTGGACATCTGTCAAATCTGATTGCACAGATCCCCACTGAAGCTTTATGCGGAATTGACTTCTGCTCAATGTAAGAACCTGTACAACATTTCTTCTGCAAAACTCATGATACTGTGAATATAACCTTACGTGCATTTTAAAGTTTCCTACTCAGCTTCTTATCTCTGAGGCCATTCAATCTTCCAAACTATTCCCAACTATCTAAACCTTACATTTCTTCATTCTTAGAGGGTACCACTTTCTGTACCTTTCAATTTAATATTATTCTATTTTTTAAGAAAAAAGAAGCAGCTCTATTTTCATGTTGTTCAACATTTCAGAAGTTTGGTATTTATGAAACACTAACCAGTGTGTTCACTGCTATATAAACTGGAGAAAATAAGGCATATTCTTCACTGTTACAGATTAACAATCACAGTCAAATATTTATTTGTTTCGTATTTCCTTTACATGCCAGTACCTGTTGTACAATAAAAATGTGATAGTAAACAACAGTTAAGCATATAGTCATTAGTTTAGTGGTGCCTAATATAACAATGAAAATAACCATATAATCTTTGCCTTTGTTTATTTCTGTTGGAATTGCTGTATGGATTATCTAGCTTCAGAGTCCGGATTTGATATCTATCACTTGTAAAATACGTTGAATTTAATCTTCCAGGAAGTGAAAAGAAAGGCTTGACCTCCTTCTCTAAATACTTTTTTTTCTATTCCTCAATCTTTTCTACCTTTTTAGGAATTGTTCAGTAAAAGTGTGAAATATGCATCATACATAAAATCTTGTTGTATGTCATTGTACTTTGTGTCTTAAGCAGAGCGTTCTGGATCTTCATGTCTTTAGCTTTAGTGCTTCCAACAATGTTTTGTCTTCAGCGGTTTGGGTGGATCTGGGTTTGGAACTGTGTTTTTGTTGGAACGCCTCTACGTTGGATCCCTGCAGTTTTCAGTGCTTGGAAAAGTTATAACTTACAATAGAAGACAAAGTAAACATGCCATCAAAGGGGAAAAAATTAAATCTATGTTTATTCACCTGCATGCTAGAGATGAATCTTATTCACAGCAGCTAGCTGAAATATTCTAGATATTACAAGACTTGGAAAAAAAATGAATCTGTTTAAATGCCTGGGACTTTGTTGCAATAGAATTTGTGTCCCAGATGTTGATTTGCAGCAGCAATATGCTGGATAAAGTTTGCTGTTTAATGTGCCATCAGATAGTGGCACACAGAATATGTACATGGGGAAAATGCATTCCTGTGCATTTCTGTGCAATTTTGTAATTAAGAAATAGGCTGTTACAGCCTGTGCGTTTCTGGATGACTGTAGCATGGGAACCAGAAATGGAAAGGTCTGAGACTGGTGTCTAAGTGACTTTTAACCACCTGAGAGGTAGAAATACACTGCCTTGTGGACTCCCACTGACCAGATCTCCCCACCGGCGTGGTGATATGAGGAAAGTAAAGGAGTGTTTGTATTTTAGTTTTGTTTCTCTTCACAGCTTCCACATTAACACCACATATAGAGAGTTGATCCAAGGTATAGTAAGTCTCTGGAAGGAGTATGACTATTTCTTCTGTATTAGAAGGGGAACTACCAGCCTCTGTTTGAGCATCTGTTCATGCTTCCCAATGTGATTTATTTTCAATGAAAGGCAAATAAAATTTCCACTCGAAATAAGCTAGGGAATGTGGGAGTTGTCACTTGCTGTTTTCCCTGCCTCTCTCTTCCTACATACAAGGCCTAGAAGGAGCTCCTGGACCTCAGGTGTAGGTGAGAGATAGGAGGTATAAGTGAAAAAGAGATAAAGCCTTAGCTGAGGAATGTGATTTTTCAAAAGCCTGTTTGGGAGGACACAGCACTTGGTTTTGAAAATTCCCGATTCCTGCTGTAGATAGTTTAAGGTCAGCTCTGTGCAGGCACAGAGCTCCCCATGCTGAGCACCTAGGCTGCTCAGTGTTCACACTCTTTGGCACTTCGTTGTCTGCAGGAGAGCTTCACTGGTGAGTGATAGAGTGGTGGCCTGGTGGGAAGGGAGCTGTAGACATCCCTTCATTGAAACTAGCCCACTGTGCTGCTAAGGCAAAAGAGCCCTGCCACTGCACAAAGGGCATGCTGGAGAGAGCCAGACGTTGGGGTAGATCCTAGGGGTAGAGCAAACTGGGGGGGTCTGATCTCTGTCCCATTGACGGATTTATGCATTTTTCATCAGATATAATTAATCTGTACTGTTGTCAAAGGTAATGACTTGTGGTGCTTTGCATACCTGTCTGAATTGCTGGGGTTTGGGGAACAACCTAGAATCTCAGATATGATTATTTTCTTCTTTTTAAGTAGTGGCTTTGGGGGATTTCTGCATTTTACTCTATAGACCTGTAGAAGGCTGATAGTGTAATTAATGTAAATTCTAAATAAGAGAAATTGGAAGACAAGTTATGCTTCAAAGGTATTGCATGTTAAAAATCCCCTTGGGTTTTATGGTTGGATTTTTTTGAGGTTACTATACATGAAACTACTGGCATTTAGTCAAATTATCTGGGGCTTATAAAGTGTCCTAAATCATAAAACTACCTGATGGAAGTTTATTTAAAGCTTATATCATGGATACTTTTACAGAGACTGAAGATGCCAGATAAGATAAAGAACTCTGAGATTTGGAGTAGACAGAACTTCCTACAGCTGTGCAAACAGTACAGCAATGGGCATCTATTGGCCATGTTTTGGTACTGCTGGACTACAGGGTTCCTATAAAGCATCATTCTACCAACGCATAAGCAGATGAAACAGAGGTCATCTTGGACGGACTCTTCTCAGTGTGATAATAACTGAAGCAGCCACTTTACACATTAACAACTTGAATGGATTAAAGGAATGGCTGGTCTATTAGTTGGTGTAATGCAATTTCTTACTATAGCTGAAGTAGACTGGCTTATAAATTAAAACTCAGGGATGAGATTGGCAATGTGCACATGAATGTGCATCATGTAAGACAATGCCAAACGTAAGTATCGGGGGGGCTAGGCTTCAAGACAGATGACCTGTGAGTGGTATTTGTGAACCAGTGGGTTGGTAAGGCTTGGTTGTTGGGTTTTTTTCTGAACAGGCTATGTATCTGGCCTGTATGCATGAACATACAGGGAAGAGGGCTTTTTTTTTTTAGTTTAGTTTATTTTACCTTTTTTGTCTCTGTGCGCACTTTGTGGCTGTGATGCTTGGACCTTTTATCCCCAGTGTTTCAAGTGTGTGTGTTGAGTTACTCTGTTAGTGACAGAAGACCTACGATAAAACTCGTGAATCTATGAACAGCAAACAGCAATAAAAGCTAATATTTCCTAGGACATTTGAACAGGGAGTGAGTCACTTTCCTCTCTGTGTCTATTTCTGTACTTGATTTTTAGGCTGGCACGTGATGGAGTCGTGTTTGTGACCTGCAACAGATGTTCCATATTTTTTTTTCCATCCAGTAGCCAGAAAGGACTTCCTGTGCATAAAATGTAAATTGTTGATAGTGCTGGATTTCTGGATTGGAAGGACAAGTACCGTTACTGGGGAACACAGGGGAAATGGAAGAGGTCTGAGCAACCAGACTGAGGAAGCATTGCTGCTCCGTTTTCAGGGAGAGAGGAACTATCCCCCAGGGAACTGAACAGAGAGAAATTGTGGAGGAGGATTCACATCAGAAGTAGAAGGAGGAAGCAGCATTCGGTAGAGTTGAAGGCAGGTGAGGACTGGTAGGCTGTGAACAGCAGACAGAAGAGGGCAAAGGGAGTTAAACGTTTCCAGTTGACAGCAGGTACCCAGAAATTAAACTATGAGAGATGCCTTTAAAGGCTCCAGATGGTTGAATGAAGAAAGATGGCTGAGATACCTCTGTGACTGGCAGTTCAGCACCGCTGGAAAGAAAGTCAGTAATGTTCTCAAACTATCTAAGCAACCAAGGCATCCTGAAACCAACATACATGTCATTTTATTGATAAAGTAGGCTTCTGAATTTGGTAGTCAGTATGCAATGCTGATAATGCCTATAGTCACTAAATATTGCAGAATATCTCAACATGTAGGTGATTTCTTGAGACTTACCAGAGTGCTTAAGGATATCTAACTGATCTTCACAGTGATTCTCCCTACCATGGTGGCAGGGCAAACAGTACAGAAAATTCTGAAAGTATTCAGCTGGATAGCCATGTAGCAAAAGTAAAATATTTTGATTTTGAAGTGGAATAAAAGTCCACTCTCTTTTGAATATAGATGGAATGAAGACAAGTCTTCTGAGGCCTAGACTAGAATAATCAGAAGGACATTATATCAATATATATATATATATCAATTATATCAATAATGAGAGAATGAAATGAGCTGATAAGTAGGAGTAGTTTAAGCATAAAATTAGGGTATTGAAAATATAATTAGGACCTCCAAAGGACCTGAAGAAATGGTTTTATAATAAGCAGGTAAAATTCTTCACTTATGAGCATGAATTTGGTGAGATTTACACCAAACTCATTGAAGTGAAATGCCACTCTACAGTTAGTCTGTCTTCAGAGGAAGAGTGGGGAACACGTGGGTTTTCTGAGTTGTGGACAACTTCAGAGAAAATGATGGTTAAGTGGTTAAGGACCAGTGTCCTGAGAAAGATAGCACGGGGTGATCTCCTGCGTAACTTCAGAAAATGGCTGCTTCCTACCCAGAGCAGCGTCGTAGTTGGGAAGCAGTATCTTTGTGGTCAAAAAAATTTACATAACACATGAATGTTTCAGGAGAATAATATCTAGGAATAGTAGAGAAGTTATATCACTTCTGTATTTGGCACTGGTACAATCGCTTTTCCATTGCTGAGCTCTTTTTTGGTGTCCGTAAGACTGTTGATAAAATGGTAAGGGATTGATCAAAGGACTGGATATTTTGCCTTGCGGTGAGACATTCTGGAATCTTGCTCTGTTTATCTTACCCATGAGAAGGCTAAGACTTGACCTGATCAGAGTGTCTGCATTGGGGAAAAAACACTGAAAAACTGTTAACAATCTGGCAGGCAAAGATATAAAAAGTTTCAGTGGTTGCTATTTGAAGTTCAAAATTCCACTGCAGATTTTCAACAGTGAGAGTGATTAGCCCCTATGATATCTTAACAAAGGTTGTGGTGGTTTCCTTACCGCTGACAATTTAAAAATCAAGATTGAATGGTTTCTTAAATGATATGTTTTAGTAAAGCACAAGTTCTGTGGCTTCTTTGTACAGGGCATTGGGCTAATTGGTCACAAAAATCCCCTTTGACCTTGCATCTCTTAATTATTTTAATTTAAGAAAATGACTAGAGTCAGGCTAGTCTTTTTTTTTCCCCTTTTTTTTTTTTTTTTTTTTTTTTTGGTTATTGAAGTTTTCTGCCCAAAACTTACACAGCTCTAATGAAAAATAGGTGTTTTTCTTGGCCAGCTTCTGTGCATAGCCCATCAGATGGTTTTTAACTATAATGACCTTGCAGTCTTACAGTGTTAGTACATTGATATACTATACAATATTGGTGTACCTGTAAGGCTGTATTCTTTGTTCTGTTCTCTGGTACCCTGAAGACATATGCCAAGCATGAGTGTATTTTACTTGGTTTTATTGAGATATGTATGAGATATCTTTATAGCATTAATTGAATTCAGGGTTATGAAATCTACTCTTTCTGCAATAAGTGCAGCTTGTAGTGGTCTTTTAGTCGCTTCCCTCCTCTGAGTCCCATCTGCACACCTCATGTTTGCAGTGATAAGTGTCTTGGAGACATTCCTGCTAGATCTGAACTAAAATCCAATTACCAGCATTTATGTGGCTGCAATCCCAGTTAGGGCAGGAGTGCCATTAAGCTGGCCATTGTACCAGTAAGCCCAGTTTCTGACTTCAAAGAGTCCAAAAGACCAAAGACTGCCAAATAGTGACACAATGACCAGGCAGCGAGTGATATTAGGAAGACAATGAGCATGTTAGCCTGGCCCTCTAAAGAAATGATGTTCAGGTAATGACTTTTTCTATTGCTTGTTTCTCTGCCAGGCTCTCCTCTTTCTCCAATTGGTTTTGGACTCATTTGTCCATTTCAGCCTGGTTTTTACAGAAGAGTAAAAATACCAGGTTCTTGTGGTGAGCTGAAGCACCAGGTTCAAAAGAGGTTTGTGACACCTAACAAGTGGGTATACAAGAAAGGCACAAATTAGTAGCAGTTGTTGTGGTATGGGCTGCAGGACAGTAAGATCATAGGAAATCAAATGCTCTTAGTTCTCTTGCTTACAGAACAACTTGTATTCTTGTGGAGAACAGGCTAGACTCATTTTGTACTGTTGATTCAGTTGTGATTTCAAATAGTCATAACAATTCACTTAAAACTGCTTCAGCAATATGGCTTAAATACATTTGATCCAGACAAGAGTTAAAGTAATTAGCTGACGTTTGATTTTACTTGATATGGATCCAAACCATGAAACTTTGAACACCCTTAGCGTTTAGAAGTATTTCATTCAGTGTTTGGGTACTAGTCTGTGTTCTCAAGTAACCTTTTCAAACTTGGCAAATTTAATCCCAGATTTAAAATAAAAAAGCAACATAGGGAATCAAGTCTGGATTTTTTTTCTTTAGAGATGCTCTAGAGTATCGTTGCAGCAGGAGCAAGCAGAAGGAATAGAAGATGTGGTTTCTGTATAAAGGTGTGTGTTTGTGTTTATGTGCGGTGTTCACACCCGGGTACATACTTATGTGTCTGTACAAAACATTGCTCCTGCTGCAAGGACCTTACAATCTGAACAGACAGCCAGGGCAATCATGTGCTTGAGACCCAGAGGATGGTGCTAACTTAGAGCATGTGTGCATTTTCGGTTTTATGATGTGACGACAGCAGCGCTCTGACACTGGTTAACATTTGGGGGCCTTGTGGAAGGAGTGTTTCCGTGAGGGATTTGGCTGGAGGAAACCTGCCTGCCTGGCACACAGAGTTGAGGAGAGTGTTGTAGGCAGGGTCAAAATAGAGATCTGAGAACTGAGAGTAGTGTGATGTTTTACATTGTGTATCACGCAGCTGGTAACTTGGAATGTGATTGACCATGTTTTGTAAGCTTGTTATTTTTTCTTGCCATCTAATACAGAAGGAAAAGGAAGAGGTTATGAAGAAATTCAAAAGGAAGTGTATAGATGTTTCTGCTCAACACAGAGGCGTTCGCTTCCTCCTTCAAAGAGCAATTATGAGAGAGTTGAAAATGCTGTATGTGATAAGAATACATTGTATTTGCTGTACTAAGAAACCAAGATGGAAAGGGAAGACTTTGGGGCAGGGGCAATTTTGTAGGATTTAATTATAGCCTGTGTACATCTGGGCAAAGAGAGAAAGTTAAGTTGGTATCTTCAAGACTGCGTGCCTATGTGACACCAAAACCAGTGCTACAGTATTCGATTTGTTAAAGTGTATGTTCAGTGTCCAAGTAGTTTAGTAGTAGAGCATATCATGATTTTCCCTGCTTTGGACCAAGTTGAACTGACAGAGAGGTTGCAGAAGTCAGTATGCTTCCTGTGAAGTTCGGAAAAGAATATAAGCAACAACAAAGTGGAAGAATGCTGATTCTGATATACACTTCACAATAACTTACTGTATGCTAAATACCTGGAAATTATTCAGTTTGGTGCCTAAGCAACACAGTGGGAAGTTTTCAGGTTCTTTCATAAAGTTTACTCTCTGTATCACAGCATACAAATCATATTCTCTCCCCTTACCATTGTATAATTCTTCTGTGATTTTTTTTTTTCCTAATGTGGTAAAGAAAGAAAAGAAAAATATCTGATGCATTTTTAGGTGTTTATTATAACTTAGTAACTAGGAGAGCAATAGGGAAAGTTATCACTATGTGACCATTAACTATGTGACGGTCTTGAACTCTGTTATCCAAATTCAATGTGTGAGTTTAATAATCATTCATTTAAGTAATAATACACGTGTCACATCTATGATACCTCACATCTGAGGATTTCAGAGCAGTTTACAACTTTTGATGAACTGAATCTCATGGCATTCCTATAAGACAGAAAAAAATACGGGCATAGAAGTTACAAATCATTTGTTAAGGCTGCTCAGGAGACAAAGAAGGAGAGTCTAGATGTCATGGTTTGCGGAACCTACGCACAAGTTAAAATTTTGGGATAAATATATACAACTTACAAAATTACTATATTATTTAACTCTCTCATATATCTTGTGTTGACTTTAAGCTGTGAAAGATGTGCTGTCCATCTCCTAAAAAAATGATAGCATGGGATAATAGAGGATCATTTTATGTGGTTATCTCCTTTTCATGTGAGAGTATGTTAGGACAGAGCCCAGGGAAGTCAGCATAATTAAATTTGTCTGCAGAACAAAAGGTTATCAACAAAGATATCTTCCCAGAAATAGAAAAAAGAGGTACTTGAGGAGGGTAACATGTGGATGGTCATACATAAAGGAAAGCTGGACAGTAGAGTCAAACTGAGAGACATTTTGTAGCTGAGAGGTCTGAATTTTAATGGGGGTCAATGAGGGAAGGTGGATATGAGACCGACATGGACACTACAAATGCATCTGCTCAAGACCGTAATCCCTGCTCCCCCAACCAGACTATTGAGAATAGTAGCCTTTAGCTATACCCATGCTGTTTAGCAATTGGCCTGGCCCTAAGTCATAATCATGTATATTCTTCTGTTTAAAGTTTCTGAAATAATGCAAGGATTGCACAGCATGCTTGGATTGTGGGTTTTTATGACAACCATTATATGTTGGGTGGTGTGAGTGTAAGGGGTATGGCTAATGAAAGGAGAACCCAAGTGTAAGGGGCGAGTCCTGCTCCAGAGTGCTAGTAAAGGGTACGAGGACTATGTGGCAGAGTGGTGCAGTCTTGTTCATGTTGCTGACTTGGAGGATTCCTTGGAGCAGACTCTCCCCAGGGGCATATATGGGTTATGTTTTGGAAGGAGTTAATTCTCTCCAGAGAGGAGCATAGGGCTGGAGTGACAGCTACACAGGGTGGACAGTCAAGGCTGAAGCCTGGAGTGAACTGGGGAGCTGGGTTATTTGATGTCAGTATTGCATAGCTGCTCAAGAGGGGCATAGAGAAAAAATAAATCCTTGATTTGGGGAAGAAACAACATGCTGTGTATGAGATTCTGACTTAAGCTGATTCAAACTCCAAAAACCACTTTGAGTAGTGAATAAATTCAGGCATCTTGCATCTTTACTTTTGCTTTGTTCCTTTTAATTCTTTTGTTAAAGTACAAACTTCTCTGAGGAACCTTGAACAAGCTGTGCAGGTACAGATTTACTGACAGCGAGATGCAAGGAGACTAAAAGGGGATTCAGAAGTCTACAGGATTGCCCACCATGTGTTAAGTAACAATTGCTTTGGAGTACAGAGTCACATATTATTTGATGTGGTTACAGATAGGCAATCCCTGCCGACAGTGAGATGAGGAATACATCCAGGCCTAGCTCATCATCTGTTTGTTTCTCTTCTTATATGTCTTTGAAGACGTGGATTGGGAATGAGAATAGTTGCAAGATGAACTGTAGGAAAAGTTATATCTGAGGTCTTGTAGGCAGCAGGAGATGGGAATTGGTTTAGGAGTATAAGGCAGTTGGTCTGGTAGGGTGTGTCATTACAAAGGGGTTAACAGAGAGCCAAAGAATCTTACATATACCATAGGGGGCAAGGATGCTATTCCCATCAAGAGGATGTCACCAGGTGAGCCTGGTGCCAGAGGACTCCAACACTCAAAGTGTCCCACTGGCTGAGCTGTTTCGCACCAGATTGCTTGGCTTCTCGTCCTGCCTGCCACCCACTAGGATTATTTTGTACAAGATCAGAGTTGAATGCTGTCGTGCTGAACTCGGGGAGGCATGTGTGGGGGACGGGAGCAGAGAGGGAGTGGGAATGTGGTGTGCAGATGTGTGAAGGTGAGAGTAAAGCTTATCAGCTACTGGTTCTAGAGGGTAGTGGGCTTTTCCTTTTTTCTTTTCTCAGCTCTGCTGGTGAAGTCATCCATTGAGCAACCTCAATTATCCATCCATCCAAGATAAAAGTACCAGAGTACTATGTTAGGGTGTGGATACTTTTAGATATTTAAAAATATAACAATTAAACATAGTCCTTGCCCTTTTTTGGCCAGGTGCCCTCAGTGTGGCCTCTATTAAAAAGCTCTTGAGACCCCAAAGGCACTTTCCTTGTGTTGCATAATATTTTTCTTTTGTTTCCAGTAAACCAGGTTTTAACTGGCAAATTTCTGTGAAGTCCTGTAGCCAATTTAATATTTAAAACAGACCTGTTAAGCTATGCTGGTTTCAGGAATGTCTTTAGCCATCCTCCCTCTGCTAACCTGCTGTGCTGACTCAGTGCCTGAGAAGGAGTTGACAGCCTATGGGGACCAGGGAGTGTTCTGTGACTCTGCAGAAAGGCAGGATAGTAAAAGCTCGTACGGGCCAAGAGTGATGCAGCTAAGGTTTGTGTTGCAGTATCCGTCAAGTAATTTTAAGAAAAAAAGAAAAAAAGATAATAGAATTAGTTGAAGGCACAGCAGCTGATGACCTAAAATGGTAATCTGCACTAAACGCCTTCCTTCGGTAATATCTGTGCATATGGTTTTCAGCCCATTTTGGGTAGAAACTTGTAGAAAAAGGCTCTTAGAAGTTAAAACTGCTACTCTTTTTTGGAAATAATCATCTTGACATTCTCATTAGAAGGACCAAGAAGAGACTGCAAGATAGCTGTTCTAGTACCCTGAGAGCTATGAGACAGCATTCTTTGCTATTGCATTCTTTAATATTGCTCTTTTCACAAGTCAGAAGTTGCATTAGTGTGGTTGCTAGATTTCCATGGACGTATCATTCCAGGTGCATATATCAGGGTGCTGATGTTCTTATATTTTGCTGCTGTTATGTGCTTATGTGCTCAGGTTCAAACTAGGATTCAGCACCTGGGTTTTACTTATGTTGCACTGATGAACTTGATATAGCTTGGTCTCTGCTTGCTTGTACCTTTATTTAAAAAGTGTGTAAATTCATTAAATTGCCCTTCATACAACTAAAAATATAGAGATTGCATTTCTTTTTATTCACTTGCCAGTGCAGATGTATGAGAATGAGTACACTTTCAGAACCTTCCTTTCAAAACTACTTGTAATCATGTAGTAGATAAGTAATACTTTAGAGGGAAGAGGACCTCCAGCCAAAATAATTTCCAAATGATCTTAAAGTGTAATTTATCTTCTTATTTTGCAGCTAGCTATGGACAAAATCCAATTTGCAAAGGCTGTTTATCTTGTTCAAAGGATAATGGGTGTATCAGATGCCAACACAAGTTATTCTTCTTCTTACGACGAGAAGGAATGAGACAATATGGTGAATGCTTGCATTCCTGCCCATCAGGGTACTACGGACTCCGAACGCCAGATATGAACAGATGTTCAAGTGAGTTTTTTTTGCACGCTTACATTCACTTTTGTAGGAAGGCCATAATTCACATTCAGTTTTTAAGATGATGTGTTGTGGAACATGATGATATTTTCACAGATGTCTCAGGATCATCATAAAACTTCTTTGCTAAAGAACATCCCAGCTCATTCCAAGATATGTAACATTCAGCAGATTAAATAGTTGATGCATTAACCTAGTTTTTATTGTTGTTGCTATTTTTATTGTTATTATTGCTTTAGTTGGAAGGGAAATTTAGGAAAGAATGGTGATTTAAGCAGATATTCCTAGTTTTAACAAACAAACTCCCATTATATGAAAATAAAAAGGATTAAGCATTAATTTAACAGTGCCTCATGTAGGTACTAGTCAGTATACGCACTATATATGGGTGGGCTTCTTGTCATGCTTTTTGTTCCCACACAAATTTCAGGTGACCAGACACCTCACACCAGACATGCTTTAATATGTAAGTGTTGCTATTTTAATAAAACAGATGTACTATTAAAAACAAACAAACAACCTTTCACTTTTAGTACTGCATTTTATTTGGAAATTTACAACCTGCTAATGTGCAACAAGATTCCCTGTTTGCATGTTTGTGCCTAGAAGCACAACTGTTAAAACCAATGAGTGCTCTGGTATCTCTACACATTATTTCAGCGTCTGGCAGTTGTGCCAGTATCGATTTTTCCATATGCTCATATGTGGAGTATTACCCATATGGATTATTAATCATTGCTGTTACCTCTAATTCTTATTTATGTGGGGGGTGGGTGTGTGTGTGTGTGTGTCATAGCCTAACCAGAATTAGGTCAACCTAAGAATCTGAAGTGAGAAATAGCTTGTCTTTGCTTCCTGGAATAATCAAGTGTCTGTTAAACGCACAGCACTCTCCCCCTCAGTGCTGTGGTGTGTCACTGGGATGCACTGCGTTGTGAGAAAGCAGGTGCTGGCTTTCACGTCACACATAACCCTGAGATCCATGTGAGGTCACTCCATGGCAGTCTGGGCTGGAGGGGGAGCACTCATGGCTGTGCTTGGACCTGTCCCAGTCCATGCAATGATGTCCCGCCTCTTTCTACCCATTCCCTGTGCAGGCTCTGTGGATGTGGTATTCTTCACGTTGTGTTCCCAACTGCTATGTAATATTGCTGAGTGCTGCCTAATCTGTACCAGGTGGCTAGGTTTTGATGAAAAATTAAATGAGACCAGTATACGGTTTATGTATCCCTTCTGTAAAGTAATTTAGGATCTTGGCCTTAATTTTCATAACACATTTGTGAATTCAGCAACTCGTCCACTTTAATCCTTTCAAAACTGAGCTGTAAAAACTTGTCTATGTAAAAAAGTTTTTGAATATAGTTACAGTTTTGGGAAATAGATGAATTTATCTATATTAGCCTGTACTGTGCTTGTGAGATAGGAAAAGTAGTCTGTACTGGCAGTCTTTACTTTCTTAAAAAGAAAAAAAAAGTTATTTACAGAAGGTGGATGCTGAATTCAATATAACTTTGCTTCATTTTTATCACTTACAGAAAGCGGCCTTTTTCCCTGAGTTACAGGATTGGTTTTGAAAAGCATAAATGCGAGTTGTGTCCAACCCATATTGGCATGTGTTGAGCACTGGATATTTAACTCACCCTCATACCTTTGACAGTCTCCCCCTGTGAGAATAATGATGCAGTTGCATTTACTGACCAGTCCTGGTTTCCCTCCAATGATTTTTTTGTATTGTATATTTTTATTTTAGCGTAACTGCCAACTGGTATATTTATAAATCACATCTTCATTTTTGTTCTTGGTTTGGTGATCTTGCATGGCACATACATTGCATTGTGGACACACAGACAATTTGTGGGTTGAAGTTGAGTTAAAATAAACATTCTTAAAAAATAGAATAAGTTTCTTCCTACTTGATGTTAGATACTTTTAGGTACGCTTAGTTACAGACTCCATTGCCCAGATAGTATTGTCTCAGCTAAAAATAATAAAAATTCTGGCTATGTTAAAATCCTTCTGGGAGTTACAGGGCTTGAATTACATAAGTTGAAATGATTTCTGCCCTATTAATATCTTTATAGGCACAAAAGCTGTTTAACATTTTATTACTGAAACACTTGCCCATTTTTGTTAGAGAAGCAATAGAACATATTTTTTATGGAAAATGTTGACATGGTTTTAAAAGCCAAACATAGTTAGTGCCAAATGTAACACAATAAATACTACAGCCAAGTGCAGCAGCTCTAAAATGATGGAAATTTTGAATTTCGGGACTAATTTTCTTTTCTACATGTAAGCAGTATGTGTGTCTTGAATTTGCTAAGTGGTTCTAGACTGTTTTTCTAGTAACAGTGAATCATGTAATTTTGAGACTGCTTGTCTCTTGAAATCGATGTAGAGTTTCCTGCTGGAGATGATTTTCCCCCAGTATGAGACTGCAGTACATTTGGACACAAAATTGGAAAGTGTTGAGTGTCTTCTGTAGAATACCCAAGAGAAGAGCTACACTTTGTTAATTTTCCAAGAAATTTTATTAATTAATGACTGAACTGCTCCAACAAGAAATAATTTCCTGAGAAAAAAACAAGAGTGAATTAAACAGTAAGATGAAATCTGTCACCGGGGTGGTTGGTTTAACATTGGTCTGATTAATGGATCAAGCCTATCTTGAACCTTTCAACTTAGTCTGTATCCATAGTAACCTCTACAGTTTTAGGGGGAGGATGTACTCAGAGTTTAGAAATTACAGCTCCCTTCAGCTTTGGTTGGCTACTCCATTTGTTAGATTCACCTTCTTTCTCACAGGAGGCTCTGACATGGCTAAAATTGTAATTTCCCCTTCCATGCACCTTAAGTAAAAACAAGATAGAAAAGAAGCTTTTAAACAAATTGAGCATTTATTAAAGACATATAGTTAATTCACTGTATGAAGAAAGGTAATGATTTTTTTTGAACTTTGTTACAAAATAGCAAGACATCATTAATATATCATGGCTTGACTATTTCTTATGTAGTATAGAAGAGCATATGACCTTCTGAGACTATTGTAGCCAGTGCAACTGTAACTGTCTGTCAGAGGGTTCAATTACCACAGGGGCAGCACTATTTGCTTTAAATAAAATACTTTTTCTGACTTTTTAGAAATTGTTTTCATTAATTTTGTGTATGTTTCCTTCAAATATGACTTTATCTTTTAAAAACAAGCTTAATATAGCATTTGGGATTTTGAAAGTGAAGCTGGATGTCCAGAAATTGAGGTCTACCTATCATTTTATAGGCATTTATTTTTTTTCCTTATCTCTTCCACTTTCTTTTCCTCCTTCAAATGGATTTGGATTTTTTTTAATTTGGAATTTTTTGATTTTTGACCTTACTTTGTGTTTTGACAAAAGAGTTTTGTTCCATCTGTCTGGCAACAAAAATCATCATAGTGCTTTGAATTAAGATTTATTAAATCTGTAGTCAATTTAGATTTAATAGGGCAATTGTATATTTGTAAAGCACTAATTGAAAACACTGTGGTTTGGCATTTATTTAAAAAATGTCAACTAATTAATCAAGATTAGAACATACTGGAAATGTATCGCTAAGTGTTTATTAAGTGAATTTATTTAAAAAAATATCCTCAGTATAGTATTTTATAATTAGGATGATGTATTCTAAGCATTGTTCTCCATGAAATAGTAGACCTGTGTTAAACTTCAGGACCTGTTACAGTCAAGTGACTGCATATCATTCTCTAGCACTCATGTTCAGTCCCTGCCAAAGTTGTAGCTTAAAAATCTTTATTTGTATAATAATAATAAACATGCAACTACCTAGGCCACATCTACTTAGGAGGTTAAATAGCTAGCTATCATAGATATTCCCTTGTAGGCTAAAGTTCTTTTGCTTATGATTTTCCTCCTCTCCTTACTGTCTCCTCAGTGACTTTCCTGAAAGTTTTGGTCTCTCTTCTCTTTCCATTGGTTGTTCAACTGACACTCCATCCACTATAAGAACTGCTCACATCATAGCTTTCTTCAGCATCTTGCCTGTGTCTCCTGCTCTTGCTAGCACTAGCACAGTCTTTGTCCCTCATGTGCCCTTGTATCCTCAAGGTGAGTTATAACACGTGTAGTCTGTCTGGATTTTTGAAGTCTCTTCCAGCTCAGGAAATTCTGGAGGTGATTAGCACAGAAGGTGGTGCTGGTCAATTGGTGTGGAGTGCCAATGGACACATCAGGATGGCAGCACAAAGTTAAGTCCGGAGCACCAATGCTGTTTTACTGAGCAGAAAAGGGATGGGAGCAGGAGTTGGAAGCAGTGAGTGTGACCAGCTGTCTTTTCCACTATGTGTACTACCAGATATCTTTGTTATGAAGGGAGTTATGGATGGATAATCGATCACATTGATTATGTTTAGAAAGGGACAACGTGACAATGGAAATGCTACAGAATATGGATCTTTCACAAAGGCAAAATAAGGCTCATTTAAAATTTTCAAGATTATGCATATCAGTAACAATACTTTACAAATTAGTAACTGATTTTTACAGTTGAGATAGACATCTTTTGACCTTAAAATTCATCATATTGCACTTAGTATGAGAAACTAATAGAGTAAACCTTCTTCTAATATAGTAAACCTTCTTCATGGATACAACTTACTCCCAGGGAGATTCTGATTGGACATGAGAGGTAAATTTTTCACAATGAGAAGAGTCAATCATTGGAATAATCTCCCCAGGGAAGTGGCTGACTCCACTACACTGAACACGTTTAAGACTCAGCTGGACAGGGTGCTGGGCCATCTCGTCTAGACTGTGCTCTTGCCTAGAAAGGTTGGACCAGGTGATCCTTGAGGTCCCTTCCAACCTGGTATTCTGTGATTCTATGATTCTTGTTAAGGTATGTTAAAATATGAAGCACACGCATCTTAATATGGAGCATTTTACACTTTATTTTGAGCTTCAGAAGCATTATATTTCCCTACAATTCAGCTTATTCTGCATCACCTTATAAGCTGGTGATAAATTTACTATGGAAGGCTAGTATTTGTTTTGGTAACGTTATGCTCTCTGTAATTGTAGCACAGAAAGCAGTTGTTTACAGGAGCACATACTCTTTTTTTACAATAACAGACATATACACATATGCACATGAGTCTAAATTTCATTCAATATCTGAATTTGTATTTTGAACTCCTGGGCTTTTGGTTCCTTCTCTATAATGTAAGTCTGTCAATTCTTTAATGCTTATTTTAAAAGAAAAATGAGTAGGAGTGGCTTATCATGAATGTCAGGAAGCCAAAGCAGATCACGAAAATCTTTTAATATCACTGTGGTTTATCTGCTTAAAATATATCTCTAATTTGGGCATGATTTGTAATCCAGGCTTTCTCCTTCCAGAGTTCTTTAATGCACCATTTATGTAGTTTTCTATAAATATTGTAAGTTTCATCCATGTCAATCAGATTTTTTTTTTAATGATATTCAAGTAAATGGCAGAGGAACATTTGGGTCAATATAAATGAGATTATAAAGCCTAAATACAAATGTTTTATTGCTGGCTAGCTAAATGCACTTCTTATAGATCAGATTGGTTGCCCTAGCCTTGACTGAAACATGGCTCATAGCTATTACTTTTTTAAAAAATCTCGTGTATGTGCAAAAACACTTCAGAAGAAAATTATTTCTGAAGTGCCATGGGGTGCTAGAGCTCACTGAAAATTAAGGAAAAGGGGACTTTGGCTCCTAAGTCCTGCACATAACTTATCTTTTGCCACTCTGTTTCAGTAAGAAAAGTTGAAGATGTTTTAAATTTCTGTCTTTGGATTCTTTCCTGACAATGACCTTTTTTAAGGGAGATATTATGATCCTTTTTTCTCCGCTGTAGAACCGAAGAATTTGGTCCTTCAGTTTGGTAGGTTTCCTGGCCATTGACTGAGGAGTGGCACAGTATTAGCTCATGGAGATATGTTTCTTGCTTGAGCATATTCTGTAAGAGCTCTCAAGCATGGAAGCACTTTTACGTACTATAATCTACCCTCGTGCTCTACTGAAATGTCAGTCATTCAAGTGCTTACTCTCCTGCCAGCCTAAATTAAGAGATTGCACAATATCAATAGACCTTCCATTGGAGAAGTTATATATCTTGTCCTGTAAATCAGAGCTCTGAACTCTGTCGAAGGGCTAAATTCAGAACTTATAAGTTCAGAAGGGATAAGTTCAGAATGAAGGGATAAGTTTCAGAACTCTGTTGAAGGGATAAGTTTTTGTTTCACTTTGTTTTGTCTGACACTGAAGATATATGAGCAAATCACTTCTGTCTAATTTCAGCCCAGTTTAGCTAGACTGGACAAAGTAGGACTTCTCTTCCACCCTTTCCCCTGGGAGGTGAAGTCATGGAGCTGTGAATTTATAACCACTCCTGTGAGAGGTTGTGATTGAAAATAGACTTCTAGAAAGTTAGCTTTTCTAACTTTTGGAGTATTGCTCTTCTTCAGTTCTCACTTTTCACTTTATAAATATGTGTTTACCATGAAAGATTATCTTTCATTAGGATTAGGATTTTTAATATTAATTTTGTCCATTAAAGTCATTGCAGTGGGCTCTGGTCTATCTGATGGGATAAGAAAGTTATTAGTTTAAAACTGCCCTTGCTGAAGTAATTAGGACTTTTGCCATGGATTTCAGTGAGGTCAGAATATTGTTCTTTTAGCATTTACATACAACTCTTGTGGGAAGTATGGTGTAACATTTTAAAAAATGTCATCTGTTTAGAAATAGGCTGTGCTAATCAGACATAGCGGCAGATTTCTCTGGGCCTCCCTGGGTGTTTTTTGAAGTCCAGTTATGTGAGGACGGTACCAGAGGAAGATGTGTGGTCTACATATGGGGGTGGCTTTCAGTGGTGTTTTATACCTTTCACATGGAAGGATGGAAGCAAATATTTGACTTTCTGACTTTTCCAAGATAGAAACACTGGAAAGAAAATACGAGATTGTGCTAGAAGAGCTGTGGTAAGAGTGTTATGATGAGTCTGAGAAGTCCTGGCTATGTAGAGGGTAGTAGAGCCAGTGGGATATAAAGAGACATGATACTGAGCACGAATAGAAAGCATTTGAGGTCTGGTAGGAAGCAGACCCTTGATGAGACACCGCAAATTGAATACAAGTGAAAGAAGAGGCAGGGACTCACAAGTGTCTGCCCCTAACCTACAGACCTCTTGTTGCTAGCTAAATGGGAACAGCATCAATGAAGCACCCTTTGCTTCTTCACTCTCAGGTTCTGAAGATTAGGTTTCCAACCTTGTCCTTGTTGCCCTGCAAGTATGGTAGGCCTGCCAAAGGTATGTGATTGTTCTTTGGGGTTCTGCACAACTGAATTTATCAACTCTTTCTCCCCTCAACACCAATCTTACCTTTCCCCGTGCCTCCAAAGCTTCCACTTCTAGGCTCTCTCTCCTTACTGCTTCTAAAATCTCCCAGGCAGTTACTCTTGACTATCTGGAAACCTCTAGCGGGCACCATTTTCTGTTTATTTTTAGAGAAAAGAAATCAAAACATTTCTGAAGAATACTGTGGGTTATGCAATATCTATTTCTTTCCTCTAAAGAGCTCCTTGGGTTTAAAATCTTACTTATGCTCAAGTGTTTTTTTGTCTTGCTTTCTTTGAGGTTTTTTGGTGTTGTAAACTTCTAGGTAATCTTTTAAGTGGAATAAAAAGAATACACTAGCAGCATGGTTTAGCTACTGAAATTATACAGAAAATGAAACCACTGAACTGGTGAGAAAAACAATTGGATCTATGGCTAGTAAATTGAAGTAACAAAATTGCTTTTGAAAAGAACCTTCTCCAGATTAAAAAGAAAGCTCTCTTGTTCCTGTTTGTTATAATTATATCGGTAAGCTAACTAGTTAATTTAAAGGGAATCTAAAAGGATTTAGAAAGGGGTTTTGAGAAGTAGGAAGGATTTTGCTTTCCTTCCCCAGAGTTAGGTGTAAGATGGTGAGGTCAGAAAGTTCAAAGGGTTGAAAACTGTGGCAATCAGAATAAAGCAGTTCAGCTCATTACCTTTAAAAAATATTGCCCTGTTTTTTATTATATTATTTTGTGTAAAGGCTAAAACCACTTTTTAAAGTTCTTGTTTTCTTACTTATTTTATTTTATGTCAAACAGTACTTACACAGTTTTCATACTAGATTATTCATTTATTATCCAATTTATTATTTAAATAATAGTATACAAGAAATTTTTGAATTCTGCAATATACTTCCATTAAGACTTATATTTAACAAAGTATACATAGATAATGATGCTGATTAACAATAAGAAATACAAAATTTGACACAGTTATATTTAGTTTCAAAATAATGTATCTTAATACCCATAATGGAGTATCAACATTCTTTAGGGGTCCAACTAAAAACCTTCTCTCTCCATGTTGGTATGTTTAGCTGTAAAAGCAAGAGAATTTAAAGAATTCATGTATTCTAACTTACTAACCTCAGTCACAGTTAAAATAATTTCTTAATAGCACTTTTATTTAAAAAAAAAAAAAAAAAAGAAAATTTACCCCAAAAACATTTAAACAATATAATAGAATGAAGCTAGGAACCAAAAATAATAAACTCGTTAAAAATTTCTTTATTTTATAACCACTCTTATGTCAGTTTATAATTGGAAATAGACTTCTAGAAAGTTAGCTTTTTTAAATTTTGGAGTATGGCTCTTCTTTAATCCTTCAGTTTAGTTTATTTAAATTTTATATTAAAAAAAAAAAATCCCTGCAACACTTAGAGCTGCACCAGCACCCTTCATGATTTGAAACAGAGTATATGGAGGATGTCAAAAAGGAGTAGTTGTCAATCCCAGTTGATCTTCAGCTACAATGTGGTCTATTACTGAGTTAAATTATCGTTATGATTAGCACCCCGTAACCCCAAGCGTTGTAGTGAGTATCACACTGGTAAATTAATGCTTTAATTTCAGAATTCTTAAAGTATTCCTAATACTTTTTCACTATTTTCCCTTCAGTTGCATCTGATACAGATTAAATAATAGCCTTTTCATGTTTGGACTATTTTATCTTCATAGGAAAAAAATGACAATAAACTGCGTTGGTGGAAAACTCCACCCAACCTTAATCCAGGAGCCCTGCTAATGCTTCCAAAATATAATTATCATGGCAAGGACTCTACTGTGATACAAAAGTAAACTGGCATAGAAGGCAAAGCAAAAGATATAAATAGGATGAGAATTTTGGAGTATGATCAAGAAACTGAAAGAAGATTGATTCATTTGTTTAATGTTTAAATACGGGGTATTCACATATGTAGTGTTAAATAGCAACAGTTTTATGGAGGATATCCCCAGCGTAAGGTGAGGCAGGCTTTTGCCTGCTAAGCGTGTTTATATGATATCAAAAGGCAACTTGTACCACAAGTTTTTCATTTAATCCCTCTTCCACCTAAAAAAGTTCAAACAGAGTAAACTTTAAACATGTTACTCCCCAACATGTTTTGAAAGCAATAGTTAAAACATTATTTAAAAAATATACTTGCATCACTTCGATGTGAGGGAGGATCACATGATGCTAGTTTTTCTTTTAATGTTCTGTTCTGCACCTCATCATTGGACTAAATGATTTCGAAAAACCTTGATGTCTTTTCAAACTGTCTTGTGTGGGTGGGCAAGAGGCAAATGTTTTTTCTGAATATTTAAACACACTGGATGTTTGATTCAAACATTGCCATTAATAAAATACTTTCAGTACATCTTGAGTGTAACAAACCAGATTTGCAATTAACTACTGCAGTACATCTTGAGTGTAACAAACCAGATTTGCAATTAACTACTGCAGTACATCTCCAGAGCAGCTCACCTTATCATTTTGCCTTGCAGACACATTAATGTGGGGAAGAGATTTTACAGGGTCATTGTATGAGCATTGGTCTCCTGTTCTTTGGAGACTGGTTCAAACCTCATGAAAAAGAAAGTACCATTCTTGGGAGTTTCCCATAAAATAAACTGTGGATAAGAAGCCCAACTTTTGCTGCTTATATGAACACAAGTTCTAAAAGCCCTCTTGAGAGATGCTGGACACTGAAGTTGGTAGCATGCAGATTATGTGTGGTTATGTCTAAACAGAGCCTACAGATCTTCCCTTTGGCAGCAGCAGACTTCAAACTGATGTTTGTATTCCTTCTAACCAAAGAAAGGTGTACTAGCATTTGAAATACTTTTTTTCTTTTCATGGGATCTGCCTGATTTCTTGTCCAATGCCACAAGAAATCTGATCTGAAAAGCCTCATGTTTCCCTAATCACTAACAAAGAACAATTTACCACCACCACCCAGTTTAAGTGCTATGGTTTGCCCTATTTTGGCCTGCTGAAGTTCAAGAATAAATACTAAAATCTGTTTTATAAAGATTGGCTAAATTTGAAGTGTTATTAGGGGATGTTTACCAGTAGCTATTTCAGAAGTCCTTATGGTTTGTGATTTTTTTTTTCTTTAGAAAATAATGAAGAATAAATGAATGACATAAGTGACCAAAAATATTAGTATATTGTTGCATGACATAAATAACAAATGCTTCTTTCTGTGACTTCAGATAGGTGAAGACAGGATACAGTTAATGTAGTTTATATAAATTATGTATGTTAGCTGAAGGATTAGATTTTTAAAATTAATTTTAAAGTGTTCATTACTGTTCCAAATATAACGGCTTTTACTTATTAATTTTTGGAACATTTTTCCCTGGCATTTTTTTGTAGGTATGTATGGCTGACTTTCATAAGCCTCCATGTAAGTATTTCTGCTTTTCAGGTGTGCATATGATTGTTGATATGTAGTTCATTTCCAAGTTGCCATGTTTTAGTACAGAATAGGATGTTTCTGAACAGTCTGCTTCTGAGTTTATGTCTGTCTATTGTGGACAATATTTCTCTTAAATTTTCAGAGAAATCCAGTATTTCAAAAAGCAATAGTTTTGTTTTGTTTGGGTTTTTTTTGTGTTGGCTTTTGTTTTGTTTTGTTTTGGTTTGGGTTTTTTTGGTTTTTTTGTTTTGTTTTTTGCTTTTTTTTTTTTTTTTTTTTTTTACTATTGATTATAGCTTTGTCTTTTAGTCATTTAATAATGGCTGGTTTTTATGGATTAAGTGCCTTAGTAATAGAGAGGAGTTATATCCAGAAAAATTGAGACTTTTTGCATGGTAGCACATGCATATGTGTAGATATGGACATCAGACATAATATATGAAAGCATTCATTCAGCTATTTATAGGGTCACCTCATGGAAAAAAATGTATCCTGCTTGCAAGGAAAAACAATACACTGAAGACAGTACATATAATACATGCATACTTCCCAAAATAATTTGTTGCATCTTAGTTTCCTCAAAATTACTTAAATACAAAAATAATTTACATTGAACATTTTTATTCCAAAAAAGATGTAATTAACTCAAATATCACTTAACTAGAGGTTTTATCTGCAGTTTTGGTTAAAAAAAATAGGATTAAAACGGTGTAGGGGAAAATGTGGCTAACAATGACAGTTACAATTAATTGTAATTTCTCTTATAGAGCAGATAGATTTCAGGATGATAATATTCCTCATTATAGCACTTCTGGTCTTGCTATTTTATTGCTTTATAAGTCCTTTCATTTTCAGTCTTACCCTAGCTTAGATGTCTTATTGGTTCTTATGATCCTTTTGATTCAGGATGCAGAATAGAAAACTGCGACTCCTGCTTTAGCAGAGACTTTTGTACCAAATGCAAAACTGGCTTCTACTCGCACAGAGGCCGCTGCTTCCGAGGATGCCCCCCTGGATTTGCAGCCTTGGAAGAGCTTATGGAGTGTGTGGGTGAGTCTTCTAGCACAACTGTGCTGCTGAAGCAGCTCTTTTGCCAGGTGGACAAGTTCAAATACTTGTGACGCTATTTTTAAGCTGATGCTTAGTATGTTCTATCAAGAAATATTCACTAATGGATTGTGTCTGGATCTCTTTACCCTTAATGAAAATAATAATTAATAATAATAGCTTTTCCCAAACTTTGAAATATTGCATTATTGGGAATATCACTCTGTTCTGCATCAGAAAATTCTGTCCTCTTAACTGTAAATCACCTTGTATGAGAATTTATAACTCGGAATTTGTAAGATTTCAGGAAGGCCAATTTTTACATTAGAACTTTAAGTCAATGACGTACTTGCTGGACTCTTGCCCTCGTAAAACTATCTGCTCATTTTGCCTTTTACCAAGGCCAGAAACCAGGGAAAGGGCAGACTGAATACCTGTAGCATCTGGGCTTCAAATTCACTTTTAATTTCTCTGCAGCTCCCCCTTTTTCCATTAGCAAGTAACAAATATAAACCAACAAATAAGTCTTTTTAGCAGAAATTTATTTTATAACTCTGAGCCAGCATTGGCAGTTCTCACAGTATTTCTCGAGTCTCACAATTTGGTGTTTTATCTTGAAGCCTGGGAATTGTGTCAGAACTGACTCTTTCTTTCAAGAGTATTCCTTGCATTTCATGATGGAGAGGACCTGGAGATGTGAACTCTTGAGCTTTGCAAATCCAGGTGACAACCAAATAGGATTTATTTATTAAAATGAGAAAAATTTAAATCAATCTCATGATTTTAGGAGGTTTTTTGAATATTTGGGACTGACATGATATCTATACATACAGATTGATAGTCTGATGGTTTTATGCTCAAAGATTCTAAAAAGATTCTTTCAGGTTCTGTAAAAGATTTTAATTTTGTTTCTAAGTTTTTTGCATGTTAAAATAAAGCTTTCAAGTGATGCTTTCTAATAATGTATTCGAATTTAAAAAAAAAAGAATACAAATAAAAAAACCCCACCAAACCAGACGAATTGCTCACTTGTGTTTTCTTTTGCTTTATCAGAAGGCTGTGAAGTGGGTCAGTGGAGTGAGTGGGGAACTTGCAGCAGAAATAACAAAACATGTGGATTTAAGTGGGGCCTGGAAACGAGAACAAGACAAATTGTGAAGAAGCCAGCGAAAGACACGATACCGTGCCCAACCATTGCAGAATCCAGACGGTGTAAAATGGCCATGAGGCATTGTCCAGGAGGTAAGTGTAGTCCATGCCACAAAAATCTTTATGAGCTTTCCTTAACTGAAATCCTATTTCTAACTTGAAAAAAGAGCTATTTCATCCCAGCTGAAGGGGAAATCCTATCTCTGCTCTGCCAGCCAAGGCTGAAAGGCAGCAATACTATGGCAGTCCTTCTGGAAACAGAATCACAGAACCACAGAGTAGTTGAGGTTGGAAGGGATCTCTGGAGATCCTCTAGTACAACCACCTGCTTTGAGAGCAGGGTCAGCTAGAGCAGAGTGGTCAAGGTTGTGTCCAGCCAGGTTTCGAATATCTGCAAGCATCAGGAATCCACAACCTCTCTGTTGGAACAGGTTGTTCAAAGTATTCAATCACCTCTACAGTAAAAAACCTTTTTCTTAAGTTTAAATGGAATTTCCTTTATTTCAGTTTGTTCCCATTGCCTCTTGCCTTTTCACTGCACACCACCCAAGAGCCTGGCTCCATCACCTTTATTCCCTCTTATCAGGTATTTATTTATATTTGTAAGATCCTCCTGAGCCTTCTCTTCTCCAGGCTACACAGCCCAAGCCCTCTCAGCCTCTCCTTGTACAACAGATGCTCCAGTCCCTTAGGCATATTCATGGCCTTTCACTGGACTCACACCAGCCTGTACATTTGTTCGTTTGCTGGGGAGACCAGTGCTCTGGATGTATCTCACAAGTGCTGGGTAGAGGAGCAGGATCACCTCCCTCCACCAGCTGTTAATACTTTTCCTGAGGTAGATCAAGATGCTGTTGGCCGCCTTTGCTGCAAAGGCACGTTACTGGCTCATGTTCAACAAGTTGGCCACCCTTACTAAAGTCAAGATAAACAACATCCACTGCTGTCCCCTCATTCATAGAAGCACTCATTGTAGAAAGCTATCAGGTTGGTCAAGCATGATTTCCACCTCATAAATCCACAGAATCATTGAATCATCGGATGGTTTGGGTTGGGAGGGACCTTAAAGATCATCTGGTTCCAACTCCCCTGCCATGGCCAGGGACACTTTCCACTAGACCAGGTTGCTCAAAGCCGCACCCAGCCTGGCCTTGAACACTTCCCATCATGGGGTATCCACAGCTTCTCTGGGCAACCCGTTCCAGTACCTCGCCACTCTCATAGAAAAGAATTTCTTCTTTGTATCTAATCTAAATCCACCCTCTTTCAGTTTAAAGCCATTACCCCTTGTCCTATCGCTACATGCCCTTGTAAAAATTGCCTCTCCAGCTTTCTTGTAGGCCCCCTTCAGGTACTGGAAGGCTGCTATAAGGTGTCCCCGGAGCCCTCTCTTCTCCAGGCTGAACAACCCCAACTCTCCCAGCCTTTCCTCATAGGAGAGGTGCTCCATCCCTCTGATCATTTTTGTGGCCCTCCTCTGGACTTACTCCACCAGGTCTATGTCATTCTTATGTTGGGGGCCCCAGAGCTGAATGCAGTACACTAGGTGAGGCCTAATGAGAGTCGAGTAGAGGGGCAGAATCACCTCCCTCGACCTGCTGGTCACGCTTCTTTTGATGCAGCCCAGAATATGGTTGGCTTTCTGGGCTGCAAGTGCACATTGCTGGGTTATGTTGAGTTTCTCATCAACCAACACCACCAAATCCTTCTCCTCAGGGCTGCTGTCTATCCATTCTCCACCCAGCCTGTATTTGTGCTTGGGACAAACCTCTACCATCAGTGGTAGAAAGGAGTTTTTATTATCTTTTAAATTGAAATGATTAACCTTTCACTTGTGCAGGCTGAACACTTACAGAGTTTTCAGAATTTGTAGCAGAGGTGGGTGGTCAACAGGTGATAAAGATGCCATTCCTTTTGGAATCACAGGATTAAAGAAAGATGCAGGCTAGAAGGGATTTCAAGAGATCTCTAGTCCAATCTCCTGCTGCAAGCTGGGTCAGCTGTGAGATCATAGAAATAAAAGGGAATAAAGGGTTGCGGAGTCTTGAGAAAAGCCATCACCTGATGAATAAGCTAAAACTGCAATAATCTTAGTATAGGTACATAAGTAAGTTTGCTTTGTATTCTGGGATTGATGAATATATCTCTTTTTGCTTGAACATACTGCTCACCAGGATGTGTGCAAATTATACATAAAGTTTTAGCTTACAGATTAAATCTGTGCAAGCTTCATTTTTGCCTGTAGGACCCTGCCACAATCTGGAAGACAATATAAAGTTGATTCTCTGTTATCAAGGTTAACTGAGTCTGTTATGCACTCTTCCTCCCTGTCCCACTCCCTGTACTCATACACACATGCATATGCATAGTGCTACTGGGTTACCTTGTACAGCACAATTAATCTGCAACCTAAATAAACTTCTCAAAGACATCGAAAAGTGGAACCTACAAAATGAATATCTCTATAAGAAGGAAGAAGAAAAGGCAAAAAATTAAGGCTGATTTGGGCTGCCATGATATGTGTCTCATGGTATCTTTGAATGCGAGTCAGCTGCATCTACATCAAGGTTAGCTACACTTACTAGTGCTTGCAGCCTGCTGAGGTGGATGAGCTGTTCCAGTTACTTCTAACAAACTCTGAAGCCCAAATGGGGTTAGTGATCAGATCAACTGCGGAAATGTTTTACTGCTAAAATGGAAGGAAGAAAAAACAGCCTGTGTGAAGTTCTACAAGATCTTCAATCAATATCTTTTTTTGTTGTCAGATGCACGAAGTGTAGCTTGTATTGGAAAATTTGAGAAAATTGCAGAATATTTTCAATTCAACTCTATGTGGTAAAGATTTAGTCATTTATGTACCCAATGTGTATAGAGGGAAGTATTTCATGGATGCAATGTCCAGCTTCTATATAACCTCCTGGCAAGTAGAAATTTACAGATGTGGGTTTAGTCTTGATAATTTAGTTAAGATACAAATTATTCAAATTATTGTAAATAGTTTGAGCAGTGTTCTTAAGTGGACCACGATAGTTATGAATGCTGTAGCATGCTCATGTAACTGTGGTAATCTGGAGCTAATGAACATTCATACCTTTTTGTAGCAGATTCTCTTAAGTTGTTTCAAATTTTCTTGTCCTGCAATTCAGGTCACTGGTTAAAGATTTACCTCTCAAACTTCACCTTTTCAAAGGCACAGTGGTGGACTTTTCTAAGAGTTAGGAAATTTATTGCCTAGTCTATATCAAGATCTTTGAATCTCTGCATTTCTTTTCACTACGTATGAGGAAAGTTGTTGCTGCAAATACAAATTCAGTGTGAAAGGCTTGTTTCATAACCATGGGCTTCAGTAAATCCTAGAGATTACAGTCCTCTCCTGTCCTCCCATGGTATGGAATTCCCCGCTTGTGTTTTCAGAGGTATAAAAATAAATATGTACAAAACTGCAGGTTTGAACTCTCCTCACTGAATGCTGATGCTTAATACTGCTTCTGTGCAATCATATAAACCACTGGCCAGAGTATAAACTCCTTTACGTCTCCTAAGAAACTCCTGGGAGAGAGTGCGTTAGTGGTCTTTTAAATGCCTGGGGTAAGTCTTCCCCAGGCCTGGTTATCTCTGCAGGTGAGGAAGCCATGGAGATTGCTCTGTTCGAAACTCCGGCTTTGTAGTATGTTTTAATTTTGATTATATACACGACTGGTCTAAGATCTCATCCCTTAATCAGATTTAATTTAGTTAGCAGGTTGCCCCATTAGACACTCAAAACATTTCTTTGCTTACTTACTCACTGTGAAGTAGCAGGAGGCAGAGACGCTGGCTACAGGGAAGCTGAACTTGAGCAGATCCTGGCTGTTAAGGAGGAGATTCTGTGTTTTTAAAAATATAGTGTTTTCCTAATGTTAGAAATTTTGTAATCGAACTTTTAAACTGATGAAATAAGAGAAAAATGTAAGGTTAGCACTGCTGGGGGACTGAAGAACCATAATCCCTGTAAATGTCGTTTGAGAGGCTGTTAGTGAATCCTTTCTCCCTAATGTTCTCAGTACATAAACTCACACAAATGTGTAGGATAAGTATTGGATTATACAGCTAAGATGGTCGTAGATTGTGATGGATTAAATTGAGCACAGGAAGCAAGGATATTTTTGGTAGAACAGGGTCGAATAAAGTGCTTTTGACACATGCTTTCTACTTCTGTACATTTTACAGTTACTATTTATGGTCCGCATTACAGAAAATTTCCAAAACAGATTTTTACATGTTTGAGGAAGAAGTGGATTTAAATTTAGTTTTCCTACTAAGTACTTCAGTTTCATATTTATCAAGGATTGAGATGTTACTCATCAGGCCATATGGCTGTGGTACAGATCTAGCTGATGAAGAATTCTTTATCACATCCCATTATTTGCAGAGTTGTAGAGATGCAAGCTGGAATGCAAGTGAAAGATGATTTCACTTCTTTCCTACTGAAGCCAGCAACATAAGAGGATACTCTATTTGATTTCAAATATGTTACTCAGTGGTATTTTCTTATTGTCAGTACTAATTGATTTAACTGTTATTACGAGATGGGAATGTCATATTTGTGTATTTGTTCATGTTATGTATGTTACCCTGTGGCTTGGGTGTAACGTGACTCATACTATGAGAGGTTAGACTTAGAAGAAGATGACTTGTATCATTCAGGCCACCTCCTACCCATGCTCCTGTCTTCTTGATAAGGAATTTTCTCCTCTTTATCACGAAAAGAAAGAAAAAAATGTTTTTTGAAAAAGAGTGATTGCGTTACAAGCAATGGGGAAATTAGCAGGCAGAAATGTTCTATGGGCTGATACAGCTTGCTGTCTAGAGGTTTTCCCATATATTTATTATAAATATTCTCTTTTTACCTGTTATTTGTAAGTGTTCCCCATGTTCACCTCAGTAAATTACTCCTCTTTTGTGTGTACCCTGGAGGTACTTGCAGATTGCTCTCATGTTTCTTAAGTATTACAAAGGCAAGCAGAGCAGCTCTCTGCTTCTTTTAGTCTTCCATCAGACTGCAGTTCTTTCAGTTATTTGATACATGAATATTACTTTATTATTTCTAGCAAAAATCATTATGCCATTTCTGAATGCTTATTTTGGACATGAAGAAAGAAGTGAAGATGGGATGTATGTCTGCATTAATTTCCTGAGCTCGAAATAAGGAAGGTAGCAGGACAGGTCATGAGGCTATGGTGGGAGGGAATCCTTTCCTTGACACAGACATGTAACTGGATGGAGTTCATGCTGCTTGATTGGACTTTGGAGGCTTTTTATGCAGTAATCTTTCTTCTTTCCACTGCTGCAATAGAATTTAAGACTTCTGGAAGAGCAACAGTAAAAAGACCCAATCAGGCTTTCTGTCCTTATACTGCAGTTACATTTCATTATTAATATTCAGAAATTGTGAGTGAAAAGACTAAAAGATTAAAGAATATATACTTAAATATAGAAAACTAATAAATATGTAAAGCTGCAAAATGCATGTTAACTAAGTAGTGAGAGTTCTTTTAATCTGATAAGCTACTAGTGATATGGCAAACAGGGAGTTAATGATCCCAGTTTGTAAAAAATACTTAAGGTAGGATAAACAATATTTAGAGTACAACTATACATACACTTTGGTGAAGACACTAGCTATACACTTAAAGTATACTAAACTAGCATAATTTCTAATAGAAGCCATGTTACAGGTATAGTTATCTCTAGTAGGTAAGTATTTTTTTCCTTCCTTAAATTGACATATTTCCTCTGAGAGTGAATGTTTTAAAATTTCTGGCTTTAACTTGACAACCTACAGTATAAAGGGTCAAAAATGTTCTTGTGTCGTCCTCCCATGCCCCCCAAAAGTATGGTGCTAACATTTGTTTTCTTTTGAAACCTGGCAAAGGAAATCAGGATTTCTCTCTTTTATTAGATTTATTTAGAAGAGGCTAACTGAAGAATTTTTTAGTTGTGCAACCAACAAAGTAATAGTATTATTGAATAATACAGGTTTGAAGGGACCTGGGGAGGTTACATAGTCCAACCTCCTGCTCAAAGTAGGGTCAGACAAGGTGGTCCAGGGCCATGACTTTGCACTTGTCTTTGTTGAATTTCCTGAGGCTCCTTTCAGCTACAATGAATCTCTTCTTCATAAGTGAGAAATAATTTAAAAAAAAAAAAAAAAAGCGCTCAAAATAAATGTAGCACCAGAACTCAGTGAGTGATCTCTGTGATCAGACAGATGATTATGTTCTTTTGAGCTTTTTGACTACATCAACACTGAAGCGCCCAATGTGGAAAAGTTTGTAAGCCAGGATGCTTTTGAGACCTTAATTTGTACCGTGCACTTGTAGTCATGAGTAGGCACAATACCTACAAACACCATCTGCTTTTTGAGTGTCAGTGCTACGGCTCTCTCGAGGTGGGTCTTGGTTAACATAACCACCACATTTTACGTCTCCTGTTCGTCTCATTATGTTGCCACAAGAACAGGTAGCCAAAGTGGCAAAGACTGGTGCAGAAACAGCAAGAACTGTTGCCTTCTCCACAAGGACAGTTGAGCACTGGGCTGGATCTGTCCGTAGACTGTGCAGTCACCATCCTTGGCAGTTTCGAAGACCTGGCTGGACAAAGCCCTGAACAGTCTGGTCTGAATGGTCTGCATGCTACTGAGAGCAGGAAGTCGGGCTGGGGACCAACCTGGATGATTCTGCTGCTGTGAGAGGCAGAACGTGCTGTGGGTTTAGGCTGGAAGAACACTGTTCTTCCTGTTCAGGCTTTGCAAAATTTCTGACATCTTCTACTCCCAATTAGGGAGAAGCTGGAATGACTGGTCATAGGGAAAAGGAACAAAACAAGTCTTTACCGTGTTTGTTATAGTGCTGAGATCTCTTAATTTGACCTATTTTGTTGATGTTGAAATAACATGCAGAGTATGTCTAATGTTTTGCATATAATACTAACTGTTGTTTGATGCGTTTCTGAGTTTAGCTTTAATCAGAATGGAAGCTTAGCTGGAAATGCTTAATTTACTTTATTATTGTTTGACCTGTTCGCTTAATTGTCTTTGGCTGAATGCTGCTCCCTTGTTATTTCAAAATCTTGCATAGGATCTAAAAGATAGCTAGCACAATGTACCCTTATCTTAACTTAATGCATTATGGCAGTCATACATTGAAAGACAAGCAGAGGTACTGTAGAGATGCAGGTATGATATAGAACTGTATTTTAGTTTTAGATTTGCTTTGACTTTTCAAACCTGAAAGAAAAGTCCAGTCTAATTTGTTGACATTTTTAGTAACTCAAGGATTTCATTCCATTGTTAGTTAAGTCACAACATAAATGTATGTGGCAAGTTATAGATAAAAGAAAATGATCCTACTTAGAAAAGATATCTTAAGTTGAGGCATGATCTGAAGAGGGATGGTAGCAAACAGAAAGCACTGTGGTTCTGGGAAAGATGACAAGATTTACAAACAGTAAGATCTTACTTCTTTGGTTAGTATTGCATGAATCTTGAAGACATTGGAATATTATTTATCACTGTATGTGGTGGGTTGACCCTGGCTGGACACCAGGTGGCCACCAAAGCAGCTCTATCACTCCCCTCCTCAGCTGGACAGGGGAGAGAAAATGTAATGAAAGGCTTGTGGGTCGAGATAAGGACAGTTTAATGAAAGCAGAAGCAAAGGTCGTGCGCAGAAAAGGAAAACAAAAAGATTTTATTCTCTACTTCCCGTCATCAGCAATGTCCAGCCACCGCCCGGGAAGCAGGGCCCCAGCACGTGCAGAGGTTACTCCGGAGGACAAACGCCATAAAAAAGCAAATGCCCCCCACCCCCGGCCCCGGCCCCTTTCTCCTAGCTTTTGTTACTGAGCAGACATCATATGGTACGGAATATCCCTTTGGTCAGTCTGGGTCGGCTGACCTGGCTGTGTCCCCTCCCAAGAGACAGCCTTGATGCTGCACTGCTCAGCAGCAGGTAAAACACCGGTGTGTTATCAACACCCTTCCAGCTATCAATACAAAGCACAGCACTATGAGGACTGCTATGGGGAAAATTAACTTCATCTCAGCCAGACCCAATACATTGCAATATTAAAACCTACTGTTTACAAGTCTTATCAGCTTTTTAAATGAGACTGTAGTACATAGCATTTACAACAATATACTGTCATTGCCTACTGCAGCTCTCTGTTAATTTTGCAGTAGCATTGGACTGAATCAGCCCTTTTTTTCTCCCTCTGCAGACAGGTAGAAACTGCATTAAGTATAGCTCTGCTGAGTACTGGCTCTACTAGAATATTGGTATCACCAAGCAGGCTTGCCTTCTTGATGTATTTTGTGAGCACCAATTACACTCTGACCAAGAAAGCTTGGCTTTAGCTTGTCTGAAAATCTAACCCATAATTTTCAGTTACAAAGTATGACTCAAAGCTTCTGAAGGAAAAAAGGAAAAAATATTTCAGCATCAGCAGAGAGCTTACAAGACATAAACTCCACCAAAGACACTTACTTGCCCAGTGCAGGTTGGGAAACAAATAGTAATGAGCAAATATTTTTGTGGGTGTTTTAGTTGATGGCCGTTCTGCACATTTTGTGAAGGAGCTAGCAAGTGGGAGCAAGAAGGGACAAGATGAACATAGTTTGGAGACTTTCCAGAAAACAAGAACTGTTTTATAGTGTGGCTTAACCCTCAGAGCCTGGCATGCTTGTTAGTAAGTTTGTTCAGGAAACAAGCTTTTGTCAGCTGCAGAATCTGCTCGTCTGGATTGTCGACATCTGCTTCATACAGACAATGTTGTGCTGAGAGTATTAAAATGTTTTTTTTTTTTTTTTTCTGCCCTTTAGCTGATCACATTCAGAAGGGACTGCTGCAGGTGAAAAATAGTAGTAAAGGAAATCCAAACCCTAAGGAAAATGAAACCCGTAATACTGCTTATTTCAGTGAGAGTGCCTGCAACTAGACTTTAAGTATTTTAAATTAAGGCACATAAGCAAGAGGTATGATTATATTACCAATAGTCAGTAAGTTTCTGCCAGCTTCTATAAAAGAACACAAAGGATGTCATTTCTATTTGGTAATAATTAAAAAAAAAAATAAAATCAAAATTGAATTAGTAGTTCCGGTTGGAAAGGACCTCAGAAGGTCATCTACCCCTGCCTCCTGTTAAATCAGGTCAGCTGTGAGAAAACCAGGATTAGCTATTACTCTGACAATCCTCAGAGATTAAATATTTTCCCTTTTTTGGTCATAGCTCTGTTTCTCTTTGTATGTTTATTTGTGAGATGCTGACATAAATTGTAGGAAAAATGATTTTATTTTTATTTGTTTCTAAATGAAAAATATAAAAATGCACAGCAAATTTGAAATTACATTTTCATAATGTTTGCATTCATTTAGACTTCCACGTGAAAACTTATATAATGCATGTATGTACCTGTATAGGAGCACTTCTATACCTGATGCCTCTTAGATTTGCAGACAAAATTTAGGCAGGGTACCTCTCAGCCGATAGGATACTATAAAGTAACTGAAATATAGCAAGAAACTTTGATTTTTCTTTTCTGCATTAAAATATAGTTTTTTTTTTTTTTTTTTTTCTTAGAAACAAAAAACTGTACTGATATTTCTTGTGTGTTTGTCTTCTTTTTCTGCCATGCAGCAGGGATAGGAAAATTAGTAATCTGTTCATGGAGGAGTGTTCTTCTCCATACTTTATTATCAAAGCAGTAAAGAAAATTAAGGTGTGTTAATGATGAAACATGAGCAGATATGTTCTTTCCTTAAGGCTGATGAACAGCAAATCTGCTAGATCCTGACAACCTGCTATGACATGTTGGTGTTCACAGCTATAGAACAGAGATACAGAAAGATGAATATAAACATTATTTTTCAAACAGTGTAATTTGTGTGTTATTTGGTCATATGAATGAGGAAATATGTGATTGAATGAATCTATGAAGTCCTGTTCTGAAACTTCCCTTGCACACAAAATGTTTCAGTTGAATTTATGTTACAGCACTTTTTTTGAAAAAACAATCCCCCACCTAGGCAACAAAAGCCCTGAATACAAGGAGAAAAGAATATGCATACACGTGTGAGCTAAGAGATCGAATAACTGTATTACACATGCATTGGATTCATATTCATTAAAATGAGTTCAAGTATAAACTTAGTGTGACTTTTTAAAAATTGCTGTTATTTCTCTATTATGTTGTTGGAAGCAATCTATTCCCTAGTTATTTTCTAAAGTGCAACCTGATTAGACTCATATCTGAAAAGTAGTTGGACATAGTTTTTATAAGCTATATAAACTTGAATGTCAGTTTGAGTAGCAGTTATGTTTAATTCTAAAACCAAGTACTATCTGGCAAGGATCAGCATCCAGGTTTCATTTGCAGATTTTAGAGGAATGACTGCTCTTTGCTGTTATTAAATTACATCACATTGCTTGATGGTCTAGATGGCTCTCAAAGCTCTGTGAACAAGGTACGGCTGTGGACTCATCGTCCTCCATTTTCTGTGTGTCTGAAACAAGGTCAGTTAAATTAGGCAGCTAAGCAATTAACTGTCCTGAAAAATATCAACACTTATTGAAAAAAACCCTTCCAAGATTTAGGTAATTAGTATGATCTCTCTTGGCTTGTGCCCATTCAGTGTTCATAGAATTTCTCAAAGTTTGAGGTTTTTAACTGTTCAGTATTTGGGTTGACGTTTTCCTTGACACTGGTATGGTGGATCTTGCATGGAAGTTGAGGCAGCTTGATATTAAGTCACAGTGCTCCTACAAACTTTTTTGATGTTTTAGTCCAGATAAATATTATGATGCGTTACAATTGCAATTATTAAAATTTGAGGGTTTGTGTGAATATGGTGAAATAATACATTACTTGTATTGAAATATATAACTTAGCTTAGATATAAGTAGCCTAAATTTCCTTGGAGTGCTCTTGTAGTGAAGTGTGGTTTTGGTTTGTTTGCTTATTTAACTGATAGGTCAGGTTTTTAAAGGTTTTAGGAGGCTTAGTTCTTTTTGACTTAAGCAGAATTTAAAAATTTTGTATTCTTTTTAAGACTAGAAATAAAACCTGTCTAAAGTGACCTTTAGAGGGTACTTTTCAAGACATTAGCAAAACATTTCTGTGGAGAAGGGTTGTTGTCATCTGATTTCTGTTTTAGTTCTTCTTTAGTATCACTGCCCACA